>NC_132913.1:83040638-83678971 GCF_047675955.1 Chlorocebus sabaeus
CATCCCTAAAAACCTCTCTTTGACAAAGAATCTTATAAACACTTAGGTAAAAAGCAAGTCAATTCATGTAGGAAACAGTCATGGCAATAAATGGAAAATTCTGTAGTCTTTGGTTGTTGATAGAAGGGATAGAAAGAATAAATTAAATAGACTGTTAACATAAGGAGGAGGTGAAAGGCACTGGCAGTCTTGCAGCAACTCCTAAAATTCAAAGCTGAAAAGAAAACTAAAAAGAGACAGATGAACTTGTCCTGTTTCCTCCAGATCTTTGAATAACTATATTTTAGTTATGTTGGCTACTGTATAAAAGAGAATTTTAAAAATTGTCACTGATTCCCATGTCAGTTTCTTTAGAGGGTTCTGTGGGAATGTTTTCCTGTATTCAGTTCTACTGTATTCCAATTCGCCCATGGCTTCTGGGTCTCCTTTCTGGGGTAGTCATCACCAGATTGCCCCTTTAGAAGAGGCCTGAATATGGAAGAGTGGGGTCTCAGTCCCTCCCGAATGCCCATGGCTTATTGTCACTAGCTAGCTGGTAGAGGCAGCAGAAAACAAAGTAGAGCTGGATCCTGCTGTTTCTGGAAGAAGTGGAGACAGCAAGTGAAGAGAATGCGCGGAGCAGGACCCACATAGGAGCCAGAGAACAATCTTATATACAATGTGAGGAGAGATACAAAGAGCAGCTCGGAGGGGCTCAAAGGGTCGTCAAGCTTGTGTTGATTAGGAGAGGTGAGTCCTACGTAAAAGTGAACACCTCCGCCACTCCCACTCTACTCCTACCCACCATTGCTCTTCCTGGACTTTCAATAGCCACCCCGCCCCTTACTAGTGGCCTCCTTCCATTCTGCACCACCCAAATAAATTCTTCAGGCTCCAACTAGGATGAACTTTATAAATTATAGGTCAGATCATGCCAGTTTGTTGCTTAAAACCCTGCTCCTCCATCTTCCCATCTTACTCAATGTCCTTAATGTGGCCTACAGAGACCCTACATGATCTGGTTCTTCACATACTCAGAGCTCATCTCCTCCAATCACCACAGCCACATTCCAATCTTTCTTCAACAAATAGAAAGTACTATGCTAAGCTATCTATTCTTCTGTATATAAGAATTACACTCATGCAAAAATATGTAATTCAAAAATCTGGAGGAAATAGGACAAGTTCACCTATTTATAGTTTTCAGATTTAGATTTTAGGAGTTGCTACAAGGCAGCCAGTCCTTTTTATTTCCTCCTTATGTTAAAAGTCTTCTTAAATTTTTTTTCTATGCCTTATATCAATTTTTTTGGCCTAGTAAATTTTTTTTAACCTCTCAGCTACATGGCCTTTGAGGAGATACTTAAGCTCTCCATGCTTTAGTGTTCCTATCTGTATAATAAAGATACCACCATCTACCTTATGGGGTTGTAGAACATGTATGTAACAAGGTCTAGCAAAGTCAACAGTATACATTAAGCACTCAATACAAGTGGTGGTGGTGGTGGTTTTAGAAATATCAGTAGCATTACCACACTGTTATTTTAATCGTACCAAATTGGAAAAAATTCAGCTCAGGAAATGCCCAATCATCTGTTTATCATTTTCTTGTTCTAGATCATATGATGTAAGAACATTTGTACTGAATTCATTTGAATTAATTTTAAAGACAGACAAGGCATGTAAATAGTAGAACATATTTTAATCTAATACAGTGACCACAACGTACAATTGTTTTGGAAAGTCAAAGAAGGTTCCCCTTTAGAGAGTGGCAAAGGGGTGGGATCAGAAAAGGTGCACCCCTGTGGTCACTGTCCAGCCTTGAATTTATGAAATCAACTCAAGTTCATATACTGGTGCAAATAATGCCAAAGAGTTTCCTGTCCCCCACCCCAAATAAAAGTAAATGCCCCTTAAATCCCAATTCTGGTTTTAATTAGATTTTAATTTGGATAAGGAGTTCTTTTTTAGTGTCAGTGCTGCCATTTTAGTATCATTTTCTTGGGATTCTGTCAACCTTTGATAACTTTCAAAGGTTAAGTGACAAATTTCTACCTTTCCCTCATCCTTAAAATTTCAATTATAAGCAAGTATTGCTTTTTAAAAATAATATTCGATAACTTCATCTATTGTAAGGTACCTGGTCATCGGCAAATTTTAGAAGGGCAGCCATGGGATCTGCTCCAGGAGAGAGCACGAAAATCAGTGGTGCACAGCAGTTACTGTCTCCAAATGCCTTGGCTAAATCAAAGGGGGGTGGTTCAATGAATGGACGCCCCAATCTGTTGATTATAAATTCTTGCAACATTGGAATAACCTAGAAAGAGACAAGGATATAGTTGGAAGAATATTTGAAATCTGCCTAAAACCATTAAAAATTTAGATTCAAAAGTGTTTTAAAACAAAGTACCCTAGCTCTATTAGTTTAGGTATTCATTAATGGTGGGGAGTCCAAGGCATCAATGTTTATATAAATGCCTTTTAGATAGGAAATATCATAAAATATTTAGATAATAAAAGGTTAGTGGTAATTGACATAAACATTCAAATACTTTTTTGGTCTTCTTGAAATGAATGTTCAAGACATAGTGGTTGAAGAAGAAACCTGAACTCTTAAGTTATAAAACACTAATTATGTTTCAAAAATTCACAACTCAAAAGTAGAAATTGTAGTGTAAGTTGTGCAAAATTTCCCCACATCATCAAGAAAGAATTGATGTCAGTGTGGAAAATAAGGAGAAGGAAAGGAAGAGCTCTGTTCAAGAGAAGCAAACCATACACCCAAGAAACCAAACAAAACTATGTTGTGTAGAATTTCTGACAGCATGTCTGAGAATTTTCTGGGAGCCTGTTTGAGAAACAGCAGAACTCTGCAGCTTGGTGTCTCTGCTAATTGGTCCTTTTCAGGCCTTGATGCGGGGGTGGAACTGCATTAATCAGTATGACTGATGTACAGCCTCGGGTACATCATTCCTGCTTTCTGACGAAGGGTCTACACCAAGCCATTTATGATGGATCTATTCTCATGATCCTCACACCTCCCATTAGGCCTCGCCTCCCAACACCGCCACATTTGGGATTAGATTTCAAGGTGAGTTTTGATGGGGACAAACTCAAAGCACACCAATAATTAAACAAATTGCGTTCATCATGTTGTCCATATGTATATTTGTAGCTGCTATTTATTTCCAAACTGAATATAAATTCCTATCATGGCAAGTGGATGTGTGATAAAAAAGATATATATTTATTACTCTAAAGTAGCTACTTTAAAGCAGTTATTTGGTATTTCAACACTCTAACATGATATTGTTAATTCAGCTTGGTTGTCTTCTACGCAAAAAAGAAAATTCAATATATAGCAAAGCAAAGAAGGCCTAAAAATGCTTCTCCCTGAACAGGGGATTATATGCTATATTAGTAAAATGTAAGGATCTTTTTCTACTTCACTTTTCAAGGGTGCGTCTGCAATGCTTCTGATAAAGTCAAGCAGGAGACATTGTCACCTGGCTCCCATGTTCATGCCTCACTCACATCAAACAAAGATTTTGACACCTTCATTAAGTTTGGCAGAAATTGAAACAATGTTGTTAACTACTCAGCATAAAACTACTCTATTTTCCTGGAAAAAAATCAACTGATACCTACTTTTACTCATTAAAAAAGTCTCAAAATGAAAGGGAAAAGTAAACCGAGGAACAAAACACAAGAGAAAGTAATGTGGGAGAGAAGAATCCACTCATGTTTCAATTTTCTCCTTTGTTTTTTTCAAATCTGTACTCCCTTTACTACTATGCTTATCTTTTCCCATATCCAGTACTTCCGTGCTGACAAAACAAATGGAATGAAGTGAAGAATTAGTCAATATGAAGTTAAGACACGCTTTGGGTGTCTGCTTCCCCTTTGACCTTCTGCCATGCTGTGACATTGCACAAAAGCCCTCACCAGAAGCCGAGCAGATGCTGATGCCAAGCTTCTTGCACCTCCCAGCCTGGAGAACCATGAGTTCTAATCTCTCTTCTTTATAAGTCACTAAGCCTTAGGTTGTCTGTTATAGCAACACAAAACAGACTAAAACAATTATCTAATTTCAATTTCTCATCTATTAACTACCAAAAGTACCTTTTTTCCTGCTCTGAAGTATATATATATGTACAAAATTGTCATATTTGTTGTTCATTTTTTAATAACAAATTCTTGCAAATGAATGGATTGCCCCTTCACAGAATATTGTGAACACTACCTTACAGTTTAAAATTAAACTTCTAGTAGATAAGGGGCTACAAAAGCATACCAATTTCAGAAGGCAACAGCGGTATCTCAAGAGAAGGAGTAATGGAAAGATTTTTTGAAGGCCCCAGCATCACCTCGACTGAATAGCTGCTTAGATACAAGAATGGAATTGTGTGTATATACAACACACTGCACTATGTTGACAGTTCCATCAGCCTGCAACTTTTCTCAACTTGAAGCAAACTGCAGGAGCAATGTGCAGGTGCCAAGTATCTCAAAACGATGGTCTACTCTGGAAAACATTGCAAATATTTCCAAACGTCGATTTTATAGTCTATGGAACATTTATTTACACAAGATCTGTAAGTAAAAATAACCGACATGTCACAATGCCTTCTAAAAAGTGTCAGTCCTAGTGCATGTGTGACTGAGATACTGAGGGTGTTAGGGTGGGGAGCTGAGAGCCAATGAAGGAATATCTGTGTTAGAGATTAGATTTTTTTTAATCCCTCCAATATTTCTCTAGATTGATTCAAACATGGAAAATGTATAGATGCAACAACGCATCTATAAATGCCTGATAGCATGGACTTACCTACGAGGATGACTTATATACTGTTTGTGCAAAATAAACATCTGCTGAATGAATACATTGATAAAAAGCTCAGGATGCCTACTTTTGTGAAAGTGGAGTTCTAATTACAAAAATATTAAACAAAAATCACAGAATAATTAATTCATCTATACATAAAGTTTCATTTATAGATGTTATTTTATGTTTCAGGTTTTTTTCTTCTTCTTTAAAATCTGTATAAATTTCAGCCAGGCATGGTGGCTCACACCTGTGATCCCAGTACTTTGGGAGGCTGAGGCGGATGGATCACCTGAGGGCAGGAGTTCGAGACCAGCCTGGCCAACGTGGTAAAACCCCGTCTCTACTAAAAATACGGGCATGGTGGCGCGTGCCTGTAATCCCAGCTACACAGGAAGCTGAGACACAAGAATCACTTGAACCCAGGTGATGAAGGTTGCAGTGAGTTGAGACTGTACCACTGCACCCTAGCCTGGGCAACAAGAATGAAACTCCATCTCAAAAAAAAATTTTTTTTTTAAATTAGCTGGACATGGTGGTGCATGTCTGTAATCTCAGCTACTCAGGAGGCCAAGACATGAGAATCACTTGAACCCAGGAGGTGGAGGTTGCAGGGAGAGGAGATGGCGCCACTGTATTCCAGCCTGAGTGACAGAGAGACTCTGTCTCAAAACAAAAAAAAAAAACAAAAAGAAAAACAAGAAAACAAAAACTTTGGATAAATGTATAGGGTGCAAGTGTAATTTTTTACATGCACAGATTGTGTTGTGGTAAGGTCAGATAATGTACCTTGTACCCCTTAAGCAACCTCTGGTCATCCACCCCGCCACACCCTTCACTCTTCTGAGTCTCCTCTTTTTATCATTCTACACTCTATATCCAGATATACACATTATTTAGCTCTCACTTATAAGTGAGAACATTCAGTATTTGTCTTTCTGTGTCTGACTTATTTCACATATGGTAAATGTTTCAGATAATTCGAATGGTCACAGATGTCAAACTTACTGCAGGAAAATGAAAAATATCCTAATTGTCTGTCCCAGGCCTTGACCTTTTCTTTATTATTATTTTCCTATAGCTGGTCTTTTCTCGATAGATTTAAAAAAAAATTAACAAAAAAATCCCAGTTTCTCCGTAATCTCTTTCCTCTCAAGGCTAACTTCATGAAATTATAGTTTTGCAAACAAAATGAAAAGAACACGAGTTTTAAGTGCATGGTTTTACTTGAAGCAAGTCTGAATTATAAATGGCCTCACTGCTGTGAGTGGTTCAAACTGGTGTCAGTCACTTTGCACAGGCAAATGTGTCTGGCAGAGTGTCATTCTTCTTTCTGTCTGCCGGCACTGGAGGATCAAGTTAGGGGTGCTCACCTGAGAGTGATCAGAGACACACTGCAGTGTTTCACTCTTAATGTTGAAGCTGAACAAAACTTACTTGCTCCCAAGACTGAAGTGTAACTCCCGAGGTAAATGAACCTGTGTTAGCTATTCAGTTTGCAAGGCAACAGAATTGGGTTTGCCTCTTCAATCTTATTATGCCAGCGTTAGGTTTGTAAAATGAAATCTGTCAGTAACAAAACTTACAGACTAATTTAGGCAACCATTCTCCCAAAGGCAGGAAAGAAGTTTGTGGTCTTCTATGTATGTTTTGCTATTTATTGCAAGTTCCTACTGGATTTATCTGAGGCCAGAGAAACATATTAACTTATATTTGACAAGTTTCTTATTGAAAGCTGATTAATTTGCTGTTCGTTTACCGTTTAGAAGGATAGAACTGTGGCCAGAAGCTTTTCATTTTGTAAATGGACTCAAAACATTCCATACCTCAGTATTTATCCATTTGATGTTTCTTTTGTCAATAAAACACTATAAACTATTAAATTCTAAAGGAAAGTGCAAGCCCATCTCATTTTTTTCTATTGGTGATTTAGTGAGAATCTTTTACATTTTTTCAAACCGGAGCATTAGAGGGCCTGCCATTTGTGGCTTCTTACCACTGAGTGAGGCTGGTTTTGAGGGGAGAGGGGGGAAAGGAGATCCTCCCAAATTGTGCTCATGGAGCGTACTGTGAACTAGAGATCAATTAATTGCTGATTTTCCTGGATGTCTGTGGCTATACAGATTATCTCTTAGAGATGACAAACAGATAAACTCTTATAGAGTACTAGCTCAGATACCAGCCCCATACAGCACTCTTCCTCTCCCTGATATTCTACTACTATTCTTCTTTGGAAAACCATTCTTTTAAAAGCATAATAGCTTTTAAAGAACCAGAAATATTGGTGAATAGTATTGTCTACATACTTATCTATCTATCCAAGTAAAATTGGGAAACTAGATGAGATTTTTAAATATATATGAAGATGTTACAAGACAGAGGGCTAAAGTATTAGGCAAAGTAGCTGAGAGAAGTATAAAACCATAAATTTAACCCCCACTGATTTAAACACAAACAAAAAACATACAAACCAACCTGTGCCCCCCCCACCAAAAAAAACCCTCAGCTTGACTATGTAACTTCCCACCTCCCTCGATTATACTTTAAAAAGAGAGTGAATGTAGAAAGAGATACTTGATCTTATTAATAGCTCCATATATTTTCAGATTAAAGTGTCAAATTTTTAAAAACATAGAACTGGGGGAAAATATTTGCAGATGAAACTGCTGCAATTAGAAAATGGCTTATTAATCACTTTTAATTATACTTAACATAAAACATGAACCTTTTTTTAATATTGAGGGGGGAAGGTCAGTGGTACATCCAGAGCCATTACAGTATAATAGCCTTTATCTAGCTTAGCAAACAAAGTGGAAAACCGAAAATGTTAATAAAATATTTTAGAGCAGGAAGCCACATTAAACAAGAGTGTGAAGCATCTCATATTCTCCCATATTTAATATGTGAAGTAAAAACTTATGAGGCTTAACACTAGCATTTTCATGGAGATTGAATTTTTTAAAAGGGCTACCAAGGGGTAGGATGTTTCACCAGGGTCATAAAGAATGCTAAACCACTGTAGTTACTTCCAGCATCTGAGAGCAGGGTAGCAGAGTGACTTTTGTGGACCCAAGGTACTTCATAGGCCCCTTTCTCCATTAAAAAAACAAAATGAAAAATTATATTTTACCATTGTTGGTATAAAGACAAATATAATACACACTGGATTATATTCTTCTGATTTTAAAAGAAACTACAACATTTTCATAGACCCCCTAGAAGTATTCTGGTTCCCAAGCACTGTGCTTCCTCTGCCTGATGGATACTTGGGCCTTGGCTAAGAACAGACTGCCACATCGTGAAAGAATTACATGTGTTCAGTGAACAGAGTGGGGCTCACAGAGGAAAAAATGTCCCTACCCCATGTTATCACTGATGCGTGTTTTTAAAAAATTAATACATTGCTTTGACAATCTAAGTTCTGCTTTATATTTTTCTTTTGGTTAGGATGGAGACATTGTCTCCTACTCCTTAACAGCTGAAACTGAATATAATAAGTTTTGAAATATTTATGTCAAACTTTTATTTCAGTGGTAATAATGGAAAACTAGGATATTTTCTCAATTTTTTCCAACATAGCTAATGTCTATTTTTTTTTAGAGTATATTGATATCTTTGTGGATATTGGTCAATATTCACAGGTGAATTTTTTTATCTAATACAAATGAGGATGTCAATGAATACTGACATTTGCTAATATAACAGGTCTGCTGATTCACTGGTTATATAATTTATTATTTAAAGAAGTTAAAAGTAACAATATTGATATTTTCCTTTGTTGTCAACAATGACGAATGTCTTAAATTCAAATTCCAACAAAAAACTATACATAAGGATAGCACTTGAGAAGTCCAGAGATTCTAGTCTATCAGCTTGATGTTAACATCATTGACTAATTTCACTAAAGTATTAACAGTAAAAATGAGACTACAAACATGCAAAGGGAGTAGATTGTGAGTACTGAGAACCATAAATTAAAAACAAATAATCACAAAATGAATAAAATTATACAGTATAATCCAATTAGTTACTAATTTAGGATGGTTTTAGAAAAATATACAAACTTTTTGAAAAAATGTCTGCTTTAGAAAGAAGTGGGATTATTTCCTGCAGGCTCCTCTACCTCCCCCATGATGAATATATAAGGAAATGCACATTTGGATGGACTGAGCAGGCATAAGGCTTTGGAATCATTGAGCTGTTTTCAAAGCCCACATTTACCTTGTCTGGCCTCAAGCAACGAATAATAAGCATCCTTTGAAACTCATTTGCTTTATCTTCCCATTCTTCAGGGAAAACCTCATGGTGTGGTTCCTAAAATTACAGTGTAAATAATTCAGTGTTATTTTGGGGATTATAAAGAGAACAATATTTTCACTTATAAACCAACTTTTAGAAAAAATATATAAATGAAATCAAGAATGCTTGTCTAAATTTTACTATTTAGTGTAAAGTTGGGACAAGGTTATAAAATAACTAATGAGAAGAAAAGTTAATATACTTTAAAAGGAATCAAAGCAAGGACATGAACTAAACAGGTTAATGTTGACATGAACACTAATAAACAGACAAAAAGATCCCTATTATGAAAAAAGTAAATGTGCATATGCTAGTATTTTCCCTTTATTTCTCCAAACACTGGAATTTTCTTTTTTTTTTTTTTTTCTTTTTTTAAGACGGAGTCTTGCTCTATTACCCAGGCTGGAGTACAGTGACGTGATCTTGGCTCATTGCAACCTCAGCCTCCTGGGTTCAAGCAATTCTGCCTCAGCCTCCCGAGTAACTGGGATTACAGTGGTGCACCAGCTAATTTTTTGTATTTTTAGTAGAAATGAGGTTTCACCATGTTGGCCAGGCTGGTCTTGAACTCCTGACCTCAAGTGATCCACCTGTCTCGGCCTCCCAAAGTGCTGGGATTACAGGCATGAGCCACTGCTCCCAGCTGGAACAAAGACATTTTTAAAAACCCACCCACTTCTCTCATCATCTATTTATAAAAATAAATAAATATTTCAAAACAAGTAAAAAGGGTATTGTACTGAAATTTATTGTATTATTTGTTTAGTTTTTAAAAAGTTTTTTTTTTTTTTTTTTTTTTTTACAAAGAGAGACTTGAGAATGTGTGTAATGAAGAAGCCAATTGAGAGCTATTAAAAAATCACAAGAAGAAAGCCATCAGGATACCAGGAGGCGTTTACCTTGGTGGGGAAAAAAGGAGACATGTGTACCTGTGAAACTTTAGGAAAAGCTATGTGGTATCTCCAATTAGAAATCTTCATGCTTCAATACAGTAATAAAATTTTAATTTTAAATTAGTTGAGGTACTCACAACACATACTTGTCTCTAGAAAACATTTTTATTACGAACAAGGAGACATCCAAAAGAGATCACTTCCAGCTATTTGAATTCATATGAAGACATAATCTCACTATCACATATAATACAAGTAGGTGACAAAATAAAATATAGGTTAACCAAACAAAACATACTCTCCGCATATCTAGCTTTCTCTCCTCCAACCTCTCCCAAGCAGAGCTCTTGCATATTAAACTCATGGAAAGCAGGAAGTCAAGAGGGTAGAAACAAAGGAATAGAAACAATCAAATGGGAATTGGAAAAATACTAGCCCTTGTGCTAAAGAAAAATTGAGAGAAAGCAATAATTGCTATATGTCCCAGATGGGAAATTGTGAATATTATGTCTGTGTCAATTATAGTACTCCCCAGTTAGTAAAACAAGGTCTCATGAAAATTGTTTTAGAACTACTGTACAAGCTTTTCCTTTTCTCAAATGACACACACAAAAAATTTTATTAGCTTGTATCCTGCATTCAGAAAATCTAAACAATAGCTGTTCCATACATTTTAACTCATCTGCTATTAGGATTGCCAAAATCTACATTGATAATGAATAAAAACCTGGCATGGAAATTCAACAAGAATATTTTCAAGAACCATGCAGCATTCTTGCATCTTAATACCTTTCAAGGAGTTTGAATGAAGTTCAAACAGAACCACTGACTTAGAAGGGGGGATAGCATAAATCAAAGTTTGCATTCTAACATGTGATCAGTTGTTTAAAGCTTATTTAAATCTTGCCTTTATGAAAAGATATTTAACATTCTTTTCTCCATTTAAAAACACTGGAATAAGCAAGAGGGTTAAAACATACCAAACTATCATATACTTTCTTCCATCCATCCTTTAAGTGCATAAACTCTCTACGAATGGTTTTGAAGGCAGGCAAATCATCTAATCGACATATTTCATCCCAGGATTTCTGAGGAAGCCATGTACAAGGGTTGGCATAAGGATTATCCAGTCCAATGCCACCAGTTAGCAGAAATCTCCACTCAGCTTTATTAATCTTTGGAAAACAAAGCAGCATGAAGAGTCAGAAATGAGTTCATCATAAACTAGTAAGCTTACAACCGTTATAAAAGAGTTGAGTGCTGACTTGCAAGTTTCAGATGTGGTCTCTATGAAATTCTATAGCTAGTGATATAGCTCAATATTTATTCATAAGAATTTCTCATGACAGTATACTCATGATAACCAGTTTTCAAAATAGTCCATTTTAAATACTTTTTGGCAATTTTACTCCAGAATTACTTGTCTAAATGTGAAAATCTGAATACGTTCTATTCGAATACATGTTTTCCAAAATGACTGTCTAGAGTCCTATTGGCTCTAGAAATTGTAGAAAGGCAGAAACCCACCAATGTGCCATGTTTTCGACTATTTTCCATAAAGTATAATGAGTTAATGGTATACATCTTTTGCAAGAAATACAATAAAGCCTTTATTTCTTCAAAATTCAACCATCACCATATGAAATCCATAAATCTTAAACACGTAAGTGCATAAAATAGTGACTTTACACAGATTTCAGTAACTTGCACAAGTCTTTAAAAACATTTACACTACTACCTGGTGTAAATGTATCAATATTAAGTAAATTTATATGCATAGTTCTGTGAAAATCTAATATAATCAATTTATTTTAAAACACACAAAAATTTAATAGTAACATAATGAATTCTGTGCTTAATTTATATCTCACTTCTGCGAAATTTATTCTCCTGATCACATCTTGCCTTAACTATAATAATAAACAGTATTATTGTTTAACTACTTACAATCTTTTTATATATGCTCCCACCCAAATAAATTAATGAATCAGTGTTATTAAGGGTTTTTTCTTACAAATGAAAACAGTACTGACCAAACGCTCATGCAGCAGGAGATTTACAGTTAGACAAAAGGAAAAGAGCAGCTTATCCTTTTCAAAGAGTGACCGGCAGACATTAACATACAGTGAATAAGTAAAGTGATCCTTGAGAATCTGAAGCCTAAGGGTCAACAGAAAATAAAGGAAATAAATAAAAATGTACTTTAAAGGTAATGGGCTTAAGAAAAGCCATTGTACACCATTTACATGTATGTTCTTCTGATAAACTTTCTGGTCAATTACCCCCAAAACAATCAAGAATCCTCATTAACTGGGTGCCCCAATTTGAGAGCTACACAATGGACTTCAGTCCAAATGCATTTTACTGTGGACTGAATTTTTTTTTAAACTTAATCTTCCTCTTGGAAAAAAGTTAGTGGATGGTATATTAATTTGTTAGATTAAAAAGTTTACAGACTTTTTATCTACAAAGCATTTCCGGGTGTAAAATTTGACCTCTTTATAACAAATAATTTCAAATGTTTTATATTATATATTAAATGAACAATCTAAAATTAGTAGCTTCTTTATTAAATTAACATTAAGTTTAGTATTGTGCTACTCATTATAAATTCATAAAAGCTGAAGAAATGACAAAACTTGGCAAACTCCCTTTTGATTTGCTAGAGGCAAAACATGAAAAAATATGAATAATCACAAGATTTCCTTTTTATTATTTATCTATTTATTTATTTTTGAGACAGGGTCTCTCTCTGTCACCCAGGTTGGAGTGAGTACAGTGATGCAATCTTGGCTCACTGTGACCTCTGCCTCCCGGGCTCAAGCCATCCTCCTGCCTCAGCCTCCCGAGTAGCTGGGACTACAGGCGTGCGCAACCATGCCTGGCTAATTTTGGCAATGTCCTGACTGATATTCTAGGCTGTCAATCATCCTAGCTTTTTTTTTTTTTTCCACTTTTCCTTACCTGCCTATTTTCTTAACTATTTTATCCCCTGCAGCATTCCCATAAAGAGAATTACAACAAATTAATATATCTTATTTTTAGTTGGGAACTTCAAAAAAGATTTTTGTAGAGAAAGGCTTGGCAATAGTTGCTAAAATACAGTCAAATTCTTAGAACATTTAAAATAAACATAGTATTCTGTCTCCATTATTATGCTAATAGGTTGTCTTTTCATGCATGTCACTGAATTTGTCTCACTTGTAGCAGTACCATACGATTAATACAGGGTGACTCACATTTGGTCTTTTTAGAGTAAAATAAAATTTTCTGCACTTTAAAACAAGTCTCTTCTTGTAGACAGATTGAAGGGAAAATTATAAAGGTTAATCATATTATAAGTTCAGTTTCAATCACTAGTAAAAATGGACATACAATATATTTTAATAACCTTTTAAGGTGAAAAAGAAGATTAAAATTATCATTCTAATGCTGGTAAGTGATACAGTGATATAGGATCATTCATGTTCCTCTGATGGAGTTGTGTGTTTGAATAATCTTCCAGGAAAGGAATTTATATCAGGAATCTGCAAGAAGTGAACACCTTGTCCTAAATTTGGGATTTTAGCCTAAGAAAATAAGCAATGATGCAGATACTTATATTTACTGTAGCATTACTTACAATACAAAAGCCGGAGACTACTTAGAAGTGTTTTTTGTTTGTTTGACAGGGTCTCACTGTATCATCCAGGCTGGATTGCAGTGGTACGATCATAACTCACTGTAACCTTGAACTCCCAGGCTCAAGTGGTCCTCATACTTCAGCCTCCCAGGTAGCTGGGACTACAAGTGCATGTCACCACGCCAGGCTAATTTTGCATTTTTTGTAGAGACAGGGTTTTGCCATGTCACTCAGGCTGGTATCGAACACTTGGGCTCAAGCAATCTGCCCGCCTCAGCTTCCCAGAGTGCTGGGATTACAGGTGTAAGACACCCCACCCAGCCAAAAGTCTTATAATATGAAAATTATGGTACATTCATACAATGGCATGTATATTGTGCAACTCCTAAAACTTACGTTTCCGAAGAATACTTAATAACATGAGAGAATGGTCTTGATAGAAGTGGAAAAAAAAAAAACAAAAAACTGTGTACGTAATTATCAAATTGCCTTTGCAAAATTATGACAGTAAGAGAAATCTGAAATAGCTGACTCCATCTTGCTTCTAGCCTCACAGGCTGGCTGTCTTGGCTCATTCCTGGGCATGGGCCAAGCTAACTTTGGAAGAAATTTAGTTTACTAGCCATGATTCCAGAGGTGGTAAGATTTGCAACTTCCCCAATCACTCCTGTAAATAACATCACTATTGTAGAACCTAAGATTGACCTTTTGGGATGTCTTTTCAGGCTTTTGCATTTTTGACTATTGGATGGCCTCACCTAGACCAGCAACTCCTCTAGCAGCCCCCACCCAGAAGCAGACTCAGGGAGGACTGTTTTCCTTGCTGACTTCCTATGATTGCATTTCCAACCAAACAGCATGCCCTCCTCCCTAACACCCTGCCCACCAAACTATCCTTGAAAAGCCCTAGCCTCCGAATTTTCAAGAGATTAATTTGAGTAATAATTCCATCTTCTGCGTGGTGTGGCCAGCTTCACATCAGTTAAACTCTTTACCACAATGTCATGGTCTCAGTGGGTTGATTTTCTCTGTGCGGCAGGCAGGAAGAACCCACTGGGCTGTTACAATTACATGTATATGCATATTTGTACAGCAATAGATTGATTCCAGGGTATTTAACAAAACTATATCCCAGTTAGATTTTGTTTCTCTATTTATGTTATTTTTATTTTGTTTTGTTTGCTATATAAAGTTATTTATTTTGTTACACAAATTGTAATGCATTAAAATCTTATAAATAACAGATGATCCAAGTTATTATGGTAATTGCATAGTATATACCATACTAGTCATAACATCATATATTCTTGGTACCATATAATAATCACTACCAGAGGACAAACAAGAATGAAATACATTTATATCCCTAAATAAAAAGAAATGAGAAATAATTTTAGATCGATGTTAAGATTCTGAAACAATCAGGTTGGCTAGTGTTAATAGTCACATGTTTTCTATACTTTTGGTAGAACTACAGTCCAATAACTGCCTGAAGTCTACCAGTTATTTGGTGTCTATCAATGATTGGCAGAAAAACAAATCATTCCTGTGAGAACTCCTCTTTTTCATTTCTGATTTGGGAGCTAGCTTCTTAATTGGAAACTCTTAGTTTACTTTAACAACAACAACAAAAGATTAAACAGGACTGACCAAAGTTTCTCTCTTGGTACAATGCTTTGGAAAACTATCGGCAGTATTTACTAAAAGGAAATATATGCATGCCCTGTGATCATCAGTTTCATTCCTGTATATATACCCACCAAAGACAGGTACATATCAGCACCAAAAGCCATGAACAGGAATGTTCAAGGAAGCAAAATTTCATAGTAGCCCCAAGTTAGAAGCTACCCAAATATCCTCAACAGTAGAATGGATACATGATTTGTGTTACAGTTTTAGGACAAGCAAAAATTAAAAATAAGAGACTCAATTCTTTCTGTCGAAAATAAGGAGATTTTCCTTCCCTCCTTTTTTTCTTAGATAATTTAGAAAACCTAAAATTATAGGTACTTTCTCCTCACGTTGAAATTTATATACACCCTTTGGAAAACTAGTCAGACCTTTGTCAGTTTTATGACCCAGTGATGTCTTTCTCAAAGACCCAGAAGCCATTTCTTTGAAATGTAAACATCAAGGGAGATAGCCCACTTGTCTCCAATTCGCTGCAGAAGGGTAGGAGCCTAACTTCAGTTAAGCTTATTTCAAATTGCAAAACTACCTCCTGTCACACAGATATGAAAAGTTTGGTTTTCCTCTGGATAAAGCCAATTTGCTAACACAGATGGTCACTTCAATTGCCAAGTAAAGTTAGGATGAACTAAGTGTGATGTAATGGGTTTTATCTGCTTCGATAATTAAGGGGGTGAGATTCCTCTCTGTCTTTGCAATCTCTTTGTGATTGCCTGTGATTATGTGTTATGTTCCATTTAATGTTTACTCAACAATAAAACTATTTTTTTTTCTCTACTGTCTTTGAGGAGAGAGTTTCTGGGTTGGGAGAAGATGTAGTTTTTAATTATACTTCCCCAACAATAGAAAACTAAGTAAAACACTGTACTAGACAAAACAATGTGCATTAATTTCACAAGCATGATGCTGAGTGCAAGATATCAGACACAAAAAAGCACACACTGTGTGATTCTATTTATATGAAGTTCTAAAACTGGCGAAAACTAACCTGTGGTGTTGGAAGTCAGGACAGTGGTCACCTTGGGGGAGAGGGTTAGTGATCAGGAGCGGACACTTCTGGGCTGTTGATAATGTTCTGTGTCTTGAGTTAGTTGCTAGTTACACAGGTTTGCTCACTTATGAGAATTCATTGGGCAAATACTTCTGATTTCTGCATGTTTCTTCATGTGTATTGATAACTTCAATAAAAGTTTTAACATCTATTTTCTCTATTTGCCTTTTGGTTCCAAAATTATACTTTTAGTATTACTGCAGACATACATATGATTTTCATTGTTTTGAAATTAAAGAAGTTTAACTAAAAAGAAAAGGCCACATTTTGTTTTCTAAATTTCATCCAAATCACACATCTGGGTAAAAAGGGTTTGCTCTTCCTTACATCTTAAGGAACAAAAGCACAGCAATGAAGAAACAAATTCCATACTTTGGATGAGTTCTAACTTGATATAATAAGAGACAATAAAGGACCCATCATTATTTTTAAAGCATAGAATTGTTTTAATTTTTAAAGCTTATATGAAAAATGTCTTTAAATGGCAGACCAAAGAAATTTTCTTCTCTAGACTCCAGAAAATACCTTGATTTTAAGCTAATTAAGAGAGTAACATTCTAGTGGTTATTCTTTTAAGCAAAGTAGAAATTAAGACCAGTAGTGAAAAGCAGAACATTATTTATTGTGTGGCTATAATGTGATTAGCACTGTAGTAACTGTTGGAGATGGGGTCTCACTCCCACTGCCCAGGCTGAAGTGTGGTGGCACAATCACGACTCACTGCAGCCTCAACCTCCTGGGCTCACGTAATCCTCCCACCTCAGCCTCCCAGCCAGTAGCTGGGACTACAGGCCCACACCACCATGCCCAGCTAAATTTTTGTATTTTTTGTAGAGACGGGGTTTTGCCATGTTGTCCAGGCTGGTCTCAAACTCCTGGGCTCATGCAAGCTGCTCACCTTGAACTCCCAAAGTGCTGGGATTACAGGTGTGAGCCACCATGCCCAGGCTGGGGATAATTTTATTTTTTTTATTCTTGTCTTATGGAACTCAGAATCTAGTATGAAAATCAGACATGCATGTTTAATTAACTAACTTATAATGCAAACACCTGGGAACTTTTCTAAGAAAGAGCACTTAAAATTTTTTTATTTCTGTAATCCTTGCTAAACTTGAAAATTTCAGAACTGGAAGAAATAAACTAAACATTTTCAAATATCATAAAGATGAATAAACTCTATCATTATGCAATGCATTTCTTCCAAATAAATAACCTACTCCCTCCCTTTCTCAATGGCAGATATCTATATATCGATATATATTTTTGGCCAAGCCCAAAGTGTCAGACTCACACCTTTATTAGTCTCGTATTCAAACCTGTAAAATAATAAATCTTACTAACAAAAAATTGCTAAGTCTAAGAACACTCAAAATTTTAGATCTCTACTATGATAAAGGAATTAAATTCAGATTAAAGTAAGATTAACATTTTGGATTTCTAAACATAATTCTTAGCTGTGAGTGATAAATTGAGTTTCCCTTGTGGGTCTAAACAGTCAAGAAACTGAAGTATCTAGGTTCATATTTATCAAGAAGGTTATAAAAGGTAAAAGTTGTAATTAATTACTTTTTTAAATTACACATTAAACTCTATTAAAAACATGTTTTAATACCAAACTGAAAATTATCTAACTGATTTTAAAAAATCAAATGAAATTTAATTCTCTTGTAGATTTAAGTCAGGTCTTAATTCCATTACTTATTGTAATAGTCAACAGTAATATAAAGTATTTTATGTGAATAAGAATAATAGAAAAGAAGCTCTATTACCACAAATAATCACAACAAGCTTTGGGATTTTTTTACCCTAGCATTTGACAAATTTTACAGATGTGTATATTAAAATGTGAATTTGCAACTTTTAGAATGCCAGTTCGTACAGGAGTCATATTTTTAAAAAGTATTAACTACTCTTTCATACTTCCATTCATAAATATATTTTGCAAATGAAAAATGAAGGTAAATGTTTTCTCTTTCTAGAATTACATTATAATCCTAGACCTCTGTAAACAGTTTCTTGGCAGACTGAATTTGGACACATCTGTTCAATTTCTAACCCTCAAATTTATTTCTGGTACAATGATTAATCAAGTTCATTTTAGGTAAGTGGCTGTAATGCTTGTACCATTCTGAGACAACAATGGAGGCCACAAATTACTCTCTAATTTCATGCATTAATTAGTTAATATTAATTAGTATTTCCTTTACATACCTTTTTGCCAAAATTTCTGATTTCTCTGAATTTTCAATAGACAGGATGAAAAGGTTAATAAACCAGGTCAGTGAATACTGGTACATGGGCTCAATGTTGGCTAAGTCAGCAAGAGAAAAAAACAGGATGGAAGAGTGGATGGCAATAGGACGATAGCCCATGCGGGTGGCATCAATCTTTTTCTCTGTCTCTTCGGCTACTTCCTGCTTCTGAGAAATCTCATTAGCCAAAGCCTTGGAGGAAGATAATATCTTAATAGCAGTTTCATCTTCTAATATATTGCCTTCCGAAGATGAAAGAACTTCTAAAATCTTGTCTTCTATTTCTTTTAACTGCCTGGAATAAAACACAATTTTCTTAGAAGAAAAAGAAATCATTTAAAATTATTTCACGTATATGTTCTTTTATAAGAAACAAAGAACTTGTAACCTAAAGAAATGCATCACTTTGTGACAAATATCTGTAATGGTGATGCCTTATAATTAATTTCCTATCTCGCAAAATGTCACAAAGATGGGCCTTTCTGCTCCAGTTCCCTTTTTAATGATCATTTATGGGCTAACTAGAGAGAAATACGGCAAGCCAATTTACTCTGCCATCAAGGATCTCAGTTCGGAGTGAACAGAAAGCAGCACTCTGTTTATTTTCTGAAATTTTACATGACTTACACAGCTTTACTCTTTCTACCTATGATATAGATGTTATGAGCAGAAAGTGGGATGCAACATATTCATTTATACCATGCTCCAGTAAAAACAGGTTACCTCAGTTACACAGTGACTACTAAAACTCTTGTGCTAAAACTTTGTGGAATATTTGAAAATACCCTGCCCTGACTTCTGGCAGGCCTTCTAGCTCTTCCAGTGCCTAAGAACTTGCATGTAAAAATATCCTCAGTGATGCAGTTTTCTAAATTAACATAGAGGTATAATTCCTCACATTTTCCTGTTACACTTTCGCTTGCAGTATTCCTAATAAATCTAACAAAAGAGATCTGTAAAATGTATTTTAATTCATTCTAGTGATCTCGAAACAAATAAGAATAGTTCTGTTCATGATATTTAAAACCTTTTGTTTTCAGCTCCTTGTAATATCAAGGCTTGCTTTTCTTCTTCAAGGTCTGGCCTTTCTCGTGCCACCACAATTCCCAGAAGCTGATCTTGCATTCCCTCTGGGGTTATCATGAAGTTTAATAATGTTACCTATAAATGAAAAAATATACAAAAATTATATCATTATTTCTGTTAAAAACGCCTCTGCTTTTATGTGTCAAGTTCTGACCTTAAAATAGACTTCATTTACTATATATGGTAGTACTTGTAAAGGTGTAATTTGTAGAGACTATGATTAACGACATAGGCAAACATGATTGTTGGATTTAAAACCCACTCAGTTTCTCATAGTCAGAAATCTAATAACTCAAAGAGTTTGTTTGGTGATCAACTTATTCTCATTTCAAACTAGTCCAATTTCTGAGAACTCTTTAACAGCAAAATTCATTAGAATCAAGTTGGAAGCTATCTTTCATTTCAGTTGATCAGAGCAGCCGTGGCATAATATATGGTTCAAAGCCTGGCTCTAGAATCATAATAGTTGGAGCAGCTGATTTACATTTTAGGATTCTAGTGGTGTCAAAAGTAAAGGAAATCTTACAAAGTGAGATAAGAGAAAAGGGAACACTGTAATTATTTGTCATGGGTGAAGCTTTTTTACAATCTGATAATCAGCCACCATTGTGAACTAAGGAATTTACATTTTCATGGTGTCCATCAAGACTGTCTGCTAACAACTGCTACATTTGGGGACGTAATTGCTCTTACAGGCAGGTCTCTCTTCATTGCCCACATCTCCTGGTTCTTTCCCATAAACATGCAAACATGCTCAGGTTTCTTCTCTTAAAAAGCAAACAACAAACAAATCATTCTATTGCTCCCACAATCCTTTCCAGGTATGGAATAACCTCTCTTTGGGCTTTCACAATGACACTTATTGAAAATGTTATCTATATGTATTTTCTGCCTCCACTTCATTTCATAATACAGCCCTCCACAATCTGCTCCCTGCCCTGCCTCTGTACACCCATCCACACACACTGCAATAAACCATAGTAACTTCCTGGCTCTGGTCACCAATGAAACCATAAGTCAATAAACACTGTCTTGATGTTGGCTTCGTTTGAAATCCTCACCTTTTATTTTTTATTTTTTCATGTATACTGTAGTCTACCTGACCTAATGTCTTGAATCACATCCATGTTTTTTTTTTTTTTAAGTCAGATGGCTCTTTATTTATCACCATGTATCACCAATTTTTTTAATTTTTAATTTTTGTGGATATATAATAGTTGTATATATTGCACCTATGCCTTAAGCATCACCTCCTACTACTCCCATTCACATGCCTTTCATTTTAGCTGCATAGAACTGATTGTGGAATCCCATACACGTTGTCTATGAAGTGCCTCCATGTGCTTCAGTGTTTGCTCTACTTGGATGCCCTTCCCCTTGTTATCCACCAGATTAGCTCCTATTCATCTGTCAGTGTGCAGATCAAGTGTTAGCTCTTCTTGGACACTTTCCCAGACAATGTGTTCTACCCCAATCACCAACCCAGGCTACTTTCTGTACTTCCTCATAGGGGTCTTAACTCCTTATAGCACACATTACACTGTATGCAATCAAGGGCATATACAACTCTCTCCTAGACCAGAATGAAAGTAACTTTAGCACAGGGGTCGTCTCTTATTTGACTTCATGGTTTTATTGTTTGGCACAAAGTCATGCTCCCTACAAACTTATTGAATGAACAATCAGAATGCCCATATTCCCCGTTCATGGAGTTGCTCTCTGCTACTTCTATTTCCTAAAATTTTAGTCACTTGATGATTCTCCCCTAAGGCATTTTATATAAAATAATAGCTACCATGAATCAGGCTCTATGATATAAAGAGTAAGATACAGTCTGGTCCCTGCCCTCAAAAAGTTTTCATTGAGTTGAGCAAACAGACGAACAAAGAACATACAATGGGATAAGGACTCTGAGAGTGGTAAGCTTGCAAAGCACGCTACAGGAGCACAGAGAGCACCCAACCCAGATGAGGGAGGCAAAGAGGGCTTCCCCCAAGCAAAGGACACCTGAGGTAAAACTTAAGAGTGATTGGCAGTTAGTCAAGAGATAGAAGAGGGCAACATTCTACACGGCAGAAGATTTCAACTTTGGATGCTGATTGGAATGTACTGCAAAATTTAAAAACCAGTAGCATCTGGGTCTTGTGTCCAGAGAGTTTGGTTTAATTAGTCTAGAGTATGGCTTGAGTATTTGAAGTTTTAAAAGCTCTCCAGGTGATTTCAATGTTCAGCCAGGATTGAGAACAATTGCTCTTGGCAAACAAAACAGCATAGACAAAGCAGCAGAGAAAGGCAAAGCACGTTTAGAGGAATCTATTCTACCACTGGAGAGTGTGCAGGTAGGACCCAAGGAGCACTCTTTGTCTACTACGTGTAACTGAAGGCAAACATTTTCTACCACATGTGTCAGAATTCAATGTGTGCAGTCGGCAACATTAGAAATACTTGTTTTTTAACACAGGAACAGAAAACCAAACACCGCATGTTCTCACTCATAAGTGTGAGTTGAATAATGAGAACACACGGACACAGGGAGGGGGACATCACACACTGGGGCCTGTTGGGGGCTGTGAGGCAAGGGGAGGGAGAACGTTAGGACAAATACCTAATGCATGGGGGGTTTAAAACCTAGATGAGGAGTTGAAAGGTGCAGCAAACCACCATAGCACATGTACACCTATGTAACAAACCTGCATGTTCTGCACATGTATCCCAGAACTTAAAGTAAAATTTAAAAAAATAAAAAAGAAATACTTGTTTTTTACCCTTGAAAATTCTACAAAAATTTCACCAACTACCACAGATCATCAGAGGTGACTCAGTGTTTGCTCCTGATTTCCTCGTTTCCCTAATGAAAGGAGGTTCCTTAATAGGAAGTACTTTCCCAAACCCAGGTACCACCACCACATTCTATATGGTAGTGACAATTTTGTCCAAAACTTTTAAATACATTTTCGATCACGACCTAACCTAAATTGTAGCAGCTAAAAAAAGGCATTTTGGCATACCGAAATCTGAGGGTTTTTTAAAATTAGAATTTTAAGGCTGGGCGCGGTAGCTCAAGCCTGTAATCCCAGCACTTTGGGAAGCCGAGACGGGCGGATCACGAGGTCAGGAGATCGAGACCACCCTGGCTAACACGGTGAAACCCCGTCTCTACTAAAAAATACAAAAAACTAGCCAGGTGAGGTGGTGGGCACCTGTAGTCCCAGCTACTCGGGAGGCTGAGGCAGGAGAATGGTGTAAACCTGGGAGGCGGAGCTTGCAGTGAGCTGAGATCCGACTGCCTGGGTGACAGAGCGAGACTCCATCTCAAAAAAAAAAAAAAAAAATTAGAATTTTAATTTGAATTTTAAAACACGTGAACTAGTAGAGAAGAAACAACTCCGTGGACAAACTACCTACATGTAGCAGGTTATAATCAACCAAACCCAATATAGGCAGCTTATTCAAAAGATGTATTTGTAAAGCAAAAGTGTTGTTCTTGTTTTTATGTTTTATTCCTCTCAAGGCCCTGCTGGTCTATGAAGTACCTTATGTGGATTAGAAATAGATGTCATCTGCATGCAGAATCAGCCCCACACCAGGCCAATGCCTAGGCACCTTGGGGCTAGATCTCAGCCCTCTGCAACTCCACCTTGCTTTCATGTACAGACTGCACAACCCTAGAAGCAGCCATCACTCTCCCTCCTAAAGACAAGCAGTGTTTCCCAACTGGTGGGAAGGTTATATATAAAAAAAAAAAGAGTCGAAAATGTTATTTTTCTAATCTTAATGACTTTTTAAAGCACCTTTGGAGGTGTTGCCTGATTTATAAATTGTTTGCATTGCCAAGGCGCAAAGGTTTTCCTTTCTTACAAACTAAAAATAGGTAATGGTGTTACTGAGGTTGCTGTTCTCTCTACTTTTCGTTTTTGTCTTTT
This sequence comes from Chlorocebus sabaeus, assembly GCF_047675955.1. Classification (NCBI taxonomy): domain Eukaryota; kingdom Metazoa; phylum Chordata; class Mammalia; order Primates; family Cercopithecidae; genus Chlorocebus; species Chlorocebus sabaeus. Next base: position 83,064,258 of record NC_132913.1, read on the forward strand.
CATCTGTTGTTTCCTGGAGGGCGGGTCTATGCATACCTACCCCTGACATCAGCAGAAGCTGAGGCCGAAGAAAGAGGCTGACGCATCCAACTTCTTAGAAAGAAACATCTAATAGGGACTTAACAAACAGAAGCCTTGTCTGTGTCCTGGGTGGCAGCGAGACAAGTCGGTGGATCCCTGTGCCATTACCCACGAGACCCAGGGCTCGTATACCACAGGAGAAGTGATTTAGAAGGGATGTGTAGAATAATTGAAGGTTGTTTGACGGAAGGGCAGGACGCACGGTAAGTACCTGCTCTTACATGAGGCACAGTAGATAAACTGGAAATCTTAGACTTTTCCCAGAACAGGGGTAAATCAGAAGTCAACTTGGTGGATTAGCTTCCAAGATGGAGTTGCTTGAGCCTCCACATCTCCATATTCCCAGCTCCTGCTACTGGGTGGGAGATATCGTGTTTCCCTGCTTTTATTTATAAGAAAACACTTCCTCTGCAGGGACAGAGTAATTTTATTTTTGTAAGAAAATGTCCTGCCTGTGGCCAATAAGTATAAAACAGCTTCTTGCAAAACCCCTAGGAAGGCGACTCCCTCCTTCTGCCCACACCTAGGCACCTCCTCAATGGGATATTATCTGGGTTAAACACTTTTCCCCCACTTGTCCTATGGCAGACCATGGAGGCCACTAACTATAGACTACATGGATATAATAATAAATTTATATGAGATAAGCAATTTTTAAAACTCATTAAATGTTATGGAATTCTCCACTGCTTTGCCATTTATTCATGGAAAAAGGATAAAGCTTTCAAGATATTTTCCCTATTGGCATGAGAAACCAAGTCCACAAGTTACATTTGCTTTAATCCAAAAACCATAGGCACAGTGGTAGCAAAATGCATGTTTTACAACTTTCACTTCACTGTGTTCAGACACAAGGAGGTTTCCATTCATATTCCATTAATGTTGGGTCTTTTCACATCAAGACTTTTCAAATCAAGTCATTTGTTCTCAAATAAACATTTAAGACCATAAACTATGGTTTCATAATTTTATTTTCATTTAGACTCAAAAGGATTATACCAGCACGACACCATCACTTGGGTGCTTTTGAAAGCAAAAGGTACATAAAAGATCCTAAAAGTGGAATCCGGAGGAAGTATTATAATTTGTAAATGAAAGCAAGTAACTGCCTGACTACGTTTTCTAGTCCCTGTTTAATCAATCCCAGCAATTAAAAATAATAAAGCAATAAGACACTCTAGGGATCTTAAGGGTTTTGATACTGAATCATAGGTCAGTTTCCTCCCCACAGCGCTTTATGACTCCTACCATAACCAGTTATTAGTGAACTAAGAATTGTTTATGTTATGTTCAATAGTTCCACATATTTTACTGAACAGTAAAAAACGTTTTCCATGTCACTTACTTAAACATTTTTCTCTAACACAGCTCTGGGATTTTATCATTTCCTCTTTGCTTTCTTCTTTTTCACTTATATTTAAATGTTAAATAATATTGCTAATAAGTAACACTCATACTATCGGCTTTATTCTAAGCATTTTACACAGATTAATTTATTTAATTCACATCACTCTATGAGATAGATACTTTTATTATTCCCATTTGACAGATGAGAGAATTGAGGCACAGAGAGGTTAAATGAAATGTCCCCAATCACCCACCTGGCAAGTAGCACCTGAATCTATGGCCTTAACTACTACTGCATATTCCTTTCCCTAGTGGGTAAATACACAGTAGATATTTTAAAGTGTTTAAATAATATTGGATTTTAATTAATTAAAAATAGCCAAGAATTTCCATGTTTTAACATTCTGTTTTTAAAATTAAGCTCAAGGGTCACTCCATTTTCCCCTAGTCTTCCTGACATCCCTGAATGTCTACCCTAAGTATATCCTGAACTCTGAGCTCCCAGGACACATTGCAGCTCCGCTGCGTCTTCCTAGTCACACAATTTAGTCACTTTGCATATACATTATTTATAAGATAGACCTCTGGAGAGCAGGGATCATGTTTGTTCATCTTGGAGGGAATAAATTACACCATCTCGATCCTTTCTCTGCCTCTCTGCAGAGAGATGCCTATGTTAATTTAAATATTTCCAATAAAGGCAAGTATTTGAATTCACTACATAACTCTTGCCTCTCTATATAACTTTCAAAATCTAAATAAGCATTTCTTAATGTCTTCTCCTGCTTGCTTCTGTAAATGAAAGCAATCCTTCACTCACTCACTCACTCCACAAACATTTAATGAATGCCAACCAAGGCTAAGAAGTAGGACTAAAAACAGAATAAGTTGTAGCCCATAAACCTAGTAGCTCAGTTGCAGATCAACATCTCAGGACATTTTAGTCACTGACTAAAACTTAAAGCTAAATTTACTCTTTAAAGGAAATTTTAGTATTCTAAAAGAACAGTGATTGAAAACAGTTCTTCTAAGTAATTACATAAAATCAGATAGCAGCAACCTTAGTCTGAGAAAGAAAAATGGAGTTCTGTTTCTGAATTTCAATTTCAATAATTAGCATATTATCATTTATTACAAAGAAAGAATGTGGGTATATGTCTTCTATTTTTAACAATGAAAATCTAATAATCATATCCATTATAGAAATTTGATTCTGATGACCTTTTTTCTTTTTTCACAGCATACTGAAGGTTCCTTTATTACTTACATGTACTCACCAAAGCAATATGTGGAAATTATTATAGCAATAATTTCAGGAAATACCAAAATAAGGCAAAATCTGTTTTTCTTAGGAAGACTTGTTCTTCTTATGATTCAGGAGGAATATATAGTCACTAATTACAAAATCTGATAAAGAAATATTTATTTTATATACTGGCCTTTACTGATGTTTCAGGAAGATAATGAGGATTTCTTAACTTGGTAGTAATATAGAAGCGGAAGTCAGGTGCATATTCAATTGTGGAGTCCCCAAGCCGGATACATGTACTCCCACCCTGCTTAAAGGTTTGTTTTAGTAGAAGAGGTTCCAAAATAGGATCTAGTTCTTCGCCAACATTTTCTAGCAACACTGGAGTAAAATCAGAAAAGATTTCATGTTATTTTAAATATTAACTATAAACATTCAACCCTCCAAGTGCTTTCAGCCTTATAAATTCTGTTCCTAGATACCTACAAAATTATTTGTGTCTTCTGAAAAGTATAAAGACATAATGCCATGAAAATAGCTACATTCTGTGGGAAGGACTTAAGTGGTGGGTCTACCTAGTCATCCTGCCTTCTTCCCTTCTCCTGAGTCATAGTCCTGCCAGGTGCACGCTGCCTGCCCTCGGGTTCACTAGGTGTCCAGGTATTATGGCAGTAAAGTTTATCCATCTGAGACACCAGAGAAAAGGCATTTCCAGTTGTAGTTATTTCACCTGTCACTGTATTTTTAATTATTAAAAATGCTTATTGTAGAACATCTGCAAAGTACAGGAAGGAAGGTATAAATAAGAAATGGAAAACTGCTCCTAATTAGATTTGCTTAATTACTGTCTCTACTTCTCCCTAATATTTTAATAATTGACTCATACAGCATATAGATTGATAGAAAAATGACACGAAGGCCAGGCACGGTGGCTCACGCCTGTAATTCCAGCACTTTGAGAGGACTGCTTGAGTCCAGGAGTTCAAGACCAGCCTAGGCAACATGGCAAGATCCTGTCTACAAAGTCTCTACAAAGAAAACACAAGAATTAGCCAGGTGGCAGCTATTTGGGAGGCTGAGCTGGGAGGATTGTATGAGCCTGGGATGTCAGGGCTGCAGTTAGCCATAATCAAGCTATTGCCCTCCAGCTTGGGCCACAGAGCAATATCCTATCTCAAACATAAATAAGGAAAAAAAGAAAAATGACACAAACTACACATAGCATAACTATTGAATAAACTATTATCTCTAGTGTTATTTATCTTTCTCCACACACAGTTGAGACTAAACAACATATTGAATTTTGCATCCTATTTTTTTTGACTTACAGCATAAATGTTTCGCCATGTTATTGAAAACTCTAATAAGCATGCTTGTAATTACTGCATAATAGTGTATCATATTAGTGTTTTCTTTTTTAAACCAGTGTTCTATTATTAGATATTTGGATTGTTTCTTGTTCTGAAAATTCTAACAAGTATTGTGTTAAAAAAACTACATGTCAGAATATTTTCCTCTGATAGCATTCTAGAACGGGAATCCCTGGATCAAAGATCAGTGACATTGTTAAGGCTATTGAATCTTTGCTGAGTTAAAGTCTTACATTTTGGTGTGTGGGGTGCTATCACAGCCAAATTTGGAAGATGGCATTTTGTAGATGTCCCTCAAGGGATGGGTGTGCAATCTGGATGGGAAGAAATGGGCTCAGGGTGCTGGGGTGACAGGTATTTGGATCTCAATTGCCATTAAAATGCAGACATATTTTCTCCTTCCCACAGGCTACTCCTGGCTAAATGAATTCCTAAAATTGTCTTCTTGGTGATTTGCTCCGTTGCTGAGATGTCAGCCAAGGCAGGCATGTCAGGTTATTTTTAAACTCATTTTTATTTTCTACTTGCATAAAATGATTATTTTTCATCGTTAAATGATATGAATGCATCATAATGTATTAAATATGTTAATTTTCTATTGTTTAGATTGCTTCTACTTTTACACTATTATTAATAATGCCACAGTGAACATCTTTATGAATAAACCTTTGTGTTCATCTCTAATTACTTAATCAGGCTGCAGCCCTAGAAGTAGAATTAATGGTCAACAGTTACGAACACTTTAAAAGCTATTTGTATTCCAAGTTACTTTCCTGAAAAGCTGTAGAGATTTCAGAGTTGCAATGAGCACTCATTTTGTCATTTGTTTTTAAACCTATTTTTACAAAATATCACTGTATTTACAAATACTGGACACCATGCTGGCATTGTATTTTCTTATCATCCTCATAACTTCAAAAAGCATGTTTTGCAGATGCAATAGGACAGGCAATCAAAAATAAATTTTTCAGTTAAATCAGCTAGTAAACGACAAAGCAAAGCAGGGACTTGAAACTGGCTGTCTGACTCCTTTGTCACTCTCTTAACCACTATACCATACTGTCAGCATTCAATAATATATTTGTGACTTTTATTATTGATAGGCAAAAAATACTGTTAAAATTTGTATTTTTTGGCAGGGTGTTTTTAGCTGTTCTTTGGCTAACTATATTTTTTTTCTGGAAACTGTATACTAACATACTTGACCTTTTTTTCATTGTAGGATATATTATTTACAATTGGGTTCAGTGACAAGCATCAGAAAACCCAAAATGATAGCAATGACAACAAGGAGAAATTTATGTCTCATATACAGAGAGCCCAAGATAGCTCAAGGCTGAAAGGAGGTTGTATCTAAATAGTGAGGGATTCAAGATCCTGCCATCTTGCACCTTTACTATTCTTGGCACATGGCTTTGATCTCTTTGGCTGATATGGCCTTTTAAACCACATCCACATTCCAACCATCAGAAAAAAAAAAAGAAGAAATATCCTTTCAGGGTGTTTCCTGGGATTCACAAATGGCACTTCCACGCTCATCTTTTTGGCCAGAATACAGTAATTTGACCAAACCCAACCACAGTCATATGCCCATATATAACCACAGCAGAGGTTAGGAAATAAGTTCTTTAGTCTGGATGCAATGTTCTCATGTAACACAGGGGTGCTGATACTAAAGACAAAGGTGAGTGGACGGCAGGAACAACCAGCACTCATTGCCACATGTGCTAGTTTAAAAACTTTATCTGTATTTTTAAACATTGTTTTAGCAAATATTTCCCCCAGTTTTCAACTTGTTCTTATTTAATTATTTATTTGAGATGGGGTCTCACTGTGTTGCCCAGGCTAGAGTGCAGTATGGCACAATCTCAGCTCATTGCAACCTCTACCTCCTGGGCTCAGGCCATCCTCCCACCTCAGCCTCCTGGGTAGCTGGGACTACAGGTGGGTACCATCACAGCCAGATAATGTTTTGTATTTTTGGTAAAGATAGGGCTTCACCATGTTGCCCAGGCTGGTCTTAAACTCCTGAACTCAATCAATTTGCTTACCTCAGCCTCCCAAAGTGCTGGGATTACAGGTGTGAACTATTGCCCCCAGCCTATTGTATTTTATTTTTTTGAGACAGGGTCTAGCTGTGTCTCCCAGGCTGGAGTGCAGTGGTGTGATCACATTCACTGTAGCCTCAACCTCCAGGCTCAGGCAATCCTCCCACCTCAACCTCGCATAGCTGGAACTACAGGCATGCACCACCAAGCCCAGCTAATTTTTTTTTTTTTAAAGACGGGGTCTTGCTATGTTGCCCAGACTGGTCTCAAACTCCTGGGCTCAACCAGTCCTCCCACCTCAGACTCTCAAAGTGCTAGGATTACAGGCATGAGCCACTGTACCTGACCTTCCACTTGCTTTTAAATTTGCTTATATTTATTCTTATAATTTAAGTTTTTGTTGTAGAAATGTTCAAGCCTTTCTCAAAATAAAGAGAATGGTATATAATTGGTACCTGATATACCTACCAATCACCCTGCTTTAAGCCTTGTAAATTTGGCCAGTCTAGTTTCATCCATTCCTTATCTAACCTGGATTATTTATAAACAAATCCTAGACATCATAAAATTTCAGCTGCAAGAATCTCTTGAAGCTAAGAACTGTTTAAAAATTGATACACCTTAAAAATTTAATAATTCACAGTTTTGTCAAATATCAAGGCAGAAAACATAATTCCCCATTGTCTTAAGGTATTTGGCTTATACTGTTATGGCTTAAATTAAGATACAAATAAATTTCATAGGTTGAAACTTTTTCTTTTCAAATATTTTTTCCAGGACGGGCGTGGTGGCTCACACCTGTAATTCCAGCATTTTGGGAGGCCGAGGTGGGTGGATCATGAGGTCAGGAGATCGAGACCATCCTGGCTAACATGGTGAAACCCCATCTCTACTAAAAATACAAAAAAATTAGTTGGGTGTGGTGGTGGGTTGCTCTAGTCCCAGCTACTCAGGAGGTTAAGGCAGGAGAACGGCATGAACCCAGGAGGTGGAGCTTGTAGTGAGCTGAGATCGTGCCACTGCACTCCAGCCTGGGTGACAGATACATATAAAATATATTTATATATATTTAAACATATAATATAAAAATACATATAAATATACACTATATATAAAAATATAGATAAACATATATAATATATATAACATATATACAAATATATATAAAACATATTTTTTTCCATTGTATATTTGCTTAGGACGTCCTTTCCCATCAAAGAACTATGTTTCCTTTTAGCATTTGTCTTCTTTTTTCTTTCATACTTAATTTTTAAACTCATCTGGAACATATTTTGATGTGAAGTGAAACTCTGACCTAAAATGTTTTTCCACAAAGCCAATTTTCCTCATACTACTTGCTGGTGTGTTGTATCACTTTTCTGTTGGTTTATAATGTTTAATTTATAGTGCATCAAAGGCTTACATATATTAGGGTTCATTCCAGAGCTTACTCCAGTTAATTCAAAACTTACTCTTCTGAATGTTTTGTGGCTCATTACTCTTTTTTCTTCTAGGTTAAGTATTATTTTCTAAACATTTATTTCTGAAAGTTTACATCTTTACACTTTCAGTTTTCCCATCAGAGAAAAAGAGCTGTCGTACTCAAGCCTTCTCTTGTTTTTCTGAAAAGTTTTGTCTTTTTCTCACTTTTTATTGTTAAAATTACTCTAGGTTTTTATTTTGTTGTTTTGTTTTGCTTTGTTTCTATTCACTGGTTGACTATAACAACTACCCACCTATTTTTGGTTCTCAGTTGTTACTGATTTAATATTCTTTTTGGAATATATCTATTCCACTGAATTTTTAAATCCTGATAGCTTTCAGTTAATTATCTTTAGTTGTCTAGATGAGGTATATTGTTTATAAATATGATACTGATAATTTTGTTTCTTTTTTTTTGTTTTTGTTCAATATATCTGGCCCTACTGAATCAATTATTTCTTCCTTTAAATGTTATAGCAGCTTCATTGTTTGTTTTATTGAATTGAAAACAACTTTCCTAACAATGTTAAACAATAAAAGTGATAACAGATATCAATTTTTCATTTTCACTCTTACATGATATTTTTAAAATCTAATTTGCTCAACCATTTTGAATCGAAATTCTGTTTAAGAAAGATGATAATGTTTCAGTTTCGCTTATTGCCTCAACATTTATCAGTATTAATTTTTTGCATAAAATCTGATATTTAATGTTGGCTAAAAATAACTATATATTTTCATCCCCTACTCACCCTAACATTTTTCCTAGTTTGAAATGTAATTAAGAGTGTCTATATTAATATATGCAAGTATCATTTTTGAAGCTAAAATATACATTATGAAACTTAAATATTACAGACTTGACTCTTTTCCCCCAATTGTGAAAATTTATTGTCTTATTGCTAGAATCAAGTCTTAATCCTGTTAGGAAGGATATTTGTAGTGTCTTGATTTCAAAGAAATATATCCTTAGTACTGAATGTTTATTATATTATACATCTCACTGGAAAATTAAAAGTATTTTAAATTTAAAAAGAGAAAAAAAATGTATAGGTACGTGAATTACCCAGAATGCTCTCTTTAATTTCGCCATTTTATTTTGACTTCTTTAACTTTTAATTAGATCAAAATATATACCATGTTGAAATTATAGGAGCAAATTCAAGAGACAGACTTCTCTTCATGTTTCTATCATCAAGATAAACAATTTGCTGGTTTATGTTAAAACCTCATTTCTCATTCTCAAGTGCCAGACATTACAGTATGTGCAAAGCTTATGGGAAACCAAGACTACCAAGACTAGGAATCCAAGCACACAGCCACTAATATTTTTGAGTAAGGCAGATCATCATCTTACTCAAAACACACAGTTATCTTTAGCAACAGAAACATAACGAGAATTAAATGTTCTGTTCAAATTTCTCTTGCATGTAGGACATTAAATAATGTCGATTTTTAAGTTATGAATTATCTACATTATCCCATGTGAGACCTCAAATTAACAGAAAAAATTCTTCTTCTACAACTTACGTTCAACTCTGTAGCATATTTTATCAAAAGAAGACTCAACAATTACTGAGCACCTATCAGGTCCCCTTAAACAGCTTGTAGTAGAGAAACAAATGGTTATGCACATAAAATAAAGGCAATCATGGAAATTCATGAAAGTTTCAGTGTTGGTACTTCATTGGAGGGGTCGCGATGTCACAGAAAAAGAAGTATTTGAGCTGTATCTTAAAGGACGGAATTTAAAGGAATCCACCAGATGGATGGAAGAGCAAAAACAAGCTAAGAGACTGAAACGATGCCATGTTGTTTTAATACTGGCTGCTCCCAAGTACCCTGCACTCCCATCTTCTAATCCTCATTTTGTCTATAATCTCTTTCTGCCCCTTTAACCTATAAGCTTCATGAAAGTAAAGACTGAGTCTGTCTTATTCATGATGTTTTTAGTACCTACCACACTACCTGGTACATGGTAGTTGCAAAATAAATGTTAATTAAATGAATGAATGGACAAATAAATGAGCAAATGAAAGAAACATTAAGCCAGAGGTAGTTTTGTATCCCTGGTTTGTTATACACAAGGGGGAAAGACAGTAAAGTGCTGGGAGATAAGAAAAGTAAGGAAGGCTCAGATATGATAAATTCTGCTGTTGATATAAAGATTTTTTTTTTTTTTTTACAGATTCAATGGAAAGTCATTAAAATATCTTCTCTACAAATTGATTTATCAGTAATCTTTGTATGATTAGTATTTTATGCACACCTTATCCATTGGTATAGCTAATACAGATGTACCTTTATTTTCTAGAACGCTGGCTTTCAAACTTTTTTTTTTTTTAAGAAGCAGAATACTTCTTTTCAAAGAGGATCTTATCATAAACTGCAATATAAAAAAGAAAAGTGAGACCTGCTCTGGTTGAAGTAGAGGCAGGTAGTTGAAGCAGGCAGCTGAAGCAGGCAAAAACTTCTGCCTGCTCAACCCAGGCTGCCTGAGAAGGACAACAGATCAAAAGCCACTGTCCCTGAAGAGGCCAATATTTAAAGATAAATCCTTAAATGGAAGAGTCTTTATGTTGTAAATGTATAACAGTAACCAATTCTTTTACTTGATGGTTAAATATAGAAATAGCTTTAGAATCTGACATCTATCTCTCCTTCCATTAAGAGATTAAAACTTTTCACTCTTCTCTGATGCCTAACCTTAGAAAGCATTGTAAATAATCATTAGCATTTAAAAAGTATTTTATTCCAAAAAGTAGGTTAAATCAACTGAAAGAAAATCTTGCTTGTGTAACACAGTAAGCACCAGACAAAGGCAGAAGACTTAGGGACTAATTTCAGCACTCCTCTTAACTGGCTTAATTAGTATATAGTATGGTGATATGATATACACATAAATAGAAAGGGGACATCCATCACTAACCCTTACTGGGACCAGTATAGTTAAGGGGTAGTTAATTACCTTGATTAAGCCATTTAATTAACATTCTCTAATACCTCACTTGTCAATAAAATGAAGTGGCTGGAATTACCCCTGGATTTCCTTTTTTTAAATTATTGTTGTTATTATTTTATTATAAGTTCTAGGGTACATGTGCACAACGTGCAGGTTTGTTACATATGTATACATGTGCCATGTTGGTGTGCTGCACCCATTAACTCGTCATTTACATTAGGTATATCTCCTAATGCTATCCCTACCCCCTTCCCCTACCCCACGACAGGCCCCGGTGTGTGATGTTCCCCACCCTGCTATCCCTCCCCCCTCCCCCCATCCAACAATAGGCCCCAGTGTGTGATGTTCCCCTTCCTGTGTCCAAGTGTTCTCATTGTTCAATTCCCACCTATGAGTGAGAACATGTGGTGTCTGGTTTTTTGTCCTTGCTATAGTTTGCTGAGAATGATGGTTTCCAGCTTCATCCATGTCCCTACAAAGGACATGAACTCATCCCTTTTTATGGCTGCATAATATTCCATGGTGTATATGTGCCACATTTTCTTAATCCAGTCTGTCATTGATGGACATTTGGGTTGGTTCCAAGTCTTTGCTATTGTGAATAGTGCTGCAATAAACATACGTGTGCATGTGTCTTTATAGCAGCATGATTTATAATCCTCTGGGTATATACCCAGTAAGGGGATGGCTGGGTCATATGGTACTTCTAGTTCAAGATCCTTGAGGAATCGCCACACTGTCTTCCACAATGGTTGAACTAGTTTACAGTCCCACCAATGGTGTAAAAGTGTTCCTATTTCTCCACATCCTCTCCAGCACCTGTTGTTTCCTGACTTTTTAATGATCACCGTTCTAACTGCTGTGAGATGATGGTATCTCATTTACCACTAGATTTCAAACTTTTCTGGCCACAACTCAAAGTAGGAAATACATTTTAAATATTGACTAAGTACATATATATGCATATAAAATTTAAACAAAAAATTTCATGACATAATGCTTACCTTTATACTATGCCTTGCAGCCTACTATGTTCTATTCCTTCCTATTGCATCTTATTAACAAAATATTGGTCATGACCCACTAAATTGGTTATCTCTCCTATGGTTGTGACCCATACTTTGGAAAACACTAAACTGATCATCTCTATGGCCCTTTTGGGTCTAAAATTATGGAATTCTAACATCAAGATTTGTGACTGACATCACAGAAATCTCCAGAATGTCAAGCATATGGAAGATGCTCAATTATCATAATTGTCTTTTACTGTGTCAAGGAAATCATTTGAATATTTAAATTAACCTAAGTAATTTTAATTACTTAATGTTTTGAGTTTTTTTTTTTTTTCTTTCTTTCTTTCTTTTTTTTTTTTTTTGAGACAGGATCTCACTCTGTTGCCCAGGTTGGAGTGCAGTAGTGCTATCATAGCTCACTGCAGCCTTGACCTCTTGGGCTTAAGCTATTATCCCACCTCAGCCTCCTGAGTAGCTGGGACCACAGGCACATAGCACCACGCCCAGCTAATTTTTGTATTTTTTGTAAAGATAGGTCTCACTATGTTGCCCAAGTTAGCCTCAAACTCCTGGGTTCAAGTAATCCTCCCATCTCAGCCTCCTAAAGTGCTGAGACTACAGGCATGAGCTACTGTGTCCAGCCTACTTAAAGTATTTAAGGTGCCAGTTCCTTCAAGACATCTTCCCTGATTCCTCTGAATTTCTACAGTACATCATCTGTGCCTTTCTTAGTATATCATACTAAAATATGATACACATAAATCATACAGTAAATGTTCAACAAAAAACATAAATTGATCAACAGACACTGCCGTTAAGTATCCAACATACGTAATTTATTTCTTCTTCATTCTATATGGTTAAAATATAGATGGGGAAACTGAGTCTCAGGAAGGTCACTGAAGCAAACACTGAGTGACAGAGGCAAGTACTCTGAATCCAAGGCCAGTTCCCTACCCATTAACTACATTGATCCCAGAATTAGTGATAACCACTTTCTAATTTTATTACAGTGATGCACACACACACACACATATATATCTGATCTCACTGTTAAACAGGCAAAATATTTAGTAGTAGAGATCATGTTCCCCTCTTCTATGTAACTCCTATATTACATTCTATATGCTAAGAACACCAAATGAATGAAATACCATGTGTGCATGTGTCTATGTGTCTATTACACAAACACAAAATTTCATAGGTAGACTTAGACTGTCTTCATTTCATACTTATTCTAATAGAGCCTTAAACTATAATTAATATTTTAAAATGAACTCCCTCTTAATATGCACAAATAAGGTGTCCATAAGACTACCTGGAATATTTATTATGATTCTTTTATATTATATTATGTCTAATAACAGGTGAGACTTGCTGCACCATCCCAGAGCTAAATAGATTGTAGTTTCCTAAGTGTTTACCTTTATTTGGTCATATAGTCAAAATTTGATGGGCTACATGAATTTAAAGCTTGACTAATAACCCCAATTGACTCAAATCACAAGTTTTCTGTTTTTTTTTGCTTTGATAAATGTGACATCTGCATGAGGGTTGTATTGAAAAATCTTTGTCATGTTTATAATCTCTCTATTTTAGATGGCAGATAATAACCAAGCACATAAAATTTGTTATCTCCTCTCTGCCACTTCTTTGTTTTGTTTTGAGATGGAGTCTCACTCTGTTGCCCAGGCTGGAGTGCAGTGGCACTCTCTTGGCTCACTGCAACCACCACCTCCCAGGTTCAAGCGATTCTCCTGCCTTAGCTTCCTGAGTAGCTGGGATTGCAGGCATCCGCCAGCATGCCTGGCTAATGTTTGTGTTTTTAGTAAAAACGGGGTTTCACCATGTTGGCCAGGCTGGTCTTGAACTCTTGACCTCAGGTGATCCACCCGCCTCAGCCTCCCAAAGTGCTGGGATTACGTCTCGCCTCTCTGCCACTTCTATAGGGTAAGTTGAGAGAGGAATACATAAATAACTGAACTAGTGTTGTGTTAAAATACTATTGGCATATATCAAGTGGTGCTTTTAAATGCAGAATTGGAGACATAATGAGAACTAAAGGGAAACAACAGACAAAAATTAAAACAGTTAAATTAGGGGAAGCATCACAAATGAATCTTGAGACAAAGAAAATCTCCTAACCTTCTGGGAGGTTTATAATCTTTAAAATTCTCATTTGATTAATTATCATTAAATAATGAAAAATGTTAACCAAGTCGCTGTTTAAGATGAGTCTGGGCCAGGCATGGTGACTAATGCCTTTAATCCCAATGCTTTAGGAGGCCAAGGAAGGCAGTTTGCTTGAGCCCAGGAGTTTGAGACCAGCCTAGGCAACATGGCAAAACCCCATCTCTACAAAAAATACAAAAATTAGCCAGGTGTAGGGGCGTGTGCCTGTACTCTCAGCTACTTGGTAGGCTTAGGTGGGAGGATCGCTTGAAACAATCTATATAGTTTTGGGTTAATTGTTCCCTCCCCAGGCAGTTCTGTAATGTGTCTTAGTTATTCAACTACATACCAGGAGTACCAAACTGGATGCAGTTTTCCAGAGTCCTGACATAGTCTGGTTCACTAAGTTTAATCACATAAAGACTATTGGCTTTTTCCATGTTCTTGATCCATTTATTAGCCTGACCTTGAGGATCTATCATCAGAGGCCACCTTCTTGCATTCCTGAAAAGGAGGAGAAAGATGATGCTGGTCAAGCCATGATTTGTTTTTACACTATTTAATCATGTTCACATCACAGGTCACTTTTTAAAAGTTTGCCCTTTATTGTAATATTTTACTTTTTAACTTATGAGAAACTATGTTCTTAAAACAGAGACATGTAGATTGAGTGGGTTCCCTGAATGGCAACTACAGAAACCATCCTGCAAAGTTAATACAAGTTATTATACTCTTTTTGGAAAATTACAATTTCTAAATGTTAAATTACACTTTTGAAAATATTTGCTGTTCTTGCTAATTATGTCACAGTGACAAGCATCAAGAGGACTGCATTGGAAGTAAGGAAACTCCAGCTCTTCACTGAGTCCTCCCATTAATGAATCATGTGACCTTGGGTAAGTCACTTTGCTTCCTTAGTTTCCACCTGCTATCATTTGTACAATAGGGAAAGAGGTTTGGAATATTATATCTCAAAATCTAGACCATTAAAGAAATAACGGCCTAACAAAAAGGTATAAAGCATAATTTTATATCATCTAAACTTCGTAATATCCAGGGACACTTAAGTGTTAACACAATTGTTGACCCAATCTTGGTTTCAAACACTTGTGTATTTAGTGTCATATATGTAGTTCATTACGTATTTGCTTTACAATAAGAACAAGGGCAATACCCCAGGAGGAACCCAGTTTATTTTCTAGGGTGTAGTGAACAGATGAGTTCATCAGTATCTACCATTATTACCATATGATATCCAACCACATAGCTTTCTACCTTGTGTGAACTGTAATTGGCAATAAAATCACTATTCTTTTTCTTTCTCTTAGAAGTTTCAATCAACACAAGCTATAATCCTGACCAGTTTTCTAAAGATATTGCCATGCCCTTTAAAAGTGAGCACAGCATGGGAAGTATGACATTTCAATGAAATCAAGTGAAAAAAACAAAAAACAAAAGTGAGCAGACCAAATTCATTTAGGGCATTAGAAGAGCAGTAGGAGAAAATAAAAGATGACTGAGGCAAAAAAAATTGAAAAGAAAAAAAGGTAGGGGGTAAAACAGGGTAACATATTAAATTCACTCTCATTATAACATGAAATTGGAACATCAATGGATAACTTGTCCCCCAAAATAAAAGAACATATTTTTATCAGTTATTAGTTAGAGCTTGGTATAAATTAACATGTAGCTTAGGCCGGGCTTGGTAGCTCACGCCTGTAATCCCAGCACTTTGGGAGGCCAAGGCGGGAGGATCACAAGATCAGGAGATCGAGACAATCCTGACCAACATGGTGAAACTCCGTCTCCACTAAAAATACAAGAATTAGCCGGGTGTGGTGGTGCGTGCCTGTAATCCCAGCTACTCAGGAGGCTCAGGCAGGAGAATCGCTTGAACCAGGGAGTCGGAAGTTGCAGTGAGCCGAGATCTCACCACGGCACTCCAGCCTAGCGACAGAGCGAGACTCTGTCTCAAAAAAAAAAGGAGCTTAGATAAACAAGAAAACAGTCTTCTTATCCTCCAATGTGAGCATTATCCTTGTGTCACTCTGGCTGCCATAACAGTGTACCACTGACTGACTGGCTTAAACAACAGAATTGATTTTCTCACAGTTCTGGACCCTGAAAGTCCAAGACTAAGGTTTCAGCAGGTTTGGTTTCTGCAGAGCCTCTCTCCTTGACTTGCAGAGAGTACCTTCTTGCTGTGTCCTATATGACCTTTGCTGCATGCAAGATGTTCTGGTACTGCTCCCTCTTCTTACAAGGACACCAGTACTATTTGATGAGGGCTCCCCCTTATGATCTTATTTAACCTTAGTTACCTCGTTAAGGGACCTATGTTCTGAGCCGGCATGGTGGCTCATGCTTGTAATCCCAGTGCTTTGGGAGGCTGAGGTGGACAGATCACTTAAGCCCAGGAGTTCGAGACCAGCATGGGCAGCATAGCAAAACCCCATCTCTACAAAAAACAGCAATTAGCCCGGCATGGTGGTGTGGACTTCTAGTCCCAGCTACTTGGGAGGCTGAGGTGCGAGGATCACTTGAGTTTGCAGTGAGCCAGGATTGCATCACTGCACTCCAGCCTGAGTGACAGAGTGAGACCATGTCTTAAAAAAAAAAAAAGAAAGGACTTATATCCAAATACAGTCACGTTGGGAGTTATGGCTTCAACGTAAAAATTTGGTGGGGCAGCATAATTCAGTCTACGACATTAATTATGTAAGAAAAGACATCAAAAGAGTAATGTAACATCTTAGATGCAATTAACTAATGAAAAATCACTCTAAAGAGAGTGAGAGAAGGGAAATTAGAAAGAAATAAAGATATAAATATATAAACAGTTTTCATTCTGTCACATTTTAGAAATATATTTTTAAGTTTGGAGGATTATGTGTGAATGTTAAACAGCATTTATGTTTTCCTAAATAAATTGAATTACTCACTCTTGTATCACTTGCACATTTTTTAGCCACAATACCTATGTTCATCCTGTTTATTTGTCCAAAATGCACTTCTCCCCCATCTTTTCCCATTTAAGTCCTACTCATGTCTGAACATCAGCTCAAAAGCTATGTAGTCCACAAAGCCTCTCTCCATCTCTTTTCTCTCTGAACTTCTTTAGCAATTCATCCATGTTATATTTATGGTACTTGCATATAATGATAATATTATATTATGGTAATTCTATAATTCCTTAGCTGCATCATCCAACTAAATTGTTTATTCCTTCAAAGGAAGGGTCCGTGCTCATTCTTTATTCTTTTTTTTCCTAGATCAAATAAAGGTTGCATGTGATAATCCACTGATATAGAAACAGTAAAGTCATGGGGCAAACACCATACAAATTAAATAATTCTAAAACTTGAAATTCTCTAAGACATTATCCCTGCACAGAAAATACTTGTCCAATGAGCAGCATTTCAAAACCAGAGGAAAGGACATCTGATGCTAACCAAGATGGACTAGGCTTTTTACAGCCTATTTCCTTCACTGATTACATCTAAAAATGTTGAACAAAATACAAAAAACAACTACTTACAGATTCTAAAAGGTAAATAACAACAAATGAAGGGGAGGAAAATCCTAACTTGAGGAATTATCAGTAATAGGGTAGTGAGTTTTCTAAGTTTTTTCTTTCTTTCTATTTTCTGGCTTAGTGGGGGAACTGTGCAGCAGGCACAGGTAGCAACAACTCAAAATAGATAACTGAATAAATGACCATATGTGAACCACACAGCATGGGTATAAATCCATGTTTTATTTCATGTTTTGCTTTTTTTTTCTTTATTCTCTTTTGTCTCTACCCCAAGGTTAACCCCACTCACAGAGCTGTATTATCACAACAGAAGAAGCAGTGGTGCAGTTACCCAAAACACTGAGCAAAAACCTGTCTTTCTGGACAGAAGTAAAAAAAGAGATCCCTGTTGTGCACAGAATGTAAGGGAAATCCAAATATTTTTCTCTCTTTTTGCTTACCACTTTGCCCCCAATGTTGGCATGAAATTGTGCAATAGCAAGGGAAGAGAAAACTCTGAAGGAACTTCATCATTTGGCCATTAAAAAAGTATACAAAAAGGTGCCCCTGGGATATGGAAAGTGGGGCAGGGGTGGGAGAAATTTCTGAGGAGAAAAGACCTGAAGCTGTGCATGCATGGAACACATCTAAAGAAGCACATCAGAGGCTTTAAACAATATCATAAATCCTAGTCCACTTAACTCCTCAGTAATGAATGCCGAAGAGTGGATTCAAACAGTATAGTGAAGGCTTACAAATCTGAACTGACATCGCAACATCACCTTAACATCACAGAAAGACAGTTAAGAGACTGCTAAACCAAAAAAATCAATCTTATCCAGAAGATTTTGACAGGACCCAGAGTCTCATATTCAAAATTTCCGGGATGCAATCCAAAATTACTCAACACACAAAGAATAAGGATGTGGTTAATTCTCAAAGAAACAGACAGATTTGAAATTACCAGAAAAAAAACTTTAAAGCAGATATAACCATACTCCATGAGATAAAGGTGAACAGTTTTGAAATAAACGGAGACATTCTCAGAAGCAAAAGAAAACTGAAAAACGATTATGAGAAACAAATGGAAATTTTAGAACTGAAAAACATAGTATCTGAAATGAAAAGTCCCATACTATGGGTTCAATAGCAGAACAGAGATAACAGAAGAGTCAGTGAAGTTGAAGATAGATGAATATATATGGTCCAATTTGATCAACAAAGAGAGACACTATCAGATTGGATGTCCAACTGTTAGCTATCTATAAGATACCCACTTTAAATATAATAATATAGTTATATTAAAAGTAAAATGATGGTAAAAGATATACCATGAAAACACTAATCAAAAGAAAGCTGTACTGGCAATAGTAATGTCAGAAAAAATAGACTTCAGAACAAGAAAACTATCAAGGATAAAGGGGGACATATGCAACAACAAAAGGGTCAATTCATCAAGAAGACATAATAGTGTTTAATGTCTATGCCTCTAACAACAGAGCTCCAAAATAAATAAAGCTAAAACTGATAAGACTGAAGAGAGAACAAGTAGACAGAAAACTAGCAACGATATTGAAGCCATGAACAACAGTATCAAACAAATCAACCTAACCAACTTGCAAAATGCCCTTCACTCAATAATAGTCAGGATATTTTTTTCCGAGTGCACATGGCACATTACAAATATAGACAAGATTTATGCCATAAAACAAACCTTAAAAAAATTTAAACAACTGGAATCATACAATGATAGTCTGAAAATAACAAATAAATTTGAAATTAAAAACAGTACCAAAAAATACCCTAAAAGTCTCTAAGTATTTGGAAATTAAAAAATATATTTCTGAAAAATCCATGAATCAAAGAGGAACTTTCAAAAAAAATTAGAAAATACTTTAAAGGAAATGAAAATTAAAATAAAACAACAAAATCTGTGCTATATAGCTAAAGCAATACTTAATGTGAAACGTATAGCATTAAATCCATGGATTAGAAAGGAAAAATCTAGAATCAACAACCTTCCACCTTAGGAAACCAGAGACATAAAAGCAATTTATGCCTAAAGCAAACAGAAGCAAAGAAATAATAAATATTAGAGAAGAAATCAGTAATACCGAAAACAAAAAAAGAACGGAGAAAAGCAATGCAACTAAAGGCTTGCTCCTACATAGGAGCAACAAAATTTATCAAACTCTAGCCAGATTGACCAAGAAAATAGAAAGAATACACAAATTATCAATATCAGAAGTGATAGATGAGATTATCATTACAGACTCTATAGACATTAAATAAATATTAAGGAAATACTATAAACAACTCTCTGTTCATACATTTAACAGCTTAGATGAAACTGAGCAATTTCTGAAAAGACAGAAACTGCCAAAACTCATTTAGGAAGAAACAGATCACCTGGATAGACCTGTTACTATTTTAAAAATTGAATTTATAGATAAAATCTTTCAACAATATAAAAATTCCAGGCACAGATAATTTCTTTGGTCATTTCTGTAAAACATTTAAGAAAGAAATAATTCTAATTCTACATGATCTTTTCCACAAAATAGGAGAGAAGACGTCCCAATTCCTTTTATAAGGCCAGCATTACTCTGAAACCAAAACCATACAGACATCACAACAAAATAAAACACAGATCAATATCCCTCATGAATGTAAATGCAAAACTCTTCAAATCACATTAGCAAATTGAATCCAAAAATATATAAATAGGAGAATACATTATGACCAAGTAGAGTTTAATCTGGAAAAGCAAGGCTAGTTCAACATTCAAAAATCAATCAGTATAATTTACCATTTTAACAGACTAAACATAAAAAAACTGTAGGATCAACTCAATAGATGCAGAAAAAACATTTCACCAAATTTAACATCCATTAATGCTAAAAACTATCAGCAAACTAGGAACAGAAGGGAGTCTCTTTCACATGATACAAAGGAGGTACAAAAACCTACAGCTAATACCACATGTGATAGTAAAAAACTGATGTTCTCTAAGATTAGGTAAAAGGCAACAGCGTCCGATTTCATCAACCCTGTTCATCATTATGCTGGAAGCCCTTGTCAGTGCAATAAGCTAAGAAAAAGAAATAAAAGGCATACAGATTAGAAAGTAGTAAGTTAAACTGTCACCAATTGCAGACAGCATGATTGTCTACATATAAAATATTCTTTTTTTTTTTTTTTTTTTTTTTTTTTTTTGAGACGGAGTCTCGCTCTGTCGCCCAGGCTGGAGTGCAGTGGCGCAATCTCGGCTCACTGCAAGCTCCGCCTCCCGGGTTCACGCCATTCTCTTGCCTCAGCCTCCCGAGTAGCTGGGACTACAGGCGCCCGCCACTGCGCCCGGCTAATTTTTTGTATTTTTAGTAGAGACGGGGTTTCACCATGGTCTCGATCTCCTGACCTTGTGATCCGCCCGCCTCGGCCTCCCAAAGTGCTGGGATTACAGGCGTGAGCCACCGCGCCCGGCCCATATAAAATATTCTAATAAATCTACATAAAATATCCTAGAACTAATAAATGAGTTTATTAAAGCTATAGGGTAAAAAGTCAATATTCAAAAATAAACTGCTTTCCTAATGAACAGTTGAACACAATCTTTTAAGTACCACACAGAAATAAAAGAAATACTGTGTATAAATCTAACAACAAAACACTGACGAAAGAAATCAAAGAAGATCTAAGTACATAAAGAAATACACTATGTTCATATATTAGAAAACATACTAAGTTGTTAATTATTCTCAAATTGATCTTAGATTCAATTAGTACCAATATAAATCCCAGGAAGATTTTGTGTAGCCATTTAAAAATTGATTCAAACATTTATATTTAGAGGTAACAACTAGACAAAACAATTTTGAAAAAGAAGAACAAATGTGAAAGATATACTACCTGATTTTGAGGCTTAATATGTTTCAATAATCAAAGAAATATGGTATTAAATCAAAATGAACAGGTAAATGGATCAGAGAACTCAGTAACAAACCCACAATGATTTTCAACAAAGATGTAAAGCCAACCTGATTTTAAAAAGGATAATATTTTCAACAAATTGTGCTGGAACAATTGTATTTTCTCTCTCTCTCTTTTTCTCTTTCCTCTCTTCCCTTACTCCCAACCCTCTCTCCTCATATATGTGTGTGTGCAGTTATACACAAACAAATCTTTTGTTGTTCCATATCCAGCTAATAACTATATCAAACTTATTTTCCCCAGACAACAGTCTTAATGTAACAACTTTTTTATTCAAAGACAGGATGTTTGTGACTTCAGCTTATATTCAATTTTAAAGATTTGGGCTTCCATAGAATAACATATTAGATAAGTAAAATTTTAAAGGAGACATTCTTCAGTGTGGATAAAAAACAAAATACTAGTTTAAAAAATACACCAATAATTGTGGAAAGTTGTATGCAACAAACTGATTTAAATAGCTTCACCCTTGGATGAATACAAATTCTGAATTCAAAATGAACAAGCACTATATTTACTTGCTTACTTCTTCTCCATTATTATTTTGTATTTTTTTTTAACAAGAAAATGTTTTTCTCCACATAATCTTTCTCTCTCTTCCTTCTACCATCAAACATTCTTGAATCTACAAAGGCTTTAAAATCAGTGGTTCCCAAATGGAAATTGAATTTTTATAGCACTCAATGTTCCAAGTTTTCACAGTGTGTATTCTTTTGTTACTGTCTAGAGAGGATTGTTATTTGGTGCTTTTGTGGGCTTTTTGAAAACACAGACTTCTAACAGTAAAAATACATGTTCACAGCAGTCACACAGACCACAGATTTTGAATATAAAGCAGCAGTACATTTCAGAGTTTTGATATTTTCTTTTTTACACACACATAAATTCATAAAAACAGACAAGGAAAGGTGTTATTCTTCTCAGTTATTATTGCTACCGAATTAAATCTAATATATCTTTCTCCTATAGAAATGAAAACTTACTTTTTTAAAAAGCAGAGTTATATCAGATACAGGTCTGATCTACTTACCAAGCTGTTAAACAATCTTAATCCTTTACCCGTGAAATGTTCAGATACAATCTAATTGTATTTAATGTTATCACTAACCTTTGAAATTCTAATTAGCCAGGGACCTTTAGATGTCAACAGCCCCAAAAGTTAATTATATTCTAACTTGCCCAAATTTATAGATTCTTCCAGTTTTCCTAAATAATCATCTCCTCACTCAGCTGAGATAATATGTGAAAAGCACTTAGCACAGGATTAGGTCCTCTGTGAGTTCCCAATATTAGATTTTACCATTGTTAAGCAAGACTTTCCAGAGAATGGAAGGGGGTGCTCCACAGGTAAAGAAGATACTTAGCTAATACTTCAAAGTGATCACTTTAAACCTGTTTACTGAAAGGTTTCCGTATAAGATTACCAAAAAATATCTTGAAAAGCCAAGAATGAAAATTGTTAATATTTTCTTCTTAGTATAGTTGCTACCATAACTTTTTGCTATTTCAACATTTTTACAAATGAATAGCAAAGATTTAGGCATTATGACTCATTAACATCATTTTCTATCTCTGTCCCTCCCAAAATGTGAGTGTGTTGTCTTGAAAAATAATCACTGAACAGTTTAGAATCTTATGTGCAGATATATCCATCAACAGTTCTATTTTTTTGAAATATGACTAGACCCAAAAATAAGGGTATGTTTACTTGCTAGAAAACAAGATGCAATTTGGCCTCTGATGGATTTAGTGGTTAGAGATGTCCTGCTAGGCAGAACCATGATATATAAATTGCAAATCAAAATAATGACTACCACTTCAGTAACTACTAACATGTAGGACATGACCAGCTACGTTCATAAGAGCTTGAGAAGAGCCAAAGCTCTTTTCTGAGATAAAAACAATAACAAAAGCAGCAAAAATTTGACTATTTTCATGCTGTAGCTAATTGGTCCAGCTAGGTAAAAGTGAAAGTAAAAGTTAGACTCCCAAAATTTCAGAAATCTCCCACCTGTGTCAATCTAAACCTGTGTCAACGCTAAACATCAGCACAACTGCCTGTATGCCACATGTTAAGTAATTCAACAATGAGCTGCTTTTCTGTACTTGGTAAAAGGCACTTAAAAATCTGCTAAAATCTTTATTTTAGCAGCCAGCTAATGCACATATTTATCATTGGTCTAGATTATCTAATTTCTCCTTTGATTAATTTAGATTATTGGATCAGAGTACCCAGTATTTTAGTTCCCCAAAGTAAAGCTTTGTAATCTTTTCTTTAAATAAACAAAATAAATTTAACTTTAGCTCCTGAAAAAGTTGGTCTCTCTAACTACAGTTTACTTGGTTAAAAAACAAGAACTATGCGATACAACTTTTTCTTTTTGCTTTAGTTATCAGAAAGCTTTGAACTTAATTCAGGGCCCAGCTATAGGAATTAGCTTGTCTCCAATTCTAACAGTAACTACTCCTTAACCTCCCCTAGTGGTCTCATCAGATTTTATCTTGTTTTATATTATAATCATATTGCACATACCTCAAATTCTTGTAGAACATTTAGTAAATGAATGCTAAAGAAATCCATATGTCAGGATAATTTATTGAAAAATAAATGTGTTCACCAGAGTTTTAATTTGTAAACTGATTTTCATAAATACTATATACATAAAATTTAGGAATAACTAGCCTCCACATTTAGTGTTTACTTCTATTTTAAAAGTTCGCATGCCTCAACCATTTTTACGTTAAAAAGTACCATCATATTACTACTTTTTCATAGTAATCTAACAACTAGTCAAAACAGTCATGTAACACAGAGAATTTCCTACTGATAGTAGGAAATATCTGTGCTATTGTTAACATGCTAAAACTCCGAGAAAACTGGCCAAGTGATAAAAGGCTCATGGTAATGTGAACTTGGAAATAACACAAGATTGTCCTCACACTGTGACAGGCTGAAGTCCTTGGTTTCTGGGAGGTGAGACCTGGATGAGAGGGTGAGGTAGACAAGCCTTTAATAGTCTCCCAGCCCAGTCTACACAGGTTTTCTCTACTAACCAGGAAATTACAGGTATAGTGGCTACTATTCCCTATCAGTGTAGGACCCAGAAATACATCTATCTAATTTAAAACAGTCCCACACTAGGGATTAAGAGAATTTGGAACACCCTGCCCAATCAACCACCAATGGCATGCTAATGCACATTTCATTAATCTCCAATAACAAAACCCTGTATTTTATGGAAATGAAAATTTTGGACTTCCCTTACTTAAGGCAGGGTTTTGCTCTATTTGCTAAAAATTAATGTTTAAAAATTAAGTAAAAGTCATCTGGTTGGTTTGTTTACTACAGTGCCTAATATTCAACTATTATA
Organism: Chlorocebus sabaeus; assembly: GCF_047675955.1. Classification (NCBI taxonomy): domain Eukaryota; kingdom Metazoa; phylum Chordata; class Mammalia; order Primates; family Cercopithecidae; genus Chlorocebus; species Chlorocebus sabaeus. Next base: position 83,088,857 of record NC_132913.1, read on the forward strand.
ATATTAATAAGAGAAGGAAGTGATTACTCATATTTAATTTTACTAGTTAAGTAATTTTTTTAATACTGTAAAAGTTTGCTACCTAAAATTGTTAGAAGGAACACAGATAAATCTACTGTTTATTTAATAAAGACCATTTATGAGAAAAATATTTTTCTTACATTATGATTATCCCATTATCAATGGAAAATGAGTCAGAAGGTAATCCAGCAATATTCCAAGTTCGAATTGTCACAGCTTCTCCCAGGGTACCCATAAGAGAGCAATCATCTGAGCAGGGGATATCTCTTCCTTTGCACAAAGTTGTCCACTCTTTAGTTTGGTTCTTTAAAATATACACAGAAAGATAAAGAAATGAGACTAGAGGTTATCAAAAGCATGCTTTATAATTCCTCAATTTACACTGTATTCATTGAGTCAACAAACCATTGTGGAAACTACCTCAAAAATGGTTTGTGTTTCTCAGATTCTTATTTCAAATAAAATTCTAATTGAGAAGGTCAGCTATGTACTCAACATATTCAATATTAAGATAAAGTCTAGATTAAGCACTTAAGGCACAATTTTGTATCTGGAAAAAATGATTACCAATTGTTATTATAAAGCTTCATTTTCAAAGCTACTCCTATCAAACTACCAATCACATTTTTCACAGAATTTGTAAACAGTATTCTAAAATTCATATGTAACCAATAAAGAGCCCAAATAGCCAAAGCTATCCTTAGCAGAAAGAACAAAGCCAGAGGCATCACATTATCTGACGTTGAACTATACTACAAGGCTCCAATAACCAAAACAGCATGATACTGGTGCAAAAACATAGACCAATGGAACAGAATAGAGAGCACAGAAATAAAGCTGTACACCTACAAGCATCTGATCTTTGACACAGTCGACAAAAATAAGTAATGGGGAAAGGACCCCCTATTCAATAAATGGTGCTAGGATAACTGGCTAGCCATATGCAGAAGACTGAAATTGGACCCCTTCATTACACCATATACAAAAATCAACTCAAGATGAAATAAAGACTTAAATGTAAAACCTAAAACTATAAAACCTTAGAAGAAAACCTAGGAAATACCATTCTAGACATAGGCCCTGGCAAAGATTTAATGGCAAGGATGCCAAAAACAATTGCAACAAAAACAAAAATTGACAAATAGAACCTAATTAAACTAAAGAGCTTCTTCAGCAAAATAAACTATCAGCAGAGTAAACAGACAAACTACAGAATGGGGAGAAATATTTGCAAACTATGCATCTGACAAAGGTCTATATATCTAGAATCTATAAAGAACTTAAACAAATTAACAAGCAAATAAAACAACCCCATTAAAAAGTAGGCAAAGGACACGAACAGACACTTCTCAACAGAAGACATACATGCAGTCACAAGGATATGAAAAAATGCTCAACATCACTAGTCATTAGAGAAATATAAATCCAAACCACAATGAGATACCATCTCACAGCAATCAGAATGGCTTTTGTTAAAAGTGAAAAAACAACAGATGCTGGCAAGGTCGCAGAGAAACGGGACTGCTTATACACAGCTGGTGGGAATGTAAATTAGTTCAGCCATTGTGCAGAGCAGTGTGGTGATTTCTCAAAGAACCTAGAACTATTATTCAACCCAGCAACCCCACTACTGGGTATACGCCCAAAGAAATATAAATTGTTCTACCATAAAGACACATGCATGCTGTGATGGTTAATACTGAGTGTCAACTTGATTGGATTGAAGGATGCAAAGTATTGATCCTGGGTGTGTCTCTGAGGATGTTGTCAAAGGAGATTAACATTTGAGTCAGTCGGCTGGGAAAGGCAGACCCACCCTTAATCTGGGTAGGCACCATCTAATCCACTGCCAACACAGCCAGGATATAAAGCAGGCAGAAAAACGTGAAAAGGCTAGACTGGCTTAGCCTTTCAGCCTACATCTTTCTCCCATGCTGGATGTTTCCTGCCCTCAAACGTCAGACTCCAAGTTCTTCAGTTTTGGAACTCAGACTGGCTTTCTCCCTCCTCAGCTTGCAGACGGCCTATCGTGGGACCTTGTGATCCTGTGAATTAATACTACTTAATAAACTCCCATTATATATACACACACATATATGTGTGTGTGTGTATATCCTATTAGTTCTGTCCTTTTAGAGAATCCTATTAATTCTGTTCCTCTAGTAGTTAATACCACTTAACAAACTCCTATATATATATATATGTATATCCTATTAGTTCTGTCCCTCTAGAGAATCCTAATAGATATGTGTATGTTCATCGCAGCACTATTCACAATAGCGAAGACATAGAATCAACTCAAATGGTACATATACACCATGGAATACTATGCAGCCATAAAAAGAGTAAGATCATGTCCTCTGCAGCAACATGGACAGAACTAGAGGCCATTAACCTAAGCAAACTAATGCAGGAAAAGAAAACCAAATACTGCATGTTCTCACTTATAAGTGGGAGCTAAATGATGAGAAGGCATGGACACAAAGAAGGGAGCAATAGACACTGGGGCCTACTTGAGGGTGGAGGGTGGGAGAAGGGTGAAGATTGAAAAACTACCTACTAGATACTATACTTATCACCTGGGTGATGACATAATTTGTACACCAAACCCTGGGGACACACAATTTACTTATGTAAAAAACCTGCACATGTACCCCTGAACCTAAAAGTTTAAAAAAAAAAAAAAAAAAGCTTCACTTTACAAAGTAGTTGGGACCACCACATTTTTTCTAAGTATTTTCTTTATGTTACAAATATCTAGCACATATAATATTATAGTAGAAAAGTAAATCCATTTTGAACCAGTAGGAGAGATGGAAAACATTTACTTCTGACTCACATGCCTTGTGAGTGGCTATGGCAAGGCATTTCAGTGCCAGTAAGGATCAGGGCACATACTGCAGTTTGTGAGACTCTACCTGGAGGACAGTCTGTAGGATGCACAGGAACCCAGGAGGGGTACTACAAGCCAAGGTTCGTATTCAGAAAGTCAGAAGTCAACATCCAAGTTGAGTTTATAAATCAAAGATTTCAGAAATGGTGAAAGACATAACTGGAGAGAAAGGAGTTAGGAGAAGGCAAGGGGAAGGTGGGTATGTATGGTACTGGTACCAGCCTCTGGGTTGATGAGGGTGCTGGGTTCTCAAAGGTGGCACTGGCTGAGAGGCCATGCTGGGCATTGCCATCTCCCTCAGGCTCCTGCTGAGTAGGTTGGACCAACATTCCTTGAGGTTTGCACAAGAAAGGGCATCACAGTTTTGGGGGACTTGATGACATTCATGACCTTGATGAGCCTCTTAATATTATGTAGAATTCCCCACAACTGGATCTGTAATGTTCCATCATAATTCAGGTTATGCATCTTTGGCAGAAATATCACAGAAATCATGTGCTCTTCTCATTGCATCCATCAGATGGCACACAATTTCAAATTGTTCATTTACTGATGACACTAATTTTTATCACTTGATTAAAGTGTTGTCTGCCAGGCTTCTGTGTCATAATTATATGAGCTTATGTGTGATTATAGATTCTTCAGATGGTGGGATGCAACGCAAAGACACTCAGATAAATGAAAGGCAGAACTCTGTTAGTTATAGCTCCAAATGAGAGAAGGCTGCACACAGGGCCACACAGGGTGTTGTCAGGAGACAGAGTAGCATCAAGCCAGAGCTGTGGGAGGTAGTTTATATGTGGTAAATGGGATGGAATTAGCTGGGTTTCACAGGTTTCCTGGGGACTGGGTATTTTGAATCATTCTGTGGTTGCAAGGAAGAAGGGGCTGTCCTTGGTATCTGGGGGCCTTTGGAAGCTATCTGTTGTAACCCAGGAGTGTTCGAGCCTAATAAAGAAAATGGCTGGGGTGAGGGCTTAGCAAACTACTTACGAGAAAGAATTCTGAGTTTTTAACTATTATTTAAAATGGTTAAGACAGCATTTGTGAAATATTATATTATAACCTCCCCACTGTTAAATTGCTCTTTTTCCCTATTCCTTTTGCAGGTAATAAGCATTCTGTAGGGAGATATTTTGTAACCATGAAAATGCCCTGTTTTTGTCAAACATTCAATTTTTTCATTATTAATTTATGTCAGCATAGATTCATCTTTTTCATATTTTATCCAATGAGTTATAATATATTCCTGCCACTATTTATTGTGATGCTGAAATTGTTCAAGTTTGGACAGTGGGAACACTCTTAAGCTAAATTCTGTGTCCTTTTGACATAGCCCCATCCTTCTCTGGGTACTTCCTTACTCAAAAAAGACATTTCAGTTTTATCTTATAGTGAAGTCCAAGATAGCCACAGATAATCTTCCTCCTTTAAGCTCAGCTGACTAGCAACCATAATTCCATCTGAAAAGTCCCTTTGCCATGTAACGTGGCATAGTTACAGGTATAACACTTGGAGGTGAAGATCATAGGGGCCCAAATTCTCCCTATCATAAGTACTTAATAAATATCGCCTGGCTATTTGATTTGGTTGTTGATACAAGGAACAGATGGTAAAGCTATGTAAGGAGGAGGGACAGATAGCATTTCCAGTTTGAGTTGTATACACAGTTGCTTCTGGCATGTTTTATTTTTTATTTGTTTATTTATTTTAATTTTATTTTGAGATGGAATCTCACACTGTCACCCAGGCTGGAGTGCAGTGGCAAGATTTTGGCTCACTGCAACCTCTGCCTCCTGGGCTCAAGCAATCCTCCCACCTCAGTCTCCAAGTAGGACTGGGACTACAGGCACACACCACCATGCCCGGATAATTTCTTACATTTTTTTGTAGAGACAAGGTTGTACTATGTTCCCTAGGCTGGTCTCAAACTCCTGAGCTCAAGCAATCTGCCCACCTCAGCCTCCCAAAGTGCTGGGATTACAGGTGTAAGCCACCTCACCCAGCACTACTGGCATGTTTTGTTCTATTTGTTTTCAGGCTGTAGGTTGGCCTACAGACATTTTGGAGAGGTCTGCAAGCTTTCTTGGATCTAGCTTGATGCTGGAGTAGGCATGCTAGCCTGTGACACAGGGAAGTAGTAGAGAAAATAGAAGCAATATTTTCTGCAGAATGCTCTGTTTAGAGTTGACAGGTATAGTATGTTACCACAGACGAACTCTGGATTAGCAATTTAAGAGGCCTAATTACATGTTTATAAGGGTGTAATATCAGAGAACAACCAAAATGAGCATGGAGGACTCTGAACAAGCATCTCAAAATTCAAGCCAAAGGCCTTGGCTGGTAAGCAGGTGATGAGCTAGATGGTAGATTTGCTTGCATAAGGTCATGATAAAAAAATAAGGGAGATAGAGAGATGTTAGAAGTGGAAAACTGGCCATTAAGAGTGTCATCTTGGTGAAAATACCCAACACCATTAAAATAGTTTCAACTTTGGTTATTGGCAGATAAAGTTCAATTAGAAGGTTCAATAAGGTCATGAAAAAAAAGGGGGGGAGATAGAGAGATGGTAGAAGTGGAAAACTGGCCATTAAGAGTGTCATCTTGGTGAAAATACCCAACACCATTAAAATAGTTTCAACTTTGGTTATTGGCAGATAAAGTTCAATTAGAAGGTTCAAATTAATTCAAATCCAGGGCTTGTATGTTCTTAACAGCACTGTAGGATTCTGTTTTGGGAATTGGCACAGGCATTGTAATTGAGTGCTGTGGGCCCAGTTACCCTGGAAGAATTGGAGTTCCCTATGTTTTATTTATGAAAAGTGCCAGGAACTCTATAAAAGAGTTGATAAATAATTGATGACTACTCATATTCAAGTTTGGAGGGGAAATGCAGATATTTATTGAGGGCCCTTGATATCCAGAGACTTGAAACCCTTTGATGTCAGAAAAGGACCAAATTTTGTAGGCCTCTTAGTTTGGGTTCCCTGAAGCAGACTGTGGGATGAAGATTCCTATGAGGTGACATGCTGAGGAAAGGATGCAGGAGGAAGCATGACAAGGAGTAGAAGCCAATAAAGGACCAGCCTAAGTTCTGCAGTGGGTGGCCTCATTAGATGCCACAGGGAACCTCCATAGTGTAAGCTATTCCTTGGAGCTGTCCCAACCAGAGGGAAGGAAGAGAGACTCCCATGCTCCCTTCAATTATTCATTAAGGGCTGCTCAAGAGGCAATTACAATCCCAGGCACTTCTTGCTCTCCAAACATTGGGTAAAGTGGGTTCTAGGAACCCAAGGGAAGGCTGACAGAAAGAGCCACAGGTGCTAGTTGTTGAATGTGAAAGCACACAGAAGCCAGGAAGGGCTCTGGCCAGAGTCCTGATGTTCGCCATCCAACCCTTACACTGAGAACTGAATGAGACAGTTTTGATGGGAAGTAAACTGCTCGCTGTTTTGACCTGAGAGAAACAGATAAAAGAGTGAAGATGACAAAATGGGACTCAGAGACTTAATCCACAGGAATTCCTTCCTGTGATGTGAGAGTGACATGAGAGAATTGTTAAGGAAAGTAAAAACTTAGGTTGATCTAGTGAAGCAAGGAAGGAATAAAATTGCCTTCAATCCTTCACAGAGATGAGGTGGCATGGGATGAAGTGACTACTTGAATCAAGGGTTCAGACAGTGAATGAGTTCACAGAAGGTACTCTGAGCTTTGGCATGTCTTGTATCTAAGTTGAATGTGGCTTTGTGTCTGTCAGTAAATTTCCAAAGTCTCAGTTCAGGTGCTTAAGACACCCTTGAAACATTTGTGTGGTGGTCTGACTAGCAGCCCCCCATTCTGATAGTAGCCAGGTGATGATGGCAAAGTCAGAAGATGCAGTCCCTTAGAGTGAGTCTGTCAGAGAAGGCCTGGTCGGGAGGATGATACATCTAGCTCTCCACGCACTGGGTAAAGCGGATTCTGCTAGTGTACGAGGTAGTGCTAATACACTTTCTGCTGAGCTCTGGAATGCTAGACAGGAGCCAGTGCAGTCACCGAGGGGTGTGCTCTTAACCAGCAGGGAAGGGTAGGGGTGGCTGAAGCCACTCCTTTTATTGTTCAAAATGTCAATGTAGGAGAGTAGGAAGAGTGCTAAATTAGGATGCAGGTAACCACCGAGTGCTAAAGACAGAAGCACCCACTAGGTGAGGGTTTTAAACATTTAGTTAAAAACACCACCACCAATTAAAGTATAACAGTGGCACCAAGAGTCAACCCTCCTCAGGAGACAGTGCTGAAATTAAATGAGGCTCAACTGAGACCATGTGCAAGCCAATGCCCAGTGAAATTATAAAGCCCTACACAAAGGAGGCTTAATATGTACTGTTTCTCGTTTGACACCAAAAACTATTGCCAAATGTTCTGAATTCCTCTCTTCTTTTATTCTCATTATCATCCCTCCCATTTTTTCTTTTAGTTATCTTAATTTTTCTAAATCTCTCTGCCCACTTTGATAGGGCCATGACCCCGGTTGGATTCCAGTTCCATTTTTTCTAAAAAGAGCTGAAGAGTATGCTGGGTCTCTCATTCAGTAAAAACTAAAAAGTGGGAGAGAAAAGCAGGAAGAATAATTAGGATTAACTCCTAGGGTTAGGTGTTGGGCCAGGGAGAAGAAAGAGGCAGAATCAGTCAGAGAGGTGGGAAGCAAGGCAGGGAACGTGGTGTTTGTTTTCTAAGGAACAAAGCCACTTATCATTAGGGTTTTAGGCAGGCTCACCTTTTCCTCCCCTCAAGTTTCATTCTCTGAAAAGATTTTGAAATGGCTTGTTATTGAGACTGATAGGAAACAGCTGATGAAGTACACGCACTCACACACACACACACACACATACACACAAACACACACACACACACACACACAGAGAGAGAGAGAGAGAGAGAGAGAGAGAGAGAGAGAGAGAGAGAGAGTCCTGATACCTTTTTACAGCAGTTGCTTAGGAACTGAGATTTTATCAGTATAGGGTATCATTTTCCCATTACTTTAAAAAAAAATTTTTTTTTGTTTTTAATCAGGCAGCCCCAAACTAGAATAGGTTCAGAGACTCCCCATTTTCACATTACATTTTAAAGTAGATATTTTTGTTTTTAAAACAATTAGATTTTTGAAGAGTGTATTACATGGCGCCTTTTGGCTAACCAGCTAATTTATACAATAACTAAAATACACAAGTAGAAATCATGTAAAAATATCTTCCTCACTATTCTTACCAAAAAACTGAAACCAAAGTAAAACAAAACCTCGAAAGGTAATACTGGCTGTGATGGGCAGAGGGTCAGGAAGAGATGGAGCAGCGTCCCTTACCTGTCTATAGGTGGATGTGAAGGCTCCGAGGTAAGCAACCACTCCTGAGGAAATGAGGATATCCCCGGTCAAGTTGATGTACAGCTGCCCTAGCTCCAGAGCTGTGTGGCTCCATCGAGTTTTCTCACCTCCAAGGCCTCCAATCAACTGTTCAGCTCGTTCTAATTTTTTGCTGCACAGGTCAACCTCAAAAATAAAAGTGAGCTTTTATCAGTATTTACAAGTACAATAAGTTTAAAATTCTGCAAGATTTTACCCTCAGAATTATTATTATTATTATATTAATTAATTAATTAATTATTATTTTTGAGACAGAGTCTTGCTCTGTGGCCCAGGCTGGAGTGCAGTGGCGCAATCTCAGCTCACTGCAAGCTCTGTCTCCCAGGTTCACGTCATTCTCCTGTCTCAGCCTCCCAAGTAGCTGGGACTACAGGTGCCTGCCACCACATCCGGCTAAGTTTTTTGTATTTTTAGTAGAGACAGGTTTTCACTGCGTTAGCCAGGATGGTCTCGATCTCCTGACCTCGTGATCCACCCGCCTTGGCCTCCCAAAGTGCTGGCATTACAGGAGTGAGCCACCACGCCCAGCGTAAATTATTATTTTTAATTAGACTTCTGCCTAGGATTTCCTATATCACTATGATATAGTAAAGTCCATGCTATTTTAGAATTTGTAAATATAAAGCGTCTAATTCATGAAATTAATAATGAATGAATATTTATCACATAATGTAAAGAACAGCTCTATTTAAGGAAATGACATACAGTACAGGACACTGAAAGTTAATTAATAAAGGACATTCTTCTGCAAATATAGATGTTTTCCATTTTAAATATCTGGATGCATTTTATTTTAAATAGTCTACAAAAGTTTTCCCCTCATTTAACTGATGGTTGATTTTATCATGGTCTTAAAGGTTAAATATTTAAAAGTTTTAATAATTTATGATTATTTACAAAGGACAATTTTCAGGTTGTTAAACTGTGTCACTCAGGCACTTGTAATTCAGCTTAAATTAGGACATCAATCAATAGCTGAGAGCCTATTTGGTGCATAAGACTGTCAACCAATACGATTATATGTAATTAAGCAATGTGATAAAAAAGAGATAATTACAAAGGTGCAAACTTGGTGAAAAGTTATTTCAGTTCACACAATAGCAGTATTCCAGCAGAATATGTGAATTATTTTTATTAAATTTTTAAGTGCCTTAACATCATTATTCTTGGAAGAAGATGAGATTACATGAAGCTTATCATGATGTTAAAAAATAATTTACATGAAAAGAGAAATTTAACAATCAACAAAAGCAAAGACATTTAGGTTATTTTGGAATAAGAATTTGGCTTACGCTTTTTACTAATGTTATTAACATTTATATTAAGTCAATGATTTTAGATTAAAAGATACATGAGTCTGTATCAGTTTATCTACAGATAGGTTTGAAAAAAGCAAAGCAAATGGTATGTAATTGTAGTATGTGTGATACTTCCTAAATTTAATTTTTTTCCTTTTCCCTCTTTAAATGTCTTTTGTCTTTCTAGTTTCTTTCCTCACCTGTTCTTCTTTCAACAATGTTTATGATAAACTGAATCAGGTCTTAGACTATGACAAAGTTGCCATCAGAAACTACTAAGTAAAAATATTTTAGCTAAAATTTTACCTCCAAAAGCACATTTTTAATACACATAAATGCATATATTCATTTCATATTACCGTAAGTTTCTAACATTTTATTATAAAAAATAAATAAAAATTTCAAACATATAGGAGAATTGGAAAATGTTTAAAGAGGGCAACTGCATAACCATTTATTGATTATATTATTTAAACTAAAATTGATCATTCAAAAATCATGCCATAATAGGTTACACTTCTAAAGATTAGCATAATGTCTTACATTTGTGCAAATATAGAACACAGGATAGATACTATAGAAAGACAAAGTCTGGTGTTCTGAAAAGAGTACAGCTATTAAAGTCAGGCTGCCTGAGTTCAGGTCTTAGACTTAATGCTCAGAAGCTGGGTCGACAATGGACAAGTTGCTTGATCTTTCTGTTCTGTACTTTCTTCAAAATGGTACACAATGATTACTTCCCTCAAGAGGTTATTGTGAGAATAAATGGTATGATATGTAATGTTCTTGGAACAACAGGTCCTTGTACATAATAAGCATTCAATAAATGTTGACCGTTATAAAATATTATGACCTTTTTCTGAACTGTAATCAGACTTCAGCAGTTAATTTTTCCAAATGGTATCACTAATTAAGTGAGACTAATATTTTTAGTCTTGAAAACATTTTTAGTAGATACTGTACGGTTCTGAGTATTGAGTTCTAATTTCTGCTCTGCCATACAACTTAAATCACTTAATATTTTGGTTCTCAACTTCCTTACTTGCAAAGTGAAAAATGATTAAATAATCTAGCTCAATATTCTAGTAATCTAAGCTAGAGAGACTGGCATATATATATATTTTTTGGAAAAGCCCAGAGAATAAATATTTTAGTTTTCGTGAGCCAAGCAGCAGAATTGAGGATATTTATGTATTACATGGGTACTTATACGGCCACTAATATGTAATTATTTTAAAATGTCAAAACTATTATTAGCTCTTGGGCCATACAAAAACAGGCGATGGGCAGATGTGGCCTGCGGGCCATAGTTTGCCAATCCCTGACCAGGAGAGAAACAGGACTGGTGTGTTACATGCTAGTATGAACATCATTCTTAGTTACGATAATTGAGAATTTGTCCATCTTCTTCTGTATCAGCACATACCTGGTTTTCCAGGTCAGCCTTCTTTTGTTTATTTAATTCAAGTGTGTCTTGAAGCCTGGCCAGCTTGTCCTGAACTTCCTTAAGGGCTGCCTGCTTCTTTCTAAGACCATCCATGGCAATTTTAAGCTCCCCTTCAGCTGCAGCCAGTTTTATCTTTTTGGGAGCTACTATTTTTGCCACTCTGCAAAAAGTAAAATTGAAAAATTAAATATTCATTTAATATTCCAGTACACTTTCTACCACTGAATTTACTTTTCTAATATCCTTACTGTGACTCAAAACACTTCTTTATGCAAAAATCTAAACTGATTTCTATATTCCATGTTTTATCTAAGAATCATCCAAACTTGATCCTGGACATAAGAAATGTCCATTAAAATGGACATCAAATATACATAGTGTTTTAAAATAATACTTTTACTCAAAAAAAACATTTTGCCAGTATGAATTTTGATAACTTTCTGAAAGAAGAGTAGGATATTCAAGTAGAGTATTACCATGTTAGTAGAAGCCTAATTGCAATGATAAAGGTTAGTTTTGATGAGGAAAAAGTGAGGTATCTTTTATCTTTGTCATTTTACTTAAAAAAATCCTCAAATCCTAGAATACATCCTCAACCAAAAACGGTTATCCTATAAATATGTATGTGGTAATAAAATGAATTATATAGGAAAAAGGATGGATCTAAATTCTCTCCCTAGTATCTGGAAAATGGAGTCAGTCATGTTATCTAACAAACATTAAATGAATCATTAACTAATATATCATGGTCTGAAACATATATAGCACTACTATATATGTAGAATGATTAAAATTGGATATGAGTTTGAAAAACATCCTGTGACAGTTGTTTTTTTGAAAAAACAATAATTACTCTGCTTTGTGTATGATATAACCGGTTCTCATATAATCACCAAAAAAGACTCCTTATTTCACAATAATACATATTATGCCAGCAGTTTTTAAAGTGTGGTCCAAAGATCCCTGGAGATCTTGACGACACTTGCCCCTTTAGGGAGCTCATAAGGTCTTCCCTTGTCCAACTAAACCTCTATGTGACGGTGGATTTTCTTTAATTGTAATCAAAACAACATATTGCAACAGAAGGAGCGAAGAAGCAGATTTTGGTGTCTGGCTGTCTTACATTAGACCACACATTAAAGAGACTTGTAAAGGTATAATAAAATATCACTCTTATCATTGTTTTTTTTTCTATTTTTTAAAGAAAAACATATGAATTTATAAAAAATAAAAATAAGTCACTTATATTAACACATAACATTTTTATTGTTTTTCAAAATGAATTAACAAACACTTTAAAAAATTTTCCATTTTAATTTCTAAAATGGTAAATAAACAAAAATCTTTTTGGGGTCTTCAATACTTTTTAAGAGTATAAAGGTTCCTGAGTCCAAAAAGTTTAAGAACCACTGTATTATACTATTTGTTGGCATAATCTTGCTTCCAGTAAATATGCAAACACAAAGCAGATTCAGACAGGATTTTCCAAGAGCCTCTCTCACTTACATAACTTTTAACTTTCATATTGTCTAACTGACCAAAAGTGAAGATAAAACATACTACCCGGGTTTCTTTGTATCAGCACTTACTTATCATATGAATCCATTGCTATGACCCACTTGCACAGACCTTCGGCCGCTGTAGAAGCATTTCTGATTTTTTCTGGTACAAAATCTGGATTTGGAATATAATTTTTTCTTATGATATTCATGTAAGCTGGAGGAATATTGTCCTTGTCATATTCATGAAGTGACTGTAGAAACCTCATGTCACCAAGAAGTCTCTTAGCTGGGCCCCAGAAATCCTCAATTTTTTTCCCTGAACCTGCTGGGTCAGGGATTTTGTCAGCTTTGATTCCTTTCAAGATGCATATAGCTTCCATAACAAGCTTGACACCAGCAGGAGGACTCTTCATGGATTTTACCACTGTAATATCCTTGAAATAACAACATGTTAATTATTTTAAAAGACATGTTTGTTTATATAGTAATTGTAATTGGTTCCTATTTTCAAACTAAGCATACAGAAACTCACTGTGTTCACTGGGTAGAAACGGTGACAGTAATAGAACTGCACTGACACTCTTCTCCCGAGTCCCACCTAAAAGTTTAGCCAAAATTCTCTGCACTATTTATTTTAAAAATCAACCTTCATCTTTCTAAATTAAAATATTCCCATTTCACATCTTAACTTTTAATACACTTCATGAAATCTAAGACACTGCTATTGCAAAACAAAGTATTATAAAACACATTATTTTACGTATCCCTCCCAAAAAATTACTGACAAAATTAACACAATACTTTATCACATGCTCTATAAGATGCATCCCAATGACAAGAGTGTCTAAATATGAAAAAGGTACCCCTTAGAACCAAAATATAATCTCAAATCTTATGCCTTTGTTAATTACTGTAGTGCAAAGATGTATGAAGTTCTTGAAACAACTGTTGCTTTACGGTAAGTTATAACATCTAGCAGCTTTCTTCCATTTCAAAGGTGTTTTTGCATGCACATGCATTTCTTTTTCAGGTCAATTAGGGAATTCTTTTGCCAATTTCAAAACGATTTCAGCTTCATTAAATTTGCAGGCTAATTTGGAGAGACAAACTAGACTAGAACACAATGCTAATTTCTTTCTTGGGCTGTGATGACATGTATCCTACAAAGTGTATGGCGAAGCTCTTACCTGTGCAGTAAGAGTATCAAGGGCAGCCAACGCTGACTCTAATATTGGCAAGGCACCTGCCAGGTCAGCATCACACTCATCTTTGATGGCTTTGGAAGCCATAGCTTGTTCGTTTGCTATTGTTTCATCAGCTTTCACTATTTTTTCAGTTTTGGCAACTTCTACAGACTCTTTCTCAATCATTATCATCATTTCATCAACCTCTTTGCTAGCAACTTTTAATTGAGGTTGTAGTGCCTCCAACTCCACCTGCATTGTGGCTACTTGAGATGAAGCAGAATTCAGTTTCTCCAAACCTACTTCATATCTCTTTTTCATTTTCATTACTTCACTGAAAGGAAATAGATAAAACAAAGTTAATCATGAGGCTCTGCATCCTACATTAAGGAAAAACCTAAGTGTTTTTGAGCTTGCTAGGCTTTTTCAAGACATAACTATAGGAGTGGTCTAAAAGATTTTCATATATATGACAATCTGTCAAAACATGAAACCTAGAACATTGGATTTGTGCACGATTAAGAGCAGACAGCATGTTTTATTCATTTTTGTGTTTTCAGTACCTATACGTTATCAAGGCATACAACAGAAATTCAAAAGAATAAATGCACTGGAGATGAGGCAAGGAGTATCCTGTATCAAAATGAATGATGTACCTCTAAAGTTGGTAAGTTGATTCCAGCAACACTACTGCTGCTTTAAACCTTTTTATGATCACTTATTTTAAACACATTTCAGTGCTCAAAATATATTACTCTGAATGTTTGCAAACATGAAAAAATGATTTTAACATGTATTATACATCTTGAAAGAGAGATTTGTTTTATTAAAGAAAAAGTAACAAATAGAGAAGATCATAAAGCTCAATACCCTGTTTGGTGCAAAACGATTACAAAGTAATAACAAATGATTAGAAATAATGTAATACTTTAGCATATTTTAAAAGTTAAATATTGTAATGTGCTTAAAAATTTAATCTGCATTTATTTGCAAATATATATGAATTTCTCTCTAAAGAAAACTCTTCTTTATAATTTCATTTTAAAATACTTGATATACCATAATGTCTCCAAGTAAAAAAAGGACATGCTTTTAAAATCCCCTTCAAAAAATAGACTGGAGTAGTAAGGAACTGGCTTGAACTGGAAAAGGTAACCTGGAGAACACTGAAAGGATTGCAATTTTTGTTTTAAAAAAATTCATAAGTTAGAGCATGCCACGTTTTTGTCACATGTCAAATTCCGTCTGAGCAAGCAAAGTATTAGAGAGTAATGGGCACAGAGGGCACCTGGGCACAGAGGGCGCCAAGCGTATGGCACTGTATTATTGTGAGTCTCGTTTCAGCTGAAACCTTGTGCAACGAGCATGGGGAAGGTCTCATTCCTGCCAGCCTGAGACAGTTTCAATATTGTGGCTAATCCCAAGTGACGCTTTGCTAGCTTAACCACAGATTTCCTGCCAGGTAACCTGAAAACTTTCTTCTAGGTTACAGCACTACCTTGCTATCAGGACCTGAAGGCTTTAGCTATTATGGGAATAATCATCATAGGGTAGGAATTCTAGTTGAGGTAAAGGAGAAATTAGTATCTTTTTTTTTTTTCATTTGCAAGAATTTTGAAAAGAAAAAATTTGAAAATGGAAAATTTGAAAGGCAAATAAGAATATTTGAAAATACCTTAAAAACTATGACTCTTTCAACTTACTGTAAGTTTGAACTTATAACCTCATAACTTTAAAACTTATAACCAATAAGTTTAAACTCTTCCTATAAGTTTGTATCTCGTTTTTATAATCCTTCTTTTTGTTAGGGTGGCCTTACTATTGTGAGTGCACAGTCAAACAAAAGCCATGAGTGATATCCAAAATTTAATCAATCTCCAAGAGCTTTTGATCCTCCTAGATAAGAAAATATGAAAAAAAGCAAGATTCCATTATGTTAAAGATCATAAGCTCGACACAGAAAGACAATTATCTTGAGAGCCAAAGAAATAATGAATTCCAGCCAAGCTATGCAGCAGTCACGGTGGGCGCTGCAGATTTCACTAGGGAGTTGACAAACTCCTAAAGGTATGATTCAAACACAGGGTAGTAGACCACAGTGACAACGACAGTCCTGGTTGGGAGGGCACAGCCACAGTCACTATGAATACAGATGAGGAGTGTCATATCCATATCCAGGTAGCATGCTGCCCAGTATGAGAAAAGGTCCTTCAAAATGCTTGAGATAGTAGGTTAACCACAGGAAGATTTAGAATTAACCGTAGAAATATATACAAAAATCAAACTCATAGTATTCATATTTTTATATTATCTGTGCACATTTGCTGTTTTACGTATTCTTTTTAATCTTTAAAAGAATTTGGTCTGTTTGATTCATAGAGCAGGCTTGAGCTTCCAATATAAATCATGTATCTGAGCAGTAAATTTACATCAGTTTTTAAGTAAAAATCATATTAATTTGTAGATAATATTCAAACATTTAAAAGTAATTAAGGCTTACCATATGTATATGTTTTAAATACTAGGCTTATAAATTACTTAAGTATCTAGTAATGTTTGATTTGTCAAATCAGAACTTGAAAGGGAAATATAAATACCATATTAAAAATTGTATTTAAAAAAGCTTTTGAATGGAGCCACACATTAATCCAAGGTCCCCTTTAAAGGTAACCACTAAAATGTTCCAAACTTCCTACTTTCTACCTTAATGTTATAATGTTTTTAAATTTTATAATATACATACTGAATTTTAATTTTTGGAACAAAAGAAATATTTGAATAAACTTTTATGCACACACAAGCCACCCTCCAGAACATTAAAAAAAACTCACATTGACACTTTCTATAGCAGGTAAGTTTACTCATGTTTATATTGATGTTTTCAAATGAGAGCTTATTAGAGAGTGACTGTCCCTCCCTAGTCTCAGCTCTTCAGTATCCAAAGAGAGGATTTAACTATTACCTAATTATTTATCAGAGAAAAATCACTCTCTAGTAGTGTTTACTCAATATTGGTTGGAATATTGAATTGGAATGTCTTCATTCTTCCAAGAGTGATTATGCATCTACGATGTGCTAGGCAATGTACCCATATGAGAAGGATAAGACCCCTCCCTAAACTCAAAATGTTTGTGGATTAAATCATTTAAAGATGTAACAAAACTCACAGTATATTTTTATGAAATAAATCTCTATTACATCATATTTATGTCATTTTTGCACACGTAAGTATTTTTAATTTGCCCTAGCTTACTTAGAAACATGAAATTTGATTTTTACCTTCTTTTCTTTTCTAACAACAGTTTGAAGGTGGAGATTAATTCAAGGTAAGAGGTAGGAGTCACATAATTGTATCTTTGAAGTTCAACAAAGAAAGATGTGGATAAATCTATAGTAGAAGTGTGGAAGCTTTTACACATGTCGATACAGCCATCTCTTATTTCTTCTGACATTTCAATTTCTTCCAAGAATCGTGAGGCAACTGCCTGGAGTGCATCTTCAGGCCATGACTAAATGTAAGATAAATGCTTTAGCACTTTATTAAGATTACGAATCTGGATCTGTTACTACTGCAGCCCTTTACAACTTAGGGATGTTGGGGGTAAAGGGGAATAGTGTGAGGGATGGTGTGGGGGAGACAATTTCATAAGGAACTTTCCCGAGGACTTGCATACTTAGGGCAGGGAGCCAGGAGCTAGTTAGTGCATATAACATTCATTGTCTGTGGTTTGTTCTGAGATTAGAGAAATTGTTCATGAGTGTTGCAGGAGAAAGAAAAGGCAAATGAACTAAATTTATGGAAAGTCTATTTCTGTATGCATTTTACTGGTACCATCTCATTTAATTATCCTAACATTTCCCTGAGAATGATGTAGGCATCATTCCTGAAACAGCTTCCAAACCCTTTCTCTTCTTCCTTTATCCACCTCAATCATCCCAATTCAAGCCTCCACTATCATCTGCCTGGAAGATTCCAACAGCATCCTAACTGCTTGTATTCTCTACATAGCTGCAAGAGTGCTCTTTTCAAACTATAAATCAGCTCATGTCACACTCCCCAATTTATAACCATTCAAAGACTTCCTAGAATTCTTAAAATCCAAACCAACTTGCCAATCTCTATTTGATTTGGCCCTTCCCAAATTTCTGACCTGTTATACCACTTCTGCCCACAGTTCCTGTGCTCCTGTCACACTGATTTTCTGCCATCCTCTCCTTCCTTCTGTCTAGACACGACTTCACTGGTTTATCCTCTCTGCCCAGATCTCAGTACTGACACTTTTTTGTCTTTCCAGTTTCCTCTTCAAACCCATAATTGGTCCCTTATTTAAAAAGCATTTACCTATAATCCCAGCACTTTGGGAGGGCGAGGCGGGCAGATCACCTGAGGTCAGGAGTTCGAGACCAACCTGGCCAACATGGTGAAACCCTGTCTCTACTAAAAATACAAAAATTAACAGGGCGTGGTGGCGGGCGTCTGTAATCCCAGCTACTCAGGAGGCTGAGGCAGGAGAATTGCTTGAACCTGGCAGGCAGAGGTTGCAGTGAGCCAAGATTGTGCCACTGCACTCCAGCCTGGGTGACAAGAGTGAGACTGCGTCTCAAAACAACAAACACAACAACAAAGCATTTACTCCCTATTTGCTACCCTGTCTAATGAAATTGTGTTTTGCTTATTTGTCTGTAGACAAGAAGCCCAAGGAGAGCAGAGGTCTTGTCTATTTCATGTGCTTCATCTCCAGCTTTTAGATTAAGACTTGCTACAAAGCAGAACAGAATTCAATAAATATTTTGCATGAAATAATTAATTTTACCAGGAAGTGGAGGTACAGAGAGGTTCTGTAAACTTTCCAAGGTCATAAATGCTTATCTGTTAAATCTCCCTCACAGGATCTCAGCCACAGCCCACAGATTTCTTACTACACAGGTAGAGAATGCACTGTGATATGCTGTTAAAGCCAGAACTACTGTTCACATCTAGCTAGGTACTCTCCTTTTGCTACGGCCCTTCCCCACCCCTCCTCCGTACCCCCCATCCATTCGCTGCCTTTTTCTGCTCTGCTCGTACTTCCCAGTACGAAGTCCACTACAAAAAAAGGTCACTGGCTTTCTTCCTCTTAAATTCTTTGGGTTTAGCTAATGGGAAGAGAGTGGGGGCAGGGTGGAAGAAGTGAGACATATGGGTATTTTGATCCTCCCTTCCTTTCCAGCTGTAGCTGAGTTCTAGGTTTCTGGTTCCTATTCCTATTGGGCAGTCTTATATCCACAGCTCTAAGCTCTGACTTCCAGTAACACTCTTCCCTTCCTCTGCCCTTTTATACGAGGGCATAGTAACACTTCCTACTATTGCTCCACCCACCACTTCCTGAGTGTTCCAACATCCCCTCTTGGTTCCCTTAACCCTGCCTACACCTCTGTGAATGGTTCCTTCATTATGCTTTCTCCAGTGAAGGATTCAAGTGTGCTCTGTGTTTCCTGTCAGGACTCTGATACACAATTTTATCATAACACTTCCTATAATATATTGAAGTTAGTGATCACATATACTCTAAATAAATACTTTTCTATTATAATTTCTTGAATTTTAATTTCATAAAATATAACTGATCAGAAGATTTTGCTGAACTACATTTTGGGGTAAACTATGGGTTAGGAGTCTATAAAATAAGTCATGATTAGGGTGGAAATCAACATTTCTAGAAGTCTGTCTAAACTATACATGACAATACCTGAAACCAGTCAATGGTACAGCAGTTAACAAGAGCAGGGAACTTTCTAAGACGATTTCGAAATGCATCTCCAATGGGACTCATGGCAAGGACCACATGCAGTTGGTTGCGGCAACGATCAATAAACATGTTGAAAAGGGCTATGGGACTGCCATCTGTTTGCTTGGTTTTATCCCGCTGGCGATCTAACTGACGCATCTTATCACATATCTCTTGTTTCTCATCTAATGCAAAGAGATTTGGAATCTCCCCAGCGTTTAGCAGATTATTGACATCTTCCAGAAAAGACTCTTTTTTAATTTGAGTATCTGTAAACAGGAAGACACCTTGCATCTCACCTTCTGCACATTTCCTTAAGATCACTTTTAAATCTTCATGCCATTCAGTAGTATCATATCCCTTAGAGATTTCAACTTGGAAAACAGAATAATCAGCCATGTGGGCAGCTAATCTGGTGACAGATTGCCTTCCACTCCCTCCAACCCCTACTAGGAGAGCATGGCTGCGAGGTTGCTTCAGGATCCTGGAAATTCTGCTGATGTGCTCTATGGCAAATCGAAACAAGACGAGGTTCATGGGTTTTTTGCTTATATTGTTGTATTCTTCTAGGTGAATTTCTACTATCATTCGAAGATTATCCACATCTGCGATTTCTCTGTAGTTGGTATCCTCCCTCTTGGGATCATGGAAATCACAAAACATTAAGCTGCGTAAATCATCTTCTTCCACTATGCCATCATTATCAAAATCCAAACGTTGAAAAAGCTCATGAAAATCTTCATACATGTAGTTTCTCAAAATTTCTTGAATGTAGTTGACGAGCCAGCTTCTGTCTGCATTGTCCAGAAGGCGGTCATAATACACGCGAAGGACCTGTATAATAATTAAAAAGCAGCTTTAGGAACTTCCTTCTGATTTTTAAAAAAGTGTTATTATTTCTATGCTAATATCAAGTAATAAAAAATATTAGAAAATTTTTGCGGGTTTTATTAAAAGTATATCCAAATATTCAGGACCGATTCATAATAGTGTTATTTTAAATGTTAATTTTAACTCTATATTTAGAATAATAAGGTTATATTCAGTTATCAATCAATGAAAGGTAATTTTGGGGGTGGTAGAAGTAGATGTAGAGATGCTGAGAGACTTAAGGCCTTTAGAAGTTAGTGACTGGCTTTGCTGGCTGCTCAGATGTGGATAGCAGAACTGGGCACCAGCACCCGGGGGTACCCAACTCCCTTCCAGTGATGTTTTCTTTTTCTAGGATAGATAACATTTTGAAAATTATTGACAAATCAATAGTTTTTGCTTTTGTTTCTGTTTTCATAAAGCACATTTTCTAGAACAGGAAATGTCTTGGGTAGAGGGAGAGTTGTTTGGGGTATCTGTTAATTATTTTTGTTTTAAGTCATTACAGAGAGCAATCTACTAAAATAAATCTCTGGTTATATGCACATGTTATGGGACTGCAAGAACTATCAGGCTTGCTACATGTAACTACTGTTTTCTTAAAGCAGTGTAAGTGTCCCGGGGTACAGTCTATTTCGGACTGAATTGTGTCCCCAGAAAATTCTTATGTTGAAGCCATAACTCTCAATGTGACTGGATTGGGGATAGGACCTTAAAGGAGGCAATTAAGGTTAAATGAGGTCATAAGGGTAGGACCCTAATCTTATAGGATAGTGTCCTTATAAGAAAAGGAAGAGGCATTAAAGCGCACACTCTCTCTGTCTCTCTCTGGTTCTTGTTTCTGTTGGGCAGCCCTTATATGCACAAAGGAAGGGCCATGTGAGGACACAGAGACAAGCTGGCTTTAGCAAGTCAGCGTGAGAAAATAAATTTCTGTTGTTTAAGCCACTTAATCTGTATTATTTTGTTAATGGCTGACTAATACATATATGCTATACATAATGCATATTTCGTCAGTGGAACGTTGGATCCTTACTCTGCTTTACCATTTTGAGTAAATCACTGAAAATGTCTGCATCAGCTTCTTCACCTATAAAAAAGAAGTAGTATTACCTACCTCGCAAATCTCATAGATTTGGAGAAAAAGTAATATGACAACATATGTGAAAACACTATAGAATTCAAATAGATAATCACTGCAAATTGCCCTAGCATTAGGCTAATCACAGTGTTCAGGAATCTTGGTTTTAGTGTATTGACTGTTATCAAATTGATGATTTCATACTGTTATCCTTTTTTTTTCCCCCCACTAATAGTGTCTGCATAAGCAAATGGTATTATTTAAACTTCCTTCATATTCCAACCAGTTCAAAAGTTATTTCTCTGTGAGACAATCTAATTTCCCAATACATGCCAATAGCCAATCTTTGAACTGAGGTACTTAAGACCTCAGACAATATTCCTAAATTAAGTCAACTTCATGTATCAGGATCAATGCCTAAGCATGAAACAAGTATATTATTATCTAGCTGGCAGTTTAGCAAGAACCTACAGCAGCATTTCTCAAAGACAGTCAACACATCTGCATTAAAATAATCTGGGGTACTTATTCAAAATGCAAATTCCTGGGCCCCACAGTGGATCTGTTGACTTAAAAACACGGATGATGATTCCTGGGAATATCTTTCCATATCTTTTTGTTTTTTGTTTTTCCTTATATAAGGTGCACATATGGTTTGGCTGTGTTCCCACCTAAGTCTCATCTTGAATTCCCACGTGTTGTGGGAGGGACCTGGTGGGAGGCAATTGAATCATGGGGTGAGTCTTTCCCGTGCTGTTCTTGTGACAGTGAATAAGTCTCACGAGACCTGATGGTTTTAAAAAGGGGAGTTTCCCTGCACAATCTCTCTTCTCTTGTTTGCCACCATGTGAGAGGTGCCTTTCACCTTCCACCATGATTGTGAGGTATCCCTAGATACATGGAACTATAAGTTCAATAAACCTTTCTTTTGTAAATTGCCCAGTCTTGGGTATGTCTTTATCAGCAGCATGAAAATGGACTAATACAGGTACAACAATCTTAAGTGTACAGCTCAAAGAATTTTTGCACACAGTTACACATCCATGAAACCAAGATCAAGATATGAAATTTCCAGCACCTTAGTAAGCTCCCTCATGCTCACTCCTGTTGATCTCTGCTTTCCTCCCTCCCCAACAGGGAACCATTATTCTATCACCACCTCTCACATTTTAAAAAGTTGACACTTAAAACTTTCTATTATAAATCTAAATTGCTGCAAAGGACATAATTTCTGGCATATTTACATTGTAATGTGTGCTTTGAATTTATTTACCTCAAAGTCTTGATTGCAGACTTTTAAAATTGAGAAATAATTCATGGGTCATAAAATTCATTCTTTAAAATAATACAAAATCAGAATATTCACAAAGTTGTGCAATCATCACAACTATCTCCCTCCAGAACTTTATCATCACCCCAAAAAGAAACCTGATACCCAACAGAAGCTACTTCTCATCACCACCAGCCCTGGCCAACACTAATCTACTTACTGTCTCTATGGAACTTGCTTATTCTGGATATATGATGTAAATGAATTATATCATATGTGACCTTTTGTGTATGGACTTTGTAACTTAGCACAATGTTTCTAGGTTCATCTATGTTGTAGGATATATGAGTATTTCTTTTTAGGACTGAATAAAATTCCACAATGTGTATTTACAACACTTTGTCCACTTATCAGCTGATGGATATTTGGGTTGTTTCTACTTTTTGGCTATTATAAATAATTCTGCTAATAATATTCATGTACAAGTCTTCGCGTGGACATGTATCAGTTCTTTGGGTGCATAGTTAGGAGTGGAATTGCTAGGTCATATGGTAACTCTATGTTTTAACCTTTTGATGACCTACCAAACTGTTTTCTCTATTACATTACTGCCAGCTATGTATGAGGGTTCCAGTTCTTCCACATGCTCACCAATACTGTTTTATTATTCATCTTTTTTATTACAGCCATCCTATTGAGTGTGAAAGGTACTTAATGGCAGTTTTGATTTGTATTTCCCTAATGACTAATCATGTCCTTATTGGCCATTCATATATCATCTTTGCAGCGATGTCTTTGAATCATTTGCCCACTTTTAAACTGGGTTATTAGTCTTTTATTGTTGAGTTATAATAGTTCTTAAGGTATTCTGGATACTAGACACTTAACAGTTTATATGATTTGCAGGTATTTTATCCAATTCTCTATATTTTCATTTTTTTGATGGTACTTTTTGAAGCATAAAATTTTTTAATTTTGATGAAATGTATTCATCTATTTTGGGGGGTCTTGTTTTTGCAGAACATCTGTATTTAACAAGCAAACCAGGTGATATGTGCATTAACTAACATCTGAGAGCCATGGAGAAGCCAAAGGGAATGAGTTGTAAGTCAGTTTTATACCTTAGAAACCATTTAGTGAAATTATAGAAGGTTATCTAGTATGATAATGATGTCCGGAAAGGAAAAAGACATGTAAAGTAGTCTCTAACATATATTAAACCCTGAATAAATCTTTTCTGAGTGAACAGAAATAAAGCACAAATTAGTGTTGAGTTCAACTGTTGCAGGGCTTTTTTTTAGTTCAGCTAAAGGTGGGGTCCTTGTCACACAGCCACAAAAATTTCGCCTCGCAGACTATTTGAATGTTGAGTAAAACAGGGTTTTGCTGAGGGAAAATGAAGAAAAGGGGGAAATAGGGACTCTCCACAAGGCCAGAGTCCCTGCTACAGTGCTTCCCGCCCTGCAGATTGAATTCCAGGTTCCATCCAGGAAGAAGAGGGGCCAGGCTCCTCCCCACTGCAAACAGCATGAACTTCTGTGGCTCCACCCCAGTGCACCGGCTGGCTGGAGGTTCTCTGGGGATCCCTTCCCACCTGTTGTCTCACAATTACCTCATATTTTTAAAGATATTGAGAATAATGTACCAAACATCCTACTTGGCACTGCAGTAAGAAAAAAAAAAAAGAGAGAGAGAAATCTCTGCTCTCATGGGGCTTGCCTGCTATCTGAGGGAGATGAACAATACATACAATGAATGAATTCTACATCATGTTGGACGTTGAAAAATATTATAGAAAGAAGTAAAATAGGACAGGATACGAAAGACTGGAACTACTAGGATAGGGGAGGGGACACAGGCTGTGGTATTAAAAAGCTTCAGCTAGAAGGAGGAAGTTGATCAAAGGCAGGGAGGGAGCTATTCCAGAGCATCGATATCTGCAGGAAATATTGCAGGCAGAGAGAATAGCCAGGAGGCCTGTACTGCTGGTGAAAGGGGGATGAGGATGAGAGCAGGAGGCAGCCTGAGGGGAACAGGCTAAGAGGAACACATCCCAGGTCGTATGGGCCACTGGACTTCTATTCTAAATTCCTCTGAATGAAGTGGGTGCTAATACAAGGTTTTGAGCTGAGGACTAAATTCATTATGTTTCATGTAGGCGTGTATAAATATGAAGTAGTCAACCTCATTAAATGCCCAAAGAGCTCAATAACCATTATCAAAACTCAATAATCTGACATCTAAAGCAGCATAGAATCTAAGAAACTCTTAAAAGTAATTATGTCTAACACATATACAATAGCACAGACAACCTATTCCCATGATTGGAAGAAAGCACTGGCCTGTATAATCCCAGGTGACAAAATGTGTCACATGTAGCAAGCTTGCCTGCCTTCCTCTCTTGAGACACTCATTCATTCATCAATATCTATTGAGCGTTTTCTGTGTGCCAGGCACTGGGAAAAGCAGTGCAAAAATAAAATCGCCATTCTCCTAAAGTTTCTATTATTGTATTTAGAAGGTGTCAGGTGATGCTCAATGTTATGAAGAACAAAACAAGGTAAGCAGTAAGAAGCCAAGGGGGTAGGGATGGCCCAAAGCGAGCCTGCATGACAAGGAGGGTATTTCAGCAAAAATCTGAAGGAAGGAAGTAGGCAAGCCTGCGGATAACAGAGAAAGAGTGTTCTAGGCAGAAGGAATATCAAGGGAAAAGTTCCTGAGGTGGTGGATGCCAAATGCTTCCTGGAGTTAGATTCACCCATGACAAAATGCTGCCTTCAGCAATGCACTCTGCTATGGTTTCAATGTTTATGTTCCCCCTACATTTATATGTTGAAATCCTCATCCCCAGGGTGATGGTACTGAGGTGTGGGGACTCTGGGAGGTAATTAGGTCATGAGGCAGAACCCTCATGAATGGAATTAGTGCCTTTATAAAGGAGGCCAGAGAGCCCCTCGCCCCTTCCACCACTTGAGGACATGGTGAGAAGGCACCATCTATAACTAGAAAACAGTCCCTCACCAGACATGAAATCTGCCAGCGCCTTGATCTTGAACTTCCCAGCCTCCAGAACTGTGAGAAATTAATTTCAGTTTGTTGACAAGCCACCCAGTTTAAGGTACTTTTTATAACAGCCTGAATGGACTAAGGCATGCTCCTTGAATGAATTCAGCATCATCCTCCTTGTTCACTTCCCCTACACTCTCCAGCTCTTAGTACATTTCTAATATCCATGTGGCCCCCAAACACAAGCCTGCATCCATATCCCGGGATGTGGGTCCCACTCAGGCAATTAGGTAACTTGCTGTGGAGTGCTATAAGAATCTCAACATCATCCTTTCCAAAGAATCACTTTTGGAGACCTTGTTGTGGCCAAAATTTCCAAGTGGAATGGATCTTCACATGGATGTATATTTGAATGTGTGATGATTTAGGAATTCAAAATGTATATCTAAAAAGTCCAGAGAAACCAGATTTTTAAAAGACCTTTTGAAATTTACATCTCTGTAGTACATGGTTTTAACACAGTAGCATATTCTCGTGCTCTATGTTTCTTAACTGCATTATCAAAATTAAAATAAGGGTCTTGCTCTGTCACCCAGGCTGAAGTGCAGTGGTGCCATCATAGCTCACTGCACCCTCAAACTCCTGAATTCAAGCAATCCTCCCGCCTCAGCCTCCTAAAGTGTTGGGGTTACAGGCATGAGCCACTGTGCCCGGTCTCCTCTACCAGTTTTTATAAGAACATGCTCATCCACATACCTATTCCCAAGAGAGCTTAAATACATTTTTATATAGTTTCTATGCTCTCAAGAATTTGCTTTGCAATTCTTTTGGCATCTAGTAATACTATACAAATAAGTAATGTAAAAAAAAAAAAAAACCCACATTCATTTCTTATAAAAACAACTCCTTAAAAAGTGTTCCATTTCAAATTTATTTGAAGCCAAACTAACAAGGATTAAACTACTTAAGGGAAATTGGCTCAAAGTGACACCTACTTGGAAATAGTCTATAGATCAACAGAAATTCCTAAATCTGCATATGGGAGATAAAGCATTTTAAACATCATAAAATATCTCAGTGTTAAATATTTTAAAAATTTTTCTTGAGCATTGGCCTTCAAAATGCCAAATAACTGAATACATTTCAGCAATATAAATTGCAGAATATTTCTTTTCACCCAGTTGTTGGCATGGTAAATCTGTTTCTCACATAATCCCATTTCAATAACAGGAAAATTTACCTCATGAACCCAAAGACGTTTAATCACTCCTGTGGTTTCTGTTGTTTCTGGTCTTGACAAACAAACACCTTGAATGACACGGGAGAAATCACGGAGGTTGAACAAGTAGTGAGATTTAGCTGGAGTAGGCAAGAGATTCTTCATTGCTTCTTTATACAGAGTCATTGTGCCATTTACAATTTGTGTGGTCAAATCTAGAAATTCATCTGGAAATTTATAACTTAAAATGTTTTAAAATAAAAAGAAAGGAAAATGTTAGCAATTATATAATTATGAGACATGAAGGATACTTAGCAGGACCAACATAAAATTTTAATTTTGATTAAATCAATGTCATTTATAAAATTACCATATCTTGTTATAATAATAATACTAATAGATTTTTACTCCTTTTAAAGCTATTTTCTATGTACTATTTTATGTTATGTCCAAAAGAACCCTGTGAAATGAGCAGGGCCAGTTTAATGGACTTAAAAGCACTTCAGTAAGTGAACAGAAGAGACAGCCAAGGCACCCAGATTATGTAATTCCCAAATCCACTAGACAAGCATTTCCCGACCTCTTTCATTCCCTGGCATTCTCAACTGCATATAAGTATAATCCATAACGAACACTGGTGAAACAGGTATTTTCAGAGGAAAAAAAGAAAGAAAATTAAAATATGTAAAAAAAAAATAAGGAAAAGAGAAAAAAAGGAAAGTAAAACAGTGAGCCAAGACAAAGGGCATGATTAGGGTATAAAGAACATAGAGAACTAATTTTCATTTAGAAAGATTGCCTATATTTAACTTCTGGTTTGTCTAGGAGCCAGCTGTTTACTCCATCACTGGATAAGGCAAGGAATGCCAATTTCTTGAGAATGGACATGGGGACACAGACAGACTTCCCCTGCCCAGGTCAGCTTGGCTCCCTGATATCTGTGCATCTTGTGGAGTTGTGCATCCTCTGCAGCTAGGCAGCTCCACGGCAATACTTCTCAGAGTTGGACACGAATGCCCCTGCAGAACTCGAGTTCTACTAGAGGGCATCAAAGTCACAGCATAAACCTGGTACATCTTTCCAGCAGTAATTGAACTCAGTGGTGAAAATTCAAAATAATAACTCAAACATGAACATATTATATAGCAAAATGGTCAGACCTCTTTGTGTTATGCTCCCACACTCTGGAGGTGGAGGGGACAGAGGCAAACAATGTTGTCTGTTACCTTTTCCTTATCTAGGAATGTTTTTGCTCTTTGAAATATGCTACTTAATATTGGTATGTTTCTAAAATATTTTATACCTCCTAATTAAAACAAAACAAATTTTTGATTACTTACCAGATTTTTAAATGCCAAGTTAAGATTCTAGAGAAGATTGTATACATGGATTTATCACTAAACTCATTGATTGTTATAATATTGAAATGTCGCATGTATCGAGGAGTTACTGGATTTCGACCACCACCTAAATATTAAAAGGTACAACTCTTAATAATGTTACTAGTATACATGAGTATTTTCTCAAATATTTTATAGTTTAAAGTAACTTGAAAGATGGACAAATTCACAGCACATGAAGTTAAGAGCAATCAATTGTTTGGATAACCCTGACATCAAAACTATTTTTCCCTCAAACTCAAGATGTTACTTTTCTGGGTGAATTATCTGAATGAGTTCAACTAATTAGACATAATCTTGGGTCAAAACTATACTACCAAGGAAAATCAGACCAGGCAGAAAAAGCCACAGGCCATGTTCTCCACGGTTTGCAGCTTAAAGCAGTAAATGGTAAACATCCTCAATACAATATTAAGATGTGATATTATACAATATTAATATAATCCTGGTGAATCTGACTGACCAAAGTTTAGGGCACTTCCCCTAAGGCTGGAATTCAGCACAACCATGACATATAGCCAAATTCTTTCCCCACATCTTGAAGTGAATTTACCCAAGACTAGTCTATACAGTTCATACAGTGACTTCACTGGCTGCTTGCATCTTTAAAAATTGGGGGATTTTTCCATAAAATAATGAAAGATTCCTTTGAGCTTATACATTTATTTTGGAAAATGTAGAAGAGTTTAAGGAGATGGTGAAAGGGCTGCAGAAGAAAAGATGGTAAGATCATCTATCCCAGCTCTGTCTCCAACCCTTCCAGAGAATGTTCAGAATTGTGGTATTTTTAGAAAATAGAAATGGGGTCCAAAAGGAAAATATACCACATGGTTTCAGCATACTCTTCTTATTAGTGCCTGAAGAGGCAGGGAAAAATGCACATGTGAGTATAAATGCCTGGCTTGGGGTGGTGGGGGAGAGACAAAGTAGAACTGAAGTCTGAGACCCAGGAGCAATATGGTCTTTTATTAAAAAGAAAAAGAAAAGAAAAACAGCCTGAGCATAATAATAACAAGCCCCCAAGCCCTGTCTCCACAAAATAAGAAACAAAATTAGCCAGGCATGGTGGTGCATGCCTGTAGTCCTAGCTGCTCAGGAGGCTGAGGTGAGAGGATCACTTGAGCACAGGCGTTTGGGACTGCTGTGGGCTATGATCACACAACTGCACCCCACCTAAGCAACAGAGTGAGATCCTGTCTCAAAAACAAACAAACAGAAAGTGTTCAAAATGGCCCAGGCAATGTGTTGAGAGCAATTACTGACTCAGAGCAAACTGCATTATGGGTTAGATAAAGGTCAGGGTTAGGGAGCAATACCAGAGAGATTCCCTGAAGTCGTATATCAACACAAGCAACATTTTGAAAAACAGAATAGTGGCTTGAGGTCAGGAAGAAAACAGTTAAAGATGTCTTGTTAGTAAATCAAGCCATTTTAGACATCTCAGCGTTAAAAAGCAAATTTTCTCTACATAGAGATTCCTTTGCATATAAATTTATCTTGTAAAATTTAAAGGATCTTTTGGCCATTCCCTACTTAAATTCTTCTCAGCAGCCTGTTTAAATACAGAGACTAACTTGAATGGGACTTGATTGGGGTAGAAGAAAGATGATTTCTGAGGCAGGGACTATTCCATACAGTTGAAGCATTAAGGAATGACACAGAGGAAGATGAGCTGTCCCAGGAGGATGTGAGTTCTCAGAAAGCAGAAACAGGAAATTGGAAGCAAACTTCCAGAAGGTGGGAGAAAAAAGGATTTGGAAGAGTTTCAGAAGGTGGGAGAAAGAAGTTCCAGAAGGTGGGAGAAAAAAAGATTTGGAAGAATTGGTAGGTGCATAGCCTATCCAAGGTCACCCACTTTGAGTTGGTCATGTGACACACTCTGTTAGGTCACAGTAGATACATATAGAAAACATATACACAAAACATTGGGACTCAAAAGAGGTTTTTTCCAGTTATTTCTTTAGCTATCGCTAGAGTGATTTTTTCATCTTAATAATCCAAACTCAAAAAATGTACCTGGAGGTCCCATAGCACACATGATCTGAATGTCTACTAGTTTAATCATGGAACAATCTTTTAGGTCATACCAGTTCCAGTGATCTAACCACTGTCTAAGTAACTCAATGGGAGGCTGAGCCCCATATACCTCCCGAGCAGGCATATTGACATCATCTACAAAGACAACCTGAGAATGAGAAGAGAAGAGGTATAGAGAATATTAACATCTCAACATAGAGTCCTATTGTGTAAACAATATTGAGGCAAATACTTAGCTATCTACTTGCAGAGTACATATGGGGAAGTGATGGTTTCTTTTCTAAACAAGGATAATATCCTTAGCTTCCATGCTTTTAGCATTCATGTTCCTCAAGAAATAGGGAGACATTCTCATTACTAATCTTCGTAGGTTAATAGCTTAGGAGTTATTAGTCCTCTGATACAATTTGTTTCTCAAAACACTGCATATTTTTTCCTTGTACTACACTTCAATTCATGAAAATAGATGAGAAAAGTGTGATTAGGGTGAGAAGAGTGTTCTTTGCAGAGGAAGACAGGTAAATCTACTGTTAGGTGGGTTGCTGAAGGTCTACAAAAGCAAGCAGCAAAGACTGCTGAATAAAAATGTCAGTGAAAAAATTAGGAAGGTAGATAATTTCTCAGATAAATATTCTACCTTCAACTCAAAGGGCAACTCCTTGTTTTAAACATCAAGCTGTCTACTGCACATACAAATATAACTACATTTTTAGGAGAACCTTTTAATCCAAATTTGTGACATAAAAAAACTACACAAAAAGATGTCTATCCCCAGGTTATTTGGTTTCCTTGTCCCAACTGCAGCAATGTATATGAATAGGCCCGGGTACTGTACAAAGAGTCATTACCATTCTCTTGCCCAAAGGAGGACCAAAAACTCCCTTTCTTCTCTTGTCCAGTTTTGACATGATAATATTCTGAGTTTGAGCTGCTGTAGTTTGTGCCGAGAAGTTAATTAGCAGAGGTTTGTAGACTTCCTTATTTAGTTGATTTAAAAGAAAATTCTATATAACAAAATAATAAAATGAGCCATAGTTGGAATTACGTTTTGACATTTCAGAATAAACACTAAGCATCATTACTGATAGACTCAAATTTAACCTTAAGTGCCATAACACTGTACAAATAGATGGAATCAGTAGGAATAACAGTTACCATGACAATGGAGTGTCTCCATCTGTCCACCCCTTGCATGTGCCTTTTCTGGTTTTCATAGCTACCAGAGAGTACACATTCCTCCTTAACATGGAGTCACAGAGACTCAGAGGTTAGGAAACCTGCCTAAGTTCTCCGTGATGGGCAAGAATTTAGACTGCCATTTGTCTCTCTCCAGATGAATGTTGTTTTTCATATATCTTATTATCTTTCCACTTACACACAAACCTATCTTTCTGTAAGTTAGAAAGCTTAAAAATATAACTGTATTTTCAAAATGGAATTCACTGGGAAGCAGGTGGAATTACAATGGTTCTTAATCAAGATGTATGCCAGGGACAGGACATGCCAGAATTCCCTGAGGAGCACTGCAAAATAAAATTGCCTCTCCTCACTCTTTCTTCCCCTTCTCTCCCTTAAGAGTTCTGTACAGGGTACAATCCCTTGCCAATTAAAGGCCAATTTATTAGAAAAAATACTAAGTAAATCACATATTTTCTTTTTTCTTTTTTTTTTTTTGGAGACGGAGTCTCGCTCTGTCGCCCAGGCTGGAGTGCAGTGGCGCAATCTCGGCTCACTGCAAGCTCCGCCTCCCGGGTTCCGCCATTCTCCTGCCTCAGCCTCCCGAGTAGCTGGGACTACAGGCGCCCGCCACCTCGCCCGGCTAATTTTTTTTTGTATTTTTTTAGTAGAGATGGGGTTTCACCGTTTTAGCCAGGATGGTCTCGATCTCCTGACCTCGTGATCCACCCGTCTCGGCCTCCCAAAGTGAACAGTAATATCTATCACATGCACGTATGAGTAAAGGAAGGGAAACAGTGAAGTTTTTTGCTGTTCTAAACTTTACTTGCATTAAATGCTTGCAGCATTCAGCTTTATAATTAAGATACTAAATTATTAACCCAAAATATCAAATGGTAAAATATCTCAAGCAAGTCCTCTTTTCATGATGTGATTATATACTAAACATTACCATAATTAAGCTAATAGAAATTTTGAAAGCATACTTTGGAATATTAATCTATTCATCAAGGCAACACATATTTTAAAAAGGACTTATGATGTTCTCATTAATGACTACATTTAGCACACATGCCAGGAGTACCAGGAGGCAGAATAGAGAAAATAAGGAAGACGCAGGGTAACAAGCTGGTCAGAGATTCTGGAGGAAGGCTAACTTTTAATCCTCCCATCAGCCCAGCAGGAGCTACCTTTTTAAATTTAAAATTGTTTTCCTTTTCACAGAATGAGCACATTCTAAAGTGGAAGCTCTTTAAAATCTTTGAAGACTTTGTGTTCGTACCTGTGATTGCCAGTTAGAATAGCAAAAACTGGGAATGGGGAAGTTTAGAATAAAAGTAGGAATATATTTTTGTGACTTTTATGATTAAAATTTCTTTTATGATTGTATAATTATAATGTAAGTGATAGATTATTTCAAGAGGAATAATAGTTTGAAAACAAGTTATTCTATTTATGTAAACAACTCCCTATTCTGAGCAACAACTACAATGAAGGAATGACATGTCTGAGTAAAGCAAATTTATACAAGTTTTTAAAAATTATTGCTTAAGACTCTAAAAAATTATTTCACTTTGCTTGCCTACATGATGTACAATGTAAATACTATATTATAATACATTTTTATTAGCTAACAATGGTAGCCATATGGTAGGTAATCAACAAATTTTTGTTGGATTGATGGATGAACTAAATGAAACAAGAGTGAAAATAAAGGGTGGGTGTGGTGGCTCCAGCCTGTAATCCCAGCACTTTGGGAGGCCAGATCAGGAGGACTGCTTGAGCCCAGGAGTTGGAGATCAGCCTCAGCCACATAGCAAGATCCCACTTCTACAAAAAAAATTATATGGGTGTGGTGGTGCATGCCTGTAGTCCCAGCTACTTGGGAGGCTGAAATGGGGGTATCACTTGAGCCCAGGAGGTCAAGGTTGCAGTGAGCTGTGATTGTGCCACTGCATTACAGCCTAGGGGATAGAGCAAGACCCTGTCTCTCAAAAATAAATAAAATAATGAAAATAAGAATGCAACACATACATAAGCCATGGCACGAACAGTTTGGCAGTGAGCATGGAGGCCATCTAAAAACAGAACTAAATCTAACCATCATAAGCATAAATAGTTTTAAAACCAAAATCCAAATGTAATTAATATTAAAAAGAACTTCCAAAAAAGTTGCTGCATAATATTAATTTGGTAAAAATAAACTGAGGTTTTAAAACATCTCTGTCTTACCAGAAGATGGTGAAAGGTATTGGTGACAAATAGCAATATTTCACTATTCCTCATTAACTGGGTAGGGGAAGGAGGTCAATGGATACTGTCATTCATAGTATTGATAATTTAAAACTGAATTTAGAAAAAAATTACAGGCTTTAGAAAAAATCCTTAGTTTTTTTTTGTTCTAAAGTGTTGTTTTAACTTGTGTTTTTAGGTAATCTTTAATTAGAATACTACTTTTTTTCATCATTTATTTAAAATATAAGTAGACATGCAATAATTTGAAGAGAAAATCACTTCAAATTGTAAATTTTATGTTTAATTCTTTCAATCAATCAGATGAAATATATGTACAAAATTTTATGAAGCAGTTTATATAAATAAATTCTTAATGAAATTACTATAGGGAAATTAAAATTATGTAGCATTGTTTTAAAATATTTTCTTTCACAGAAGAATAAATTTCAGAGACTTTAGCTGTATATTTGTATTATTTACAATACAACTAACAATTAATTGCGGCAATGAAATCCCCCTGAAGGGCATGGCAGACAATAACCTTTATGAGGAACAACTTAATATTCATCAAAAAATCAACAATTCCATGTCCAGGAATCTTAGGATATTTTCCTAAACAAATAAGCAAAGATAAGAACAAAGACTTAGCTATAAAAACGTTAATTGCAATCTTGTTTCTTTCTTTTTTTAAATTTTTTTTGAGACAGACTCTCACACTGTCGCCCAGGCTGGAGTGCGGTGGCACGATCTTGGCTGACTGCAAGCTCCACCTGCCAGGTTCAAGCGATACTCCTGCCTCAGCCTCCCGAGTAGCTGGGACTACAGGCGCCCGCCACCACGCCCAGCTACTTTTTTTGTTTGTTTTTGTATTTTTAGGAGAGATAGGGTTTCACCATGTTAGCCAGGATGGTCTCAATCTCCTAACGTGATCCCCCTGCCTCGGCCTCCCAAAGTGCTGGGATTACAGGCGTAAGCCACCGTGCCCAGCCTGCAATCTTATTTCTAAAGCAAAATGTTCGGAAAATTGGGGATTTGAATCAATTATTATAAAATTATAGAATCAAATACTACAATACCCTTAAAATCATCCTGTAGAAGAATAATGAAATTGAAAAATATTTACAATATTAGTTTTAAAAGCAGATTACAAAATTAAGTTCCTAAGTTTGTGAAAAGTAATGTTTTTATGCCTAGGCACTTTATTGCCTGGGCTGAAATTGATGAAGGTATAAATGACAAAAGGCTTGTATTTTCCTCTAACCACTGCCTTCAATCATGTTAAGTCTCCTTTCCCTGACCTGTGGTGATATCTTAGATAAATCTCTCAGCTTTCTGTACACTTCTAGTTTTTTTAGTTTTTTTTTTTTAATCCAGGCCAAAAACACTCCTTGATTTAAATTCTCAGTGAAAATGTATCTCTCCCTCCTCTTGGATACTCCCATACATGCAAGCATTTAGTTTATGAGAGATGTCATTCCAATCTTTTATGAAAGAGATTATTCAATAAACACTAGAATGGCTATGTAACTATATTGCCAAATACATTTCAGAAAGATTGTGAGATGTAATGTTAAAGTCAATAAAGAACTAGAATCAGGTACTGTGGGAGAATGTGAATTAACTGGAACCTACAATCAAAGAGGGGCCCTCAAAAGTATCTTCATTCTCCTTCACAGGCTGCATAAAGCTACTGAGACTGTGGTATTTTCTATTACAGCATCTAGCATTATCTTAACTAACAGACAACAATTCCAGACATCATTAAGGAAAATCAGTCTTGTTACTACATAATAATCCTTCAGATATAAAATAACTTAGAAGATATCAAGTGTAACTAAAACACACTTTTCAAGAGGTATGAAATTCTCATGTGGAACAAGCAATTCTTATTAAAATACCAAAATAAATGGGACAACAATTTAATGGTATTAAATGGCATATCATTAATCAACTTTCAAAAATAAATAGGCCATTATCACTTCTTGGTCTTTTGGCTAAAATAAAGAATAAACTAGGCAATTTTTCAAAAATTCTCTGCAGTTCAAACATCAAAGTACTTGAGTATTTAAAAAAAATTATTTATCTACTATTTCAAAAACTACCATTTTTAGGAAGATTATGCACAGTTTAATATGTAGATTTCTGTGGTACTTACAATAATGTAAACACTTTTCCCAGTTCCTGTTGGTCCTACAAATATTGAAGGTTTCTGATGGGTGGTCAGCAATTCCATTAATGCAGAGTATCGAATTGTGTCCAGAGTTGGCACAATGATTTCATTAAACATTACATCTTTAGGAATTGGAGGAGCATCTTTCAATTTCTTTATCCATGGTTCCCATTTTCCTATTCCCTGTTTATAATAAACAACCAATAATGAATGTTATAAAATACTTTAAAAAGCTCTATACTCCTGTGCCATTGTAGAAAAGACTAAGACCAACAAACTCCAATACGTATACATTTGTTTTATCCTTTAAGACTCTTAACACTCAGTTTGAAGGTTAAATTGTATGTATAAATTAAGGAGAAACTAGCTTTTACATGAATACAAATGAAATGGCAATGCTGTGGTTTTTCGATGTTCTGAAACCACTGCTTATGCCAACCCAATGATCAATTATTGCGGCCAAATGTTAGATTATTTAATGGCATTGAGAAAATTAAACTAACCAATGAGCTAAAGAGTAAAGAGTAAAGAACTTCATTCAATAAATGTTAACCAGTATAGAATTTTTTCTCCCTAGAAGATACGCTGCATATTGCTTGCCTTTCATAACAGTATTTATAACATTAGTTTATCATTGCAGGCAAAATTTCTTTTTAAAAAATATGCAGTAAAAAATACATAAAATTTACCCTTAACCATTTTTAAGTGAACAGTTCAGTAGTGTTAACTATGTTCACATTGCTGTGTAACAGATCTCTAGAACAGCAAGATTTCTTTATATGAGATTATTATTATGAGTTAACATTATGCCATATCTTTGCATCCAATTAGCTTGAGAACTAAAATTTTAATTTGCTATGACAGTGTTTATAACAAAAACATTCAAGAATATCATGTTAACTCTGTCTTCTTAGAAAAACACCGCCACCCTTCTTGCAGAATAAAATCTAAATTCTTGGTCATTCAAAGTACATCAGAATTCGGACCCATCCTTCCTTCACAACCAGGCCTCACTGAGGCACCTGCTGGTCCCTGCCCCCCACCACTTCCCTGGGCCCGAACTTTGATGCACGGTACTCCTTGGGCCAGAATGGCATGACTGTCATCTGAAGAGGTTATGAACTCACTGAGGGCAGCACTGTGCTTCATTCATTCTTGTATCTTCAGGTAGAAGGTTGTGTGTACAGCAGAGAATTTTTTTTGGGGGGGTGTTAAATTCACATCAGTCTGAAAATTGTATTATAAAGAAATATTTCTAGAACCAATGAAGAAAATAATGCCTTTCCCAAATTCTTGTTAATCTTTTCAAACATGTGTCTTTTGATACCATATAGGAAAGGAACCATTAATAATCAGAAAACCTGACCGGGTGCAGTGGCTCAGGCCTGTAATCCCAGCACTTTGGAAGGCCGAGGTAGGTGGATCACGAGGTCAGGAGATCAAGACCATCCTGGCTAACACGGTGAAACCCCATCTCTACTGAAAATACAAAAAATTAGCTGGGCATGGTGGCGGGTGCCTGTAGTCCCAGCTACTTGGGAAGCTGAGGCAGGAGAATGGCGTGAACCCAGGAGGCGGCGCTTGCAGTGAGCCGAGATCGCGCCACTGCACTCCAGCCTGGGCGACACTGTGAGACTTAGTCTCAAAAAAAAAAAAAAAAAAAAAAAGAATCAGGTTTTGTGATCCTGGGACAATCACATTAAATCTTAAATCTCTGAGCCCCATTTCCTCAATGGCAAAACTTGCAAAATAATCTTATCCTTCCCACCTCACCAAGGTGTTGGAAAATGAAATGGAAATAATTGCAGAAAGCTTAATAAACTGTAAACTACCCTGAAAATGCAGGGTATTATCAGTAATTTGAAATTAAATAAAGTAAAAAATATGTGTTGGGCACAGTCTCGCCTTCTGAGGTGACGTAGCAATACATTGCAAGAACCATAAAAATTCAAAAAGCAATACAGTAATGCCTTTTCTAGAAATTTATCTTAAGGATATAATCAGATATGTACCCAATGGCTCGTATCTAAGAATATTTACCAAAGAAGTACTTATAAAAGTGAGAACCTGAAAACAACAAAACCAGTCCAATGTCCAAGGGTAGGAAATTGACTTTAGAAAGCAAGTTTACTGAAGAAACATTAGTGAAACGGAAAGCTTTTCTCATTATTAAGAAAACAAGAAGGATATAAAGCTGCCCATTGGGAATGTGGTATGATCCCAATTTTACTTAAATCTGTGTATATTTAAATAATATATATTCCTAAACTTGGTCCTCAGTACAATACTTGTGGGAGTTGTTATACAAAAACAACCACCACCCAAGTTTTATTTTCCAATCCGTTTGGGAGGCACTGAATTAAGATTACACCAGCTGGATTCCTACAGGACTTCTTAGTGCCTAGCATACTAACATACACCATGAACCTCTAACAGCCGTCCTTAAACAGTATGTGCCTGCTGTGATTCTATTTAATGAGTGCAACTGGTCCATTAGATATTACTATCTCATAGTATCATTGGAAAGAACTATGTTCAGAGAAATCAACTAGTCCATGGCAATCCAGAAAGAAAGTGACTTTACTAGGACTCAAACCTAGAGCTGTCTGACTTCAAGCCAGTGCATCTTCCTCTATTCTATGCTGTCTCTTAAGGTAAACTGTGATGACGAAGGTGGCCACAGAGCCATTATATGCTGTGTGTCGGAGAGGGGACACTGCCAGGCTAGCAGCTGCAAATCTTGCTTCAGAACTCTTACCTCAGTGACAAATTGATAATCATAAATTGTTCCTTTTTCAGGAAATGTGACCGTTAGTGCTTTTGAGGATGTTTGCTCAGTACCACTCTGTAATTTAAACGTATTTCGAGTTCGATCTGAAATTGGACCTTCCATAAGTTCTCGAAGAATCTTATTAAATTTCAACCGATCATCATCTGTACAAGAAGCACCAATGGACCAGATCAGTGAAAACAGAAAAATGCCCTGCATAGGAGAGATGAGAAGATTAAGAACAATTAAAGAATAATTTTAATCTGTCCTTGAAGCTTACATATCAGATCAGTCAGATTAGTATCTCTGAAAGGAAACACGTAAGCTCAAATATATTAGTAGGTCATCTTAGGATTTTGTAATCATAAGGGTTTTAAAAAATCAAATTGCATGTCTTATAAAATCTTAGAGAAGATAATACAAAACAAAGAATACATTCTGGCCATAGTGAAACTTCAGAATGATTAATCTAGTAAATCTCATATTTTCAACACATGACAGCAGCTTGATATTAAAAGGAAATAGAAAAAACTTACTATTAAGGTATTAAGGCACACTTTAATAAAGCAAATAACGTACATATCCATTTTCTATTTAAATTTTGATATGGTGGGTTTACTTTAAGTAGAACAAATTGAAATTATTTTATTTGTAATATCTGAGCATTAAGTGTCTAAACTAGAATTGCAATTCTGCAAGCAAAAGATACTAGCTTTCTTCTTTCCAGACTCAAAAAGAGGAAACAGGGTAGAAGACAAGACCCACCAATAAGGTAGGAAGCCTGTTTGCTTGTTTTAAAACAAGGTCTTTTATTAAATACAAAGCCAAGAGATTCTGGACTATGCTCATGAAAATTCTGGACTCTACTTCAACCCTATTCACCTACTCCTAGTTTACTCACAGACTTTCTCTCCAGAAACCATTCAACACTAAGTTAAAACTTAATTCATTTCAAAACATGTAAGTTAAGCAAGTACCATAGTGACCATGGTAGAAGTGCTACTATGAGTAGTGTAGTAATATTTTCGTTAAAAAATCCAAAGTCTACTGATACTTTTATTCCCATTTTAAAAATCCGTTTATTGATTACCTATATATTTTCTTGCTTTCCTTAATCCAAATATATATTTATATACACACACACTTATGTATACAAATAATTTATATCTCATGAAAAAAGGAAGAAAAATCAAGGGAAAAAAAGCAATAAATTATTATAATTTGGAAAGGAAGTAAATCTCATTGCCAAAATGGTCACTGACATTTTGGGAATGGATCATTTCTAAGGCTGGTCAAACAACCTGAGATTTCAGTAGCAGATCTGAGGTGATCAGTGGGCTCCGCCCAAACCTCATGATGTACCATGACTGCCAGTCAAGAAGCTTCCCCACCAGCACTCAGAATCTAGGGCCTGACTCTTTGCTGACTCTTCAGCTACCGCCCGTCGACTAGTCTCCAACTTCAGGGGCAAAATGAGTTTCATAAATTAGGAAGCTTTGGGGAAAGCAGTAGATACCTTTCTGTAGCAGGATACAGAAGGCAATGGACCTTACCTCAAGCAAAGAGTAAGTTTCTCGATCACCTCTCTCCTTTAGTTTGACTTCATCAGCAAAATCATCCATAAAACAGTCTATTAGATTCATTAAGGATCGGACCAAGTTTGTATCGGAAGTAGGAGATAATTCCTGAAAAGTCAGTAAGAAAAAGTCTAAACAATTTAAATTAGGTACTAGCTAAACTATCCCCAGCTAATATTTATTAAGCTCATTTAATTTTAACAGATAGCAATAATTTTAAATTCATACTGTCTATGAGTAGGTACTATTATTACAATTCACTTGGGAGAACTGGATGTTATATTTAGGTAGTGTGTACTCTTTAACTTTTCATATCGATTCTCAAATCTTAAAAAATTGCTGTTACATGTGTAGTTAATTTAAGATATGGATTCCATGGTATATTAATTTTATAAACAAAAACACTAAAAAAATTTTTAGAAGGCAGTTTATTTCTATATCTAAAATGTTTAATAAGTAAAATCAATTTTAGAGCATATTTATAAGCCACAGCAATCCTCATAGTAAACTCATTACTATGAAGTACAATTCCAAGTCTTGGAACCCTCAAAAACCTTGCTGGAGTGCTGAAATTGTCATGCATTTTACTTTTTTGCTTGTCACCATGATAGTTTATAAAATGAATGAAATAACGTGTAATGCTCCTAGAACCATGCAGCATATAGCAAGTTCTCATAGGCGTTTTTCTTCTCCCCATGCAGCTCTCTTCCAATTGCCAAAGTCACAGTGTTTGGTGATTAACAAGTAAAAATTAACTCTCTGAAACAGACTCCCTGAAGATTAGAAGCAGGTGACTTCATGTTCAGCTGCCACCCCATTAGAAACATCAGAAATGACAGCTGAGTTTCTAAGTGTGGGACTAAGTATTATTGATGCAACACTAAAATACAAATAGTTATCATTACAAATAAAACAGATAATTATTACTACATAGTAAATAACGGGCATTCATAATTTCTTCAAGAGATAACAGAAGTGCACAGTACATTTTTTAAAACTTGCATTATAAGTTTCATGCTTTCCTATAGAAAGGATGTTTCAGTTATATAGAAAATTTATTATTTGTATTACCTAAATTCTCTGACAATGCCAGAATAAAAGTCATAAAGGCCCTGAAGCTTATTTTATTATGACCTCAGTTCATACATGTTTAATTGTTTTTGAAACACGATTACTTCATATCTACAACATATTTCATTTACAGCCAAACTTCTTGAAAGCAGTACGGAAGACACATCACTTCCTTCAGATGTTCTTCCCTCTTTCCTCTCTCTTGTCTAAATCACTGATGTACCTGTGATTCTATCGCTTGCTCTCTTCTTTTTTTCTCTGGAATTTTTCTTTAGGTAATCTATATTAACGTGGTTTTAAACTCCATTTTCCAAATGTGTTCCTTGAGCTAAACTTCTGCTTCAAGACTTTTTGTTATATCTTCAACAGCAAGAGAACTATCAACCCTATTTCCCTACATTTGCTCCTGGACCAAAGTCATTCTAAAAGACCTTTGGTCAGCATCTCCCAAAGCAGAAATTAAACATTCTTGCTCTGTAATTTCCAGCTGGAGAGAGTTCAACTCTCAGAGGCAGGAGACTCCCATTTCCTTGTCGTTTTCCTCCCTTTTACCATCCCCCCTCCCTTCCACCATACTCCCTCCCTTCCCTTCCCCTCCCCAGTGTGTACTGAAAGAAAGAAAAATGAATTTGCCTACTTTAGGACTTCTTTCCAGTCCTTCTACCATGGACTGACTGGCTTATTTTAGGAACTTTGAATAATAAAGACTATTGTAATAATGGAAATTATTTAAAATACAATCGCCCATCAGAAAAAAGAAAAAACATTTTAACATGGTTATGTGGGCCTTTGAGTTCTCTTTTTTTAGAGAGAGAGAAAAGAGTAGCATCAATATACCTCATTTGAAATATTTTTGGTGAGTTGTATGAATTCTAATTTAAATTTTTAACTTAATCAGAAAAATGTTTTGATTTAATAAAAACAGACATTAAAATTGATATGTAAGTCTAATTTGAGTTTTCTATTTATTTTTTAATCTTAAAATTCTCATTTCTCTTACCTTTGTATGCTTCCTAATAAATTCAATCGAAACAGGGACCATTCTGTCAAATAAGCTCATTATAAATTCCTTTTGAATAACACTGACTGACGCAGGTAACATATTCACCCAAGATAACATCAGTGGTCTCCAGCCTAGCATGTGAGGCTCCATGTAAATCATGCCACACCTGGAA
The DNA here is from genome assembly GCF_047675955.1 of Chlorocebus sabaeus. NCBI lineage: Eukaryota > Metazoa > Chordata > Mammalia > Primates > Cercopithecidae > Chlorocebus > Chlorocebus sabaeus. Next base: position 83,131,428 of record NC_132913.1, read on the forward strand.
ACCTGGAAAGCCATAAGTGGTTACCATCAAGGGAATGCTTATAAAATAAATATGATTTGGCACCTCTGTTTCTTACAATCTTCAGCAAAGTCTTGGAGGAGGGGAAAGCTTATATTATATTATTTCATGATCTCAATTTTTGTGTCTGACTTTACCAAATAGTCCTAAACCAAGAGAAAAACATCCTGACCACGAAATTTGTCAAGGTATGTCAACAGATATATCTGTACTTTGAGAATCAAAGATTGCTCTTAAAAGAAATTCTGCTAATATTTTTTGTTTAAAGTCAAAGGTACTAAGCAAATACATGCATTCATAATATCTTATAATTTATAAAAGGATGTCAAAATGGAGAACTTACAGTTGCAGGGGAAGCAACTTCTAAATCCATTGGCTCAAAAATTAGATTCATTTGTGGTGACATTTGAATAATCTCCCCACTCATGAGACATAGCTTCTTGTTGTCATCCAACACAGTGTTCATATTCTCAATCCACACTGCATCTACTGGGCCATCAAAAATTAACCACTTCCTATCTGGAGTCTGTTTCATGCACATGTGAACAGAGGGCAAAAATGTAATGATGATAGTATAAGGAAACAGTCCAATATTATTTCAAAATTTTAAAATATAAGTATTAGGATTAATTTCATCATGAAAATGTAAAGGTACTTTGAATAAAGATTACTACGTGTATGTGTGTGTGTGTATGTGCATGCATGCATGTATATAATATGTATCACTAAAGAAGCCTATACTATATATGCCATGGACAAGACAAAAATATGTCATCTTTCCTTAAGATTCAATCTTTTTCAGTCTCTTCCTTCCTTCCTTGCTTTCTCTTTCTTTTCTTTTCTTTTTCTTTCTTTTTTCCTTTCCTTTCCTTTCCCTGTCTGTCTTTATTTTTTTTTAATTTTTAATTTTTAAAAAAATTTTTCAGGGTCTCACTCTGTTGCCTAGGCTGGACAGCAGAGTGGCATGATCATGGCTCATTGCAGTTTCTGCCTCCCAGGCTCAAGCAATCCTCCCACCTCAGCTCCCAAATACCGAGGACCACAAGTGCGCACCACCACAACCAGCTAAATTTTGTATTTCTTGTGGGGTTTCACTGTGTTGCCCAGGCTGGTCTTGAACTCCTGAGCTCCAACTGCCTTGGTCCCCCGAAGTACTGGGATTACAGGCATGAGCCACTGCACCCGGCCCTTGATCAATGTTTCTGAACTCAAATATATTAACATGTTTTAGAAAGTAATATAAGTAAAACATATATAACTGTCAGGAAAAACAAAATTATTCAGATTATCTGACTCTATACAGTATAATGTTTATGCAAATTAATTGCCCTTGTGTGCTAAACCAAATTTCTTGTCCCCTTCACTGAATGAATTCACACACATACATATATGTGTACACACTCCCCTTGGGCTGAACTCTCTCCTGATGGTATAGAAAATTACAACCAATATAACATTCACAGTCCTACAATGATGTAATAAATAGGAAAATATTTACACATTGTCCAGAATATAGTAAATGCTCAACAGGTATGAAAGAGTAGCCAGGTATTAGCCAGAGTGTACAAAGATGGATTCTCCTTTTCAGATCCTTATAATTCAAGCTTTTTTGTATACACCAATGATTCCTTGCTTTTCCTTCAGCAAATATGAGTTCAAGTTGAAGTGGTGAAGGATTTGAATCCTTAGCACATTCTCAGTCCCTGCAGCCAACTGCATTAATCTATAAGACAATGGGTCTGTCTCAGGCTCAAGCCACCCCACACCCACACTCAGAGGCTAGTTCTAGCTGTGTTCAGGAAGGAAGCAAGGAAGAGCCACAGCTTGGTGATCATCTTAAGATCAACTTCCTCTTCTGCTGTGGGCTTCCCATGCCTGTTAGGCATCACTTTGGGAAACACTACCGTGCAATGGTGAGACCTTGGGCTTCACAGTCCCAAGGACCTCACTTCTCATTTGACTCTACTGCTTATGAGCTGTGGACTTCAGGTGAAGTACTTAAACTCCCTGAGACTCAGTATTTGTGGGATATAGCTTCCTGAAAAATGTAATGTAAGCTGTAAGTATAAAATAGAGGTATGTCATGATTATTTCTGTGTAAATAATGTAACTGCATATATTATCTAGTGACTTCATCTCTTATTCTTAGCCAGAGCGCCTCCACTGTGGCAAGAGAGGACCTAAGAAGCCACATCAAGGGTTCCATGCCTCTGTCTGCTTCACCTGTGCCCACAATTTCTTTTATCCTTGAAATTACTACTAACACTTGACTTTGGGCAAGATCTCTGCCGCATGAGAGTCAGTTCTTAACGTCGCTCATTGCCTAAGGCCTTTCCAGCAATAAGAGCAGGGCTGAGATTTCACATTTTATCCATTAATACCTGACTCATGAGTCATGCTCTGCTAGGTCCTTAAGTGGGCAGACAGCATCAAGTTTAAAATGTATGGTAGTCAGAAGAAAGAAAACACATATAAAAAAATGATTTGATAAACAAATTAAAGGTCCTGAGTCTAGGCCCCTTTTCCTACACTACCAGCTTTAGCAAGCAGTCTCCCATATAATCACACTCTCTGCAGAACCTGCTAAAATATGGCAACCCTGGAGGGTCCCACGCCCACAGAGCCTCCCTCATTGCTAGCACAGCAGTCTGAGATCTAACTACAAGGTGGCAGCGAGGCTGGGGGAGGGGCGCCCGCCATTGCTGACGCTTAAGTAGGTAAACAAAGCCTCCAGGAAGCTCGAACTGGATGGAGGCCACCGCAGCTCAAGGAGGCCTGTCTGTCTCTGTAGACTCCACCTCTGGGTGGAGTCTGACAGCTGTCTGACAGCTTTGAAGAGAGCAGTGGATCTTCCAGCACGGAGGTTGAGATCTGAGAACAGATAGACTGCCTGCTCAAGTGGGTCCCTGACTCCTGAGTAGCCTAACTTGGAGACTTCCCCCACTAGGTGCAGACCGACACCTCATACCTCACACGGCGGGGTACACCCCTGAGACGAAGCTTCCAGAGCAAGAATCTGTTCAGTAATATTCTATCTTCTGCAGCCTCTATTGCTAATACCCAGGCAAACAGGGTCTGGAGTGGACCTCAAGCAATCTCCAACAGACCTACAGCTGACGGTCCTGACTGTTAGAAGGAAAACTAACAAAGAGAAAGGATACCCACACCAACACGCCATCAGTACATCACCAGCATCAAAGACCAAAGGCAGATAACACCATAAAGATGGGGAAAAAGCAGGGCAGAAAAGCTGGAAATCAAAAAAATCAGAGCACACCACCCCCTCCAAAGGAACGCAGCTCATCGCCAGCAACGGAACAAAGCTGGATGGAGAATGACTTTGACGAGTTGAGAAGAGAAGGCTTCAGTTGATCAAACTTCTCAGAGCTAAAGGAACTACATACCCAGAGCAAAGAAACTAAAAATCTTGAAAAAAGAATGGAAGAATGGATAACTAGAATAATCAATGCAGAGAAGGCCATAAACAAACTGACAGAGATAACCATGACACGAGAAATACGTGACAAATGCACAAGCTTCAGTAACCAACTCGATCAACTGGAAGAAAGAGTATCAATGATTGAAGATCAAATGAATGAAATGAAGCAAGAAGAGAAGTCTAGAGAAAGAAAAGGAAAAAGAAATGAACAAAGCCTCCAAGAAATATGGTATTATGTGAAAAGACCAAATCTACGTCTGATTGGTGTGTCTGAAAGTGAGGGGGAAAATGGAACCAAGTTGGAAAACACTCTTCAGGATATCATCCAGGAGACCTTCCTCAACCTAGCAAGGCAGGCCAACATTCAAATTCAGGAAATGCAAAGAACGCCACAAAGATACTCCTCGAGAAGAGCAACTCCAAGACACATAATTGTCAGATTCACCAAAGTTGAAATGAAGGAAAAAATGTCAAGGGCAGCCAGAGAGAAAGGTGGGGTTACCCAAAAAGGGAAGCCCATCAGACTAACAGCAGATCTCTTGGCAGAAACTCTACAAGCCAGAAAAGAGTGGGGGCCAATATTCAACATTCTTAAAGAAAAGAATTTTCAACCCAGAATTTCATATCCAGACAAACAAAGTTTCATCAGTGAAGGAGAAATAAAATCCCTTACAGACAAGCAAATGCTTAGAGATTTTGTCACCACCAGGCCGGCCCTACGAGAGATCCTGAAGGAAGCACTAAATATGGAAAGGAACAACCGGTACCAGCTACTGCAAAAACATGCCAAAATGTAAAGACCATCGATGCTAGGAAGAAACTGCATCAACTAACGAGCAAAATAACCAGCTAATGTCACAATGACAGGATCAAGTTCACACATAACAATATTAACCTTAAATGTAAATGGACTAAATAGTCAAATTAAAATACACAGACTGGCAAAATGGATAAAGAGTCAAGACCCATCACTTTGCTGTATTCAGGAGACCCATCTCACTTGCAGAGACACACATAGGCTCAAAATAAAGGGATGGAGAAAGATCTACCAAGCAAATGGAGAACAAAAAAAAGCAGGGGTTGCAATCCTAGTCTCTGATAAAACGGACTTTAAACCAACAAAGATCAAAAGAGACAAAGAAGGCCATTACATAATGGTAAAGGGATCAATTCAACAGGAAGAGCTAACTATCCTAAATACATATACACCCAATACAGGAGCACCCAGATTCATAAAGCAAGTCCTTACAGATTTACAAAGAGACTTAGACTCACATATAATAATAATGGGAGACTTTAACACCCCACTGTCAACATTAGACAGATCAACGAGACAGAAAGTTAACAAGGATATCCAGGAATTGAACTCCACTCTGCACCAAGGGGACCTAAAAGACATCTACAGAACTCTCCACCCCAAATCAACAGAATATACATTCTTCTAGCACCACATCGCACTTATTCCAAAATTGACCACATACTTGGAAGTAAAGCACTCCTCAGCAAATGTAAAAAAAAGAAATTATAACAAACTGTCTCTCAGACCACACTGCAATCAAACTAGAACTCAGGATTAAGAAACTCAATCAAAACTGCTCACCTACATGGAAACTGAACAACCTGCTTCTGAATGACTACTGGGTACATAACAAAATGAAGGCAGAAATAAAGATGTTCTTTGAAACCAATGAGAACAAAGATACAACATACCAGAATCTCTGGGAAACATTTAAAGCAGTGTGGAGAGGGAAATTTATAGCACTAAATGCCCACAGGAGAAAGCAGGAAAGATCTAAAATTGACACCCTAACATCACAATTAAAAGAACTAGAGAAGCAAGAGCAAACACATTCAAAAGCTAGCAGAAGGCAAGAAATAACTAAGATCAGAGCAGAACTGAAGGAGATAGACACAAAAAAAATCCAAAAAATCAATTAATCCAGGAGCTGGTTTTTTGAAAAGAACAACAAAATTGATACACCGCTAGCAAGACTAATAAAGAAGAAAAGAGAGAAGAATCAAATAGATGCAATAAAAAATGATAAAGGGGATATCACCACCGACCCCACAGAAATACAAACTACCATCAGAGAATACTATAAACACCTTTATGCAAATAAACTAAAAAACCTAGAAGAAATGGATAATTTCCTGGACACTTACACTCTCCCAAGACTAAACCAGGAAGAAGTTGAATCCCTGAATAGACCAATAGCAGGCTCTGAAATTGAGGCAATAATTAATAGCCTACCAACCAAAAAAAGTCCAGGACCAGACGGATTCACAGCCAAATTCTACCAGAGGTACAAGGAGGAGCTGGTACCATTCCTTCTGAAACTATTCCAATCAATAGAAAAAGAGGGAATCCTCCCTAACTCATTTTATGAGGCCAACATCATCCTGATACCAAAGCCTGGCAGAGATACAACAAAATAAGAGAATTTTAGACCAATATCCCTGATGAACATCGATGCAAAAATCCTCAATAAAATACTGGCAAACTGAATCCAGCAGCACATCTAAAAGCTTATCCACCAATACTGGCAAACTGAATCCAGCAGCACATCTAAAAGCTTATCCACCATGATCAAGTGGGCTTCACCCCTGGGATGCAAGGTTGGTTCAATATATGCAAATCAATAAATGTAATCCAGCATATAAACAGAACCAAAGACAAAAACCAAATGAGTATCTCAATAGATGCAGAAAAGGCCTTTGACAAAATTCAACAGCCCTTCATGCTAAAAATTCTCAATAAATTCGGTATTGATGGAACATATCTCAAAATAATAAGAGCTATTTATGACAAACCCATAGCCAATAGCATACTGAATGGGCAAAACCTGGAAGCATTCCCCTTGAAAACTGGCACAAGACAGGCTTGCCCTCTCTCACCACTCCTATTCAACATAGTGTTGGAAGTTCTGGTCATGGCAATCAGTCAAGAGAAAGAAATAAAGGGTATTCAATTAGGAAAAGAGGAAGTCAAATTGTCCCTGTTTGCAGATGATATGGCTATATATTTAGAAAACCCCATCATCTCAGCCCAAAATCTCCTTAAGCTGATAAGCAACTTGAGCAAAGTCTCAGGATACAAAATCAATGTGCAAAAATCACAAGCATTCTTATACACCAGTAACAGACAAACAGAGAGCCGAATCATGAATGAACTTCCTCTCACAATTGCTTCAAAGAGAACAAAATACCTAGGAATCCAATTTACAAGGGATGTGAAGGATGTCTTCAAGGAGAACTACAAACCACTGCTCAACAAAATAAAAGAGGACACAAACAAATGGAAAAACATACCATGCTCATGGATAGGAAGAATCAATATCGTGAAAATGGCCATACTGCCCAGAGTAATTTATAGATTCAGTGCCACTCCCATCAAGACACCAATGACTTTCTTCACAGAATTAGAAAAAACTGCTTCAAATTTCATATGGAACCAAAAAAGAGCCCGCATTGCCAAGACGATCCTAAGTCAAAAGAAAAAAGCTGGAGGCATCACGCTACCTGACTTCAAACTATGCTACAAGGCTACAGTAACCAAAACAGCATGGTACTGGTACCAAAACAGAGATATAGACCAATGGAATAGAACAGAGCCCTCAGAAATAATACCACACATCTACAGCCATCTTATCTTTGACAAACTTGACAAAAACAAGAAATGGGGAAAGGATTTCCTATTTAATAAATGGTGTTGGGAAAATTGACTAGCCATAAGTAGAAAGCTGAAACTGGATCCTTTCCTTACTCCTTATACGAAAATTAATTCAAGATGGATTAGAGATTTAAATGTCAGACCTAAAACCATAAAATCCCTAGAAGAAAACCTAGGTAATACCATTCAGGACATAGGCATGGGCAAGGACTTCATGTCTAAAACACCAAAAGCAATGGCAACAAAAGCCAAAATTGACAAATGGGATCTAATTAAACTAAAGAGCTTCTGCACAGCAAAAGAAACTACCATCAGAGTGAACAGGCAACCTACAGAATGGGAGAAAATTTTTGCAATCTACTCATCTGACAAACAGCTAATATCCAGAATCTACAAAGAACTCAAACAAATTTACAAGAAAAAAACAAACAACTCTATCAAAAAGTGGGCAAAAGGTATGAACAAACACTTCTCAAAAGAAGACATGCATACAGCCAACAGATACATGAAAAAATGCTCATCATCACTGGCCATCAGAAATGCAAATCAAAACCACAATGAGATACCATCTCACACTAGTTAGAATGACAATCATTAAGAAGTCAGGAAACAACAGGTGCTGGAGAGGATGTGGAGAAATAGGAACACTTTTACATTGTTGGTGGGATTGTAAACTGGTTCCACCATTGTGGAAAACAGTGTGGTGATTCCTCAAGGATCTAGAACTAGAAATACCATTTGACCCAGCCATCCCTTTACTGGGGATATACCCAAAGGATTATAAATCATGCTGCTATAAAGACACATGCACACATATGTTTATTGCAGCACTATTCACAATAGCAAAGACTTGGAATCAACCTAAATGTCCATCAGTGACAGACTGGATTAAGAAAAAGTGGCACATATACACCACGGAATACTATGCAGCCATAAAAAAGGATGAGTTTGTGTCCTTTGTAGGGACATGGATGCAGCTGGAAACCATCATTCTCAGCAAACTATCACAAGAAACAAAAACCAAACACTGCATGTTCTCACTCATAGGTGGGAATTGAACAATGAGATCACTTGGACTCGGGAAGGGGAACATCACACATTGGGGCCTATTATGGGGAGGGGGTGGGGGGAGGGATTGCATTGGGAGTTATACCTGTTGTAAATGACGAGTTGATGGGTGCTGATGAGTTGATGGGTGCAGCACACCAACATGGCACAAGTATACATATGTAACAAACCTGCATGTTGTGCACATGTACCCTAGAACTTAAAGTACAATAAAAAAATAAATAAATAAAATAAAATATGGCAACCAAGTTAACATGTATTCGTCTGTGGATTCTTTTCATGAGAGTGGGCAGCAGAATAAGCCAGGAGTAGGTAAGTGCCCACTCTCCATTCACAGCCAGTGGCAGCCAGCATTCCACTTACCTCCTCTGCTTTCCACAAGGCAGTCATTGTCTTCCTAATATGCTAAAGCAAAAGTGTGGGAACTTTAAGACATCATTTTGCAAAGGTGTGCAATTTCTTCTCTAAGCATTGGTGTGTATCTAACAATTAGCGGGCATGACAATAGCAGCAGCCCAGAGAGTGGGTGAAGGAAGAACATTACTGAAGAGGCAAAAGGATCAAGTCATTCAGATGTTCTCATTTCTAGTTTATCTCACTTCAGAGAAAATAACCAGAAATACTTTGCCCTGTCCTTTTGTTTTTCCTACCCTCTCTTCTGTATACCTTCAGGGCAAAGGAGCTTGGTCTCTGGCATTTTTGTAGGTGCTGACATTTTATTTTTTCACAGAAATACTGCTAGAATATCCAGTACTGTGTTTTAAATAAATATCTTGATTTATATATACAATTAGTTCACTTGGAAAAAAGAAATTTGTCAGAAATAAATATCTTAAACTTTTAAGATATGCATGTGAAAGTGTTAGAACTTACCACTGAAGAAGCAAATGCTCTAAAACTGACAGCAAGGACCCCATCGGACCATTCATGGGACACTAAATCAAACTGTCCGTACAGTTGGCCCATGGTGACAGACTTAGGATTTAAAACAGTTATTTGAACTCTGTTTTCTTCCATTAGCCCCTTAATGAAAAAAAAAATCAAACATTTTTTATGCAAAGAATACTGTCTTTATTCATAGAAAACATTATCGTGTATATAGAAAATCCTAAGGAATCTACAAAGCAAGTGTCAGAAGTAAGTAGTGAATTTGACAAGGTTCCAGCATACAAGGTCAATCTATAAAATCAATTGTATTATCTACACACAATGCTAATGAACAACTGAAAAATAAAATTTAAAAAACATTCACAATAGTATTTAAAAGCTCACGAAATACTTAGGTTGAAATTAGCAAATGTTGTGCAAGATCTGTATTTCCTAAACTACAAAATAGGTTGGCAAATTCTCCTGTAAGGGATAAGATGGTAAATATTATAGGCTTTGCAAGTTTCATATGGTCTGCCACATATTCTTCTATGTTTTTTTTTTTTAATTAACAAATGTTTAAAATGTTAACACTATTCTAAGTTTATTGGCATTCCAAAAAAAGGCTTGGGGCTGAATTTGGCCCATGTACTGTAATTTGCTGACCCCTGCTACAAAACAACCTCTGAGAGAAAATTAAAAGATCTAAATATAGAGAAATAACTATTTCTTGTGGAGTGAAAAAGTCAAGGTTGGTAAATTGTCAATTTTACCCAAAACCCTGAAAGCTGGTCTATGGCATTACAAGAGACATTAATGCCCTTTGGACATAAGCTTTTTTTTTTTTTTTTTTTTTTAATTAATTAATTGGCTTTTTAAAAAAAGGCTTACAGAAAAATTGAGCAGAAAGTACAAGGATTCCAGATACTCTCTCCACTACCCAGACACAACAGTTTTCCTTATTATTAACATCCTGAATTGGTGTGGTAAATTGTTATGGCTGATGAATTCATATTAATGTATTACTATTAACTAAAGTCCACAGTTTACACTAAGAGTTCACTCTTTGTGTTGCATAATTATACGGGTTTTGCCAAGTGTGTAGTATCATTATTCCCCATTATAGTACCAAACAGAACACTTTAACTCCCCTAAAAATCCTCTGTGCTCCACCTATTGGCAATCATTTATTTTTTATACATAAAAACATAACAAGTTCAACTCTTTCTAACATTGCCTTCTGCCTGGCATTCCTGAGCTTGGGACACAAACTACCAAACTGGGGGAAAAAAAAAATGGTGAGAATATTAAGCTTTTTTTTTTTTTCTTTTTGAGACAGGCCCTCACTCTGTCACCCGGGCTGGAGTGCAGTGGCGCCATCTCGGCTCACTGCAGCCTCTGCCTCCTGGGCTCAAGTGGTCCTCTCTGAACCTCAGCCTCCTGAGTAGCTGGGACTATACGTGGCACACGCCACCACACCCAGCTAATTTTTTGGGCTTTTTAAAAGTAGGAACAGGGTTTCACCATTTTATCCAGGCTGGTCTAGAACTCCTGGGCTCAAGTGATCTGCCTGCCTTGGCCTCCCAAAGGGCCAAGATTACAGGAAAGAGCCACCACTCCCAGAAGAATAGTAATCTTCTGGTTCTGTTGCCCAGGCTGGAGTGCAGTGGCACTATCTGGACTCACTGCAAGCTCCGCCTCCTGAGTTCACGACCTTCTCCTGCCTTAGCCTCCTGAGTAGCTGGGACTACAGGCGCCCGCCACCATGTCCAGCTAATTTTTCTATTTTTTAGTAGAGACGGGGTTTCACCGTGTTAGCCAGGATGGTCTCAATCTCCTGACCTTGTGATCCGCCCGCCTCAGCCTCCCAAACTGCTGGGATTACAGGCATGAGCCACTGCACCTGGCCCAGAATAGTTATCTTAAAACAATAAAACAAGTTCAATATCTTTGCTTTCTTTTGCGTGCTCAGGAAGGCGGGTAACAATGTATCTTCCTAAATTAAGTAGTATAGGAGCCGGGCGTGGTGGCTCACGCCTGTAATCCCAGCACTTTGGGAGGCCGAGGCGGGCGGATCACAAGGTCAGGAGATCGAGACCACAGTGAAACCCCATCACTACTAAAAATACAAAAAATTAGCTGGGCGCGGTGGCGGGCGCCTGTAGTCCCAGCTACTCAGGAGGCTGAGGCAGGAGAATGGCGTGAACCCGGGAGGCGGAGCTTGCAGTGAGCGGAGATCGCACCACTGCACTCCAGCCTGGGCGACAGAGGAGACTCCGTCTCAAAAAAAAAAAAAAAAAAAAGAGGTATAGGAAATCCCTATTATCTTCTTAATCGGAACAAAGTTGCTGTCACCAAAGAAAAGTTTTTATCCTAAACGGAGCAAGGCTAGTGTGAAGCTATAGCTTGTTTATGGTGGCTAAAGAAGATTGCCCTATGACATAATCACAATGTCACCCTTAGAATTCCCTGAAAATGAGCCATTTAGACTTTACAAGTGGACCAGAATACATGCTCACATCTTCATCTCCTTCTACTCTGAGCAGTGACCTGTTGGGTTCTTTTGGAGACTTTATTTTATATATGTACACATATAAAAGATCAGTTCCTATGATAATAAAATAACAAAACAGGAAAAATACAAATGAGCAATAAACAAGATAAAGAATGCAGAAGACAAGTAAGAAGTGAAAAAATGGAAGAAAAAAGAGAAGGGAAGTAAAGAAACAAAATAGCATGGAAGTGTAAAAGCAGAAGAAACAGATGACAGGAATAAGTAGCATATCAGTTTGGACAATAAATACAAATGATTTTAAACTTATCTTCGAAAAGATAAAGACCACTGACCTGTAGAAAACAAAAATCAAGCTATTTATTCTCTATAGAAAGTAAATCACAGTGATACCCAAGGATATAATTAATGACATGGGCAAATATATATACAGGGAGAAAGTAGGGGTAGCGATATTGAAATTAGACAAAGTAGATCACAACAAATAACAGAAAAGTAATTTTATATTGATAGAAGGGGAGACTCCTCAAGTAAAGATATAATCGTCACAAATCTCATACAGGATATGAACACTGAAATTTATAAAGTGAAAACTATTTGAAATATCTATAAGGAGAGGCAAACAAAAATACAATATTAGTTGAAGAATTTAAAACAGCCCCATTCCTTCAGCATTTCAAAGTCAATCAAAATGTGATGTGTATAAGAATTCTGAATGAGTCATTATATATGTGTGCATATATGCACACACACACATTTCAGTTCAATACCACTAGCAGCTAATAACAGAAGCTTGCATTACAAATCTATCTAGAAAATAAAAAAGACTCCTCTGAAAGTATTACAGGAAAACCTTCAAATTTTTCTGTTTTCAGACTTCTTTTCTACAAGAGACATGTATTACTTTAATAATTTTTTAAAAAAACAAATAAAAGGTTGAAAGCACGTTTGTGGCATACCCTTCATATGTTGAACTTCCTATTTGCTTCATTTTACTTTTCTAAAACTTTATTTTCTCTTTGACTCATTTTTCTCACAATTTTAAGTTGCCACACTGAAAGCATCTTTTAAAATAATGGTACATTCTGCCTTGCACAAAGTCAATTATAAATAAATTAATGCATTAATAATATACTTACCTTTTCACATATATCATTTAGTGCTCCAGCTAAGACGCGGTATGCACTAGTTTTTCCTCCAAATGGTTCTCCAACAATCATGAAACCATGACGCACAATCATCATTTCATATACTTGAAGTATCTTCTCGGAAAAGAATGTGGTCATTTGCAAATTCATGGAGGCACAATTGTCTTTGATAGCTGCCAGCAAATCATTGTAATCTGGTTTTGGTAATTTTACCCCAGGAAACAAATCCGAAGTAATTCCCTGATGATAGATGATTTGAAGGATTTACATTTTATATTTATATTAAATACAAATATTTTGTATTGATGGAAATAGGGTCATTAGATAATAATAGTGCAACAATTTTTTTAACAGATTTATAGAGGAATAGTTCACATACACAAACCTGTATTTTTTTCTTTTTTTTTTTTAATTTTTAAATTGTGATCCTTACATGTTCGTTTTGCAAACAATTTTTGTTTTGGCTTGGTTTGTTTGAGACAGGGTCTGGCTCTGTTGCCCAGGCTGGAGTGTAGTGGCACAATCATGGCTCACTGCAGCCTCCACCTCCCACGCTCAAGCCATATCCCACGTCAGCCTCCTGGGTAGCTGGGACTACAGGTGGCAGTATTTTAAAGTATAAAATTTCATAAGTAAAACTGTCAAAGTAACCAAGATAATTAACATATCCATCACTCCCCAAAAGTTTCCTGTAATCTTTTGTAATCCTCCTTCCCTCCTCTCCTTGCTGCCTCCTACCCCCATCACCAGATTGCCACTGATCTGTTTTTGGTTACTATTTTTATTTGCATTGTCTAGACTTTAATATAAATGAAATTAGATCATATGCATACTACTTTTTCTCTCTGGCTTCTTTCACATGGCATAAATATTTTGAGACTCATACATGTCACAGCAGGTATCAATATTCTTTTTTTTTTTTTGCTGAATGATATTTCATTGCAACAAAGTGCTACAGTTTTAAAATCCATTCACTTGTTGACATACATTTTCATTGTTCCAGTTTTAGGCTACTACAAATAAAGTGACTACAAACATTTGTGTATGACTTTGTATGAACAAATGCTTTCATTTCCCTTGGGTGAATACTGAGACATGGAATACCTGAATATGGTGGATAGGTGTTGAACATTTTAAGAAACTGCTTAACTGTTTTCTAAAGTGGTTGTACTACGTCATGTTCCTCCAGTCATGTATGAGTTCCAATATTAGGTATGATCCGTCTTAAATTTTAACCATGCTGTGTAGTGATATTTTGTTATGGTTTCAATTTGTGTTTTCCAGTGAGTAACTTCTTTACCTGTGCTTAGGCCAAATGTTTATATTTTTCCTGATCTGCAGCTTGTCTTTCATTTTCTTATGTGTCTTTCAAAGAGCAGGTTTTTTTTTTCCATTTTGTCAATGTATTCTTTTATGGATTGTGTTTTTGGTATTGTACTTAAGTAATCTTTGTATAACACAAAGTCACAAAGGTTTTCTGCTAGAAATTTTAGAGCTTGAGGTTTTACATTTAGTTTCACGTTATTTTTATGTTAAAAAGTTGGAGTCCTGACTTCTAGTTCAAAAATGGCAGCGTAGAAGCAAGTTGATTTCACTCCTCACCACCACTTGAGAAACACTGCTTAATAAATGTTTGCTGAATGAAAATACAACTGCATGACAATACATCTAGTGAGGTATATTTCCATATTCTGAAAATAAACATAGCTTGTACGCCTGGAAAATCTGTACAGTGCACTAGTACTAAACAAATTGAGGGAAAACTTTAGGGAGAAAATCTGAACTCTTTCCTTGTTGATTTGCTCCATAATGCATTTGCATGTCAACTCTAAATACTAAGTAAAGCTCTTTTCAGAATGATGAGACATGCATGGTTGCCATCAGTAGCTAATGACACTGGCCAATACTAGCAACAGCATCTCTTCTCCCCTTCCCCATGACGTAACAGTATCTTCAGTGCTAGGAAAACTGGATAAGTATATGCAGACGAATGAAACTAGATTCCTATATCTGGAAATATGTAACATACTGCAAGCTAACTGCCTGAATTCCAGGACAGTGCAAGTTAGTCCAACATCTAACATTTAGGAGGAGCTCACTACCCCTCTGAGTTCTTCTGCCTGGTATAGAGAAGAGGAAAAGAATGACACCAAAGGATATTATGAAAACTTTAATCATTATTCTAATACTTCCTCTCAATTACTCACAATCTTAAATTATAACAAGATTATTAAGCTTAGTTCTTATCATGAAAAACAATTTCATAAAAGTCATCTCTTTCTTTTAAGGAAATTAAGCATATTTATCTATTTTATTTCTTCAGTCATTAGTTGAAAAAACATTTACTATTATCGATACTGTGCTAGGGATTCAGTGGTGTGTTAGCCCAATTATTTTCCTTTACGAAGCCTACATTCTAGTGGAATTTATAAAGGAAATATTTTGTAACTTTCGTGTGCTCATTATTTTCTGCAGTAACAAACTTAAAAATACTATTTTAAAATTCCAAGTTGTTGAAAGTTCTCAAAGTGACAAAGCTAGCTAAACACACTTCAAATAAAATATGGAATTATCTATGTTTCTCTGTACTGTGTCATTTTTTTCCATACTGGGAGCTTCACAACCTTAGACATGTGATAAATACATTATTATAAGAGTTTTGATACATTGGGATAATGAATGTTCTTACCTCAAAGAGTGGTAAATCATGGGATAAAAATTTTGGCAGATTTACATCAATGATAGATCTAAGCAGCAAAATTTCTTCATTTTCATTTGGATATTTCAACTAAAAAAAACCACACTCATGATGATATCTGCATCTGCTAACAGCACCCAACCCCTTCATGTTCACATACACACAAACACACAGACCCTGTACTCAATTTAAACAAATGCAGCTCTTCTTTCATTATATTGAATTGTTATCAATTTTAGAAACTGACATTTAAACTTGTATTTTTTTTACTAATTTATAATAAAAACCCAGGTTAAACTAACTACCTTTTCACAGATATGCTAAGTAAAGAGATACTAACATGAATTAAATATAGTTTGGCAGCTGCCATCCCTTGTATTGGGTAGAGCTTGCTTGTTCTCTATACGGATTCACGTCTAGCAGTATATTGGTCAAATGAAAATTATTTAAAGTGGGCAATCATTTTGAAAAGATGCATTTAAATTTAAAACATATAAACATTCACTCATTTGCCCATATTTTGATGCCAAGGCCTTTTCTCTGAATATAGAGTTAGGCACCATTTTTTTTCCAAAAGCCACATCAATAACACATCATCTACTCTATCTTGCTGTGTTCTGTTTTTGGTTTTTAAAGAGGTTACTGCTCTTCAAAGATACTTATAATACAATTTAAGTATATCAGCCGGATACATGTTTAATTTTTCTTCAGTTTTATACACATTTCTTATCAACATCTTATTCAAAGGCAAAATTTCAGCATTTTATCTTTATTGAATCTTTCTTAAATATGAACTTAGTTTTCACAGAAAAAAAATTCCTTCTTTTTATGCTCATATATAATGTTTTCCCACCACACAGTTAGATGACATAGTAACAGTAACGTATCCAAGTGGCTTCAAAAAGGTTCAAGAAAAAGCAAACCGGCTCTGAGTAAGGAGTGCAGTTCATCTGACAGAAGCCGGAGTGGAAGGGCAGGGGATGCTGCTGGCTGCACGCCCAGAATGCCACGTGTTAGCAAGTTCCACAGAGAGAGTGGAGACGGCTGGTCACATGCTAAGTTAGTTTAATAAAGTGTGTTTAAGAAAACTCACATTAGATTCCAAAACATTTGTGGTGTACCCAAACTTTACTACAAATCTGGCTGAACTCTGAACGTGTTACTCATACCTATAGTAATGTTCACAAGAATTAACAAAAAACTAAACTCAGAATTATTTCTTCCACCTTTAATACATTATTTAACATCTCACTCCAAAGCTTCTCCTACCACCATGCTTTGGAGATAATTTTCCAGAACCCTCTCCCTTTTCTCTAGAATCTCTCTGCCTAATAAATGCCATGTTGCTACTTAATTAGCTTCAGCCTTACAAAGTGTGTGGTGCCTGGCAGTCAGAGTCAGTCTCTGAGTCTCGAGTTCTCCAATGACGGAGCATGTCCTGTTGATCTGGATTTTGTTTTTGGATCAATCTAACTGCACATAAATTATGAAGTGTCAGAAGTCTCTTTTGTTCTTTGAGAGGCTATTATTTAAAGCAAATGCTTAAATTGTTTCTTGCTATAACAGAAACAAGCTTCAAAATATTCAGGCCAAAACATTCAACAATTCTATATTAGCTTTGAAAAAGAATGATAGGATGTATTTGCAGGATTCCTTTGCTGCATAACTTTAATAGCTCAATTCCATAGTCAAGATTTCAGTGATGACATACACTAGGACAATGCATTATCCTTCCCATTATCTGACCACAATCTAATCCTGACACACCAACTTAATACAAATTGTTGCCTTTAGTCCCTTTTATTTACTGCGAAAAACAATGACTTGAAGTTATGTCAGGCTAATGTGAAATAGAATATCACCACTATATATCAGAATTCTTGATAACGTTATTATGGAAGATAAAAATGCATCCTATTGTTCTTAATCACATAGGATATAATTTAAAATCTGTATCTTCTACAAATCATGAATGTGAAAAATTTGAAGCTCCAAGGTCACATTTTGCATTTTGCTATTAACTAAGCCTATCTTGATTTCATAAAGAACTAACTAATGTACAGTTATATTTCATGGTTCTACAATATACTCTCAATGAAAAGTCAACCAAAGCTTAAAGTATTTGGGTTTTCATATATTACAGTTACAATTTAGACTATTTTGAAGGTAAACATCATACTGCAAATCTATTACTGCTAGTCCACAGTTGGCTGCAATTGTGTAAATAAAGTAAGTGACAATATTTAGAGTCTTTTGTGTATATGTATTAATTATACTTATTTCATTTAATGCTATATTTGTTTATACATTTATATAGACTGAGAGCATTCAAAACATTTCTCAGGAGTAAGCAATTTTATTCCTTGGTAGTATCTCATTAATGAAACAGAACTCAAATCACTAAGAATTACATGTATAAGGTTTTACAAATCATTATAAAATTTCTTTTTTCATGTGTACAAGATAATATATTTTTGGTGTAATAATTGATGTTTTTCAATCAATTAATGAAACCAACAAGTTATTGGAACTCTGTGAAGATCCATTAGGCTGGAAATTTACAAATAGGAAATTTACAAGTAAGAAATATTTGTGTTCTCTACCTTCAGATTCCCAGCAGCAGTAAGAACTGACTTCACGGCTCTCATTCCATAGTCGTAGTGATGTTGAGATGACAACTGTTCTGAACACAAGCGATACGTAGCCACAATTTTTACTGACAGTGGCCGAGCAGTGACAAACCCACAGGAGTACAGGACTATTTCAGCAATCATGGCATAGTCAGGCACCATCATTGCTACTGTGCGAAAGAGAGCCTATGGGTATGTAGAAAAGTTACTTTTAAAAGGATCATCGTAAAATAAGCTAGGCCCAGAAAGATAAATACCACATGTTCTCACTAATATGTGGAAGCTAAAAAAGTGTCTCCTAAAAGTAGAGAGTAAAATAGTGGTAACTGGAGGCTGGGAAAGGTGAGGTGGGGCAATAGGGAGAGGCTGGTTAACAAATGCAAAATTTCAGGTACACAAAAGAAATAAATTCTAGTGTACTGTAGCACTGTGGGGTGATTATAGTTAAAAATAGTTTATTCTATATTTTTAAATAGCTAAAAGAGAAGAATTTGAATGTTTCCAACACAAAGAAATAAATATTTGAGGTGATAGATACACTATACCCGGATTTGATCATTACACATCATTTACATGCATCAAAATATCACTCTCTACTCAATAAATATACACAATTATTATATGTCAATTAAGAATAATTTTAAAAAGCAAAAATGTGTAAAGAGTTTACAAAATTAAAATAAAAAGACCACTGTAAAGATAATCATGCTCTTTATTTCATAATGTTATGACTTTATACCTTTTCTACAATAGCTTTACATTTTAATGTTCATAGTCCATTAATAATAATGTATTGTATTCCTGAAATTTGCTAAGAGAGTAGACCTTAAATGTTAAGATCTACTTAACAGAAAGAAAATAGAAAAAGTATATACATGAGGTGGTGGGTAAATTGATTGGCTTGATTAGGGGTATTGTTACACAATGTATATGTATAGCAAAACATTGCATTGTATACCTTAAATATGTATGATGTTTATTTGCCAATCATACCTCAATAAAAACATCATTGACCTGGAAGTTTAAAAAGTAAACAAATAAACAGACAAATTCCTGGCTTCTAAAAATATAAAATAAAATAAATATCAATGTTCAAATCATATAGATAAAAAGCAACTTAAAAAATCAAATTTCTGTTGTGGTTATATAATATATCATTAGCTTTTTGTATCAATTCTCTTTCGCCTAAGTGTTCAATTTCAATTTCAATTACATTATATTCTTCGTGGGAAGCAACATGTTACGGAAACTCAGACTCTCCCAGGATGTTCAAATTTGGGTTTCTCATCTGGGCTGCTGAGTGTCCCCCTGTTGGGAGAGTGGGCTTCAAGCAAGGCTCTACGGGGATCTACTTAATTGTATAATCTAGGGTTTACCAGATTATGTTAGTGTTAGATAAATGATCCATTTTGAGATATTTTACACTTTTTTGAAACTGAAGTCACAATGTCAGTCTTTCAGCAAGCATAATAAAAGAAAGAAAACTGGAAAAAAGTAATAGATAATTATTAATAGAGATAAATCAATTTTACAAATTGTAAAGATAATTTTCTCTCATGATATTTAAAATACTGAGATTATATGATGTTATATGATGGTAAGTAAACAGAACCTCAGTATTTAAAATACTGAGCTTATATGATGTTATATGATGGTAAGTAAAAGAATAAATAAGAATTTAGGTGTAGAATATTAGTGTGTATGAGGACTCATTTCAACAGCTTATGTATTAAAACATGACTTGCTTGTACAAAATATGGAAAACAATAATATTCTAAGGGAAAAAGAAGTTATTCTAGTGAATGACAATCGTAGCCAGTTCATAAATACATTCTGGGAATTAGTTGAATTACCAAAAACTCAAGGTAGAAAGAAAATAAGAACATCTTGCTTAAATGATCTGTTATAACTCTTCTAAGTTGAGAACAATTCGAAAATTTGTATCAAGTAAGATCCTTCTAATATGTTGTGTTAATTACTAGCTAGAGGCTATAGTGCTGCTATTTTATCAATAAGGTTACCATTAAAGAATGGAAAGAATAAAATGTTTAAAAAATATAATTTGAGCAAAAACTTGAAATAAAAATGCTTAAGCAAGTGTTCGAACCACTACATACATGAGGAAAAAAAGAGCACGAGAATTGCTATACACTTGGTATCTCTTTTAAGGGGTAGGTTCTCAACAACGACTTTTTTAAAGAATAAAAGAGAGAATGACTGAATTAACAAATCAGTCAGCCAATCAATGGGGTTAGGGTGATAAAGTTTTTCTACAATAGCCCAAATTACTACTAGTTTGAGGTCAACATTCAGGACTGTGTGTTATAGGTTTCCCTTTGACCACCCTAGTTACTTCACAAATATCCTATTCACCTCTTAGCACTGTTAGCCATATGGTTGTGGAAAATGATGAAGCAGACATATTTCTGATTAGCAGAACAAAAAATAAAGTGAAGTAAAGAAGTGTCAAGGGGTATCATGATATTCCATTTATTAGGAGTCCTCTACCAACGATTAAATAATGATACTTAACACAATGAAAAGCATCCTGATTGAAATATTTTTTAAGCCTAAACCAGTGATTCCCAAACAGGTTGTGCAGCACACAGATATACTGTGGTTTGATTTTGGATGTATCAGAAATAATCTGTTGGTAATAGCAGTAAGTTTGAAGATAATTTAGTGCTTTGTTAAAAAAAAATTAAATTGGATTCTAGCTTAACCAGTGACATAGTTTGTTGAGTGTGAAAACAAAGAGGGTACAGATCCAGGTAACATGCCAAGACTTGAGTAAATTCCAGTGCATGTAATCGATGTGAACATAATCTTCATGTTTATCTCAACAAAAACAAATGATCAAGAATAGCTGTTCTACTGCTTCTGCTCTACTGGTGGAAGAAGGAGGGTGGTACATAAGGAAATGTGTATACTTTCTGGAGCATGCTTTCAAAAGACTAAATATTGGTACAATAGAAAAAATTCAAGCAATAACTTTTTACCATTTATTTTTAAGAAATTGCAAATCGGTTTTAAAAATATTTTGATCTGTTCAGGAACAAGCTTGATTTTAGGTGAATGAAATGGAGGATTTAGGATCTACTTTGTTTTTTTCTCCTCAATACTATTAGTGTTTCATCCTACATATACTCTGAAAAGCTATGTATCACTTCATTGGCTTTGTGACACTAGGAGATCTAGAATGTGTCTATTTTACCGTGGCTTCTAGCAAACTATTCTACACTTGATCTTAGCCAAAAGGCCAAGAAGCGATCTAGCAAACTATTCTAAAATGATCATTGACTACTGATTCTTCAGAATAGTTTAAATCTAAAATATAGCTTCCCTAAAGTGAAGATGTATTTAAGAAACTGCTTTATTATGCAGATTGCCTAAATGTAACAGGATGTCAAAATGGGACTCTTTTCGCATGATATGACACATCAGTTACACAGTAAGTATGATCTTCTCAACATACAAAATTTACAAAGGAAAGGTCTACAACCTCGAACCCTCTCATCTACTTGTAGATGACAAAATATTTGAGAGAGGAAAGAGTTGTGAAAATATTTCTTTTGAAGGGAGCTGTCGTTATGCTCTGAGTTCCCACAACCCTCCTCACTACACCCAAGTTCTGTGAGAGCTTGGTAGATATTCCTGCATTTTGGGAGATATGGACTGGTGCCTGACTCATGTCTGAAAAAGGATAGTGACCTGTGGTAGCAGGATTAATATCCAGGGGTTGTTGGGAAAAGGATTTATGAGTGGTACACAACAAAGAAGGCCCACAGTGAAGCTCTGTAAGTCCTGCCCTACATACCTCCTGGCAGAGTGAGAGCTCTCCAGCAGTGAAGTTTACATGGAGTCGACCACAGAGATCCAGGCAGAAAGAAGGCAATGACAACTGGAGAAACAGAATCTATCACTCAAGCCTCAGGAATCACAAATAGACTCCTCCTGATGGAAGAGTCCCTGAAGAACCCACGGACATGCACATTATATGATTCAGCTACAAACCTCAGCCAAGTCCAGGGACTTCACCCAGAAGGTCAGATCTGAATTGTATATATATTTAGTGTTCACTGCTAGTTTAAAGGATGAGCATTAATTTGTCAGACAGTAAAGTGGCAGCCTAGCGGAGCACTTGAGAGAGAAAACAGCATGTAGAAAGGCAAGGGACCTTCAGAGGCTAGTGAGGCCCAGTGCAACAGACAGAGGCAGGGAAATGGCAGGACAGATGTAACTGAGTCCTCATGCCAAGGCTCTTATAGATTGTACTAAGAAATCTGAACTTTAGTCCACAGACAAAAAGGAGCCCAGAAGTTTTTTAAAGTTGAAGATTATATGATTAGATTTCTTTTGGCAGACAACACTGGTAGCACTGTGATGGGGAATTCATTAGAGTGAATTTCAATAGAGAAGAAATTGATGCCAAGTCAACTATTGCAATGAGACACATGGGAGAAGAAAGAAGGCAGGGAGCAGCAAGGTGTGGCAAGGGGACCAGGTCGGTGCAGCAGGGATTGTAGGAGTTGTGTGAAATGGAAACCCTGGGCTTGGTGACTGACTGAATCACCAGGTGAAGAAGATGGAGTTTTTGAGAATGATTCTGAAGACTGGTAATGATACTTTCTGGGCCCCATCAGGCTTTTATTATTTTTTAAGGAATATGCAACTCTTTCATTTCAGACTTGTTAGGTATTTGGTATTTCCATATATACTTGAAAACAGATGCACTGTAGAAGCTTGAACCAACAAGGCTGCACAATAGGAGAAGCTATCAGAATTGAGAACAGTTTTTGGCCTCATGTAGAAGGAAAATACATTATCCCCGAGAACTACCAGGTAAATATGTTAGCACTATTTCAACCTGCACAGTAAATAAAACTGTGGAAAGGTCTGCAGAGGGCATTAACAAGTTCAACCAATAATGGCTCCCAGCTTTCTATAACAAGTTACTCAGAGATTTTTGCTTTTCCTACTTTTGCAAATTTATGTATTCAGATTGATCCTACCAAATAAAAGAGCAACATAGTGAACAAATAAAAGAACTGCAACAACAACAACAAAAAGCTTTCCAAAAGAAAATGCCAAATAAAACTTGTAAAATGCTTCTTAGATAGAAGAGGATTTACCGTTTTTCATTTGTTAATCATGCCTTCCTTCACTGAGGCAAAATACTAAAACATAAGACTTAACATATAAAGGGGCATGAAATGGAAATACAAAAACACTTGGCAGCAATTAGTCATATCAAGTCTTTTTGGTGGAAAAGAAAAACTGCTCATTTAGTCTGGGAAGCTGTCAGTCTAAGCATGTGAAGTGTGGAAGTAATATAGGATATAGTCAGGAGATTTGGTTTTGGATCCACAATTACTATTGCATTATTCTTCAACACTGCTGTCTATATATGTGCCATACATATGCAATTCATCAGAAAAGGATATAAAATTGTTAACCAAAATATGGGGAAAATATTTTACTAATAATCAAATAAAATGGTGTTTGTTTTTTTTTTTAAAGTCTGGTCAATTCAAGAAAGTGTTTTGTTCTTTTTCATTAAAAAATTAATGCTGGGTGTCAATGAAAATTGAGAATTGATACGGGATGAAAATCACTTCAATCTGTCTTGAAGCACAATTTAGCAACAAATACCTTGGTCCTATGACTCTATTTAAAGAAATATTTCAAAATAGAGAAAAGCCTTTAGTAAAAACTACTCATCATGATAATATTTATAATGCAGGAAAACTGAAAGCAAACTGAATGTCTAAAAGTAAGCTACAGTTCGGTAAATGTATTAATAGTTTGAATTATGCTTATAAAGATGGGAACATGTTCATGTTATAATATTAACATGAAAAAAACCCACCCAGCATACACAATAGTGTGCTTCCAGCATTGTAAAAAGGCATTTAAATTAGGGGGACACAATATATAGTAAGCAGTAGAATGGGTACCCCATTAGTAGTTTTCTATATTTTGTAATTTTTCACAGTTAGCACTATTTTAAAAATAAATATTTGGGGAATTGTTCCTGGTGTGGATATTTACTCTGTAAAGATGCTCAAAACTTTAAAAATTGCTTTCTAAAACAATTTTCTAAAATATTATAACTAAAACAAAATATTTTACATAAACTCGAGGATAGCATATTCTTTCTTTTCACACACACACAGGCACACACACACACACACACTTTTAAAATATTTTATTATTTTTTTTAAGAGACAAAGTCTCACTATGCCCAGGCTGGTCTGAAACACCTGAGCTCAAGTGAGCCTCCCACCACCTCATCCTCCCAAAGTGCTAGGATTATAGGCGTGAGCCACCACACCCGGCCCTTTTCATATATTAACTTTGTAAATTATAGAGAAGAAACAGATTATATAGTAACTCCTTCCATACCTTCAGGTTATCTGGCAGTTCTGATCGCCCAGCATACCCAGGGTTCATTGTTATAAAGACAGCACAGGTGGGGTCAAGTTTTAGTTCAGTTCCTTCAAACATCAGTATATCAGTACCTGCATTAATACCTGTAGGTAATCAGGAATTAAATGACTTAGTAACACCACATATAAACATGAGCTGTGCCATTCATTACCTCTCATATTTCTTTTATTTTCACATAATGCAAAGACAAACTAGTCCATTACCTCTTTGGATAGTAAGAATTTGTTGAGCAACCACAGAGAGTACTTCCAAATCAATTCTGTTAAACTCATCAAAGCAAGCCCAGGCTCCACACGATAACAGTCCCTATGAGAAAAGAGTAATGAAAATTTTTGACTTTATCTGATTCAATATTGCATTGAAATGTTGTATTTTCACCTGATCTTTTCTAGGATTTAATATCCTGTCAAGGAAATTGCTTATTTGCCTTTATCTTTAAAGACAGCTGATTTTTTTCATTACCAATTCATTATACTGCATGAATAAAAGAGTTTGATCAATTGGAAAATTTTCCAATTAACATTTTTCTCCTTTCTGCATTTTTTTTTTTAGCATTTAGACATACACCTATAATCTCAAAGCCTTTCCTGCTTTTTATTTACAAGTTGATTTTATTTGCTTACTCCACATAGATTTTATAGCATAGGTTATAATAACCATTTAAATAAGATGACTTCTGTTGCGAATGAGACTGCTTTGTGGTTTGAGCACCTTAATAGCCAACTACCATAGTTTAAGGCCCTGGTTTGCAGTCCTAACCCACAGCTACCTCACAGATATGTACTATTTTATCATAAGGAAAAACTGGAAAATCAAGCATAAGTGGTTTCATCTGAATTCAGATTTACTTTTAAAAACATCAAACGATTAAACAAATATGTACTGAACATATATTTTATAGATTGTGTATAGATTGCATGCACACACACACACGTGTTACATCAAGTACATTGTATGTGCCAACTGTGACTCATAGCACTTTGTATGTATCTTTTATGCAAGGACACTTTTAAGGCTATACCATATGAGATGTTAAATAATTAGCACAAAGCCACACAGATTATAGCAGCTGACCTTGGATTTTTACACATTTCATTCTTCTGAACCACACTGGATTGTACACGACTTCTATGCATGCCAAAGAATAGTACATTCTCATTAGTTGGAGAAGACTCTATAAATGACTTTGACCTCTTATGCATGACAACAAATCACAGAGAATAGAATGCTTTGGAAGTCATATTCAAGCTTTATATAAATTTTGAGAGTCTTGATAATAAAAGTCATGCCTTTCTAATATTCTACCCCTATTATCCAGCACAATCCCAACACAAAGAAGCTATTTACAAATACTTACAAATAAGCAAATTTAATAAGTTTATGACTCTAAATAAAATAAGATAGTCATTACATAGATTCAAAAACTGAGCAATATATACCGACATTTCTTTAGACATTTAAGAATGCAATGGCTATTCAAATTGCATGTAGAATTCTTTAGTTTTGTTATTTTTTCTTTTATATATCTATTTTTATTTGATATATAAATACGAAGTCACTATGCAATCTGGTATCCATCACTTGAATAACATACACTGGCATCATACCATTTTGCTTTCCATACCATTTTATGGTATCCATCACCTGTGTAACATACACTGCATCTATGAAGTAATCTCTCATCACACACCTCTCCCACCTTCTCACCCTTCAATTTCTATCATTCTACTCTCTACACAGCCATGTGTACAGATTTCTTAGCACCCACTTATGAGTGAGAACATGGGATATTTGACTTTCTGTGCCTGGCTTGTTTCATTTAAGATAATGACTTCTAGTTTCATCCAGGTTGCTGCAAAAGACATGATTTCATTCTTTTTTATGGCTGAATAGTATTTCATTGTATAGATGTAATCCATTTTCTTTATCCATTTCTCCACTGAAGGACACTTAGTTTGATTCCATATCTTTGCTATAGGGAATAGTGCTCATTTCAACGAGGTTGTAAATCATTACAAAGAATGAATTAAAATGTTAGTTGGTCATTTAAATATTTTCTTGATATTTTATTAATTACAATTTTGAGCTTTTAAATGTTCTAATTCTAATTGTTTCAGTATCACAAATGTAGAATAATTAAACTCCAGATCAGTCATATTCTAGCCAGGAACAATTTACAGCATATTCTATTTTAGCCAGGAACAATTTACAGCATATTCTATTTTGCTAGTTTTTAAATCTTTTTTTTTTTTTTTTTTTTTTTGAGATGGAGTCTCGCTCTGTCGCCCGGGTGGGAGTGCAGTGGCCGGATCTCGGCTCACTGCAAGCTCCGCCTCCCGGGTTCACGCCATTCTCCTGCCTCAGCCTCCCGTGTAGCTGGGACTGCAGGCGCCCGCCACTTCGCCCGGCTATTTTTTTGTATTTTTTAGTAGAGACGGGGTTTCACCGTGTTAGCCAGGATGGTCTTGATCTCCTGACCTCGTGATCCGCCCGTCTCGGCCTCCCAAAGTGCTGGGATTACAGGCTTGAGCCACCGCGCCCGGCCTTTAAATCTTTTTTAAAGTTAACTTCTTCTGGAGAAAATTTGGAAAAGTAAATATTCCAGAATCTTTAAAATGTGCTTTGCATATACATGGACACAAAGAAAAGAACAATGGACACTGGGTCCCATTTGAGGGTGGAGGGTGGGAGGAGGGTGAGGATTGAAAAACTACCTATTGGCTATTATGATGATTATCTGGGTGACAAAATTATCTGCACACCAGATAAACTCTCGCAACACACAATCTGCCCATGTAACAAACCTGCATCTGCACCCCTGGAATCTAAAATAAAAATTGGAAATAAAAATAAAATAAAATATGCTTTGAAAAATTACAGAAAAATATAAATAAACATATAATTTCCAATGGATCATTTTGTGTTCAGTTGTGTCACCTAACATTTTAAGGAATGACACAAGCTATAGCTATAGCCACAAGCTGCTGAAATGATCAGATGTTTACAGGTTTATAGGCAGGGACTTGGTATCTCTAATTCCACCTTTTGAAGCTCATGGACTGACAAGAGTAAGAATCTAACTTAGAATTTAAAAAAAGTAATACACTGATTTGATCTTTATAAATTATTAAATTATCACATGTAACCTGAAAATATGTACATCTATAATGCATAAATAAAAATAAATTTTTAAAAATAAAAACAAATAAAACTTAAGATTTCAAGTTCACTGAAATGATTGATTAGAATATGTCTATAAAAGTAAATTACTGACTCTAAATAATGTCTCAATAACAAGATCGACAGGTTAAAGATGTCTTTAGAATCCCACAACCTTTACATGATGCAATCGTTCTCAAACTCTTATCTGCTCCAGTGTATTTAAGGGACACCACTTACTCCAACCAGTAATAATGATTTGTTACAGTAGGGACTGGAGAGGGAAGTAGAGCTTCTTTCTCTGCAAATAGGGTTTGGCTATAACCTTACTTCCTTTAAGAATTATTGAGATAGTGCTTCAATTTTTACTTTGACTTAAGTTACAGTAAACCTTTTACTTGTATTCAATTATGTTGCATCATAAATAGCCATCTCTGATCAGTTATCCTGTTGTAAAGAAATGAGGAGTTCCCTTTTGCGGCCATCACCGAAGCAGGAGCAGCCAAAATGAAGTTTAATCCCTTTGTGACTTCCGACCGAAGCAAGAATCGCAAAAGGCATTTCAATGCACCTTCCCACATTCGCAGGAAGATTATGTCCTCCCCTCTTTCCAAGGAGCTGAGACAGAAGTACAACGTGCGATCCATGCCCATCTGAAAGGATGATGAAGTTCAGGTTGTACAAGGACACTATAAAGGTCAGCAAATTGGCAAAGTAGTCCAGGTTTACAGGAAGAAGTATGTTATCTACATTGAACGGGTGCAGCGGGAAAAGGCTAATGGCACAACTGTCCACGTAGGCATTCACCCCAGCAAGGTGGTTATCACTAGGCTAAAACTGGATAAAGACCGCAGAAAGATCCTTGAACGGAAAGCCAAATCTCGCCAAGTAGGAAAGGAAAAGGGCAAATACAAGGAAGAAACAATTGAGAAGATGCAGGAATAAAGTAATCTTATATAAAAGCTTTGATTAAAACTTGAAACAAAGGAAAAAAAAAAAAAAAAAAGAGGAGTTAATTCAAACCTTAAAGAATTTTCCCAAAGCCAAATAATCCAACCCATCAGAGCAGTTGAAAACAACACATTGTTTGGCTACAGCTTTTGCCAAATCCTTGGTAGTTTCAGTCTTCCCAGTGCCAGCTGGACCCTCAGGTGCTCCTCCAAGGTGCAAATGAAGGGCTCCAAATAAGGTTCTGAAACATATGAAATAGACATTCTTTGTAGAATAATGTGATTTTTTTCCATGCACATGCCAAGAAGAGAAAAAGGTTACATTGAGAACCAAACCTCCAACTTCCTCTTTGATTTCTTCCTTCCCAGTAACCTCTGAAAATCTCTGATAGTTCATTACTTTGTCTGTTATTATATTTTATTTCTGAATAGTTATATATATGCCACATTGAGAACAAATTCACTTTTGAAATTTAATGTTGACTTCTGGCCAATACGAGAAATCAGCTGACCTTGAATCCCCCAATTCCCCAACTATAAGCACATGGAAATATTACAGAAAAGAAAACAAATAATAATTTAAAACACATGGCCAGGTTTGAAAGAATGAAAAGAAAATTACCAATGAAGAAGGAATGCAAAGCTGGAGAATTAGACATTAAAAGATTGTTTCGGGATCGTTATATAAATAAATGCGTATATTTATGCTCAGATAGAAACAGAAAATAAACCCTCAGAAGTGAGCAACGTGGGGAGCTGGCATGGATCCACCTGTATAAATCTAGAAGTCTTGAAAGGCTGTCTTGTCTCTAAATGGAAACTAAAATCACTCCAGCAACTTACCGGAGAGGGACAAACAAGAGTCAATTATGGAAGAGACAAGGAAGCCTACCCTTTATGCAGGGCCTGATGAAAAGCTTGTATCGTTCGTGCAGGGAAAAAGAGGTCCAAGTTTCTACTAGTCATGGGTACATTAATCCAAAATGATAACATTTTGTTCTGAACCAGAAAAAACTCTAGAGTCCTCCTCAGAGATAAATATGAAACTGCTCTTTATGGACATCTCCACAGGTGACAACATGCAAGCCTGGGGAAACAATCACTATTAAAATGAGCTCACAGTTCAAACAGGAGAGAGAGATCAGAGTTAGGAGACAGACTTGCTGTGGCAAAAGCAGATGGACAAAGAGTGTTATTATATAAATGGCGTCCTACCCTCTATGGTATCCTGGTGGCCTGTTAAATGAGATTTTAAATATAAAGCAACAGACACCAAAAAATTGTGAGAGAAAAACAGAAGCCAATTTTATAAATGAGACAATTTGAAACTCCAGCAATAAAAATATAATTTAAAAACTCAGTGAATAAGTTAAATAGCGGAATAAACATAAAGAAACATAAAATTATGCACTAAAAATTACTCAAAGAGATACAGAGACTGAATGCAAGAAAAGTTAAGAGAAATAGGAGGAAGAAAATGGGGAAGAAGCAAAATTTAAACAGCAATGGCTGATAATTTTTCAGAATTCAAGAAAAACATGAATGGAAAAAGGCCCAAATAGGATAAATAAAAACTAATGTACATCTAGTAACATTACAGTGAACATCAACAATAAAGAGAAATCTTAAAAACTATAACAGAGAAAAGAAAATTACCTACAAAAGAATAACGGGGACTTAGCAGCAGTAGCAATGGATGTCAGGAGAATAATGAGTTTTAAGGGCTGAGGGAACACTGTTCATCTACACTTCTATACCTAGCTAATCTGTCATTTAATAATTGAGCAAAGACACACAAGGAAGCATTTTTAGACAAAGACTGATAGAGCTCATTACTTGCAAAGCCTCCCTGGAACAGTTACTAGAAGACATTGCCTAGTAAGGGGAAGAAAATTAAACCAAAAGTAAGGCAAAGCAAGAAGCACTGGTGAGTAAAGAAAATGATAAAACATTTTTGGTAAACCTGTATATTAATAGTAAAAAATATGTAACACTCTATTTAATAGGGTTCTTTCTTGGAATTTTGACTAAAGCCTCAAGCTGAGAACAATAAGTACCAGCTTATCTTATCTTATAGATGGTGAAGTTGGTTTGGAACATTAGCTATCATCAGGGCATATAAAAATTAGATAAGAAGACCATAAATGAGTGCTCAGGAGTGAGGACTTCTTTAGAAAGAATCATTTGTGTGTTGTGTTTTTTACCTCTCTCTGTATGGTGGAAGAGTAGCACTTTTCCCTCTCCCAAGCTAACTGAGGGGCCTTTGAGACTACTCAGAAAGCTCGACACAGCATCCACCCCCTGAATTTTCTAGAGCACAGAAACTGAGTGCTGACTCACAACCAAAAACATTTCAAGCTGAAAAGATGCCTGCAGCTTCTCCTGATGGCAGAATGGGAGAAAAGAAACAGAGAGATGTGTTCCCACTGCTGGCAAAACAAACGTGTGTCTATCACCTGGCCAGGTCCAGATCCCAAGAGCCAGATTTGAGTCACACTGAATGGGACCCTATGCAGGAGGCCCATCTGAAACAGGAGAAAATCCCCAAAAGAGGGTCTGTGTGTGGTGAGCCTCAGAGGCTGAAGCAAAAGGCACCTGCGGCCAGCCCGAGAAGGCATTTTCCAAAAGTGGGAGAATCCAGTCACTTCAGTGGCTTTAAGGGACCTGCATAAACATCCTTTGGAAGATCTGGCACATCTGGGCTTGTGCCATCACCAAGACATCACTAAACAGCCAAGAGATAGTTGTTACACAAGACACTTGTCACATATAAACCTAGTTCTCTCTTTCTGTTTTCTCCCCTTCAACCTCTAATACTGGGCGAAGCAAAAGATAAGCTATTGAGAGATGAAACCAAGGATAGGGATAAAAATAGCTAAAAATTGATCACATCTATTTTCCAAATTCAGGCTCTCAGCCTGAGTCAGACTTGAGCCTTGAGCTGAGGGAGAAGGAAGCTTTAAATTGGATGGGAGCTATTATTAATTTTGATATTAGATGTAAGTGGACTTTTATTATTTTAAAAAATGACATTTATAATTAATATTTTAGAGTGACCAGAAAAGTTAGGGAATCTACCCTAGATTTCATTCAGGAATGAGAAATATTTATATAATAGAGCAACTTTAAAAGAACAGTAATAAGAAAGAATAAAATTGCTTTCTGCTTGCATCCTAAAACTGGCTTATTCAATAGACTAGTTAAAATGTCTAATTTTCAGGAAAGAAATTTAAAAACAAATTTTAATTTAGTATTTGACAATAATTTGGAATATAAGAGATAGGAACCTGGAGTTAAAGTAAAGACATTTTATTATTCAGAAAGAGAATAGAGATATTTATTAACTTTAGGCTTTATTAAGCAAAACAGGCATTCGTTAAATGTAAGATAACCTTTAAGAGAATAGAAACAGCACCCTATATCATAGCCCATATCATATCCCATGCTATATCCATATCAAATGAGATAAATGAATAAAGAAAACTCAATCACTTAATAAAAGAGAAGACACGAGAAAAACAAAGCAAAACAAAATAAAACGTTAAACTTGGAGAATATAAAACACAAAATAAGATTATTTAAATATGTTCAAATACTTTATAAATCACATAAAATGTAAAGGTGTTATACTTGCTAGTCAAAGAATACAGAGCCAGCCCCTCTTCATTTTCATTTGGCTAAATCTCCTTATCCTTCAATATTAGATATCCTAATATAAGATCTCATCCAGATGTTGTTGTTGTTGTTGTTATTGTTTGTTTTTTTGTTTTGAGACGGAGCCTCGCTCTGTCATCTAGGCTGGAGTGCAGTGGCACAATCTCGGCTCACTGCAACCCTCCGTCTCCTGGGTTCAAGCGATTCTCCTGCCTCAGCCTCCCGAGTAGCTGGGATTACAGGTGCCCGCCACCATGCCCAGTTAGTTTTTGTATTTTTAGTAAAAACGGGGTTTCCCCATGTTGGCCAGGCTGGTCTCAATCTCCTGACCTCGTGATCTGCCCGCGTTGGCCTCCCAAAGTGCTGAGATTACAGGCGTGAGCCACTGCGCCTGGCCCCAGATCTTTTATTAACAATTTCCTTCATAGAGCATTCCCCCATTAATTCCATTCCCCTCGGGATTAATATATCTGTAGCACCTAATGCTTACCTCTAATATTTTACTCAGTACACTGTATTATAATTGTTTTTAAAACTGCCTTTCCCATCTGACCGAAAAATATTTAAATACAGAAACTCTGTATCTTTTCTCTATCAAGAGCACTACCAGAGTATATAGTATATAGTAGCTAATCAAAAATGCTTCTTGGATTGATAGATGAAATTTAAGAATTCTTTTTTCCTCACAGTTACATGGTAGATATACACATGTAACGTTGACTGTAAAGGGATTCCTATATTGTAAAATCTATAAAGACTTCAGCTGGGTACAGGGTACAGCTGTAAGCAATTGCACTAGTGTTAGATCCTGTATAGGTTCTTCAAGTGATTGGGCCTGCCCCTGTGCCATACAATTGGCATGATATCAAAGAAGATTCCAGTACAACTGCATTGTTCTTGGCCTTAATTCTGAACACTTGCCCTGGTTCATTTGATGCTCCATAAATAATAGTCCTACCAGGTCAATGAGGAAGACTCATACATTAAGCACTATCCACTATCTGAAAAACATCATTTTAAATAAAACATAAGTAGCCTCACTGTTTACAAAAAAAAAAATTTACAATTTTTTTTTTTTTTTTTTTTTTTGGAGACAGTCTTGCTCTGTCACCCAGGCTGGAGTGCGGTAGTGAAATCTCGGCTCACTGCAACCTCTGCCTCCTGGGCTCAAGTGATTCTCCTGCCTCATCCTCCCTAGTAGCTGGCATTACAGGCATGCACCACCATGCCCCACTAATTTTTGTATTTTTAGTAGAGGCAGGTTTTCACCATGTTGGCCAGGCTGGTCTCAAACTCCTAACCTCAGGTGATCCTAACCTCAGTCTCCCATAGTGCTGGGTTTACAGGTGTAAGCCACCATACCTGGCCAAAACATTTACAATTCTAATCATTCTCTAGGAAACAATATAATTTAAAACTGCTTTTCAGTTTACGGATATTCAATACATTTTATTAAATACCTGCTTTATGCCAGGAAATGAGTTGGTGCTGGGGGGAGAGAGAGAAATAGGACACAATCTTTGTAGTCTATGAAAAGACTACAATAAAGAATATCAGATATATCAAATATATTTTCAACCCATTATGATGAGTGCTATGACAGAAGAAGATACATGCTTCTGTCTCAGTGATGCTTCTTCTGAAGATACATGCTTCTTCATTCTCAGTGACGAGAATCACTGAGGACAGATTCTTAATGTAGGGAATGTCAGAGAAAAGCTACCCATAAAAGATGATGTTCCAAAGGATTAAGTAGGAGTTAGTTATATTTATTGAGGAACAAAAGAAAGGGAGAGAACTTGCCAGGAAAACGAGAGGCTTATGTGCACAGGTAGTGAGTGAAGAAGTGGAATGGTATGCATAAGAAAGAGTTTGATGTTACTGGAATATTGAGTTCAATAGACAGATTATATTGCACCTCAGATGCTATATTAGAACTTAAAAAACTTAAAAAATTGGGAAGATATTAAGCAGCTAAAAGGATGGTGCTATTAGAGCCAGGAGAAGAAAACAGTGTTGAGCAGAATCTTTCTATCCTTCCTCTCTTCTTGACTATATCAACCATATGAAGGAAACTTATACCAAAACTTCTAATTTCTCACTCCATCCATATTGTACTTAGGAGGTCAATTCCTGACATGAGTGGTACCCTGTTTAAGCAGTGGTTGGAGTCACTGTGTGGCTCTCATTCCCCATCTGCAACTGGATGAATTGGACCCACTATACTTGGATTCAGTTCTTCAGCCATATGGAAAGCAAGCTTAGCTTTACGGAGCATGAAATAGCCATCTTCAAGCTAGGCTACATTCTTCGATCCAGATTATACATGAGAGCTCTGAATTGAGGATCAGATAATTGCTCAGTCACTTACAAACTAAGACTTTATTTTTCATTACTTTAGCTCTTTAGGTGCTCTGAAAGGAAGAAAAATGTAGATTCCAAATTCCTAACACATATTTAAGAAACATTTCTAAAATAAAATCAGATATTTGACAAAGGAACAAGGGCAATTTTATGGAGAACAGATAGTCTTTTCAACAAATGGTGGTGAAACTACTGGAAAAAGTGAATCTAAACACAAAATTAATTCAAAATGGATCACAGACTTAAATGTAAAACTTAAAACTGTACAAGTTTAACAGGTATATGATCTCCTAGGGACATTCAGCTGGTAAGGGAAGCACACCTTAAGTAAGCATGGGTACAACTCCAGTAAACACACTGCACATGCTCCCCTCCCAAGTGCTGGCAGGCCACTGCACAGGTGGACAGCCCACTCCAAGAGAAGGATCATGGGAGAAAGAACACAAGACCACAGAGGCACGTCAAGTCAGAAGGTCAAACCGTGCACCTGTCTTTCAAGTTGCCCACTTGGCCCTCTTCCAAGTGTACTTTCCTTCCTCTTGTTTCTGCTCTAGAGCTTTTAAATAAACTTTTACTCCTGTTCTAAAACTTGCCTCAGTTTCTCTTTCTGCCTTATGCCCTTCCATCAAATTCTTTCTTCTGAGGAGGCAAGAATTGAGGTTGCTTCAGACCTGCGTGGATTCACCACCAGTAACATGGTGTCTTTATAATGGCTCACTACAGCCTCAACTCCTGGGCTCAAGTGATCCTCCTGCCTCAGCCTTCAATGTAGCTAGGACTAAAGGTGTGCACCACCATACTTGGCCATTTTTGTTTTGTTTTGTTTTGTTTTGTTTGTTTGTTAGTTAATTTTTTGTAGAGATGGGAGTTTTGCTATGTTGCCCAGACTGGTCTTGAATTCTTGGTGTCAAGTGATCCTCCTCCCTTGGCCTCCCAAAGTGCTGGGATTATAGGTGTGAGCTACTGCACTCAGTCAAAAGATAGTATTTAGACAATAAAAACACAAGCTACATACTGGAAGGAAATATTTGCAGAAACGCATATCAGATAAAGGACTTGTATTCAAAATATACAAAGAACACTTAAAATTTGACAAAAGAAAAATAACCCAATTACAAAATGGACAAAAGATCTGAACAAACACCTCACCAAAAGAGATATCCATATAAAAATAAGCATATGAAAAGATGCTCAACATCACATATCATTAGGGAATTGCAAAAAAGCAAAATGAGATGCCACTACACACCTATTAGAATGACTAAAATCAAAAGCATTGACAACACCAAATGCTGGCAAGATGTGGAGTAACAGAAATTCTCATTCATTGCTGGTGGCAATGCAAATGGAGTTCCAAAGTACAGCCACTTTGGGAGGCAATCTAGCAGTTTCTCACAAAGCTAAATATAGGCTTAGTGCATGATCCAGCAATCATGCTTCTAGTTATTTACCCAAATGAGTTTAAAACTTATGTCCACCCAAAAACCTTCACAAGAATATTTGCAGCAGCTTTATTTATAATCACTGAAATTTGGAAGCAACCAAGATGTCCTTCAACAGGTGAATAGATAAACTGTGTTACACCCATATAATAGAGTATTATTCATCAATAAAAATAAATGTGTTATCAAGCTTCAAAAAGACATGGAGGAACCTTAAATGCATATTGCTAAGTGAAAAGAGACAATATATATAATTTCAGGTACCATATGACACTTTGGAATAGATATATGACAAAAATGGTCAGTGGTCGCCAGAGATTCTGGGGGAGGGGAGGAGGAAATTATATTTGGAGCATGGGGACATTTTTAGGGCAATAAAATTATTCTTTAGTAGTGGATATATGACATTATGCATTTGTCAAAACCCACAGAACTCTACAACACAGTGGACCCTGATATAAATTGTATAAATTGTGAACTTTAGTTAACAGGCATGTATCAATATTGGTTTATCAATCGTAACAAATGTACCATACTAATGAGGGATGTTGGGCCAGGCACAGTGGCTCAAATGTGTAATCCCAGCACTTTGGGAGGCTGAGGCAGGCGGATCACGAGGTCAGGAGATCAAGACGATCCTGGCCAACATGGTGAAACTCCGTCTCTACTAAAAATACAAAAATTAGCTGGGGATGGTGGCATGTGCCTGTAATCCCAGCTACTCAGGAGGCTGAGGCAGGAGAATCGCTTGAA
Source organism: Chlorocebus sabaeus (assembly GCF_047675955.1). Taxonomy (NCBI): domain Eukaryota; kingdom Metazoa; phylum Chordata; class Mammalia; order Primates; family Cercopithecidae; genus Chlorocebus; species Chlorocebus sabaeus. The sequence continues at coordinate 83,168,250 of NC_132913.1, forward strand.
CCAGGGAGTCGGAGGTTGCAGTGAGCTGAGATCGTGTCACTGCACTCCAGCTTGGCAACAGAGCGAGACTTTGTCTCAAAAAAAAAAGAAAGATGTTAATGGGAGAAACTGGGTAGGACAGAGAGAGGTTAAGAATTCTCTGTACTTTCTGCATAATTTTTTTGTAAATCTAAAATTACTCTTTAAAAAGTCTTTTTTAAACAGAGTCTCACTCTGTCACCCAGGCTGGAGTGCAGTGGCACAGTCTCGGCTCACTGCAGCCTCCACCTCCTGGGTTCAAGTGATTCTCCTACCTCAGCCTCCTGAATAGCTGGGACTACAGCCACACACCACCCCACCCAGCTAATTTTTATATTTTTAGTAGAGATGGGTTTTCGCCATGTTGGCCAGGCTGGTCTTGAATTCCTGGGCTCAAATGATCCACTCACTTTATCCTCCCAAAGTGCTGGGATTACAGGCATGATCCACCACACCAGGCCAAAACGTCTACTTTTTTAAAGGAAGAGAATTAAATAAATACATTTAATTCAATTAAATCAGTAGGGCTTACTGTGTGCCTACGTGTGAAGAACTGAGAAAGAGTTGAGGACAAAGCTAGGTATTTGTAGAGATGACTGGGTTGATAAATAGCCACTGTCATTTCCTGAGATGGGACTAGGGGAGGCTGAGTGAATTTAGGAGGTAAAATGGTACATTTGCTTTTAGAAGAAATGTAAATGTAAGTACCTATGAAATATCAAATGGAAATATCAAGTAGACTTGTGTATAGCAAGCTTATAGGAGAGACTAGGGCCAGAGGTACAGATATGGGGTCTTCAAGATGTAGGCCATTAAAGCACGGGACTGGATGAGAACATTCAGGAAACCACAAAGCATGAAACAAATCACTACATGAAAAAACTCTTGAAAATTCAGCGTTTCTAGCCTATTCTCATGAATCAATATTGTGATACTGACCATACTGCCAAAAGCAATCTACAGATTCAATGCAATTCCCACATCAAAATACCATGGTCATACTTCACAGAACTAGAATAAACAATCCTAAAATTCATATGGAAGCCAAAAAAACCCTGCCTAGTCAAAGCAAAACTAAGCAAAAAGAACAAACCTGGAGGTATCACATTACCCAACTTCAAACTACACTACAAGGCTATAGTTACCAAAACAGCATGGTACTAGTATAAAAATAGGCACATAGGCACATAGACCAATGGAACAGAACAGAGAACCCAGAAATAAAGCCAAATACTTACAGCCAACTGATCTTCAACAAAGCCAACAAAAACATAAAGTGGGGGAAAGGACACGCTATTCAACAAATGGTGCTGGGATAACTGGCAAGCAATATTTAGAAGAATGAAATTGGATCCTCAGCTCTCACCTTATACAAAAATCAACTCAAGATGGATCAAAGACTTAAATCTAAGACCTGAAACCATAAAAATTCTATAAGATAACATTAGAAAAATCCTTCTAGACATTGGCTTAGGCAAAGAGTTCATTACTAGGAACCCAAAAGCAAATGCAACAAAAACAAAGATAAATAGATGGGACTTAATTAAACTAAAAAGCTTCTGCACAGAAAAAGAAATAATCAGCAGAGTAAACAGACCAACCCACAGAGTAGGAGAAAATATTTGCAAACTATGCATCTGACAAAGGACTAATATGCAGAATCTATGAGGAACTCAAATCTGCAAGAAAAAAACAACTAGTTCCCCAAAAATTGGGTTAAGGACATGAATAGACAATTCTCAAAAGAAGATATACAAATGGCCAACAATCATATGAAAAAAATGCTCAACATTACTAATGATCAGGGAAAGGTAAATCAAAACCACAATGTGATACCACTTTATTCCTGCAAGAATGGTCATAATTTTAAAATAAAAAAATAGATGTTGGCATGGATGTGGTGAAAAGGGAACACTTTTATACCACTGGTAGGGATGTAAACTAGTACAACCACTATGGAAAACAGTGTGGAGATTCCTTAAAGAACTAAAAGTAGATCTAACATTTGATGCAGCAATCCCACTCCTGGGTATCTACCCAGAGGAAAAGAAGTCATTGTATGGAAAAGACACTTGCACGCACATGTTTATAGCAGCACAATTCGCAATTGCAAACATATGGAACCAGCCCAAATGCCCATCAATCAACAAGTGGATAAAGAAAATGTGATGTATATCACACACACACCCCATGGAACATTACTCAGCCATAAAAAGGAAGGAAATGATAACATTCACAGCAACCTGGATGGAGCTGGAGACTGTTATTCTAAGTCAAGTAACTCAGGAATGGAAAACCAAACATCATATGTTCTCACTTATAAGTGGGAGTTAAGCTATGAGGACACAAAGGCATAAGAATGGCACAAGCGACTTTAGGGACTTGGGGAAAAGGGTGGGAGTGGGATGTGGGATAAAATATTACACATTGGGTACAGTGTATATTGCTCAGGTGATGGGTGCACCAAATCTCAGAAATCACCACTGAAGAATTTATCCATGTAACCAAACACCACCTGTTCCCCATAAACCTATTGAAATAATAAAAATATAAATTTTAAAAAGAAAATTCAGTGTTTCAAGGGAACAATAAATGACTCAAATGATCCAAGAAAAAGAAAGTTTCAGGAAGAAAGGAGGGATGGACAGTGTCAACAACAAGTGACACCTGCTAATACTTAGAGCCCTAGTATTGAGTGGAGGAAGCCAGTAGAGAAAGAGAAATGAAGACGAACCTAAGAGGAGGAAAATTAAGGGTCTAGGAAAAAATAACACAGGCTAAATTAACAGTATGGAAGACAATTTGGTATTTTAAATAAATCAGTGGTATAGGGGTCAGTGAAAGTTATTTCCAAAAGATCCTTAAATTAAAGGGTTTACCTGTAACATCTATCCGTGAGTGGTGTAATAACCAGCCTAGGGGAATTACCCAGATATTCATATCCATATCGCAAACCAGCATTGATCATTTTTGTTTCTAAATGATTTTCCTAGGATAAATGAGATAAAATAAGTTAGTTTAAACAACAAAATTGTAAATAATATGAAATCTCAAGCTCTTTAATAAGTAATAACCATAATATAGACATCTTTAAAATTCACTTTTCAGGTGTCATTTGATTCCACGGCAGAATTAAATATCTAGTTTCCATGGATGGATAATTGAAGTCACTGGTTTTAATTTTTCCCATAAAATATTTTAGTATTTGTCCCTTACCTCTTCCATATTTTTAATTATTGTGTGTTAACAATAGAGGGGATATTACTCATCATTTAACAGATGAGGAAATTGATGCTTAAAGAGAATAAGTAACTTCCCCAACGTTATACATTTGGGAATGGGAGGATCTGGTATCTGAAATGATTCCACCATCTGAGCTTCTAGCTCAGTACTAAATACACTGCCCCTCAATTTGTTTCCCAGGACGCTAGTTCTTACCTCTTCTCTCCTCCCACCCCATACTCCCCAAGACTTCCACAAAAGCCTATATGATGAAAACTATGCATCTGTCTCTGCCCACACCCAATAGGCCCTATCTTGCCCACTTTACTAACTGTTCCTGAACTGCTTGCATTCCCCATTATGATTACCATCACCATCCACCTGGATGCCCTGGCAAAAACCATGTTTCTGCCTTCTTCAATTGATCAATTAGAGGAATCTTTTTTTTTTTTTTTTTTTTTTTCTGAGACAGGGTCTCACTCTGTCGCCCAGGCTGGAGTGCAATGGCGCAATCTCGGCTCACTGCAACCTCTGCCTCCTGGGTCCAAGCAATTCTCCTACCTCAGTCCTCAAGTAGCTGGGACTACAGGCACGCCCCACCATATGCCCAGCTAATTTTTGTATTTTTAGTAGAGACGGGGTTTTACCATCTTGGCCAGGCTGGTCTTGAACTCCTGACCTCAAGTGATCTGCCTGCCTTGGCCTCCCAAAGGGCTGGGATTACAGGTGTGAGCCACCATGCCCAGCAATGAGAGGAAACATTAATGACTAAATCAGACTGAAAGAGTTTGATTCATACATCCTTTAGATGCATCAAGAACCTAAAAACACAATTTTAAACTGACTAGTCCCAACATTTTGCAGATTCAGCAAGCCTAGCAACTCGTTTAAAATGAGTAAGTTTTGATAATTACTCATGATTTTCATGTATCTATATATGTATATATGTTTATATGTAACCATACATTTGTATATAGATAAGGACACAGATATCAATACAGATGATATAGTTATCAGCAGCTTAATCTTCAAGCTAAAGAAATGTTTATTTGGGTATAGTGTGCCATCAGCAAAAGATTCCAGGTTACCGCTACTATTTCCTATGTGAGCAAGCAAACACAAATTTAAAATTACGAGCTGAAATTGCTGTGTAATGTAACATTCAGTGATATCACTTACTTGCCAATAGTACCTAAGCTGACTTAACCATTCAAAGTCAGAGTCATCACTAATATTTTTTTTTACAAGTGATGAGAGGACATCTCTAGCATGGACATCCAGTACCACAAGTGCTCCCAGAGTTACACGATTCTGCTTGGACAATTTGCCACGCACCAAAGTGACAATATCATCGATTTGTCTGTTACATGTTGTCAAGTATTGTTCAAGAGCCTGAAAGAAAATAAGATATGATTTCCCAATGTGATGAAAATTATTTTGAACAAAACATTCTGAACTAGTATATATACAGATTATTCTCTGCATTTTGATCACAACTCTCCATGTAACACAATTTAAAAATAATTTGTTTTTCTTACTACAAAGATACCAGGTGAACAAGCCCAATCAGGTATAATGGATACACGTAATTTGTGTCTACTCATTATCCTTTCCTTTTCTATTTCTTCTCTATTCTCTGTGGTTTTGTTGGAGCTATCAATCATATTGCCCACTCTCCATGGCAATATGAAGGAGGGAATGTGTGACTAAACCAGAACCAATCATAGTTCTTCCTGGGGACTGCTATATAGATTGAGAGAAAAGTGCTCTTTGCTAGGCTTGGGAGGCTGTGGATATGCCAATCTAAAGTAACTACAAGCTGTCTTCTGCTCTACAGAATAAAGCCTACCAGAGCCAACAGAGATAGAGAGCAACAACAATAGAGACAGAGACCATGGCTGGGAGTGGTGGCTCACACCTACAATCCTAGCACTTTGGGAGGCCGAGGCGGGCAGATCACCTGAGGTCAGGAGTTTGAGACCAGCCTGGCCAACATGGTGAAACCCCGTCTCTACCAAAAATATGAAAAGTTAGCCGGGTGTGGTGGCATTTGCCTATAATCCCAGCTACTGCCTCCCAGGGAGGCTGAGGCAGGAGGATAGCTTGAACCTGGGAGGTGGAGGTTGCAGCGGGCCAAGATCATGCCACTGCACTCCGGCCTATGTGACAGAGCAAGACTCCATCTCAAAAAAAAAAAAAAAAAAAAAAAAGAAAAAGAAAAAGAGAGAGAGAGAGAACAAGAGAGAGACCACAGCACAATGCAGCTCTGAGGCCCTGATTCCGACCGCTCCTGTGTAGATCCTACGAGTCCCTCTAGTACTCTCACATAAGCTTTCTGAAAGGGGTTTGAGCTTCTTGAAATATAAAGATGCTAATAAACAAAACACTGAACATTTTAGTTTATAATAAGCTAATGCCAGTTCTGAAGACGGCTTGCTTCTCTTTTCTGATGGGTAAATCTAATGAGTAAGTTAAAAAAGAAAAGAGGACTTACGACAAAAATAAAATTACAGTCAACAAAAACCACTGTGCTTAAGAGAAGTATCAATATGCTCCAGTGGCTGCTTTTCCTACTTTAAAAACATGTAATAACACTGTACACCAAGGAGTTTATTTCACTCTGTTACAGCCATTGCTAAGTGGCAGCAAGGAAGCTGAAAGTGAGGGTTCCCAAGAATGAGAAGAAGTTTAAAAGACAGAGATGAGGACTGCAAGTTGTTTCTCCAAGGGGCACTTTTCTTGTTTCCTGAAATACTTCATCTTTTTTTATTATTATTTTTAAGAAGGATCATTCTTCAAAGGTTTGGTGCCTAAACACTATTTCATTTCTATATGGTTAATTTGCTATTAATTTACTTCTTCAGTAGCAAAAAATAAACTTCTGTCCCACCCATGTTCAACCACAAGCAGGGAGATCCCAGGAGGCTGCATGTCCCTTGGTGGCCCACCTTGGAGAAATCCCTCTGAGTGTGGTGGTTGGTGAGTGGTAGCTTAAAAGTAGAAAGACAAAATGAATTCTCTGGACTCACTGAGGAAAAAAGAAAAATACACATGGGGAGAGACATCCAAGGGCCCAAAAGGAAACCCAGGGGCTTACTGCTATTAGGGATACTCTTATGCCCCAGTGCCCTGCTTTTCACAAAGAAAGACCTTTTCCTGAAAACTCTTGACTTCCTGTCCCATACCCTATTCCTTCTTGTAGAGGAGATGTAGGTGACCTGTTGGTAAGTTGGAGCAAATTAAACATGTGTCACTCAGTCCCTTACTCTTTGGAATCTGTCTGTCTACAGAGAACATGCATCCTTCTCAAAACCCTGTTCAACAATACCTTAAAGTTAAAGACATTTCAAATTCCATGTCAAAAACGTATTTAAAAACCATGATTTTATTTTTATTTATTTATTATTTATTTATTTATTTTATTATACTTTAAGTTCTAGGGTACATGTGTACAACGTGCAGGCTTGTTACATGTGTATACATGTTCCATGTTGGTGTGCTGCACCCACTAACTTGTCATTTACATTAGCTATATCTCCTAATGCTATCCCTCCGCCCAACCCCCTCCCCACAATAGGCCCCGGTGTGTGATGTTCCCCTTTCCGTGTCCAAGTGGTCTCATTGTTCAATTCCCACCTATGAGTGAGAACATGCAGTGTTTGGTTTTCTGTTCTTGTGATAGTTTGCTGAGAATGATGGTTTCCAGCTGCATCCATGTCCCTACAAAGGACACGAACTCATCCTTTGTAGGCTGCATAGTATTCCATGGTGTATATGTGCCACATTTTCTTAATCCAGTCTGTCACTGATGGACATTTGGGTTGATTCCAAGTCTTTGCTATTGTGAATAGTGTCACAATAAACATACGTATGCATGTGTCTTTATAGCAGCATGATTTATAATCCTTTGGGTATATACCCAGTAAAGGGATGGCTGGGTCAAATGGTATTTCTAGTTCTAGATCCTTGAGGAATCACCACACTGTTTTCCACAATGGTTGAACTAGTTTACAGTCCCACCAACAGTGTAAAAGTGTTCCTATTTCTCCACATCCTCTCCAGCACTTGTCGTTTCCTAACTTTTTAATGATAACCACTCTAACTGGTGTGAGATGGTATCTCATTGTGGTTTTGACTGCATTTCTCTGATGACCAGTGATGATGAGCATTTTTTCATGTGTCTGTTGGCTACAAAAATGTCTTCTTTTGAGAAGTGTCTGTTCATATCCTTTGCCCACTTTCTGATGGGGTTGTTTTTTTCTTGTAAATTTGTTTGAGTTCTTTGTAGGTTCTGGATATTAGCCCTTTGTCAGATGAGTAGATTGCAAAAATTTTCTCCCATTCTGTAGGTTGTCTGCTCACTCTGATGGTAGTTTCTTTTGCTGTGCAGAAGCTCTTTAGTTTAATTGGATCCCATTTGTTAATTTTGGCTTTTGTTGCCATTGCTTTTGGTGTTTTAGACATGAAGTTCTTGCCCATGCCTATGTCCTGAATGGTATTGTCTAGGTTTTCTTCTCGGGTTTTTATAGTTTTAGGTCTAACGTTTAAGTCTCTAATCCATCTTGAATTAATTTTCATATAAGGAGTAAGGACAGGATCCAGTTTCAGCTTTCTACTTACGGCTAGCCATAAAAATCACGATTTTAAACTACAGATCTATAACTACTAGGTTCCAGTAGACCCCTCAGTCAACTGAAAGTTGAGTCACTTAAAATCCTGTCTCAATGATAGAACTGTTACAATGAATGTAATTTTAGTTTTTCATTAACAATTACAATCTAATTTATGTTAAATTAATATATCCAATTATATTATTTACATATTTAATACTAAGCATCACTTAAAATATTCATAATTATTATGTATTCAAAATCAATACATTAGAAATAAAAACAGTCACATTAAGTCAACCGGAGCCTTATCTATATAGGGTAGTTTTACTCAAGGTATAAAAGAGAATACTGTTACTTTATTTCCTGCTAATCTTTATGAGTTTCTTAGTCCTATTATCACTCTATTTTTAAAGGCATAAAAATGTGTATAATAACAAGATTGAGGTTCAAGTATCATTGACTTTTATATGCTGTGAATAAACATGATTTAAAGAATAATTTTGAAATTATTGGTATAAATTTTTCCTACATATTTGTTATGTGCAATTTTTATTTTAAAAATCAGTAATTTGGCTTGCAGCATAAAGTAGATTTTTAAGTGAATTGTATTTATTTCAGTTTTTAAAATAAGTGTATTCTGGCAATAATAAACTATTGAAAAAATGCTTAAAAAAATCTGAGGGTTAATAAAAGCTTACCTTTATCCCCACTGGAATAGCTGTTTGTACTTCTTTTGTCCAAAAGATTTGGGATACACAGAGAACAGTCTGTCCAGGCCAATCCCTTACCCAGTTAATTCGTTCATCTTTTGTATAGGCAAAAATTGCATCTCCAATTACCTAATCAAAAAAGAATATGCTAAATATTAACCATTTCCTGAACAAGTTATACAACTGAGAGTTAAACTCCTAAACTAGATTAACTCATACTGCTCAATTTTTTACAACATTCTTAGACATTTATGCAAGACTCACTTAAACCATATGATTGTAACTATTTATATTCAAGTTTAATCACATTCCTGTGAGCAAGGCAAACATATTATATAACATTTTATTTTCGTGATGTACTATCAATTTGTGTGAACCACATGGTATCAAATATTCATTTGAACAATTTTAGCCAAAGACATCCTAGATACATTTGGATTGAACAAGCATGAGCAATTTTATTGCAAAATACAAATTCAAATAATTCCAAAATGAGATCCATCAAATTTACAGATGATTTTCTTTTAATTTAATCTGATCTCCACTCAGCCATATGCATGTATCCATGCACACCTGGGCATCGCACAATCTTTCTCAAGTTACTCCTGTGTTTCCAGGCCTCACTCCCTCTCAATCCTGTAGTTTGAAGCCCAAGGCAATGACGACAAAGACAGATGTACAATTCATTCATGGAGAGTTGAGGGCTGTAAAGTCAGGAAGTCTAATTTTGTACTTCACTACCTATGTTTGGTGGACTGATACATCTACTTTTCTACCAGTCATCGGTGGGAAACACACTAGTCTGTTACATTCATCAACCAGAAATAGTGATGTCTGTGAGGTGGTATGTACTTTAATGTTTGAATTGCAGAAGAGATTTCTTAGATTTTTGTGAGAAATATCTCAGGATGGTTAAACCATTCTGGATTTCTAGTCTTGCTGGGATATTTATAGAATGGAACAATGATAAAGGGCAGAGTGCTGGGTATTGATAATAAAGACATTTTTAAGAGCAGAAGCAGCCACGGAAAGGGCAGGTAAAAATGGACACCTGGGGGATGACAGAAGCAAAATAAATAAATAAATAAATAAAATAGAAAGGTGCAGCAGAGAAATGCCAAGAAGATGGAGTAAAAATGTGCTCTAAGAGGACACTGTGGGGAGAACAAGAGAAAGACATTGAAATCTGGATCACAAAAAGGGATTTCTATATAGTTAGATGAGGAGAAATATGATTATATAAAGCTCCACAATATTATAAGTAAAGTCTATTATTATATCTATGTTTACCATATTATATATGATATAGATATATAGAATAATATATATATGTAGTAGCCTTTCAAGCATGCAAATACACATAGCACAACATAGTAACACACATATCTCCTATTTGTAGAGTTGTATACTGCACTTGCTTGCATATTTTGTCAACACAAACTTACACGGGAAGATTTTTAAAAGATACTTATTTTCTACATCACTTTTTTTAAACTTTATTTTTTGTATTTTTCAACTTTTATTTTAGATAGAAGGGTATATGTGCAGGTTTGTTACATGGGTGTATCGCAACCAGGTACTGAGCATAGTACCCAATAGTAAGTTTTTAACCCTATGCTCCCCTTTCTTCTCTCCCCATCTAGAGGTCTACAGTATCTATTGTTGCCATGTTTATGTACATGTGTGCTCAAAGTTTAGCTCCCACTTATAAGTGAAAACATGAGGTATTTGGTTTTCTGTTCCAGTGTTAATTTGTTTAGGATTAAGGCCTCCAGCTCCATCTATGTTGCTACAAAGGACATGATTCTATTCTTTTTTATGCCTGCATATCTTATACAACTTCTTGCCACCCTATGTTAATGCTCTGAAATGGCAACTAAAATATTTTCTCCAAGTATTTAGACAATCAAAATTAAAATAGTTGAAATATTACCAGATATACATAAAATAATGACTTATTACTCTATACTACATCAATTAGCAAATCATATAAGACAATTCAATGCTGCTAAAGAGTGACCGAAGTGGAATGTATTAATATTGCTAATGGCTTCAAAAACAGTAATGCTATTTCTCAATATTTGTCAAGGCCTATGAAAACGCATCTTCTTTGGCCCAGTAAACCTATACATGGGACGTTATCATACAAAAATTAAAATTCAAAAACACCAGATATAAGCATAAGTACATTCACTGTAATATAACTCATAATAGGGAAAAAATCAGACCTGTCCAAAAGATTTTACATTTTCTGGAAAATAATGTGTAGGCAAGCATTAAAGCCATATTTAAGAGAAAGAAACATTAAGAAGAGAAAGAAACAGTGGTAACATTGAACATCTAGATTCCAATGAATTTTTCCAACACATTTGTGGGAGAGTCTGACACATTAATTTAAATATTAATTAACTGGAAGTCCTAGACAGAGCCATCAGGCAAGAGAAGGAAATAAAAGGTGTCCAAATAGGAAAAGAAGAACTCAATCAATCTCTCTGTACCGGCAATATGATTCTATACCTAGACAACCTTAAAGGCCCCATCAAAAGACTCCTGAAGCTGATAAATGACTTCAGTAAAGTTTCAGGAAATAAAATTGATGTACAAAATTGGTAACATTTCTATACCCCAATAATGTTCAAGCTGAGAGCCAAATCAAGAATGCAATCCCATTCACAATAGCCACACAAAAAAATAAAATACCTAGGAATTCATCTAACCAAGGAGGTGAAAGATCTCTACAAGGAGAACTACAAAACACTACTGAAAGAAATCACAGATGACACGAACAAATAGAAAGATATTCCATGCTCATGGATTAGAAAAATCAGTATCATTAAAATGGTCATATTGGTGGTTCCAAGATGGCTGAATAGGAACAGCTCTAGTCTACAGTTCCCAGCATGAGCAACACAGAAGATGAGTGATTTCTGCATTTCCAACTGAGGTACCAGGTTCATCTCACTGGGGCTTGTTAGACAGTGGGTGTAGGACAGTGGGTGCAGCCCACTGAGTGTGAGCCGAAGCAGGGTGAGGCATTGCCTCACCCGGGAAGCGCAAGAGGTTGGGAATTCCCTTTTGTAGCCAAGGGAAGCTGTGACAGATGGCACCTGGAAAATTGGGTCACTCCCACCCTAATACTGTGCTTTTCCAATGGTCTTAGCAAACAGTACACCAGGAGATTACATCTCACGCCTGGCTCGGAGGGTCCCACGCCCACGAAGCCTTGCTCATTGCTAGCACAGCAGTCTGGGATCCAACAGCAAGGCAGCAGCAAGGCTCGGGGAGGGGCGCGCGCCATTGCTGAGGCTTGAGTAGGTAAACAAAGCAGCCACAAAGCTTGAACTGGGTGGAGCCCACCACAGCTCAAGGAGGCATGCCTGCCTTTGTAGACTTCACCTCTGGGGGCAGGGCATAGCCGAACAAAAGGCAGCAGAAACCTCTGCAGACTTAAATGTCCCTATCTGACAGCTTGGAAGAGAGTAGTGGTTCTCCCAGCACGGAGTTTGAGATCTGAGAACCGACAGACTGCCTCCTCAAGTGGGTCCCTGACCCCCAAGTAGCCTAACTGGGAGGCACCCATCAGTAGGGGCAGACTGACACCTCACATGGCCAGGTACCCCTCTGAGACGAAGCTTCTAGAGGAACGATTAGGCAGCAACGTTTACTGTTCAGCAATATTCGCTGTTCTGCAGCCTCCGCTGCTGATACCCAGGCAAACAGGGTTGGGAGTGGACCTCAAGCAAACTCCAACAGACTTGCAGCTGAGGGTCCTGACTGTTAGAAGGAAAACTAACAAACAGAAAGGACATCCACACCAAAACTCCATCTGTACGTCACCATCATCAAAGACCAAGGTAGATAAAACCATAAAGATGGGGAAAAACAGTGCAGAAAAGCTGAAAATTCTCAATATCAGAGCACCCCTCCCCCTCCTTGCCAGCAACGGAACAAAGCTGGATGGAGAATGACTTTGATAAGTTGAGAGAACAAGGCTTCAGAGGATCAAACTTCTCTGAGCTAAAGGAGGAAGTTCAAACCCATTGCAAAGAAGCCAAAAACCTTGAAAAAAGATTAGATGAATGGCTAACTAGAATAACCAGTGTAGAGAAGTCCTTAAATGACCTGATGGAGCTGAAAACTGTGGCACGAGAACTACATGACGAATGCACAAGCTTCAGTAGCCAATTCGATCAACTGGAAGAAACAGTATCAGTGATTGAAGATCAAATGAATGAAATGAAGCGAGAAGAGAAATTTAGAGAAAAAAGAGTAAAAAGAAAGGAACAAAGCCTCCAAGAAATATGGGACTATGTGAAAAGACCAAATCTATGTCTGATTAGTGTATCTGAAAGTGATGGGGAGAATGGAACGAAGTTGGAAAACACTCTGCAGGATATTATCCAGGAGAATCTCCCCCATCTACCAAGGCAAGCCAACATTCAAATTCAGGAAATACAGAGAAGGCCATAAAGATACTCCTTGAGAGAAGCAACTCCAAGACACATAACTGTCAGATTCACCAAAGTTGAAATGAAGGAAAAAAATGTTAGGGCAGCCAGAGGGAAAGGTTGGGTTACCCATAAAGAGAAGCCCATCAGACTAACAGTAGATCTCTCGGCAGAAACTCTACAAGTCAGAAGAGAATGGGGGCCAATATTCAACATTCTTGAACAAAAGAATTTTCAACCCAGAATTTCATATCCAGACAAACTAAGCTTCATAAGTGAAGGAAAAATAAAATTCTTTTATCAAATGCCAAGAGATTTTGTCACCACCAGGCTTGCCTTACTAGAGCTCCTGAAGGAAGCACTAAACATGAAAAGGAACAACTGGTACCAGCCACTGCAAAAACATGCCAAATTGTAAAGACCATCGATGCTAGGAAGAAACTGCATCAACTAATGAGCAAAATCACCAGCTAACATCATAATGACAGGATCAAGTTCACACATAATAATATTAACCTTAAATGTAAATGGGCTAAATGTTCCAATAAAAGATACAGACTGGCAAATTGGATAAAGAGTCAAGGACCTATCACTTTGATGTATTCAGGAGACCCATCTCATGTGCAGAGACACACATAGGCTCAAAATAAAGGGATGGAGGAAGATCTACCAAGCAAATGGAAAACAAAAAAAGGCAGAGGTTGCAATCCTAGTCTCTGATAAAACAGACTTTAAACCAACAAAGATCAAAAGAGATGAAGAAGGCCATTACATAATGGTAAAGGGATCAATTCAACAAGAAGAGCTAACTATCCTAAATATATATGTACCCAACACAGGAGCAACCAGCTGCATAAAGCAAGCCCTTAAAGACTTACAAAGAGACTTAGACTTCCACACAATAATGATGGGAGACTTTAACACCCCACTGTCAACATTAGACAGATCAATGAGACAGAAAGTTAACAAGGATATCCAGGAATTGAACCTCAGCTCTGCACCAAGTGGACCTAACAGACGTCTACAGAAATCTCCACCACAAATCAACAGAATATACATTCTGTCAGCACCAATCACACTTACTCCAAAATTGACCACATAGTTGGAAGTAAAGCACTCCTCCGCAAATGTAAAAGAACAGAAATTATAACAAACTGTCTCTCAGACCACAGTGCAATCAAACTAGAACTCAGGATTAAGAAACTCAATCAAAACCGCTCAACTACATGGAAACTGAACAACCTATTCCTGAATAATTTCTGGGTACATAACAAAATGAAGGCAGAAATAAAGATGTTCTTTGAAACCAATGAGAACAAAGATACAACATACCAGAATCTCTGGGACACATTTAAAGCAGTAGAGGGAAATTTATACCACAAAATGCCCACAAGAGAAAGTAGGAAAGATCCAAAATTGACACCCTAACATCACAATTAAAAGAACTAGAGAAGCAAGAGCAAACACATTCAAAAGCTAGCAGAAGGCAAGAAATAACTAAGATCAGAGCAGAACTGAAGGAGATAGAGACACAAAAAAAAAACCCCAAAAATCAATGAATCCAGGAGCTGGTTTTTTGAAAAGATCAACAAAATTGATAGACTGTTAGCAAGACTATTAAGAAGAAAAGAGAGAAAAATCAAATAGATGCAATAAAAAATGATAAGGGGGATATCACCACCAATCCCACAGAAACACAAACTACCATCAGAGAATACTATAAACACCTCTACGAAAATAAACTAGAAAACCTAGAAGAAATGGATAATTTCCTGGACGCATACACCCTCCCAAGACTAAAGCAGGAAGAAGTTGAATCCCTGAATAGACCAATAGCAGGCTCTGAAATTGAGGCAATAATTAATAGCCTACCAACCAAAAAAAGTCCAGGACCAGACAGATACACAGCCGAATTCTAGCAGAGGCACAAGGAGGAGCTGAAACTATCCCAATCAATAGAAATAGAGGGAATCCTCCCTAACTCATTTTATGAGGCCAGCATCATCCTGATACCAAAGCCTAGCAGAGATACAACAAAAAAAAAGAGAATTGTAGACCAATATCCCTGATGAACATTGATGCAAAAATCCTCAATAAAATACTGGCAAAATGAATCCAGCAGCACATCAAAAAGCATATCCACCTTGATCAAATGGGCTTCATCCCTGGGATGCAAGGCTGGTTCAACATACACAAATCAGTAAACATAATCCATCATATAAACAGAACCAAAGACAAAAACACCACATTATCTCAATAGATGCAGAAAAGGCCTTTGACAAAATTCAACAGCCCTTCATGCTAAAAACTCTCAATAAATTCGGTATTGATGGAACATATCTCAAAATAATAAGAGCTATTTATGACAAACCCATAGCCAATAGCATACTGAATGGGCAAAACCTGGAAGCATTCCCCTTGAAAACTGGCACAAGACAGGCTTGCCCTCTCTCACCACTCCTATTCAACATAGTGTTGGAAGTTCTGGCCATGGCAATCAGGCAAGAGAAAGAAATAAAGGGTTTTCAATTAGGAAAAGAAGAAGTTAAATTGTCCCTGTTTGCAGATGACATGATTGTATATTTAGAAAACCCCATCATCTCAGCCCAAAATCTCCTTAAGCTGATAAGCAACTTCAGCAAAGTCTCAGGATACAAAATCGATGTGCAAAAATCACAAGCATTCCTATACACCAATAACAGACAAACAGAGAGCCAAATCATGAGTGAACTCCCATTCACAATAGCTTCAAAGAGAATAAAATACCTAGGAATCCAACTTACAAGGGATGTGAAGGACCTCTTCAAGGAGAACTAAAAATCACTGCTCAGTGAAATAAAAGAGGACACAAACAAATGGAAGAACATACCATGCTCACGGAAAGGAAGAATCAATATCATGAAAATGGTCATATTGCCCAAGGTAATTTATAGATTCAATGCCATCCCCATTAAGCTACCAATGACTTTCTTCACAGAATTGGAAAAAACTCCTTTAAAGTTCATGTGGAACCAAAAAAGAGCCCGCATTACCAAGTCAATCCTAAGCCAAAAGAACAAAGCTGGAGGCATCATGCTACCTGACTTCAAATTATACTACAAGGCTACAGTAACCAAAACAGCATGGTACTGGTATCAAAACAGAGACATAGACCAATGGAACAGAACAGAGTCCTCAGAAATAATACCACACATCTACAACCATCTGATCTTTGACAAACCTGACAAAAACAAGAAATGGGGAAAATGGGGAAAGAATTTGCTATTTAACAAATGGTGCTAGGAAAACTGGCTAGCCATATGTAGAAAGCTGAAACTGGATCCCTTCCTTATACCTTATACAAAAATTAATTCAAGATGGATTAAAGACTTAAATGTTAGACCTAAAACCATAAAAACCCTAGAAGAAAACCTAGGCAATACCATTCAGGATATAGGCATGGGCAAGGACTTCATGTCTAAAACACCAAAAGCAATGGCAACAAAAGCCAAAATTGACAAATGGGATCTAATTAAAGTAAAGAGCTTCTGCACAGCAAAAGAAACTACCATCTGAGTGAACAAGCAACCTACAGAATGGGAGAAAATCTTTGCAATCTACTCATCTGACAAAGGGGCTAATATCCAGAACCTACAAAGAACTCAAACAAATTTACAAGAAAAAAAAAAACCCTCAAAAGGTGGGCAAAAGATATGAACAGACACTTCTCAAAAGAAGACATTTATGCAGCCAACAGACACATGAAAAAATGCTCATCATCACTGGCCATCAGAGAAATTCAAATCAAAACCACAATGAGATACCATCTCACACCAGTTAGAATGGTGATCACTAAAAAGTCAGGAAACAACAGGTGCTGGACAGGATGTGGAAAAACAGGAACACTTTTACGCTGGTGGGACTGTAACTAGTTCAACCATGTGGAAAACAGTGTGGTGATTCCTCAAGGATCTAGAACTAGAAATACCATTTGACCCAGTCATCCCATTACTGGGTATATACCCAAAGGATTGTAAGTCGTGCTGCTATAAAGACACACGCACACGTATGTTTATTGTGGCACTATTCACAATAGCAAAGACTTGGAACCAACCGACGTGTCCATCAATGATAGACTGGATTAAGAAAATTTGGCAAATATACACCATGGAATACTATGCAGTCACATAAAAGGATGAGTTCATGTCCTTTGTAGGGACATGGATGAAGCTGGAAACCATCATTCTCAGCAAACTATCGCAAGGACAAAAAACCAAATACTGCATGTTCTCACTCATAGGTGGGAATTGAACACTGAGAACACTTGGACTCAGGAAGGGGAACATTGCACACCAGGGCCTGTCATGGGGTGGCGGGGGGAGGGATAGCATTGGGAGATATACCTAATGTAAATGACGAGTTAATGGTTGCAGCACACCAACATGGCACATTTGTACATATGTAACAAACCTGCATGTTGTGCACATGTACCCTAGAACTTGAAGTATAATAATAATTAAAAAATGGTCATACTGCCCAAAGCAACCTACAGATTCAACACTATTCCTATCAAGCTACCAACATCATTTTTCACAGAACTAGAAAAAAACATTTGAAAATTCACATGGAACCACAAGAGCCTGAATAGTCAAAGAAATTCTAAGCAAAAAGAATGAAGCCAGAAGCATTACATCAGTCAACTTCAAAGTATACTATAAGGCTATCATATCCAACACAGCATTGTATGTATACAAAAACAGGCACACAGACTAATGGAACAGAATAGGGAGCCCAGAAATAAAGGTGCACACCTATACCCACCTCCTCTTTGACAAAGTCAACAAAAATAAGTAATGGAGAAAGGACTCTCTAGTCAATAAATGGTGCTTAAATAGCTGGCTAGCCATATGAAGAAGAATGAAACTTTACCCCCTAACTTTCATCATATACAAAAATTAACTCAAGATGGATTCATATTTAAATGTAAGACTTCAAACTATAAGAATCCTAGAAGAAAACCTAAGACACACCATTCTAGACATTGGCCTTGGGAAAGAACGTATGACTAAATTCTCAAAAGCATTTGCAACAAAAACAAAAATCGACAAGTGGGACCTAATTATACTAAAGAGTTTTGGCACAGCAAAAGAAACTATCAACAGAGTAAATAGACAACCTATAGACTGTGAGAAAACATTCACAAACTATGTATCTGACCAAGGTCTAATATCCAGATTCTATAAGGAACTTAAACAATTGAACAAGCAAAAAACAAATAACCCCACTAAAAAATGGACAGCAGGCCAGGTGCCGTGGCTTACGCCTGTAATCCCAGCAATTTGGGAGGTAAAGACAGGCGGATCACAAGGTCAAGAGATCGAGACCATCCTGGCCAACATGGTGAAAACTCCATCTCTTCTAAAATTACAAAAATTAGTTGGGCGTGGTGGCGCATGCCTGTAGTCCTAGTTACTCAGGAGGCTGAGGCAGGAGAATTGCTTAAATCTGGGAGGTGAAGGTTGCAGTGAAACGAGATTGCACCACTGCACTCCAGCCTGGTGACAGAGTGAGACTCCATCTCAAAAAGAAAAGAAAAGAAAATGGGCAGCAGACATGATGAGATACCATCTCACCCCACTCAGAATGACTATTACTAAAAAGTCAAAAAACAAAAAATGCTGCTAACGCTGCAGAGGAAAGGGAATGCTTATACATTATTGGTGGGATTGTAAATTAGTTCAGCCACTGTGGAAAGCAGTTTGGAGATTTCTCAAAGAACTTAGAACTACCATTCAACCTAGCAACCCCATTACTGAGTACATATCCAAAAGAAAATAAATTGTTCTACCAAAAAAGACACATATACTCATATGTTCACTGGAGCAGTATTAAAAATAGCAAAGACATGGAATCAACCTAGGTGCCATCAATGGTGGACTGGATTAAGAAAATGTGGTAAATATACACCATATAATACTATGCAGCCACAAAAATAACGAAATTATGTTCTTTGCAGCAACATGGATGCAGCTGGAGACCATTATCCTAAATGAATTAACACAGGAACAGAAAATCAAATACACATGTTCCCACTTACAGGTAAGTGGAAACTCAGCCTTAGGTACTCATGGTCATAGATGGGAATGGCAACAATAGACACTGGGGACTACCACAAGGAGGAGGAAGAGGGGGCACAGTGTTGATATACTAACTATTGGGTACTATGCTCAGTACCTGGGTGATGGGATCAATTACTTCCCAAACCTCAGAATCACACTATATATATGTAACAAACCTGCACATGTACCTCTGAATCTAAAAGTTGATATTAAAAAATAATTTAAATTAACTAATTATACTCCCTTTCTGTTCCTTTGCTCCATCATGATTTTTATTCTTGACTAAAAACTTGAATGCTAAGCTCACATTATAGTAAAAAAAAAAAACGGAGTGCTCAATCTTTATTTATTGGTGTGCCTTGAAATTCTCTATTAGTAAAAATAATCACAAATGATTGAGCTGACAGTACGTTTTATGAAATGTGAAAAATATGAAGTTGCTATTAATTGTAGGAAGTATACATAATTTTCTAACATTTTGTATGCATTTCATACATATACTGAACAAAAAGATTCATACATGTCAAAGAGATTGATGTGATCATGTACAGAGGTGCTTCCAAGGCAAGACTAAAGATAGGTTGCATAGAACAAAGTGTATCTAATTAATGATGAAAGCACTAGCATGTGGCCGCAAGAAATGAGCAGATGCATTACTCAAACCCAAGTGTTCTGTAGTATGGATGGTATTTTGTTCCACTTTTCTAATGAGTCACTACAAAATTACTATCATAGACTATCTCTTTGCCTTCAAGTTATCTATCACATTTGAATGGTAATTCCATGCCTCCATTTCTGTTTCAGTAACAGTACAAAATAGTATATTTCTAATAACATTCATATTCTAGCATCCTTTTCTAAAAATCGTAAGTATAATCGGCTACCTTGTGGATGGAGTTAATCATAACTCTCTCTAATTCAACCAACCACTTCTCCACTTGACCTCTGGCTTTGGCTGTTGAAATGATCTCTATGAGTTCCACAACCTCTCCTTCGCTGCTCTTCATGTGAGTAATGTCTAAAGTTTCTGTAAATTCTACCTTTGCAATTCCTTCAAAACATTTCTTCAAGTGGGGTTGCACCCTGTCAGGAAAAATATTTTTAAGAGAATTAACCAAGTTAAAACAATTCCTTACATTCCAGTGTTCCTCATGCAGCAATCTTCGTTTAAAGTTCATAAATGTGTAGTGTGAGACCTGTGCTAGGTGCTGCTGGGAATGAAATGCTGTGCAAAAACCAGAAACCCCCAAAACAAACAAACAAAAAAACACAAGCTCTGCCTACCTGGATTATATAGTCCATGGAGATGTCAGTATTAACTGAATAATCACAAAACATCTGTAAAATTACAATTACAGTAAGAGCTACAGAGACAACCACAAGGCTTTGTCTTCAATAGAACGAATTAAAAGATGCTAAAGGTAACAAAAGGAGAAAACCAATCTTGACTAACAGATAAATACATGAATCTGAAGAATCTTCAAATGCACAAAAGTAGTCATTTCAACTGGGATCTTCAGAGACTGCTTGAAAATTGTGGACTACCGTTAGTAACTTAGGTACTTTACAGTTTACTAAGTCAACTGCATTGACAGTATCCAACTATCAGTCTATTCAATGTAATACAGATGGGACTGACACAACTCTTCATTTTTGGCACACTACCAATAACCCGTCGCATTCATCTTTCAAATGGGGAAAAAGAAGCAGAGTATAAAAACTCAGATAGAAATCTGAGCCTAAATTTACCTTTTGTTTAGATTACATATCCCCTACTTTGAAGGCACAAGATACAAAATTAACAAATTTGCTTAACAAATATCTATTCACTGTTTACTTTATATCAGATGGTCTTCTAAGGATTGAGCAGTGGGAAAAAAACAGTCAAAAAATCTCTACCATGGTGGAGCTTATATTCTGCTAGAGGAAGACATGCCGTTAACAAATAGGTAAATTATAGAGTATGCCAGATGATAACAAGTATGCAGACGGAAAATGAGGCAAGGAAAATAAGTCCAGGAAAGAGGGCAAGTTGAGCATGGAGGGAGCTGCCTCTTTAAATATGGTGGTCAGGGAGGACCTCCCTGAATAACAGATGTTTAGGCAGAGTTCCACAAAGACTTACAGGAGGTAAAGGAAGAAGTGTGATGGACATTTGGGTAAGGAGCATCCCAGGCAAGGGAACAGTACACTGAAAAAGGAGGCTGCCCCTTTTACTGGGGAATTGCAAAAAAACTGGTGGACTGCAGGCAGAGTGAGCAAGAAGACTAGTAGGTGATGAATAGGAAGGATAACAGGGGAAAGATAATCTGTGTGGGACATCACAAACCATCGTGAGGGCACTGGCTTTTATTCTGAGTGTGCTGTGAAAGAGTCGTGTTCTGAAAAATCTGTAAGATGTGGTAAGTTAAGAAATCTGGCCAGGCGCGGTGGCCCACACCTGTAATCCCAGCACTTTGGGAGGCTGAGGCGGGTGGATCACTGGAGGTCAGGAGTTCAAGACCAGCCTGGCCAACTTGGTGAAACCCCCGTCTCTACTAAAAATACCAAAATTAGCTGGGCATGGTGGCACATGCCTGTAATCCCAGCTTCTCCAGAAGCTGAGGCAGGAGAATTACTTGAACCTGGAAGGCGGAGGTTGCAGTGAGCCAAGGTGGCGCCATTGCACTCCGGCCTGGGAAAGAAGAGTGAAACTCCATCTCAAAAACAAACAAACAAACAAACAAAAGAAAACGACTCCATGGTTCATTCAGTGATACTACTTACATTTTTAATAATTATCCAAAGTTGATTATACAATACTTGGAACATTCTTGTAGAAAAATTATTATATAAACATGATTATATATATTTATGTTCTACTTTGTTCTAAAAATTAAGTTTAAGTAGATAAATTTAGTCATGTATTCTGCATGTAAATTACTTACCTAGTGGGGTCTTTAGTCTCAGATAGTATCTCAAGAAGTTCATCATTGGACAAAAAAAAGAATCTGGGGAAAAAGAGGCGTTTCTTTTCCAAATATTCATTAAGTCCTTTAAGAATGAGCTCTAAAAGTTCATTAGACTTTTTCAGCCTTTCCAGCATTCTGTCAATGGTTACAACTGTCAAAACATGTTTATCCTAAAAATAAAAATAAAACACACTCAATTCAAAAATATTAGATACTAACTTTATTTATATTCATATTGTATTTGAGATTATATGTTTGTAATCAAACAAAGGTTTTATAAATTTTAAGGGGAGTATGTGTTTTTTAAAAGTAGTCCTGCATGTTCTAAGTCTACTTGGCCTCTCTTTGATTCTATAAAAGTCACATCGATTTAATCCTCAGCCCTGTTCATAATTTCTCACTCTAAGTTGAGAAGTGTAAGAAACAGAAAACGAGTGAGAGAGAGAACACTGTCTGAACTCACAAGAAGGACAGTGGAAACAAACTGGTATGAGATATTTTCTTTTGTCTTTTATTCTTTGAGGAAAAGAATTCTAAACAGTAAGTCATGATTATAACTATTATTTTGAATTTTGTTATGAATAATAATAAAATAACAGAATCCCTGTTTTATAACTATAGAGAAAAAAGTAAGGGTTGAGGAAAGAAAGAAGAAAGGTTTCTAAGATCTTACACTATAAACAATGACCCCTGAAACTACTTTATAACACTTCTTGCTGAAGGACTCAAGTTCAAGGTGTGCTCTTCCTGAACTCTCTAAAGACAGACTGTTCCACCTTTAAGGCAAGGTGAACATTCTCACTAGAAAGTGTTACTGTGAGCTGTTTGCTTTACAGTGATTCAAACACAATCAAATATTTTTAAAAGAGCTTTCTTTTATCCTGTGTATTCAAAATAAGAATTATAACCAAAAGCTGATCTTAAAGAACTCATATTTTTAAAAAAGTAAATAGAGTTTATGGATTTCTCAAAATATCCACACAGTAACCACTGAGTTTATGAAAATCTTTAGAAATGCATATAAAAATACAGCCTAGATATAGTTGAAATAGAATTATTTTTACTTTTTTTTCTGTAACACATGGTTGATGTCATCTGGGTCTATTCTTGGTCTTATAATTCCAAAGTCAGTGTTCACTATTGACACCATTGACAATGTAAGGAAAGTTCTTTACTGAATAAGCTTGAAGGTGTTGAAAAAAGCAAAAAAGGTGCTAACACAATAGAGATTTCAATCGTCAAGTAGCACATCTCATGAAAACACACCAGACATTTATTAATGTAACAGGGCATTTTAGAAAATTTATATGAAATTAAATCAAGAGAATATTACTAAAAACTAAATATTAAATTTCAAGATTAACTAATTAGATATTTTTGGTATTTAGCCATGACTGAGAGATAACAAAAAATGTAAGCAGTAAATTTTTTCATATAGGAATTTTATTCAATTGCAGGAGTCTCTAAAGTATGTTTTTGTTAACATACTTTGAATGTGTCTGAAAAGGAAAGATACAATTTTCTGCTTTTTTTGGATTATAACAATGCAATTTAGAAACAGCAATTTAATCAAACAAAATAATTATCATTATTACTTGTTTTCTCAATAAAACATGAATATATAAATCATGTAATATAATTAGATCAGCTTATCTTTAAAGGTGCATAATTTTTAAAAGGAATTTTATTATGCTTCCTGTTTTACGTTTCAAATAGACATTCACACACACACACACACACACACACACACACACACACACAAACACACACAGCATAACAGACTCAGGCCATCTTGTCCGCCTAAATCCAAATATCAAAATAGTGTTCTTAGAGTGCCACCTTCTGGAAAAGTATGCCTGTATTTGTTGGGGGAAAAAAGCTGAATTGTGGCTAATAAATAAAACTCCTTTCACACATGAACAGTATTTGTTATTCTCAACCAAAAAATTTATTGCAATGTTTCCATTCTCAATCGAAGATTTGAAAGCTAAAAAATTCAGTTATTTAAACCAGTATATTCCTTTTGCTAAATATTATAATTGCCAAAATAACAAACAAACAACAACAAACCATGGGAAGAGCATTCAGGTAAATTTTTTTTATTTTTGAGTTTCCAGGGTCAAATCTATTTAACCAGATTAGCTTAATAACTCTGAACCAAGTATGCTACATTTTGTACTTCATACAAATATGAACTTAGGCAATAATCTATGTATCTTTGTATATGGATTTAAGATTTTAAAATAAAAGTAATCATCTTATGACTGGCAACTCAACTACCTTCACTCTCTCCCAGTGAGAAGACAAACATAATAAAGACTGTATCAGATAAAGAAAGGGGCCCAAGTTGAACAGACCTGGTGTCTGTCCTACGCTGTATTCCTTACTACCTGTGCGACCTTTGCTTAATCTGAGTCTCTTTTTTATTATCCTGAAAATGGGGATAAGAGCCCTCTCTCAAAATTGGTATGAGGACTAAATTAGATAATGTATTTCAAGTGACTAATATGGTACCTAAAGCACACATACTTGAAGCGACCCTTTTATTCCCCCTTTCCTTCTCCTCACCCCAAAATTGTCTCTTGGAGAGAGTGGGGGTGGGGATTGACCCTAGGGAAAGGGGAAAATGAAGCATTTACATCACTCCATGTTTTATGGAGTTAAAATGAACATTGTATAATCTTCCATCCTTCAAGAAAGGTATTTATCATACTAAAATAACACTGACTTTAAATTCCTCTAAGGATTGCCATAAAATCCTGGTACAGAGTCAGCATTCCATGAATGAATGCTTGAGCATTCCATGTTAAGTGCTTGAGTGAATGCAGGTTGAGCTACACCTAGGCTCATACAGGGAAACTCAAGGAATGTACAAGTCTCCATGTCATAGAAGGCTGGTACACTTCATAGCCATGTCCTCAGAATATAGCAATAAGATGTAACAGGAAGCTACTAGAAATTTGAATCTTAGTGACTTGACACTTTAATTTCTTTCTGTCTCCTGCAGGGGAAGAAATGAATTATTAATTGTCATTTTTTTGGTTAAAAGAACACTGACAATTTTTAAGTGTCTTCTTTTACTTCACAACCACCCACCAATCTCATCAGCTCTAGTGACGATCTACTAGGTTTACATTTCTAAACGAAACGAATGTGATATCAGGGGCCCGAAACTTTGAGTATATAGAGAGCTTTCTCATTTCTGCTACTAGGAAGCTTCATAGAAAATACAATTTTGTCACTGCTTAAGGAAATAAGAGAGAACACAAACAAATGGAAAAAAAATTCCATGCTCATGGATAGGAAGAATCAATATCATGAAACCGGCCATATTGCCCAAAGTAATTTATAGATTCAATGCTATTCTCATCAAGCTATCATTGACTTTCTTTGCAGAATTAGAAGAAACTACTTTAAATTTCATATGGAACCAAAAAAGTGCCTGTATAACCAAGACAATCCTAAGCAAAAACAACAAAGCTGGAGGCATTGTGCTACTTGACTTCAAACTATACTACAAGGCTACAGTAACCAAAACAGCATGGTGCTGGTACCAAAACAGATACATAGACCAATGGAACAGAACAGAGACCTCAGAAATAACATCACACATCTACAACCACCTGATCTTTGACAAACCAGACAAAAACAAGCAATTGGGAAAAAAAAGTCCCTATTTAACAAATGGTGCTGGGAAAACTGGCTAGCCATATGCAGAAAACAGAAACTGGACCCCTTCCTTGCACCTTACACAAAAATTAACTCAAGATTCGTTAAAGACTTAATTATAAAACCTAAAACCATAAAAACTCTAGAAAAAGAAAACTTAGGCAATACCATTCAGGACATAGGCATGGGCAAAGACTTCATGGCTACAACACCAAAAGCAATGACAACAAAAGCCACAATTGACAAATGGGATCTAATTAAACTAAAGAGCTTCTGCACAGTAAAATAAACTACCATCAGAGTAAACAGGCAACCTACAGAATGGGAGAAAATTTTTGTAATCTATCCATTTGACAAATGGCTAATATCCAGAATCTACAAGGAACTTAACCCAATTAAAAAAAAAAAAAAAAAAAAAAAACAAGCCCATCAAAAAGTGGGTGAAGGATATGAACACACACTTCTCAAAAGAAGACATTTATGTGGCCAAGAAACATATGAAAGAAAGCTCATTATCACTGGTCATTAGAGAAATGCAAATCAAAACCACAATGAGATACCATCTCACACCAGTTAGAATGGCAATCATTAATAAGTCAGGAAACAACAGATGCTGGAGAGGATGAGAAAAAATAGGAACACTTTTACACTGTTGGTGGGAGTGTAAATTAGTTCAACCACTGTGGAAGACAGTGTGGCAATTCCTCAAGGACCTAAGACCAGAAATACCATTTGACCCAGCAATCCCATTACTGGGTATATACTGAAAGGATTATAAATCATTTTGCTATAAAGACACATGCACACCTATGTTTATTGCAGCACTACTTACAATAGCAAAGGCTTGGAACCAACCCAAATGCCCATCAATGATAGACTGGATAAAGAAAATGTGGCACATATACACCATGGAATACTATGCAGCCATTAAAAAAATGAGTTCATGTCCTTTGCAGGGACATGGATGAAGCTGGAAGCCATCCTTCTCAGCAAACACAGGAACAGAAAACTAAACACCATATGTTCTCACTCATAAATGGGAGTCAACCAATGAGAACATGTGGACACAGGGAGGGAAATATCACACACTGGGTCCTGTTGGTTGTTGAGGGGCAAAAGGAGGGAGAGCATTGGGACAAATACCTAATGCATGCAGGGCTTAAAGCCGAGATGACAGGTTGATAGGTGTAGCAAACCACCATGACACATGTATACCTAGGTAACAAACCTGCACGTTCTGCACATGTATCCCTGAACTTAAAGCAAAATAAAAAATAATAAAAAATAAAAAAGAGATAATGCTGTTTTGTACACTTAATGGAATTAAGCTCAAGCCTGCTTAGCAAATTTCTGGAAGTGTAAATTTCCTAATGCAAAATCCCTGGACAACAGAAAATTGATAAGATCCTCATTAAACCTTTTGCACTTTAAGAAAGGAAATGTAGGTTGACAGAGTATAACTTTAAACCCCTTACAATTTTAAGATTCCTTGACATCATCAGGAGCAGAAATTCTTTCACTTAGATTCAATGTATTTCTAGGATCAATCTAAATCTCAGGGCCCATTTGCCTAAAATTGAATTTTCAGAAGTTTCCCAGAATAAACTCTGAATTCTTAGAATTAACAATAATTCAAGCATCCATCTCAATTATTGATTTTCTCATTTAACAAACATTTACCAAGGGCTAATACACATTAGTGACTTTTCTCAGTGCTTGGGTGACAACAGTGGACAAAACAAAGATCCCAGTCTCCATGGGGGAGACAGACAATAAATAATAAATATCATATTGATAAATTACATAGTAAGGTAGATGATAGATGCTACAAAAAAGAAAGAAGTGATAAGGAGTGCCAAAAAAGTCAAAGGTGGGTTAATTTAAAATAGGATGTTCAATGTGAGTCTCATTATAAAGGTAATATTTGAGAAAATACATCAAGGAAGCAAAGCATTAGTACTGCAGATATTTAGAGGTAGCACATTCCAGGAAGAGTGTCCAACCAGTGCAAAGGCCCTTGGGTAGAGTGTGTTTGTTATTTGGAAGAAGGGTGGGGAGGAAGAAGAAGAAGGAGAAGAGGAAGAAGGAGGAAGATGAAGAGGAGGAAGAGGAAAAAGGAAGAAGAGGAAGAGGAGGAGGAAGGAGGAAGAAGAGGAGGTAGCCAGTGTGGCTGGAATAGAGTAAGTAAAGTGAAAAGTTGTAAAAACAGAGAAGTAAAAGGGTAGAATGAGCAGATCAAGACTTCCCATTTAATGAAACCATTAATATGTCCCTCATATAGAAGTATTTCTCCCCTGGACACTGAGATTACTTAATCTAGTTAGGATAATCTCTACTAGATTTCATCTAGAAAAGCCAAAAGTTGAGAAGCAAAATTGTTGTGAGTAGATTATGCAGTAAATTGGTGAGACATGTCACTTCCATTTTTACTCTTTAATTCCCATATCCATGTACTCTGCCTATGAGAGAAACCACACGCCTGGAGCAGACAGAACAGCATCCCAAACTCCTAGAACTGCATCCCAAACTCTAGAACTGCATCCCAAACTCCTATTATGTATACTCTAGAACTGCATCCCAAACTCCTATTATCTTCCAACAGTGATATGGTTTGGTGTCCCCACCCAAATATCACCTTGAATTGTAATAATCCCTATGTGTCACAAGAGGGACCTGGTGGGAGGTAACTGAATCATTGGGGTGGGTTTTTCCTGTGCTGTTTCTCATGATAGTGAATAAGTCTCATGAGATCTGATGGTTTTTTAAAGGGGAGTTTCCCTGCACATGCTCTTTCGCCTGCCACCATGTAAGATGTGACTTTGCTTCTCATTTACTTTCCACCATGATTGTGAGGCCTCCCCAGCCATGTGGAACTGTAAGTCAATTAAACCTCTTTCCTTTCTAAATTACTTGGTCTCAGGCATGTCTTTATGAGCAGCATGAGAACAGATGAACACACACAGATAAATTAATCTTCAATATAAGCCAATTCACTTTGTTTAAGGTCAATATTCATAGTAGGACTTTTACTATTATTGATGTCAGTCAACTGTCTTATTTCCCTTGTAATGTGAATTCCTTAGCATATGCAATGTTGTGTGGAAACTGTGATAATGAGTAAGTCATTCAGTAAGTCAATGAATGACAATATTGGCAGAAACTTGGTGTGGGAAAACAAAAATTCATTTGGTGCAGACACAACACTGCTGGCTTCCATACTGAAAGAGGGCTAATGTAATATTCAATTCCCTCTAAATGGCTGCTGTATCAGAAGCATTATGTTAATTTCCACTGTTGGCAGCTTGAGCACTCAGCAGTGTTGGTGAGGGGTAGTCTGCGATAGTAATTCCTTCCGTAATTCCCACCCCTGCCATCGTGACTTTTTCATTTATAGCTACAGTAGCCATGTATCCCAGTTTGATGAAGATAGTTCTGGTTCATGCTTGCTTTCCCAGATTATTAATTGCTTTAACTCTCAAATGTTCTCCAATTTGGACAATATATTAAATGATTATTCTATTTCATAGCTCACAGTGCACACAGTGGCATATGCTGGTTGACATGTACAGACTAGGTCAACTGGTCGACCATATAATTAAGTTCCTCCTTTTGCAGCTGCACCTGTTACTAAGCAATCACATGGAACACAAATATGCTCATTTAGGTATATTCTGATACCTTACACATCTCTTCGCCAGTATTCCTCGTTCCCAACCCTTCAAACTTGTTTCTAAGTCCTTGATTATGCAGCAAAACTGTTTGCTACTGACCATCATCAATGTAAATTCATACTTCTGACCAAGCATTCTTTCCAAGGAAAGTTAAAAAAAAAAAATACCTATTGAAGTTATGCCCACGAGAAGAATTTCCTTCCTACTGTTCTCTAAGTCCACCCCTAAGTAGGGTTATAATTTCCACTTCTGGATGGTGCAAGCATATGCAGCACAAACATCTTCAAGCAACTCTATAACTTCTTTAAATCCAATCAAGGATTTTCTACCATTTCAATCTAATTGAGACAGGCCATTACAGAAGCCAGGTTTGGTCAATAAAACAAGTAAACAGAACCACTCACAGCTCCTTGACTAGCATGTTGAAACAGGATCTCTGGTAAATGCACCCACACCAACACATTTGACCACATCTAACTTAAGTTCTTTCCTCCCTACACAAGCACCATTACAATATATTGCCACTTATATTTATCTACACCTCTGCCAAGGCTTCCAGCAAGAGAGGCTAAACAGAGTTTGAGGGCCAGAGTACCCACAGTCGATTACATCCAAGTGTCCCCATTTTCAGTTCTCACCATCCCACGCTTTCCAATATAATTAAACTATCTTTCACATAACAGATCTAGAAAGGCCATGAATTAAATTACATTGAAATTTGGTGACCTATTGAATCAGATTCTATAACTCATTTTTGGCTATATCAAATTTGTAGCTATGAGAAATAAAAGGTTCTTTTAGGAAATCACAAAAGTTTCTTAGTTGTCTGACCACATCTTGAGCAGAGAATTTAAAACTGCAAATAATACCATGTCTTTAATTTCTCTAGTGCCTTTTAAAGAATTCAGCCCATTTCACCTCCCTGGTACTTCAAATTCTTATTCTATTGACCTATTCCAGCAGCCTCACGGTCCACCAAACACTTCCCTATAAAATAGATTGTTCATTCTGGAAGTCTAAGAACATAATTGATTGAGTGATTTTTATACGGCATACCAGACACTACTAGTGTCCTATTTTCAAGCAATAACTAGATCTTCACTACTCTAAGACCCAAGTGGATCATAAACAATCCTAGATCTCATACTTGAGGTTCTGGTATAGTTTATTCAAGTTCAGTGTGGAACCCTTCTATATATTAAACAAAAAGGGATTTAACACAGGGAATAAAGTGATTGCAAAATCACTGGAAAGCCTAGGGGAGCATACTTCCAGGACAGACTACTAAAACACAACAACTGACTTTTCAGGATTTACTACTTCTGTCCCAATCAGGACTAAAGGATAACACCATTGGAAATACTGAGTTCAAGAACCCATCATGGTGGCTCTGATGCTAGAGATCAGTGGGCGGGATCAGGAGACCACCATTATCACTGCCTCATAATACCTATAAAACTAGTAACCAGATGATAAAGTCCTGTTGGAAAAAAAAGTCATGTGTTCATGATCTGGCTTGACAGCAGAAATAGCTAAAATGACAGAAAGATAGTCACTTGCACTTTTTCCATCCAAATCCCAAATGAGTGTATCTAATTGAAAAGATCTAATTCACTTCCAGAAAGTCGGATGTAGAGAGCCTGGGAGATGATATTTTCTGCTTTTCAGCTCACTAGATAAAGGTGAAATGCTTGTTGCCAAATGATATTTGCTACAGTAAAGAAAACAAGGAAAATAAAGAATGAGTACTAAGTTTTTGGCAATAGAAAGAATAGTGCTTGTATTTATTGAGATGGGGTTAGACTAAAAATGGAAAATGTTTGGGAAGAAATTTAAAAGTGTTTTCATCTACTTTGCATGAAATACAAAAGACTTGGATGGGTCAAAAACCAAGTTTGGGGGTGAAATGCAGCATGCAGAGAGGGATTATCCACTTATTTCATCCCCATCTGGTGGGCAATTAACTAAGATTCCCCTGAATCTTAGGAAGGGGGGCCCAAGAGAGTCCCTAAAACATTTTTTAAGTGCCTGAAAGGAGAGGAGGCTGACATCTTTCCTAGATGGAGGTCTGGTCAGTCACCAGGTGTGCTGACCTGCTCCAATGCCACTAGAGCAGGAAACTAACTCTGGGAGAAGATGGTATGGTGGAACGGCCAGTGAAGAAGGGGCAAGAACTATGTGCTTAAGGTTACAAAGTGGGTACAGAAGATGAATTGTGCCCTTCTGCAGACCCCAATTTTGGGCTATGGCAGGCAGATGAAAATTTTTTTTCCCATAACCTAATCTTAAAAGTAAGCTGGCATATGAAATTAAAGGCTGAAGATTTGTGAAATACTGCTACAGTATGGGGTAAAGAGACATACACATAAAAAATATGTGGTAAAATACACCATCACAAGGTCAGTCTGAAAATGTAGCCACATCTCCCAGACAATGACCAAACCTAGGGGAGATATTCAAGATGAAGTCCCTCAGCGGCCAAACCTGTGTTGGAATCTTCACCTGTCTACCCTGGGTTAATCTGTGCTCATTACATATCCACAACTCTCCAAAGCACTAGACCAGTTGTGAAGACCAACAGAAAAGGCACAGGGCCTCCACATCACTGATAGGAGGTTATCTACCTTATGACCACTGACAAAAAAACAACAGCCCATTTTGCAGGATCAGGTAGATCAGAAAATGTTCTTTTACTCTCACTCTCTCTTTCTTCCTCTCTCTCTCTCCCTCCCCCTCTTACTGTCTCTCTCCCCATCCCTCCCTTCCTCCTTCTCTTCACCTGGTCCTTGTCCCAACCCCAGATGAGAAGCACAGGAGGAGAGAAGTAGAGTGGGAGAGCAGTCTCCATATCTCCCTGCCCCTGGAACTTCAGGTTTACCTGCATTGTGGGGAAGAGGAGAGCTCAGAGTAGAACAGAAGACTGAGGTTTTGAAACAGGTACAACTAAGTCTTCATAGACAAAACTCTCTTAATAAGCAAAAGTGACTGAAAAATTCTGGAATTAGATTGAAAGATCAATAAGGGAGCCTCTCCGAGTGAGAAAGGGCACTGTTGAGTATAGCTGGTAGCATGAATTATAAGATTATTTCATGTTTACACCTCAAGGAAACCAAGACATCCCAATACAGCCAATTTTATTTATATATATATATATATATATATATATGAAGTATTATATATAATATATATATAGCTGGTCTATATATATTATATATGCTATATAATATATATATAGCTGGACAATATATATATTATATATATAAAGTGTGTATATATATTATATATATATATAAAGTGTGTGTGTGTATATATATAAAAAATAGTATTTTTAGTAGAGACAGGGTTTCACCATGTTGACTAGGCTAGTCTCGAACTCCTGACCTCAGGTAATCCACCGCCTTGGCCTCCCAGAGTGCTGGGATTACAGGCGTGAGCCACATGTCTTCTTTTTTAAAATTATTATTATACTTTAAGTTCTGGGATACATGTGCAGAACGTGCAGGTTCGTTACATAGGTATATATGTGCCATGGTGGTTTGCTGCACCTATCAATCCATCATCTACATTAGGTATTTCTCCTAATGCTATCTCTCCCCTAGCCCCCAATCCCCCAACAGGCCCCGGTGTGTGATGTTCCCCTCCCGGTATCCATGTGTTCTCATTTTTCAACTCCCATTTATGAGTGAGAACGTGGTGTTTGGTTTTCTGTTCCTGTGTTAGTTTGCTGAAAATGATAGTTTCCAGTTTCATTCATGTCCCTGTAAAGGACAGGAACTCATCATTTTTAATGACAGCATAGTATTCCATGGTATATATGTGCCACATTTTCTTTATCCAGTCTATCATTGATGGACATTTGGGTTGGTTCCAAGTCTTTGCTATTGTGAACAGTGCTGCAATAAACATAGGTGTGCATGTGTCTTTATAACAAAATGATTTATAATCCTTTCGGTACATACCCAGTAATGGGATTGCTGGGTCAAATGGTATTTCTGGTCTTAGATCCTTGAGGAATCTCCACACTGTTTTCCACAATAGTTGAACTAATTTACACTCCCACCAGCAGTGTAAAAGCATTCCTATTTCTCTACAGCCTCTCCAGTATTGTTGTTTCCTGACTTATTAATGATCGCCATTCTAACTGGTGTGAGATGGTATCTCATTGTGGTTTTGATTCGCATTTCTCTAACAACCAGTGATAATGAGCTTTTTTTTCATATGTTTGTTGGCCACATAAATGTCTTCTTTTGAGAAGTGTCTGTTCACATTCCTTGCCCACTTTCTGATGGGGTTGTTTTTTTTCTTGTAAATTGGCTTAAGTTCCTTGTAGATTCTGGATATTAGCCCTTTGTCAGATGGACAGATTGCAAAAATTTTCTCACATTCTGTAGGTTGCCTGTTCCCTCTGATGATAGTTTATTTTGCTGTGCAGAAGCTCTTTAATTAGATCCCATTTGTCAATTTTGGCTTTTGTTGACATTGCTTTTGGTGTTTTAGACATGAAGTCCTTGCCCATGCCTATGTCCTGAATAGTATTGCCTAGGTTTTCTTCTAGGGCTTTTATGGTTTTAGGTCTTATGTTTAAGTCTTTAATCCATCTTGAGTTAATTTTTCTATAAGGTGTAAGGAAGGGGTCCAGTTTCTGTTTTCTGCACGTGGTTAGCCAGTTTTCCCAACACCATTTATTAAATAAGGAATCCTTTCCTCATTGCTCGTTTTTGTCAGGTTTGTCAAAGATCAGATGGTTGTAGATGTGTGGTGTGATTTCTGAGGTCTCTATTCTGTTCCATTGGTCTAGATCTCTGTTTTGGTAGCAGTACCATGCTGTTTTGATTACTGTAGCCTTGTAGCATAGTTTGAAGTCAGGTAGTGTGATGCCTCTTGCTTTGTTCTTTTTGATTAGGATTGTCTTGGCTATAAGGACTCTTTTTTGGTTCCATACGAAATTTAAAGTGGTTTTTTCTAATTCTTGAAGAAAGTCAATGGTAGCTTGATGAGAACAGCATTGACTCTATTAATCACTTTGGGCAGTAGGACCATTTTCACGATACTGATTCTTCCTATCCATGAGCATGGAATGTTTTTCCATTTGTTTGTGTCTTCTCTTACTTCCTTGAGCAGTGGTTTGTAGTTTTCCTTGAAGAGGTCCTTCACATCCCTTGTAAGTTGTATTCTTAGGTATTTTATTCTCTTTGTGGCAATTGTGAACGGGAGTTCACTCATGATTTGGCTGTTTGTCTATTATTGGTATATAGGAATGCTTGTGATTTCTGCACATTGATTTTTTATCCTGAGACTTTTCTGAAGTTGCTTATCAGCTTAAGGAGATTTGGGGCTGAGATGATGGATTTTTCTAAATATACAATCATGTCATCTGCAAACAGAGACAATCTGACTTCCTCTTTCCTATTTGAATACTATGGATTGATTGATTGATTGATTGAGATGGAGTCTCACTCCATCACCCTGGCTGGAGTGCAGTGGCACAACATCAGTTCACTGCAACCTCTGCCTCCTGGGTTCAAGCAATTCTCCTGTCCTAGCCTCCTGAAGAGCTGGGACTACAGTCACGTGCCACCACACCTGGTTAATTTTTGTATTTTTAGTAGAGATGGAGTTTCACTTTGTTGGTCAGGCTGGTCTCAAACTCCTGACCACAGGTGATCCACCCGCCTCAGCCTCCCAAAGTGCTGAGATTACAGGCATGAGCCACTGCGCCTGCCTTACTCTTTATTTCTTTCTCTTGCCTGATTACCCTGGCCAGAACTTCCAATCCTATGTTGAATAGGAATGGTGAGAGAGGGCATATTTGTCTTGTGCCGGTTTTCAAAGGGAATGCTTCCAGGTTTTGCCCATTCAGTATGATATTGGCTGCGGGTTTGTCATAAATATCTTATTATTTTGAAATACGTTCCATTAATACTTAGTTTATTGAGAGTTTTTAGCATAAAGTCGTGTTGAATTTTATCAAAGGCCTTTTCTGCATCTGTTGAGATAATCATGTGGTTTTTGTCTTTGGTTCTGTTTATGTGATGGATTACGTTTACTGATTTGTGTATGTTGAATCAGCCTTTCATCCCCGGGATGAAACTGACTTGATCATGGTGGATAAGCTTTTTGATGTGCTGCTGGATTCAGTTTGCTAGTATTTTATTGAGGATTTTTGTATCAATGTTCATCAGGGATATTGGCCTGAAATTTTCTTTTTTTGTTGTGTCTCTGCCAGGTCTTGGTATCAGGATGATGCTGGCCTCATAAAATGGGTTAGGGGGGAGTCCCTCTTTTTCTATTCTTTGGAATAGTTTCAAAAGGAGTGGTACCAGCTCCTCTTTGCACTCCTCTGGTATAATTCAGTTGTGAATCTGTCTGGTCCTGGGCTTTTTTTGGTTAATATGCTATTAATTACTGCCTCAATTTCAGAACTTGTTATTAGTCTATTCAGGGATTCAACTTCTTCCTGGTTTAGTTTTGGGATGGTGTATGTGTCCAGGAATTTACCCATTTCTTCTAGGTTTTGTAGTTTATTTGTGTAGAGGTATTTATAGTATTCTCTGTGATGGTAGTTTGCATTTCTGTGGGGCTGGTGGTGATATCCCCTTTATCATTTCTTTTATTGTGTCTATTTATTCTTCTCTCTTTTCTTCTTCATCAATCTGGCTAGCAGTCTATCTATTTTGTTAATCTTTTCAAAAAACTAGCTCCTGGCTGGGCGTGGTGACTCACGTCTGTAATCCCAGCACTTTGGGAGGCCAAGGCAGGTAGATCACAAGGTCAAGAGATGGAGACCATCCTGGCTAACATGGTGAAACCCCGTCTCTACTAAAAATACAAAAACGAAATTAGCCAGGCCCGGTGGCAGGTGCCTGTAGTCCTAGATACTCGGGAGGCTAAGGCAGGAGAATGGCGTGAACCCAGGAGGCGGAGCTTGCAGCGAGCCGAGATCGCGCCACTGTACTCCAGCCTAGGCGACAGTGAGAGTCTGTCTCAAAAAAACAAAACAAAACAAAACAAAACAAAACAAACACACACACACACAAAACCAGCTCCTGGATTCATTTTGATTTTTTTGAAGGATTTTTTGTGTCTCTATCTCCTTCAGTTCTGCTCTGATCTAAGTTATTTCTTGTCTTCTGCTAGCTTTTGAATTTGTTTGCTCTTGGTTCTCTAGTTCTTTAAATTGTGATGTTAGGGTGTCAATTTTAGATCTTTCCCACTTTCTCCTGTGGGCATTTAGTGGTATAAATTTCCCTCTAAACACTACTTTACCTGTATCCCAGAGATTCTAGTATGTTGTATCTTTGTTCTCATTGGCTTCAAATAACTCTTTTATTTCTGCCTTAATTATTTACCCAGTAGTCATTCAGGAGCAGGTTGTTCAGTTTCCATGTAGTTGTGTGGTTGTAAGTGAGTTTCTTAATCCTGAGTTCTGATTTGATTGCACCATGGTCTGAGAGACTGTTATGATTTCTGTTCTTTTGCATTTGCTGAGGAGTGTTTTACTTCCAATTATGTGGTCAAATGTAGAGTAAGTGTGATGTGGTACTGAGAAGAATGCATATTCTGTTGATTTGGGGCTGAGAGTTCTGTAGATGTCTATTAGGTCTGCTTGGTCCAGAGCTGGGTTGAAGTCCTGAATATCCTTGTTAATTTTTTGTCTTGTTGATCTGTCTAATATGGTGGGGTGTTAAACTCTCCCACTATTATTGTGTGGGAGTCCAAGTCTCTTTTTAGGTCTCTAAGAACTTGCTTTATGAATCTGGGTGCTCCTATATTGGGCACACATATATTTAGGATAGTTAGCTCTTCTTGTTGCATTTATCCCTTTACCATTATGTAATGCCCTTCTTTGTCTCTTTCAATCTTTGTTGGTTTAAATCTGTTTTATCAGAGACTAGGATTGCAACCTCTGCTTTTTTTTTTCTTTCCATTTGCTTGGTAAATATTCCTCCATCCCTTTATTTTGAACCTATGTGTGTGTTTGCACATGAGATGGGTCTCCTGAATATACCACACCAGTGGGTGTTGAGTCTTTATCCAATGTGCCAGTCTGTTTCTTTTAATTGGGGCATTTAGCCCGCTTACATTTAAGGTTAATATTGTTATATGTGAATTTGATCCTGTCATTACGATTCTAGCTGGTTATTTGGCCCGTTAGTTGATGCAGTTTCTTCGTAGTGTCGATGATCTTTACAATCTGGTATGTTTTTACAGTGGCTGATATTAGTTGTTTCTTTCCACGTTTAGTGCTTCCTTCAGGAGCTCTAGTAAGGCAGGCCTGGTGGTGACAAAATCTCTCACCATTTGCTTGTCTGTAAAGGATTTTATTTATCCTTCACTTATGAAGCTTAGCTTGGCTGGATATAAAATTCTAGGTTTAAAATTCTTTCCTTTAAGAATGTTGTATATTGGTCCCTACTCTCTTCTGGCTTGGAGGGTTTCTGCAGAGAGATCTGCTGTCAGTTCAAGGGGCTTCCCTTTGCGGTTAACCTGACCTTTCTCACTGGCTGCCCTTAACATTTTTTCCTTCATTTCCACCATGATGAATCTGACGATTATGTGTCTTGGGGCTGCTTTTCTCAAGGAGTATCTTTGTGGTGTTCTCTGTATTTCCTGAATTTGAATGTTGGCCTGTCTTGCTAGGTTGGGGAAGTTCTCCTGGATAATATCCTGAAGACTGTTTTCCAACTTGGTTCCATTCTCCCCATCACTTTCAGGTACACCAATCAAACGTGTAGGTTTGGTCTTTTCATGTAGTCCCATATTTCTTGAAGGCTTTGTTCTCTCCTTTTCATTCTTTTTCTCTAATCTTGTCTTCACGCTTTATTTCATTAAGTTGCTCTTCAGTCTCTGACATCCTTTCTTCCACTTGATCAGTTTGGCTATTGATACTTCTGTATGCTTCACGAAGTTCTTGTGCTGTGTTTTTAGCTCCATCAGGTCATTTATGTTCTTCTCTACACTGGTTATTCTAGTTAGCAATTCGTCTAACCTTTTTTCAAGGTTCTTAATTTCCTTGCATTGGGTTAGAACATGCTCCTTTAGCTTGGAGGAGTTTATTACCTACCTTCTGAAGCCTACTTCTGTCAATTTGTGAAACTCATTCTCGGTCCAGTGTTGTTTCCTTGCTGGCAAGGAGTTGTAATCCTTTGGAGGAGAAGAGGCATTCTGGTTTTTGGAATTTTCAGCCCTTTTGCACTGGTTTTTCCTCATATTCGTGGGTTTATCTGCCTTTGACCTTTGATCTTTGATGCTGGTGACCTTCGGATAGGGTTTTTGTGTGGATGCCCTTTTTGTTGATGTTGATGCTATTCCTTTCTGTTTGTTGGTTTTCCTTCTAATAGTCAGGGCCGTCTGCTGCAGGTCTGCTGGAGTTTGCTGAAGTTCAACTCCAGACTCTGTTTGCCTGGGTATCACCAGCAGAGGCTGCAGAACAGCAAAGATTGCTGCCTATTCCTTCCTCTGGAAGCTTCGTCCCAGAGGGGCACCTGCCAGATGCCAACCAGATGGAGCTCTCCTGTATGGGGTGTCTGTTGACGCCTGTTGGGAGGTATCTCCTAGTGAGGAGGCACAGGGGTCAGGGGCCCACTTGAGAAGGCAGTCTGTCCCTTAGCAGAGCTCAAACGCTGTGCTGGGTGATCCACTGCTCTCTTCAGAGCCAGCAGGCAGGAAAGTTTAAGTCTGCTGAAGCTGTGCCCACAGCCACCCCTTCCCATGGGTGCTCTGTCCCAGGGAGACGGGAGTTTTATCTATAAGCTCCTGACTGGGGTTGCTGCCTTTCTTTCAGAGATGCCCTGCCCAGAGAGGAGGAATCTACAGAGACAGTCTGGCTACAGCGGCCATGCCGAACCACAGTGGGCTCTACCCAGTTGGGACTTCCCAGCAGCTTTGTTTACACTGTAAGCCAGTTACATTAACAATAGTATTTATGTCCCATTTTTAGCCTCTGAGGTTTTTAAAAGAACCTTTATTAGGAACTCCTAAGAATGAAGGCAATAACCTTATGTACCAAGGAATTAATCCAGTCGCCTCTACTATACACATCATCTCATTAGACTTCCTAAGAGAATATGGGTATATGTTTATTTTCAGCTCTTTGGAGAGCATGAGCCAAAGTTTCCCTGAATACTAACATATGGAGAAAGAGAAAATGCAAAGCAGACGAGAAAGACAATCAAGTCTTAAGCAAAAGTAAATGAAGTGTTACTCTCCCGTCCCCAACAGAAAATACCTATTTATTTAGAAATGAGGGTAAGTGGCCGGGCGCGGTGGCTCACACCTGTAATCCCAGCACTTTGGGAGGCCAAGGTGGGCGGATCACGATGTCAGGAGATCGAGACCATCCTGGCGAACACAGTGAAACCCCGCCTCTACTGAAAATACAAAAAAATTAGCCGGGCATGGTGGCTGGTGCCTGTAGTCCCAGCTTCTAGGGAGGTTGAGGCAGGAGAATGGCGTTAACCTGGGAGGCGGCGGAGCTTGCATTGAGTGGAGATCGTGCCACTGCACTCCAGCCTGGGTGACAGAGCGAGACTCTGTCTCAAAAAAAAAAAAAAAAAAAGAAATGAGGGTAAGTAATGTTTTTGTTTTTTTCCAGTGGTTTTATAGGATAAAAATATGCCTCCATTATTTACAAGGCCCAACATAGCTGCCCTTTCAAGGACCTGAGATATCTATAAAATTTCTTAACAATATGGAATTTTGAAGAGTATTTTGATTACATATTAAAACAGAATGTAATTTCTTAAATATATTAACTAAAAGAATACAAGCATCTACTTTTTGCTTTTTTTTTGCCCTTTTTTGATTATTATTATACTTTAAGTTTTAGTGTACACGTGCCAACACACAGGTTTGTTACATATGTATACATGTGCCATGTTGGTGTGCTGTACCCATTAACTCGTCATTTACATTACCTATATCTCCTAATGCTATCCCTCCCCTCGACCCTCTCCCCACAATAGGCCCTGGTGTGTGATGTTCCCCTTCCTGTGTCCAAGTGATCTCATTGTTCAGTTCCCACCTATGAGTGAGAACATGTGGTGTTTGGTTTTCTGTTCTTGAGATAGTTTGCTGAGAATGATGGTTTCCAGCTGCATCCATGTCCCTACAAAGGACATGAACTCATCCTTTTATATGGCTGCATAGTATTCCATGGTGTATATGCGCCACATTTTCTTAATCCAGTCTGTCATTGATGGACGTTTGGGTTGATTCCAAGACTTTGCTATTGTGAATAGTGCTGCAATAAACATATGTGTGCATGTGTCTTTATAGCAGCATGATTTATAATCCTTTGGGTGTATACCCAGTAATGGGATGGCTGGGTCAAATGGTATTTCTAGTTCTAGATCCTTGAGGAATTGCCACACTGTTTTCCACAATGGTTGAACTAGTTTACAGTCCCACCAACAGTGTAAAAGTGCTCCTATTTCTCCACATCCTCTCCAGCACCTGTTGTTTCCTGATTTTTTAATGATTGCCATTCTAACTGGTATCAGATGGTATCCCATTGTGGTTTTGATTTGCATTTCTCTGATGACAAGTGATGATGAGCATTTTTTCATGTGTCTGTTGGCTGTATGAATGTCTTCTTTTGAGAAGTATCTGTTCATATCCTTTGCCCACTTTTTGATGGGGTTGTTTTTCTCTTGTAAATTTGTTTGAGTTCTTTGTAGGTTCTGGATAATAGCCCTTTGCCAGATGAGTACATTGCAAAAATTTTTCTCCCATTCTGTAGGTTGCCTGTTCACTCTGATGGTATTTTCTTTTGCTGTGCAGAAGCTCTTTAGTTTAATTAGATCCCATTTGTCAATTTTGGTTGTTGCCATTGCTTTTGGTGTTTTAGACATGAAGTCCTTGCCCATCCCTGTGTCCTGAATGGTATTACCTAGGTTTTCTTCTAGGGTTTTTATGGTTTTAGGTCTAACATTTAAGTCTCTAATCCATCTGGAATTAATTTTCATATAAAGAGTAAGGAAAGGATCCAGTTTCAGCTTTCTACTTATTTTCCCAGTACCATTTATTAAATAGGGAATCCTTTCCCCTTTTCTTGTTTTTGTCAGGTTTGTCAAAGATCAGATGGTTGTAGATGTGTGGTATTATTTCTGAGGGCTCTGTTCTGTTCCATTGGTCTATATCTCTGTTTTGGTACCAGTACCATGCTGTTTTCATTACTGTAGCCTTGTAGTATAGTTTGAAGTCAGGTAGCGTGATGCCTCCAGCTTTGTTTTTTGGCTAAGGATTGTCTTGGCAATGTGGGGTCTTTTTTGGTTCCATATGAACTTTAAAGCAGTTTTTTCCAATTCTGTGAAGAAAGTCATTGGTAGCTTAATGGGGATGGCATTGAATCTATAAATTACCTTGAGCAGTATGGCCATTTTCACAATATTGATTCTTCCTATCCATGAGCATGGTATGTTCTTCCATTTGTTTGTGTCCTCTTTTATTTCACTGAGCAGTGGTTTGTAGTTCTCCTTGAAGAGGTCCTTTACTTCCCTTGTAAGTTGGATTCCTAGGTATTTTATTCTCTTTGAAGCGATTGTGAATGGGAGTTCATTCATGATTTGGCTCTCTGTTTGTCTGTTACTGGTGTATAAGAATGCTTGTGATTTTTGCACATTGATTTTGTATCCTGAGACTTTGCTGAAGTTTCTTGTCAGCTTACAGAGATCTTGGGTTGAGACAATGGGGTTTTCTAAATATACAATCATGTCATCTGCAAACAGGGACAATTTGACTTTTTCTTTTCCTAACTGAATACTCTTTATTTCTTTCTCTTGCCTGACTGCCCCAGCCAGAACTTCCAACACTATATTGAATAGGAGTGGTGAGAGAGGGCATCCCTGTCTCGTGCCAGTTTTCAAAGGGAATGCTTCCAGTTTTTGCCCATTCAGTATGCTATTGGCTATGGGTTTGTCATAAATAGCTCTTATTATTTTGAGATATGTTCCATCAATACCAAATTTATTGAGAGTTTTTAGCATGAAGGGCTGTTGAATTTTGTCAAAGGCCTTTTCTGCATCTATTGAGATAATCATGTGATTTTTGTCTTTGGTTCTGTTTATATGATGGATTATGTTTACTGATTTCCATATGTTGAACCAGCCTTGCATCCCAGGGGTGAAGCCCACTTGATCATGGTGGATAAGCTTTTAGATGTGCTGCTGGATTCATTTTGCCAGTATTTTATTGAAGATTTTTGCATCGATGTTCATCGGGGATATTGGTCTAAAATTCTCTTTTTTTGTTGTATCTCTGCCAAGCTTTGGTATCAGGATGATGTTGGCCTCATAAAATGAGTTAGGGAGGATTCCCTCTTTTTCTATTGATTGGAATAGTAGAAGGAATGGTACTAGCTCCTCCTTGTACCTCTGGTAGAATTCGGCTGTGAATCTGTCTTCTGGTCCTGGACTTTATTTGGTTGGTAGGCTATTAATTATTGCCCCAATTTCAGAGCCTGCTATTGGTCTATTCAGGGATTCAACTTCTTCCTGGCTTAGTCTTGGGAGTCTGTAAGTGTCCAGGAAATTATCCATTTCTTCTAGGTTTTCTAGTTTATTTTCATAGAGGTGTTTATAGTATTCTCTCATGGTAGTTTGTATTTCTGTGGGATTGGTGGTGATATCCCCTTTATCATTTTTTATTGCATCTATTTGATTCTTCTCTCTTTTCTTATTAGTCTTGCTAAAAGTCTACCAATTTTGTTGATCTTTTCAAAAAACCAGCTCCTGGATTCATTGATTTTTTGAAGGGTTTTTTGTGTCTCTATCTCCTTCAGTTCTGCTCTGATCTTAGTTATTTCTTGCCTTCTGCTAACTTTTGAATGTATTTGCTCTTGCTTCTCTAGTTCTTTTAATTGTGATATTAGGGTGTCAACTTTAGCTCTTTCCTGCTTTCTCTTGTGGGCATGTAGTGCTATAAATTTCCCTCTACACATTGCTTTAAATGTGTCCCAGAGATTCTGGTATGTTGTATCTTTGTTCTCATTGGTTTCAAAGAACATCTTTATTTCTGCCTTCATTTTGTTATGTACCCAGTAGCCATTCAGGAGCAGGCTGGTCAGTTTCCAAGCAGTTGAGCAGTTTTGATTGAGTTTCTTAGTCCTGAGTTCTAGTTTGATTGCACTGTGGTCTGAGAGACAGTTTGTTATAATTTCTGTTTTTTTACATTTGCTGAGGAGTGCTTTACCTCCAACTATGTGCTCAATTTTGGA
This sequence comes from Chlorocebus sabaeus, assembly GCF_047675955.1. Lineage (NCBI taxonomy): Eukaryota > Metazoa > Chordata > Mammalia > Primates > Cercopithecidae > Chlorocebus > Chlorocebus sabaeus. The sequence goes on from NC_132913.1 coordinate 83,211,865, forward strand.
ATAAGTGTGATACGGTGCTGAGAAGAATGTATATTCTGTTGATTTGGGGTGGAGAGTTCTGTAGAAGTCTATTAGGTCCCCTTGGTGCAGAGTTGAGTTCAATTTCTGGATATCCTTGTTAACTTTCTGTCTCATTGATCTGTCTAATGTTAACAGTGGGGTGTTAAAGTCTCCCATTATTATTGCATGGGAGTCTAAGTCTCTTTGTAAGTCTCTAAGGACCTGCTTTATGAATCTGGGTGCTCCTGTATTGGGTGCATATATATTTAGGATAGTTAGTTCTTCTTGATGAATTGATCCCTTTACCATTATGTAATGGCCTTGTCTCTTTTGATCTTTGTTGGTTTAAAGTCTGTTTTATCAGAGACTACGATTGCAACCCTGCTTTTTTTTGTTCTCCATTTGCTTGGTAGATCTTCCTCCATCCCTTTATTTTGAGCCTATATGTGTCTCTGCATGTGAGATGGGTCTCCTGAATACAGCACACTGATGGGTCTGACTCTTTATCCAATTTGCCAGTCTGTGTCTTTTAATTGGAGCATTTAGCCCATTTACATTTAAGGTTAATATTGTTATGTGTGAACTTGATCCTGTCGTTATGATGTTAGCTGGTTATTCTGCTCGTTAGTTGATGCAGTTTCTTCCTAGCATCGATGGTCTTTACATTTTGGCATGTTTTTGCAGTGGCTGGTACCAGTTATTCCTTTCAATGTTTAGTGCATCCCTTACGCAGCCTTGCTGCTGCCTTGCAGTTAGAGCTCAGACTGCTGTGCTCTCAAGGAAGCAGGCTCCGTGGGCGTGGTACCCTCCAGGCCAGGTGTGGGATTAAATCTCCTGGTGTGCCATTTGCTAAGACCCTCGGTAAAGTGCAGTATTAGGGTGGCAGTCACCCAATTTTCCAGGTATTGTGTGGCTCAGTTTCCCTTGGCTAGGGAAAAGAATTCCCTTGCCCCTTGAGCTTCCCAGGTGAGGCGATGCCTCACCCTGTTTCAGCTCTCGCTGGTCGGGCTGCACCTGCTGACCAGTACCGACTGTCCAACATGCCCCAGTGAGATGAACCTGCTATCTCAGTTGAAAATGCACAAATCACCTGTCTTCTGTGTTGCTCATGCTGGGAGCTGGAGGCTTGAGCTGTTCCTATTTGGCCATCTTGGGTGCCCCCCGTCTCTACTACTTTTTGCTTTTTTAAACAATAAAAAAATTCTCCTTCATCACCTTCCTAACGAAAATATATCCATATTATGAGGATTTTGCACTGCCATAAGGAAACTATATATAAAAGACTGAATTTCTGACATAAATTAATTAGAGATGATTGTGTTACAAAGCAACTTACTAATGGGTTCTTTAAATATGGAATTAATTCCAGTGTGATTAATTTTACAAAGGTTTGGTTTATAAAAAGATTTATTTCAGGTACTATTATATAAACGAGGTAAAGATTAAATAAATAAAACCATGTCCATCTTTCTGAATATTTTCATATCAAATCATATAGTTGACGTCAATACAGTATTATCAACATTTTGGATTATAGTAACAGCTCTTAAAGTTTAAATAACAATAAAGATATGCATATTTCTATTTCAGGGTAGGACATTTTTAAGATAATACTTATCCTACCTTATAGTATTATATTTTATCAAAATACCAATGCAGAAGTTTATATTCATTTAATGATATGATTTAATAACTAACTTTTTTCTATTTTAATATTTAATGACACACAACCATGCTTCTGAGGCAGTAAATAAATGTATTCTGCCAGCCACAGTGGCTCATGCCTGTAATCCCAGCACTTTGGAAGGCCGAGATGGGTGGATCACTTGAGGTCAAGAGATCAAGACCAGCCTGGCCAACATGGTAAAACCCCGTCTCTACCAAAAATACAAAAATTAGCTGGGCATGGTGGCACATGACTGTAATCTCAGTTACTGAGGCAGGAGAATCACCTGAGCCTGGGAGGCAAAGGTTGCAGTAAGCCTAGATTGCACCACTGCACTCCAGCCTGGGTGACAGGGCGAGACTCCATCTCAAAAAAAAAAAAAAAAAGTCCTCTGAATTGAACACAAAAGGTACTTTTTTTTAGTGTTACCGTTTTTATTAAATTCTCTCTTTAGTTTAAATTGTAAGTTCTCCTCCACAGTATTTGTGTATTTTTCTTTCTTTACTGTATCTTATTTGCATTTATTGAACTTTTTAGATATATTTATCTTTGCAACTCATCTGTTTTTAGGTCCCTACCAGAAAAATGTGTTGAGTCGTTGGCATACTGACATGTGTGCACCACAGTGAGTTTCAGTGTGTTGTATTCCATAACAAGACAGCCACAGAATAGACAGTCAGCAAGTACCTCGTACAGTGTCTTCCTACCAGAGTATCAGATAAGAATCAATAATAGAACCAAAAGTTGTTAAACAATGCAAATTTCAATTTGGACTTCAAGGAGTAATCAGGACAAAATATCTACTTTTGCTTGCAACATTTTCTGCTCCTGGCATTCTAAAATAATAGCTGAAAAGACAAAGTACATGTGAAACAGATAATGGCTTATTGGAAACAATAATGGTTTATACAGATTTCTGAAAACACAAATCATGTCACTTCAACCAAATTATGGCATTTTTGGAGATTTTTTCACCTACCTGCATGACAGTTCTCATTATATCTCTCCATGTCTTATCCACAGCTGTAAATCGTCTGCCTTCCTCAGGCATCTGAGACATAATGTCTGGAGAACTGAAAATGGGCTCCAGATACAGCCACGTGGCTTGGACCTTCAGCCATTCATCCAGAATCTCCTGAAGCAGTAGGAGCTTGCCCTCCCATTCTCTGAGAAGCAAAACACAGTGGCTCTTATTGACAGGAAACCAAGCAAATGTTTCAAATGACAAAATTCAAAACCACAACTAGACTGTCAATCTTGTATATAATGTTATACAACTGTATATAACCTTGTATATAATGTATATAATATTCCAATTTCCATTCATCTAGTTGCATTTAAAGATAAATCACTAGATTTGTTCTACAAAATATGTTTAAAGATAATAATATAACATTTATGCTTATACAGATATACATGTTAAGATATACTTATCTACTGTTGGGCTGGTTTCTGTATACATCATAGAAATAAACCTTTCTGCTATCTAGTTCCATGACTAGAGAGTACAAATTGAAAAATGAGATTTTATTGCCAGTAAAGGTATTCCCAATCAAGAATACTCCGAGCTTCTGAGGAAAGATAGTTACATCCAATACTTCTTTCCTTCAATGCTCTTTTTTCCCCCTTAATTTGGGCCCCTTATTTCTAGAATAAAGCCTTTATTTCTAAAATATAGTTGACCCTTCAACAACACAGGTTTCAACTGTGTAGGTCCACTTTTACATGGATTTTTTTCAATAAAGGTTACATGGACTTTGCCTGATTCTCCTGTCTCCGCTTCCACCCTCTCCACCTCTTCTGCTTCTGCCATCCCTGAGACAACAAGACCAATCCCTCCTCTTTCTCCTCCTCCTCCCTCAGTATACTCAACATGAAGACGAGGATGAAGATCTTCATGATGACCCACTGCCACTTAATGAATAGTAAATATATTTTTCTCATGATTTTCTTAACAACATTTCCTTTTCTCCAGCTTACTTTATTATAAGAATATAGTATATAATACATGTAACATTCAAAGTATGCATTATGTTATTTGTAAGGTTTCTGGTTAACAGTAGGCTATTTGTAGTTACGGTTTTGAAGAGTCAAAAGTTATATGCAGATTTTCAACTGCGTGGGGATTCAGCACCCCTAAAACCCTAAATTGTTCAAGGGTCAACTGTATTTCAATTTATAAAATGTAACTGGCATTTTATAGAAAAATCTACATACTCCAAAATAGTGTAGCATTTATGAGAAGGTGGAATATTTAAATTTACAATAGGTTATCAGTTCGTTTCTAAATATAGAGAATACACATAATGATTTAATTTCCTCAAGAATAAATATAATTACTCCATAAACTAATAATTTTACAAGCACAGTTCTGAGGTCTCTATGTGTTTACTCCATCATCATGTCAACTCTATGAGGTAGGGTCATCGTAACATCTGTTTATCAATGGAGAGACTAAGGCACATAGAGGCAACTGCCAGGCTCAAGTTTAGCCAGAAAATAAACGATAGAGCCAAGATTTGAACTCAGACATTTGTAATTACTCTGCTATCAGAGATAACATAGTCATAAGGAAGAATGATTTATTAATAGCAACAGAACTTTGCTTGAATCCAGGAGGCAGAGGTTGCAGGGAGCTGAGATCGCGCCACTGCACTCCAGCCTGGGCAACAGAGCAAGACTCCATCTCAAATTAATTAATTAATTTAATTAAATGGCAACAGAACTTAGATGTGGCGTAGTCTTACGTACATTAACATATTACTCATCATTTAAGCAGTGTTCTGTGATTTTAGATCTTTAAAACAAACAAATGTTAATGAGTTTGCCAACTAACCAGGGATTTTCAGATGTCTTTCTAAAATATTTTTATTTCAATGCTTATCAGTGAATTTGTTTAACTTCTTTGCACAAAAAAACCCAAATGCTTCTGTTTTCTTTTGTTGTTCTTCCTCTTTTTCTATCTAATTTTTGTCTGATTCAGAAAATTTCCAAGCAGGTAATGATATTATGCATAGTCCCTTAAAATGGAATCTAGATGTATCACTTTCAGAGTAGTTCAAAAATTCTTGTCTTAATGTGCATTCTGGAGCAAGCTGGCAGGAGGCAGAATGACCAGAGGATGAGCCAAGGCCAGTCAGAACATGCCCAAGTGTATGACAACACCTAAGTCACCAGAGGCAGATACTACCAAGCTGTTAGCATTCCCTTGCCATGAAAATCCACTGAAGACAGTAGTCTGATTTTGATGGACTCTGTTTTTTAAAGGTAATATATAGCCTGCTTAATGTAAATTACGAAAACTGGAAACATTGACAGCTAGGCTTACTTTAATTGGCTGTGTATGATGCTTAAAACTCCCAAACTAAAATTATAGTTTCATTCTTTTTCACTTATTTGCCATCCTTCATGCATATGAGTAGAAATTACAATAGATATTCAGCAATCCTCTATGACAAGCTAATATATTTTAAAAATAAAATTATCTTCAGTTCACAGATACAAAATTATTTTTTGAGAGTTAAAAAATAAGATCATATTGTAGGCAATAAAAACAAATATCTGGATATTGACTGTCCACTGTCTTTGTTATGAATATAGAAGTTAATAAACCATTAAGATGATAGCAAAGAATGAGCAATCTTCCAATAGCAATGAAGCCATTGATTATATCTTTAAATATTTAAAGATCTTAAATATTTAGTATTAAATGCTAAGTATGAAATGCAGAATCAATTCTCAAAAGAAATAAAATATTAAGCATGAGATATTAAGTGTGAAATAATTCTCAAAGGAGCTTTACATTAAATACAAGTGATTTTGGTAACAGAGCATAAACATTGCCATATAAATGTCACTTTACCTCATTTGTTTTTCATAAGGCTTAATGAAAGGAGATCCTCGCATAGTTTGTGTTTTAACAATATGGTCATCCAACAACATCTGAATGTCATCAACTGATGCCAAAATAAATGTCCCAGTTTCTCTATAAGAATGGATGACAAATTCCACTGCATCCCATTCAGTAATCATCTTCTCCATCGCTTTTTCAAGAGAATATTCTTTGCTAGCTGCTTCGCTAATACCTTCAAATCTGTCTAGATATGGTTCCAGATTCATGTCTAAAAAGGAGAAGACCATGGAGTCATCTGATGGCTGCAAAGGGTAACCAACAACGGCAGACATGGCCTCCCAGTGCCTGGGGCGCAAACCAGGATTACAGATCACTTGAATGAGAGGAATGTGCTGCTTGAAATCTTCCACCTTTGATCTTACTTTTTTTGTCATTGCCAATGCATATGGAGAATCATGAAAGGTTTTTTCCAGTTTATATAATCCTCTCCAGTAATTTCCAATATCTGCTTCTACTTGGTCTGGATTCACTTTGTGATATGGCCCTTCAGTCCATGTTCTATATTTGCTGCTAAATTCGACAGCAGTTTCGTAAAGACGAAGATAAGGGTTCAAGCCATCTTGGATTTTTTTACGTTGAGGATATACAGATGGTAGCCAACCAAATGCTTCCTCTTCAGCATTAAACTGCTCAATCTGAAAGGACAGGTATTGAATATATTAGTTATGTTGAAAGTGAATGATACTGCAAATTAAGTTTTATTAAGTATCTACTTCAAATGTGAGCCAAAAAAACCTTACTAAACCCTGAAGTTAAACTTCAATAATCTAGAAAAACTGAGCAGCAATCTCGTTTTCCTATTTCTTTTTTCAATTGACAAAAATGTATATATTTATGGTACACAACATGTTTCAAGAAAATGTATATATTATGGAATGGGTAAATAAAACCAATTAACATATACTACCTCACACACTTTTTTTGGTAAAGAGAACACTACACAATCTACTCTCTTAGCAATGTTCAAGTATATAATATGTTGCTATTACCTGTAGTCATCAATTTGTACAATAGATACCTTAAACGTATTCCTCCTAAAGTTTTTTATCCTTTGACCAACATCTTCCCCAATCCCCACTGCCCACCAGCCCCACCCCTGTAGGCATCATTCTACTCTCTGCTTCTATGAGTTTGCTTTTTTTAAGATCCATTATAACTGAGATAATGTGGTATTTGTCTTTCTGTTCCTAGCATATTTGATGTAAGTGCTCCAGGTTTATCCATGTTGTTACAAATGACAGGATTTCCCATTTTTTTCCCCTCTAAGGCTGAATAGCATTCCCCTATTTCTTTTTTATTACAGTTTTCAGAGAACAATGTCTGGTTATGTTAGTTAAAAGAGTTAATACACATTCACATATATAAAGAAGAAGCTGTCTGTTCAGACACATTGAGGATACAGCATCATTCTTTAGTTAATAAGAACTAAAGTACTTTTTAATATACACAGCATTGTGTTAGGTACTGTGGAAAACAGAAAAAAGTATTATATTGTAAAATACTAACTCCAAGGAGTTAGTAATCTAGCTCAGGGGAAAAGATATACATAGGTGAAAATTTAACTAATTTTTCAATAATAATAACATAAAGCAATAGAAAAGACATCTCAGAGAAATAACTATTTAAAATAAATAAAATATAATATAAAATGCTAACACCTAGAGTTGAGAGAGAGTGCTGACATACTGCAGTCACAGATGTTTCTGTAAAGAAAATGAAGCTCGAGTTCAGTCTTGAACACTTACTCTTAGTTGTGAAGTATGTGAGGACATGGACAGTTGAGAAGAGCACTGGAAAGTGTTCATTAGCTAGATACATCGGTTATGAGGTTACTTAAAATTTCAGTGGCCTCAGTTTTTAAAAAATATTTGTGGGTACACAGAAGTAGGTGTATATACTTACGGTATACATGAGATATTTTGATAGAGGTATACAATGCCTAATAATCACATGTTAAATGGGGTATCCATCCCCCAAACATTTATCCTGCATGTTTTAAACAATCCAATTATACACTTTCGGTTTTTTGTTTGTTTTTGAGACAGAGTCTCACTCTGTCACCCAGGCTGGAGTGTAGTGGCAAGATATTGGCTCACTGCAGCCTCAACTTCCTGGGCTCAAATGATCCTCCCACCTCAGCCTCCCAAATAGCTGGGACTACAGGCACGTGCCACCATGCCTGGCCAATTTTTGTAATTTTAGTGGAGATAGGTTTTTGCCATGTTGCTCAGGTTGGTCTCAAATTCCTTGGCTCAAGTGATCTGCCTGCCTTGGCCTACCAAAGTGATGGGATTAGAAGTGTAAGCCACCACACCTGGCCCTGCTGTGGTTATTTTTAAATGTGCAATTAAATTATTATTGACAAATACCAGATATTATTTGTTCTTACTATTTTTTGTACTCACTAAACATTCCCACTTACCTCCTACCCCACGACTACCATTCCCAGCTTTTGATAACCATCCTTCTACTCTCTTTCTCCATGAATTCAATGTTTAACTTTTTAGCTCACACAAGTTAAGTGGGAACATGCAAAGTTTGTCTTTCTGTGCCTGGCATAGTTCACTTAATATAATGACTTCCGGTTCCATCAATATTGTTGCAAATGACAGAATCTCGTAATCTATTATGGCTGAATAGTACTCCATTGTGTACAGATACCACATTTTCTTTGGTTTTTTAAATTAATTTTTTTTTTATTATACTTTATGTTCTAGGGTACATGTGTACAATGTGCAGGTTTGTTACATATGTATACATGTGCCATATTGGAGTGCTGCACCCATTAATTTATCATTTACATTAGGTATATCTCCTAATGCTATCCCTCCCCCTTACCCCCACCCCACAACAGGCCCCGGTGTGTGATGTTCCCCTTCCTGGGTCCAAGTGTTCTCATTGTTCAACTCCCATCTATGAGTGAGAACACGTGGAGTTTGATTTTCTGTTCTTGTAATAGTTTGCTGAGAATGATGGTTTCCAGCTGCATCCATATCCCTACAAAGGACATGAACTCATCCTTTTTTATGGCTGCATAATATTCCATGGTGTATATGCACCACATTTTCTTAATCCAGTCTGTCATTGATGGACATTTGGGTTGATTCCAAGTCTTTGCTATTGTGAATAGTGTTGCAGTAAACATACATGTGCATGTGTCTTTATAGCAGCATGATTTATAATCCTTTGGGTATATATCCAGTAATGGGATGGCTGAGTCAAATGGTATTTCTAGTTCTACATCCTTGAGGAATCGCCACACTGTCTTCCACAATGGTTGAACTAGTTTACAGTCCCACCAACAGTATAAAAGTGTTCCTATTTCTCCACATCCTCACCAGCACCTGTTGTTTCCTGACTTTTTAATGATTGCCATTCTAACTGGTGTCAGATGGTATCTCATTGTGGTTTTGATTTGCATTTCTCTGATGACAAGTGATGATGAGCATTTTTTCATGTGTCTGTTGGCTGTATGAATGTCTTCTTTTTCAGAAGTGTCTGCTCATATTCTTTGCCCACTTTTTGAGGGGGTTGTTTTTTTCTTGTAAATTTGTTTGAGTTCTTTGTAGGTTCTGGATACTAGCCTTTTGTCAGATGAGTAGATTGCAAAAATTTTCTCCCATTCTGTAGGTTACCTGTTCACTCTGATGGTAGTTTCTTTTGCTGTGCAGAAGCTCTTAGTTTAAGTGGATCCCATTTGTCAATTTTGGCTTTTCTTGCCGTTGCTTTTGGTGTTTTAGACATGAAGTCCTTGCCCATGCCTATGTCCTGAATGGTATTGCCTAGGTGTTCTTCTAGGGTTTTTAGGTTTTAGGTCTAACATTTAAGTCTCTAAGCCATCTTGAATTAATTTTTGTATAAGGTATAAGGAAGGGGTCCAGTTTCAGCTTTCTACTTATGGCTAGCCAGTTTTCCCAGCACCATTTATTAAATAGGGAATCCTTTTCCCATTTCTTGTTTTTGTCAGGTTTGTCAAAGATCAGATGGTTGTAGATGTGTGGTATTATTTCTGAGGGCTCTGTTCTGTTCCATTGGTCTATACCTCTGTTTTGCTACCAGTACCATGCTGTTTTGGTTACTATAACCTTGTAGTATAGCTTGAAGTCAGGTAGCGTGATGCCTCCAGCTTTGTTCTTTGGCTTAGGATTGTCTTGGCAATGCGGGCTCTTTTTTGGTTCCATACGAACTTTAAAGTAGTTTTTTATAATTCTGTGAAGAAAGTCATTGGTAGCTTAATGGGGATGGCATTGAATCTATAAATTACCTTGGGCAGTATGGCCATTTTCATGATATTGATTCTTCCTATCCATGAGCATGGAATGTTCTTCCATTTGTTTGTGTCCTCTTTTATTTTATTGAGCAGTGGTTTGTAGTTCTCCTTGAAGAGGTCCTTCACATCCCTTGTAAATTGGATTCCTAGGTATTTTATTCTCTTTAAAGCAATTGTGAGTGGAAGTTCATTCATGATTTGGCTCTCTGTTTGTCTGTTATTGGTGTATACGAATGTTTGTGGGTTTTGCACATTGATTTTGTATCCTGAGACTTTGCTCAAGTTGCTTATCAGCTTAAGGAGATTTTGGGCTAAGATGATGGGGTTTTCTAAATATACAGTCACGTCACCTGCAAACAGGGACAATTTGACTTCCTCTTTCCCTAATTGAAAACCCTTTATTTCTTTCTCTTGCCTGATTGCCATGGCCAGAACTTCCAACACTATGTTGAATAGGAGTGGTGAGAGAGGGCATCCCTGTCTTGTGCCAGTTTTCAAGGGGAATGCTTCTAGGTTTTGCCCATTCAGTATGCTATTGGCTGTGGGTTTGTCATAAATAGTTTTAATTATTTTGAGATATGTTCCATCAATACCAAATTTATTGAGAGTTTTTAGCATGAAGGGCTGTTGAATTTTGTCAAAGGCCTTTTCTGCATCTATTGAGATAATCATGTGGTTTTTGTCTTTGGTTCTGTTTATATGATGGATTATGTTTACTGATTTCCGTATGTTGAACCAGCCTTGCATCCCAGGGGTGAAGCCCACTTGACCAAGGTGGATAAGCTTTTCGATGTGCTGCTGTATTTGGTGTGCCAGTATTTTATTGAGGATTTTTGCATCGATGTTCATCAGGGATATTGGTCTAAAATTCTCTTTTTTTGTTGTCTCTCTGCCAGGCTTTGGTATCAGGATGATGTTGGCCTCATAAAATGAGTTAGGGAGGATTCTCTCTTTTTCTATTGATTGGAATAGTTTCAGAAGGAATAGTACCAGCTCCTCCCTGTACCTCTGGTAGAATTCAGCTGTGAATCCAGCTGGTCCTGGACTTTGTTTGGTTAATAGGCTATTAATTATTGTCTCAATTTCAGAGCCTGCTATTGGTCTATTCAGGGATTCAACTTCTTCCTGCTTTAGTCTTGGGAGAGCGTATGTGTCCAGGAATTTATCCATTTCTTCTAGGTTTTCTAGTTTATTTGTGTAGAGGTGTTTATAGTATTCTGATGGTAGTTTGTATTTCTGTGGGATTGGTGATGATATCCCCTTTATCACTTTTTATTGCATCTATTTGATTCTTCTCTCTTTTCTTCTTTATTAGTCTTGCTAACAGTCTATCGATTTTGTTGATCTTTTCAAAAAACCAGCTCCTGGATTCATTGATTTTTTTGAAGGGTTTTTTGTCTCTATCTCCTTCAGTTCTGCTCTGATCTTAGTTATTTCTTGCCTTCTGCTAGCTTTCGAATGTGTTTTCTCTTTATTCTCTCGTTCTTTTAATTGTGATGTTAGGGTGTCAATTTTAGCTCTTTCCTGCTTTCTCTTGTGGGCATTTAGTGCTATAAATTTCCCTCTCCATTCTGCTTTAAATATGTCCCAGAGATTCTGGTATGTTGTATCTTTGTTCTCATTGGTTTCAAAGAACATCTTTATTTCTGCCTTCATTTTGTTATGTACCCAGTAGTCATTCAGGAGCAGGTTGTTCAGTTTTCATGTAGTTTAGCGGTTCTGATTGAGTTTCTTCATCCTGAGTTCTAGTTTGATTGCACTGTGGTTGAAAGACAGTATGTTATAATTTCTCTTCTTTTACATTTGCTGAGGAGTGCTTTACTTCCAAGTATGTGGTCAATTTTGGAATAAGTGTGATGTAGTGCTGAGAAGAATGTATGTTCTGTTGATTTGGGGTGGAGAGATCTGTAGATGTCTATTAGGTCCCCTTGGTGCAGAGTTGAGTTCAATTCCTGGATATCCTTGTTAACTGTCTCATTGATCTGTCTAATGTTGACAGTGGGGTGTTAAAGTCTCCCATTATTATTGTATGGGAGTCTAAGTCTCTAAGGACTTGCTTTATGAATCTGGGTGCTCCTGTATTGGGTGCTTATATATTTAGGATAGTTAGCTCTTCTTGTTGCATTGATCCCTTTACCATTATGTAATGGCCTTCTTTGTCTCTTTTGATCTTTGTTGGTTTAAAGTCTGTTTTATCAGAGACTATGACTGCAACCCCTGCTTTTTTTTGTTTTCCACTTGCTTGGTCGATCTTCCTCCATCCTTTTATTTTGAGCCTATGTGTGTCTCTGAACGTGTGATGGGTCTCCTGAATACAGCACACTGAAGGGTCTTGACTCTTTATCCAATTTGCCAGTCTGTGTCTTTTAATTGGAGCATTTAGTCCATTTACATTTAAGGTTAATATTGTTATGTGTGAACTTGATCCTGTCATTATGATGTTAGCTGGTTATTCTGCTCATCAGTTGATGCAGTGTCTTCCTAGCATCGATGGTCTTTACATTTTGGCATGTTTTTGCAGTGGCTGGTACCAGTTATTCCTTTCCATGTTTAGTGCTTCCTTCAGGAGCTCTTGTAGGGCAGGCCTGGTGGTGACAAAATCTCTCAGCATTTGCTTGTCTGCAAAGGATTTTATTTCTCCTTCAATTATGAAACTTAGTTTGTCTGGATATGAAATTCTGGGTTGAAAATTCTTTTCTTTAAGAAAGTTGAATATTGGCCCCCACTCTCTTCTGGCTTGTAGAGTTTCTGCCAAGAGATCCGCTGTTAGTCTGATGTGATTCTCTTTGTGGGTAACCTGACCTTTCTCTCTGGCTGCCCTTGACATGTTTTCCTTCATTTCAACTTTGGTGAATCTGACAATTATATGTCTTGGAGTTGCTCTTCTCGAGGAGTATCTTTGTGGCATTCTTTGTATTTCCTGAATTTGAATGTTGGCCTGCCTTGCTAGGTTGGTGAAGTTCTCCGGATAATATCCTGCAGAGTGTTTTCCAACTTTGTTCCATTCTCCCCATCACTTTCGTGTACACCAATCAGATATAGATTTGGTCTTTTCACATAGTCCCATATTTCTTGGAGGCTCTGTTAGTTTCTTTTTGCTCTTTTTTCTCTAAACTTCTCTTCTCACTTCATTTCATTCATTTGATCTTCAATCACTGATACCCTTTGTTCCAGTTGATAGAATCGGCTACTGAAGCTTGTGCATTCGTCACGTAGTTCTCATGCCATGGTTTTCAGCTCCATCAGGTCGTTTAAGGACTTCTCTACACTGGTTATTCTAGTTAGCCAAGAGTCTAATCTTTTTTCAAGGTTTTTAGTTTCTTTGTGCTGGGTTTGTACTTCCTCCTTTCGCTCAGAGAAGTTTGATCCTCTGAAGCCTTCTTCTCTCAACTCATCAGTCATTCTCCATCTAGCTTTGTTCTGTTGCTGGAGAGGAGCTGCGTTCCTTTGGAGGGGGAGAGGCGCTCTAATATTTAGAATTTTCAGCTTTTCTGCACTACTTTTTCCCCATCTTTGTGGTTTTATCTACCTTTGGTCTTTGGTGATGGTGATGTACAGATGGGGTTTTGGTGTGGATGTCCTTTCCGTTTGTTAGTTTTCCTTCTAACAGTTAGGCCCCTCAGCTGCAGGTCTGTTGGAGTTTGCTTGAGGTCCACTCCAGACCCTGTTTGCCTGTGTATCAGCAGCGGAGGTTCAGTTGGAAATGCAGAAATCACCTGTCTTCTGTGTCACTCATGCTGGGAGCTGCAGGCTGGAGCTGTTCCTATTTGGCCACCTTGGCACCACCCCCAGATACCACATTTTCTTTATCCACTCATCTCTTGCTGGACACTTAGGCTTCCAAATCATGGCTATTGCGAACAGTGCTGCAACAAACATGGGAGTGCAGATATCTCTTTGATATCTTGATTTCCTTTCTTTAGGGTATATACCAGCAACGGAATTGCTGGATGATATGGTAACTCTAGTTTTAGTTTTTTAAGGAAGCTGCAAACTGTTCTCCATAGTGGTTGTACTAACTTACTTTCCCACCAACAGTGTATGATAGCTTCCTTTTCTCTACATCTTTGACAGCAGTTGTTGCCTGTTATTTGAATAAAAGCCATTTTAACTGAAGTGAGATGATATCTCATTGTTGTTTTGATTTGCATGTCTCTGATGATCAGTGATGGTGAGCACCTTTTCAAATGCCTATTTGCCATTCATATGTCTTCTTTTGTGAAACATCTCTTCAGATCTTTTGCCTATTTTAAATTCAGGTTATTAGAGATTTTCTAATGGAGTTGTATGATCTCTTTATGTATTCCGGTTATTAATCCTTCATCGGATGGGTAGTTTGTAGATATTTTCTCCCATGCTCTGGGTTGTCTTTTCATGTTGTTGATTGTTTCCTTTGTTGTGTGGAAGCTTTTTAACTGGATGTGATCCCATTTGTCCACTTTTGCTTTGTTTGCCTATGCTTGAGGGGTATTATTCAACAAATTTTTGCCCAGTCCAAATTCCTGGAGAGTTTTCTCCAATGTTTCCTTGTAGCAGCTTCATAGTTTGAGGTCTTAGATTTAAGTCTTTAATCCATTTTGATTTGATTTTTGTATATGGTGAGAGATAGGGGTCTAGTTTCATTCTTCTGTATATGAATATCCAGTTGTCCCAGCACCATTTGCTGAAGAGACTGTCTTTTTCCCAATGTATGTTCTTGGCATTTTTCTCTAAAATGAGTTTACTGTAGATTTATGAATTTGTTTCTGGGCTCTCCATTCTGTTCCATTGGTCTATGTGTCTGTTTTTCCGCCAGTACCGTACTGTTTTGGTTACTAAAGGTCTGAATTCTAATTTGAAACCAGGTATGTGATTCCATCAGTTTTGTTCTTTTTGCTCAAGATAGCTTTGGCTATTCTGAGTTTTTTTTGTGGCTCCACAAAAATTGTAGAACTGTGGGGATGGGCAGGAGACAAAAAAAATTAGGATTGTTTTTATTATTTCTGTGAGGAATCTCATTGGCATTTTGTTAGTGATTGCATTAAATATGTAGATTGCTTTGGGTAGTATGAACATTTTAACAATATTGATTCTTCAAATCCATGAACATGAAATATTCCTTTTTCTGTGTCCCCTTCAATTTCTTTCAACAATATTTTATACTTTTCATTGCAGAGACCTGTGGCTTCTTTGGCTAAATTAATTCTTAGGTATTTAATTTTATTTGAGACTATTGTAAATGGGACTACTTTCTTGATTTCTTTTTCAGATTGTCCACCTTTGGCATATATAAATGCCACTGATTTTTGTATGTTAATTTTGTATCCTGTAACTTGTTTATCAGCTCTAATAGTTTTTTTTTTTTTTTTTTTTTTTTGGAGGAGTCTTTATGTTTTCCCAGCTATGAGATCATATTGGCCAGGTGTGGTGGCTCACGCATGTAATTCCAGCACTTTGGAAGCCTGAGGCGGGCAAATCACGAGGTCAAGAGTTCAAGATCAGCCTGGCTAACATGGTGACACCCCATCTCTACTAAAAATACAAAAAAAATTAAAAAATTAGCTGGGCATGGTGGTGTGCGTCTGTAGTCCTAGCTACTCGCGAGGCTGAGGCAGATGAATCGCTTGAACCCAGGTGGCAGAAGTTGCAGTGAGCCAAGATCGCGCCACTGCACTCCAGCCTGGTCAACAGAGTGAGACTCTGTCTCAAAAAAAAGAAAAAATCATCAAGGAAAATATGACTTCTTCCTTTCCAATTTGGATGCCCTTTATTTCTTTCTCTCATCAGACTGCTGTAGCTAGAACTTCCAGCACTATGTTGACTAACAGTGGTGAAAGTGAGCATCCTTGATGTGTTCCAGATTTTAGATGAAAGGCTTTCAGTTTTTCCCTATTCAGTAAGATACTAGCTGTGAGTCTGCCTTTTATGGCTTTTATTACATTGAGGTATGTTCCTTCAATAGCCAGTTTTTTGAGGGTTTTCATCAGGAAGTGATGTTGAATTTTATTAAACGCTTTTTCAGCATCAATTGAAAAGATCATATTATTTTTGTCCTTCATTCTCTTTATATGATGCATCAAACTGATATGTTTATGTTGAACCACCCTTACATCCCAGGGATAAATTCCACTTGATCATGATGAATGATGTTTTTAATGCATTGTTGAATTCAGTTTGCTAGTATTTTGTTGAGAATTTTTGCCTCAATATTCATCAGGGATATTGACCTAAAGTTTTCTTTTTTTGACGTGTCTTTGTCTAGTTTTGGTATCAAGGTAATACTGACCTCATAGAATAGGTTTGGAAGTATTCTCTCTTCCTATATTTTTCAGAATAGTTTGAGTAGGATTGGCATTAATTCTTTTGTAAATGTTGGCTAGAATTTAGCAGTGAAGCCATTGGGTCCTGGGAGACTTTTTATTATGCATTCTATCTTGTTACTTGTTGGTCTGTTCAGGTTTTTGATTGTTTCATGGTTCAATCTTGGTACTTTGTGTGTATCTAGGAATGTAAGCATTTCCTCTAGATTCTCCTATTTATTGGCATACAGTTGCTTATAGTAGCCACTATTGATCCTTAGAATTTCCACAGAATTATTTGTAATGTCTCCTCTTTCATTTCTGATTTTACTCATTTGGGTCTTCTCTCTTTACGTCTTAGGTAGTCTAGCTAAATGTTTATCAATTTTATTTTTTCAAAAACCAACTTTTCATATCATTAATCTTTATTGTTTTCTTCATTGCAATTTTTTTGTTTCTGCTCTGATGTTTATTATTTCTTTTCTCTACTGATTTTGGGTTTGGCTTACTCTTGCTTTTCTAGTTCCTTAAGGTGCATAATTAGGTTTTTTTGGTGTAGGCAGTTATATCTATAAATTTCCCCTTAGCACTGTTTTCACTAGATCCCATATGTTTTGGTATACTATGTTTCCATTATCATTTGTTTACAGAAATTTTCAATTTCCTCTTAATTTTTTCATTGACCCCCTGGTCATTCAGGAGCACACTGCTTTATTCCTATGTGTTTGTACAGTTTCCAAAATTCTTGTTATTAATTTCTAGTTTTATTCCACTGTGGTCAGAGAAGATGCTTGATATTATTTCCTTTTAAAAAAATGTTTTAAACCTTGTTTTGTGACCTAACATATAGTCTATCCTTGAGGATTATCCATATGCTGAGAAGAATTCGCATTCTGCAGCTGTTGGATGAAATGTTCTGTAAATATTTATTATGTTCATTTGGTCTACAGCATAACTTTGATGTTTCTTTGCTAGTTTTCTGTCTGGGACATCTGTCCAGTGCCAAAAGTGAAGTGGTTAAGTCTCCAGCTATTATTGTATTGACGTCTATTTCTCTCTTTAGCTGTAATATTTTTTGCTTTATATATCTGGGCACTCCGGTGCTTCTTGCATATAAATTATAATTGTCATATTCTCTTGCTGAATTGGCCCTTGTATCATGATATAATGACTTTCTTTGTGTCTTCTCACAGTTTTTGTCTTGAAGTCTATTTTGCCTGATATAAGCATAGCTACTCCTGGTAATTTTTTGTTTCCATTGGCATGGAATATATACTTTTTTTATCCTTTTATTTTCAGTCTATGTGTGACTTTATAGGTAAAGTGTGTTTCTTGAAGGCAACAGACCATTGGGTCTTGCTTTTCCTAAAAAAAAAAAAAAAAAAAAAAAAAATCCATTCATCCATGCTATGTCTTTTGATTAGTTAGTCCATTTACATTCAATATTATTATTGATAACTAAGGAGTTACTTCTGCCATTTTGTTTTATGTTTTCTGGTTGTTTTGTGGTCTTCTCTTCCTTTCCTTCCTTCCTGTCTTCCTTTTAGTGAAGGTGATTTTCTCTGGTGGTATGTTTTAATTTCTTGCTTTTCATTTTTTGTGTATCTGTTGTATATAGTTTTTATTTTAGATTGCCATGAAGCTTGAATATCTTATAACCCATGATTTTAAACTGAAGACAACACTGATTGCATAAACAAGCAAAAATAAAACTAATTAAAAATCTACACTTTGAATTCATCCTCCTGCCTTTTACTTTTTTTGTTTCTATCTTTTTGTACTGTTTTTATCTTGAAAAGTAGTTGTATTTATTATTTTTGATGGGCTCATAGTTTTTCTACTTAAAACATGAGTAGTTTACATACCACAATTACAGTATTATAATAGTCTATTTTTCTGTGTGCTTATTATTACCAGTGAGTTCTGTGCTTTCAGATGATTTCTTATTGCTCATCCTGTTCTTTCAGATTTGAAAACTATGTTTGGCATCTCCTGTAGGATAGGTCTGGTGTTGATGAAATCTCTCAGCTTTTGTTTGTCTGGAAAAATCTCTCTTGCTAGTTCATGTTTGAAGGATATTTTCATGAGATATACTAAGTGTTTTCTTTCAGCACTTTAAATATGTCATGCCACTATCCTGGTCTGTAAGGTTCCCCCTGAAAAGCCTGCAGTCAGACATGTTGAAGCTCCATTGTGTGCTATTTGTTTCTTTTCTCTTGCCACTTTTAGGCTCCTTTATTTTTTACCTTGGAAGTTTGATTATTAAATGCCTTGAGGTAGTCTTCTTTGGGTTAAATTTGCTTGGTGTTCTAAAACTTCGGACTTGAATATTGGTATCTTTCTCTAGGTTTGGTGTTCTATTCTACCGCAGCTAAGCTTGAACCCAAACCACAAGACAAAATCCTTCCCACCCTTCCCTCCTCTTTCCACAAGTGGAAGAGCCTCTCCTGCTGCTGCCACCACTGGCCCATGGGGAGTTCTGCCAGGCCACCACCAATGTTCACTTAAGGCTCAAGCACTCCTCAGTCAGCTTGTGGTGAATACTGCCAGGCCTGGGACTCGCCCTTCAGGGCAGTGGGCGCCCCTCTGGCCCATGGCAGGTCCAGAAATACTGTCGAAGGGCCTAGGCCTGGACTTGGGGGCCCCAAGGTCCCACTTGGTTCTCTACCCCACTGTGGCTGAGATGCTACCCAAAGCCAGCACATATCAGAGTCTCACCTAACACCCATAGCATACTACCTGGATATCACTATTAGTTATTCAGGGTCTAAGGGCTCTTTGGTCAGCAGGTGATGAATCTTGCCAGAATTGTGTCCTTCCCTTTAAGGCAACGGGTTCTCTTCCAGCCCAGGGTATGTCTACGTATGTCATCTAGGAGCTAAGGCCTGAAATGGGGGCCTCACAACCCTGCATGTTGCCCTGCCCTGCTGTGGCTGAGCTAGTATCCAAGATGCAAGACAAAGCTGCCTTTTCTCTTCTCCCTACTCTCCTCAAGCAGAAGGAAGGAGTCATCTGCATTGGTGTGAGCTACACTGCTTGGGGTTGGGAGAGGCACGGCATAAGCACTTCCTCAGCCATCCTGTCTGGTGTCTAGCTTAGGTCACATGTTGCCCCAGTTCACCAGCTCTAAGCCCAGGACAGCATCAGGGCTTGCCTAAGAATTGCAGTCCTTGTAACCTAGACTGTCTTTTAAATTCACTTAGGACTCCAGAGCACTTTAGCCCACAGTGGCATGGCCTGCTGAGAAATTCAAGTTCTGATAACTGGGATTGGTGCTTCTCCTCTGGCTATGTCTGGTCCAAATGCTCTCTGTGTGGGTAGGTGCCAGCTGAGGTCAGAATAGTTTTGGCTTTCTGCTGCAACAGTGCAGCACTGAGTTCAATGTAAAGTCCCCCAGTCACTATGCTGTCCCTCCCCTACATGTACAGTGTCTCTCTCTGCACCACATGGGTGCTACTGGGGAATGGGGAGGGGCAGCATCAGGGTTTCAAAACTGTTTTTCCTGTTTTCAATGCCTCTTTCAGTGATACAAAGTTAAAACCAGGTAATGTGATTGTTCACCTGATTTTTGGTTCTTATGACGGTGCTTTTCTGTGTGCAGATAATTGTTAAAACTTGGTTTCCTGTGGGTGATGGGGGGAGCTACCAGTGGAGGCTTCTATTCAGCCATCTTGTTCCAACTCAGTGGCCTTGGTTTAAAATAACTAGAGTTTTTGTTTTCTCCATGTGTGTTGACATATTTGTGATTATTATAAAACACTTAATTATCTGAACTGATAAGATATTAAGATCTTTCAATGTAAGAAAAATGATAGAGCATCATAGTTAATAGTATGTTTTCATTCTCCTTTTCATATAAAATACAATTAAACTCTGTAAATATCTTATATGGCAGAGGGTATGGTTCTTTCTCCTCCAGCTTCCTCTAATGAAAAAGCTGATTTCTGAAATAGTAGTATTGGGAACAAAATTGCTTGGTGAGAGAAAATAATGGACATAATTTTAAAACACAGCCACTGAATCTAAGCTATCCTCTATGAAGATGGAAGAACTAAACAGTAATCAGGTACTATCATTTGCCTGCTTCTGCTCAAAACTATGGACTCCTAACTATCATAGTAGAACTATGATGCAAATAATTAAATGATGCAAAGCAAAGGTTAAAAAGAAGATTGAGGTATAACTCTATCTTTAACACAGAAAAAAATGTATCGCTACCAATAGAAAACAGCAATACTGATACGCCTTGAAGCATGTCTATAAAATCTATTTGTGTCATTCTATTATCCTCTAATTAAATGTGGTTAAACAGTTTTATTTGAATCTATTTCTTAAAGGTGAATAACTAAAACAGATTCAATGCTTTTAAAATTGAACTAATTCATCTTTTTAAGAATTTTTGAATTATACCTTATCTGCAGCTAAATCCAACTTTCCGTTCAGTATTTGAGCCTTTTTTAGGTACCGCTGAACATCCTGAAGATCTCCAAACGAATAAAATTCTTCTGATTGTTTAGCATAACTCTCCAGTTCCTCCACAAATCGTTCACACCGTAACTAATGAAAACAATTTGTTGTTAATATTCTTAAAAGTTAAAACCCTTTGGTGTCAAAAAATTTAAACTTTGTAGGAGTTACCAGAATTATTATTATAATATTTTGTCACTGGTAAAACAAAAAAGGATGATCTGGAAAATGACTGAGATCTAAAATATGCAGAATTTTAAAATGTTTAAATTAATAGATTTAGATTCCTGTAACTCACGGATTAGAAAAAGTCAACTCTGTATTATCTATGTAAGAAGTTCTAGCTAATAAAATGAATAAAAATGTTAGACAATGGTGATCTTTAACATGCTGAAGAATTTATGCAAACAAATAATTTATCAGCATTTGAAAAATCTCTTAATAACCAAGAATGGGACTAAAAGAAAATTTCAATTTTTACCTATGCTATTTTTATAAACAACTGAGAAAACAGAATTTCCTTAATTGTGCTCTGATATCATTTCAATTAGCAATACTAAAGCAAGATATTCCAAAGTTATTTTTCTTGTCCCATGGGCTCTCTTCACAAGAAACATGTAAGGTAAATAAATCCAGATTTAAACACTTAAAAACTATAGTGTTCTAATATAAGATAGGTGTGTATGTTTTAAGTAAAAAAGCCTTATTACATAATTGGTATTGGTAAGGCATTCTAAATTAAAGGGCTCTAAAAAATAGCTCAATAAAATATTACAAAAATTTAGGTTATTCAAAAATAGATTTTCTATTTTATAGACGATCTAGGCTGATTTCTGTCCTCTTTTCTCTAGTTTCCTGGCAAACTTATTGCTTTGGCCCAGTAGGGGAGGCAAACTGAGAGGAAAAGTTCATCAACAGTATGTATAGCTTGTGATTTAAAACACAGCATAAATCATTCTGGGTCACTTAGCAATTTTCTAAGAGTCTATTATATTGAAACTTAAACATCTAATATTTACTACTCATGATGTTTTCGGTAGTTTAAAAAAAATTTGATATAGCCTTAATGTAAAACAAAAACATAAACTACAGTTTAAAATGAAGAGTTTTTTTAAGCCTATGAATTCTTCTCCGAACAACATATTTTGCCAATTAACTATATTTGCTATATGTATAATAGAAAGTCAGCATGACTTGCTATTAAAGGACATCTGTACTGGCTGGCCTGAACAAGTCTCTTGATCTTTGGGAAACTTACTCTTTCATCTGTAAAATGAGACTGTAAATATTAAGTCATTTACCAGGACAGTAGCTATGGAATGCTCACAGCATTTCTGTGTGTCAGTCACTGTGCTGAGCAGTGGATATAAATGGAGAAAGGTAACAATGAAACAGCCCTGCTCTCAAGGAGCTGATGGTCCCATCAGGAGGCAGACTTACAAATACTAACATAATGATCAGATAATTGTCCAATGGAGATGGGGTCAAAGTGAGAGCACAGGAGAGGAGAAGCAGCACTGAGGTCTGCTGAGAGGGCTTCTCAGAAAAATGAATAGAGTGTGCTAAACAAACAGGCACGTGTGGGGCAGGGGTGTCCTCGGAGTGATGGGGAGAATGTGGAGGAGACAAGAAGCATAGGACAGCAGACACCTAGAAGTTGACAGGGTTACTGAAAAGTCACGAGCAAGGAGTGGGGAGAAGTAGGCAAGGAAGCTGGACAGGGAAATGGGCAAATCACAAACCATCTTATATGGAAGACCACTCCCCACCCACCACCCCCCAAAAAAGCTGGAGTTATTGAATGTTAAAGTGACAATTCTGGGCACAATGCTTAGGAGAGTGAGCAATTATGAGGTATGAAAGCACATTTCATTAAGGGAGCTTTGATATTCAAACCATTTTTAAAAACTGAAAATAGTACTATAAACTATATAAAATAAATACTATTTTTATTAACTATCACGTATGTACAATATATTCCATTTTTTATGTTACCTTGAAAAATCAAGAAATGACTGCATATTGATCAATATACTACTGACTCCCTAATCATCCAATAAGCATTATAAAAGATCCAATGTATTACTGTCTCCCACTAACATTTATAATATGAGATTATAACATTGTAGCATGAGAAAGCTAAAAGTATGCACTCTGAAATAAAATAATTGACAAGGTTACGTAAAAAGATAAAAATAAAGCATTTCCAGAAAATGAAAAAAAAATATCTAAGATGCCAACCTTCAGACCTTCTTGATACTGTTCTATTTTCTCTTTAATGATTTTCCTGTGTTCTTCAAAAATTTCTCCCATCCTTCCATACCACTGGAAAACACTGTTATTTAGCCTAATGTCTGCTGGAGAAAAGTTGACATACTCGATGAGGAAGGCAAGGCAGTTTTTGGAATCCACTAATCTCTGTTCTAGTTCAATCATATCAGTTACCTCCACTTTCTGAATGTAAGCCTGAGGGAAAACAAAAATTATAGGTGGCATTTTAACGAACAGCTCATGTCACAAAACAGCCTGTGGAAATACATTGCATAACTATGCACAGACTTACTAGAAGTCAACATTTTTGGTTCAAAATCAGGGACTACAGCATAGTTTCCTTCTCATCCCTCCAAAATATCTCACTAAAATGACAACAACAAAAAAAGAAAATGCTTAACAACACATGGAAAACCAGGGAGGAGGGCTGTGGGTTCACAGAAGATAGATATGAAGCAGATACTGAGTGATGACTTATTCTTTCAGAATAACATTTTATGGGCACCTGCTGTGGGCCTCACACTGTGCCAGGTGCTGGCAATACAGTGTGACGAAAGACAGACATGGGCTCTGCCCTCCCTGAGTTTGCAGTCTAGTTGGAGAGTCTGTTTTTACCCAAATAACCACCAGAACAAATGTCAAACTTCAAGTTTGCAACAGAGACAACTGCTGCAAAGGCACGCTGCTCAGAGCATATCATAAGGACGTGAAGTAGTGAGACGCGGAGGGTAGTTCCCATATCTTGGAGAAGCACAAATAGAAGGAAATGAGGGAATGAAACAAGTGCAGAGGGATGCATGTGGATGGAACATGGGCCCAGTGGCAAGAAGGAGCAGGGGTAAGGGGCTGAGGGGTCAGCAGGGCTGCAGCAGAGTGGTAGGGCAGCAGACAGATGGCTTTGTTACATTTATCCCAGGACTGAATACTCAAGGACAACCAAAATTTTTTTGTTAGTTCCAGTCCCCTGGTACCAATACTTCTGGACTACCATTCAAGGTAGTAAGAGCTCCTTTGTGTTACGGAATGAAATTCTTGTTTTATGGGTATTGGGCAGGTGGGAATGTGATAACCTAAACATGGATGTACTTTCACTTCACTCTGAATGCCACTTTTTCTTCTTTCTCTGAATTGTTTTGACCTATAAAGTTTTTGTTTTTTTTTTTTTTCTGAGCTGGAGTCTCACTCTGTCACCCAGGCTGGAGTGCAGTGGCACGATCTCGGCTGACTGCAACCTCAGCCTCCCACGTTCAAGCGATTCTCCTGCCTCAGCCTCCCAAGTAGCTGGGATTCAAGCATGGACTAGGTTTTTGTTGTTGTTTTTCTCGTAGAGACGGGGTTTCACCATGTTGGACAGGTTGATCTCAAACTCCTAATCTCAGGTGATCCGTCCACCTCAGCCTCCCAAAATGCTGGAATTACAGGCGTGAGCCACCACGGCTGACCCTTCCTTTGTATTTTTAAGAAAATATTAAAAATTGGCTGGGCATGGTGGCTCATGCCTGTAACCCATGCCTGTAAACCTAGAGGTCTAGACAGGTGGATCACCTGAGGTCAGGAGTTCAAAACATGGTGAAACCCAGTCTCTACTAAAAATACAAAAAAAATTGGCTGGGTATGGTGACAGGTGCCAGTAATCCAGCTACTTAGGAGGCTGAGGCAGGCGAATTGCTTGAACCCAGGAGGTAGTGGTTGCACTGAGCCAAGATCACACAACTGCACTCCAGCCTGGGTGACAGAACGAGACATGTCTCAAGAAAGAAGGGAAAGGGAAAGGGGAAGGGGAAGGGAAAGGGGAAGGAGAAGAGGAAGGGAAAGGGGAAGGAGAAGAGGAAGGGAAAGGGGAATAGGAAGGGGAAGGGAAAGGTGAAGGGCAAGGCAAGGGCAAGCACAGGGAAGGGAAGGGAAAGGGAAGAAGGAAAGGGAAGAAAGGGAGAAGGAAGGAAATGATGAAGACCTAACAATGTTTTTGAAGGAGAAAGTTGCTTAGAAATTGTTAGTGGCTCACACCTGTAATCCCAGCACTTTGGGAGGCCGAGATGGGTGGATCACAAGGTCAGGAGATGGAGACCATCCTGACTAACACGGTGAAACCTCGTCTCTACTAAAAATACAAAAAACTAGCTGGGAATGGTGGCGGGCGCCTGTAGTCCCAGCTACTCGGGAGGCTGAGGCAAGAGAATGGTGTGAACCCAGGAGGCGGAGCTTGCAGTGAGTGGAGACTGCGCCACTGCACTCCTGCCTGGGCAACAGAGTGAGACTCCATTTCAAAAAAAAAAAAAAATAGAAAGAAATTGTTCATTGATATATTATTCTAATTAGACTAAATGTTTTTATGTTGTAAATCCAAACCAACAGGATGCAAACCATGGTGGTTTCCACAAGTAACAAAATATCTAACTGAAAATACATTTTTGATAATTTAATCAGCTTTCTGTGTAGTCAAATGACTGGATTTTTATTTCCCCTTACCAATACCGAAGGACTGATTTCTGTATTGAATAAATTCACCTGCTGTTTTGCCCTTGTGGAAATAATCTTTTTTAAACATAGAAATATTTGAAATATCAGGCAATGTTATGTATAGTAGAAATTCACAATAAATAACCCCCAAATTCCTAAATATTTCCAGTAATGGCTAGGAGGATAAATAAATGACACTCTCCATATTCAATATTCATTTTTCCAAAGGAATTTTCCTTTAATGAACAGGAATTTACAATTTAACTCTCCAACTACATTTATAATCATCCATAATCAAAGAATCACTTGCTGTTCAACAATAATTAATATAAAATATAATAATGTTCTAAAAATAATATATATAGGCATGTGTGTATATTTGACACACATACACACACAGTCACATATGAAGGACCTCAATCCAAGTACAAACACTTTTAAAAGGACAGAACTCCCTTAGAGACTGATATGTAAACATTGGTTTTAATGATTTTAACAAATTTTCATTTAAGTGAATAATTTTTTTTTTTTTTTGAGATGGAGTCTTGCTCTGTCGCCCAGGCTTGAGTACAGTGGCCGGATTTCAGCTCACTGCAAGCTCCGCCTCCTGGGTTTACGCCATTCTTCTGCCTCAGCCTCCCGAATAGCTGGGACCACAGACACCGGCCACCTCGCCCGGCTGGTGTTTTGTATTTTTTAGTAGAGACAGGGTTTCACCGTGTTAGCCAGGATGGTCTTGATCTCCTGACCTCGTGATCCGCCCGTCTCGGCCTCCCAAAGTGCTGGGATTACAGGCTTGAGCCACCGCGCCCGGCCTTAAGGGAATAATTTTTAAAAATACATATGTAATCACTTTAACTCTTTTTTATAATTTCCTGTGTATGGAAAGTTTTGAATGATTTTTACGTTTTGCTGGGCACACTTAAATATTTTAAAATTAGGATCGAGGCAGAGAAAGATGGCTGAATAGAAGCTTCCACTGATCGTTCTCCCCATAGAAATACCAACTTTAACAACTATCTAAACCCAAAAGCACCTTCATGAAAACCAAACACCAAGTGAATGATCAGAGTACCTGGTATAACTTCGTATCACTGAAAGAGGCACTGAAGAGGGTGGGAAAGATAGTCTTGAACTGTGGATGCCATCCCTGCCCCAGCCCCCAGCATCAGCTTCGAGGCACCGAGAATCTGTGTTCTCAGGGAGGGAGAGTGGGACTTTGTGTTGGAACTCGGTGCTGCTAACATGGGCAGACCTCAGCCAATGTCCATGGAGGGACCACTTAGACCAGCCCTAGCCAGAAGGAAATCACCCATTCCAGACATTACAACCTGAGTTTTGGCAAATCTTGCTGCCATGGGCTAGTGTTCTGAGGCCCTAAACAACTTGAAAGGCAGTCTAGACCACAAGAACTGCAACTCCTAGGCAAGTTTTAGTGCTGTGTGGGGTCAGAGCCAGTGGGCTTGGGGAGCACATGACCTAGTGATATAACAGCCACAGCAGCTCAAGAAGTGGTTGTGCCATCCCTCCCCCAACCCCAGGCAGCACAGCTCACGGCTCCAAAGAAGATCCCTTCATTCCACTTGAGGAGAGGAGAGAAAAGAGTAAAGAGGACTTTGCAACTTGGATACCAGCTCAGCCACAGTAGGATAAGGCACTGGGTAGAGTCATGAGGCCCCCATCCCAGGCCCTAGCTCCTGGAAGACACTTCTAGACACACATGGGCCAGAAGAAAACCCACTGGCTTGAAGGGAAGGATGCAGTCCTGGCAGAATTCATCACCTGCTGACTAAAGAGCCCTTGGGCACTGAATAATCAGGAGCAGTAGCCAGTTAGGAAACACCCTGGGCCTTGGAAGAGACTCTGAGAGGTCCTGGCTTCGGGTGTGATCTGGCATATTCACAACTGTAGTGGCTACCAGGAAAGACTCCTTCTGCTTAAGAAAAGCAGAGGGAAGAGTAAAGAGGACTCTGTCTTGCAGTTTAAATACCTTGGCCTTGCAGTTCGGCCACAGTGTGGTAGAGTATGAAGTGGGATCTTGGGGTCCCCAATTCCAGGCCTTGGCTGTTAGAAGGAATTTCTGGACCTATCTTCGGCCAGAGGGGAGCCCTATTTTGTGAAAGTGGGTCCTAGGTTTAGCAACATGCACCGCAACCTGACTTAAGAGCCCTTGGGCCTTAAGTGAACATTGGCTATGGCCTGGCAATACTCCCCAAGGACCTGTGGTGGTGGACATAAGAGTCTCCTCTACTTACCAAAAGGGAAGGGAAGAGTGGGAAGGACTTCGTCTTGTGGTCTGATGCCAGTTCAGCTGCAATAGAGTACCACATAGATTCCTAAGGTTTCCCACTCCAGGCCCTGGCTCCCAGGCAGCATCTCAGGGACACTCGGGGCTAGGGCCACTCACTGACCTGAAGGGAAGAACACATGCCTGGATGGCTTTACCATCTGCTAATTGTAGAGCCCTAGTGCCTTGAATGAACACAGGCAGTAGCAAGGCAGAAGTTACCATGGGCCTTAAATGAGAACCAGTGTTGTGCTGGCTTCAGTTCTGATCAAGCACAGTCCCAGTGGTGATGGTCACAAGGGTGTTTGTGTCACCCCTCCCCCAGTTCCAGGCAGGTTAGCAGACACACATATACCCCCCCGCCCCCCGCCACACACACACATACACACACACACACACACAGAGAGAGAGAGAGAGAGAGAGAGAGAGACTGACTGACTCTCTAATTATTTGACAGAAATTAAGAGAATAAGCGTCTCTGCCTGGTAATCAATACAAGTCTTCCAGATTTTATCCAAGACCACCAAGGCAGTACCTCTACAAGGCAATGAGATCCACAGTGTCACTGGGCTTGAGGTATCCCTTAATGCAGATACAGAAGAAGTGACCACAAACTTAGATCACAACATTCAAGTCCCTTCAAATACCTGGAAAGTCTTCTCAAGAAGGATGGGCCAGAATGCTAAGAATACAAGGCCAGAATGCTAAGAGTACAATTCCTAACTCTTCAATGCCCAGACACCAATGGACATCCACAAGCATCAAGACCGTCCAAGAAAACATAACCTCATCAAACAACCTAAATAAGACACCAAAGAGATAAACCCAAAGAGAGAGAGATATGTGACATTTCAGACAGGCAATTCAAAATACCTGTTTTCAGGAAACTTTGAAATTCAAGATAACTCCGAGAAGGAATTCAGAATCTCATCATATAAATTTAACAAGGAATTTGAAATAATTAAAAATAAGAAGAAATTCTGGGGTTGAAAATGCAATTGACATACCGAAGAATGCATCAGACTCTTAACAGCAGAGTTGATCAAACAGAAGAAAGAATTAGTGAGCCTGAAGATAGGCTATCTAAAAATACACAGAGGAGACAAAAGAAAAAAGGATAAAAAAAGAATGAAGTACACCTATAGGATCTGGAAAACAGCCTCAAAAGGGCAAATCTAAGAGTTATTGACCTTAAAGAAGAGGTAGAGAGAGCAATATAGGTAAAAGCATATTCAAAAGGATAATAACAGAAAAGTTTCCAAACCTAGAGAAAAATATGAATATTTCTGAACAAGAAGGTTACAGAACACCAAGCAGATTTGACCCAATAAAGACTACCTCAAAGCATTTAAAAACCAAACTCCCAAAGGTCAAAAATAAAGAAAGGATCCTAAAAACAGCAAGAGAAAATAACCCACAATGGAGCTCCAACACGTCTGACTGCAGACTTTTCAGTGAGAACCTTACCAGCCAGCAAAGAGTGGCATGACACGTTTAAAGTGCTGAAGGAAAAAGAACTTGTACCCTACAATAGTAAATCTGGTGAAAATATCCTTCAAACATGAAGGGGAAAGAAGAACTTTCCCAGACAAACAAAAGCTGAGGGATTTCATCAACACCAGACCTGTCCTACAGGGAATATTAAAAGGAGTTCTTCAATCTGAAAGCAAAGGACAATAATGGACAATAATAAATCATCTGAAGGTACAAAACTCATCAATTATGGTAAATAAACAGAAAAACACAGACTATTATAACACTGTAATTGTGGCATGTAAACTCTCTCTCTCTCTGTCTCTATCTCTCTCTCTCTCTCTATATATATATATGTGTGTGTGTATATATATATGTTAAGTAGAAAGACAGAAAGATGAACTGGTAAAAAATAACTGCAACAACTTTTCCAGACAGATAGTACAATAAGATATAGGCAGAAACAACAAAATGTTAAAAAGCAGGGGGCTACAGTCAAAACATAGATTTTTAAATTAATTTTCTTTTTGCTTGCTTATTTGTTTATGCAATCAGTGTTGTCAACAATTTAAAATAATAAATTATAAGATATTATTTGCAAACTTTATGGTAACCTCAAATCAAAAAACATACAACAGACATGCAGAAAATGAAAAGCAGGAAGCTAAAACATACCACCAGAGAAAATCACCCTCACTAAAAGGAAGACAGAAAGGAGAAAAAGAAGGAAGAGAAGACTGCAAAACAACCAGAAAACAAATGACAAAATGGCAGGTGTATATTCTTACTTATCAATCAAAATTATCAGTAACAACAATAACATCAAATGTAAATGGACTAAACTCTCCAATCAAAAGACAGAGCCTTGCTGAAGGGATAATAAAACAAGACCCAGTGATCTTTCACCTACAAGAAACACACTTCACCTACAAAGACACACATAGCCTGGCAATAAAGAGATAGAAAAAAATATTCCATGCCAATGAAAACCAAAAGAGACCCGGAATAGCTACACTTATATCAGAAAAAGTAGATTTCAAGATAAAAGCTATTAAAAGAGACAAAGAAGGTCATTGTATAATGACACAGGGGCCAATTCAGCCAGAATATATAACAATTGAAGATATATATGCACCCAACACTGGAGCACCAGGTATATTAAGCAAATATGATTAGGGCTAAAGAGAGACATAGACCTCAATACAATAATAACTGGAGACTTAAATACCCCATTTCAACATTCATACAAAGCATGTCATACAAAAAAAAATTGTATGCCATATGTCACACAAAAAAAGATCATTCATACAAAAAAATCAACAAAGAATCATCAGATTTAATCTGCACCATAGACCAAATGGACCTAACAGATATTTACAGAACATTTCACCCATGGCTGCAGAATATACACCCTTCTCTGCAGCTTATGGATCATTCTCAAGGATAGACCATATATTAGATGCCAAAACAAATCTTAAAACATTCAAAAAATTGAAATAATATCAAGCATAGTCTCTGACCACAAGGGAATAAAACAAGAAATCAATAACAAGAGGAATTTTGGAAACTACACAAACAGATGGAAATTAAACAATATGCTCCTGAATGATTAGTGAGTCAATGAAGAAATTAGGAAGGAAATTGAAAAAATTTCTTGGAGGAAATGATAATGGAAACACAACATAACAAAACCTATGGGATACAGCAAAAGCATCACAAAGAGGGAATTTTATAGCTACAAGTGGCTAAATTAAAAAGTAGAAAAACTTCAAATAACCCACTGATTTAAATAATTCTAAAAGCAAGCACAAATCAAACCCAAAATTAGTATAAGAAAATAATAAACATCAGAGTAGAAATAAATGAAATTGAAATAAAGAATACCAAAAAAATGAATTGAAAAGTTGTTTTTATGAAAAGCTAAACAACACTGACATACTTTTAGCCAGACGAAGAAAAAAAGAGAGAAGACTCAAATAAATAAAATCAGAGATGAAAAAGAAGACACGACAATCAAAACCACAGAAATTCAAAGGATCGTTAGAGGCTACTACAGACAACTACATGCCAATAAATTGGAAAACCTAGAAGAAATGGACAAATTCCTAGACACATACAAACTACCGAGATTGAACCACAAAGAAATACAAAACCTGAACAGACCAACAGATAACAAAATCAAGTAAAAAGATCAAATCCATAATAAAAAGTGTCCCAACAAGGAAAAGCCCAAGACCTGATGCCTTCACTGCTGAATTCTACCAAACCTTCCTACTCAAACTAGCCAAAAAAAAAAAAAAAAAAAAAAAAAAAAAAACTAGAGGAGGGGTGCTATGGCTTGGCTGTCTCCTCACCCAAATCTCATCTTGAATTGTAGTTCCCATAATCGCCATGCATCATGGGAGGGACCCAGTGGGAGGTAATTGAATTACTGGGGCAGTTATCCTCAGGCTGTTCTGGTGATAATGAGTGAGTTCTCTCTCAAGAGATCTGATGGTTTTTTAAGGGGCTTTTCCACCGTGCTTCATTCATTCTTTGCCTTCTTGCTGCCATGTTTGCTTTCCCTTCTGCCATGATTGTAAGTTTTCTGAGGCCTCCCCAGCCTTGCAGAACTGTGAGTCAATTAAACCTCTTTCCTTTATAAATCACCCAGTCTCAGTTATTTCTTCATATCAGCATGAGAACTAATGCAAAGAGGAAATACTTTCAAGCTAATTCTATGAGGCCAGTATTACTCTGACACCAAAACTAGACAAAGATACATCAAAAAAAGAGAAAACTTTAAGATAATATCTCTGATGAATATTGATGCAAAAGTCCTTGACAAAGTACTAGCAAACTGAATTCAACCACACATTAAAAAGGCCATTCACCACGACAAGGTGGGATTTATCCCAGGGATGCAAGGATGATCCAACATATGCAAATTAATGTGATACATCATATCAACAGAATGAAAGATAAATTTCATATGACCATTTTGATTGATGCTAAAAAAGCCTTTTATAAAATTCAGCATTGCTTTATGATAAAAACCCTCAAAAATTGTGCACAGGAGGACACAATAAAAATCACAGGACAGACTCACAGCTAGTATCATACTGAACGGGGAAAAACTGAAAGCCTTTCCTCTAAAATTTGGAACACAACAAGGATGCCAATTTTCACCACTGTGATTCAACACAGTACTGGAAATCCTAGCTAGAGCAATCAGATAAGAGAAAGAAGTAAAAGTCATCCAAATTAGAAAGAAAGAAGTCAAAGTATCCTTGTTTGCAGATAATATATTATATTTGAAAAATCCTACAGACTCCACCAAAAAACTATTAGAACTGATAAACAAATTCGGTAAAGTTGCAGGATACAAAATTACATACAGAAATCAGTAGCATTTACATCTATGTATGCCAAAGGTGGGACAATCTGAAAGAGAAATCAAGAAAGTAATCCCATTTACAATAGCCACAAATAAAATTAAATACCCAGGATTAACCAAAGAAGTGAAAGATCTCTATAGTGAAAATTAAAACACAATGATGAAAAAAAATTAAAGATGACACCAAAAACAGAAAGATATTCCATGTTCATAAATTAGAAGACTACAATATTGTTAAAATGTCCATACTACCCCCAAAGCAATGTCAATGTCAATGACATTCCTCAGAAATAGAAAAAAAAATCTTAAAATTTATATGAAACCATAAAAAACTCAGAATAGCCAAAGCTTTCCAGAGCAAAAAGAACAAAACTGGAGGAATCACATTACCTGATTAGAAATTATACTACAGAGCTATAGTAACCAAAATAGCATGGTACTGGCAGAAAAACAGACACACGGACTATTGGAACAGAATGGAGAATACAGAAACAAATTAATGAATCTACAGTGAACTCATTTTCAAGAAAACTGCCAAGAGCATACCTTGGGACAAGGACAGTCTCTTCAATAAATGGTACTGAGCAAACTGGATATTAATATGCAGAAGAATGAAACTAGACCTCTGTATCTCAGCATATACAAAAATCAAATCAAAATGGATTAAAGACTTAAATCTAAGACCTCAAACTATGAAACTGCTGCAAGGAAACATTGGAGAAACTTTCCAGGAACTTGGACTGGGCAAATATTTCTTGAGTAATATCCCACAAGCACAGGCAAACTAAGCAAAATTGGACAAATGGGATCACATCCAGTTAAAAAGCTTCTGCATGGCAAAGGAAGCAATCAACAACATGAAGAGACAACCCAGAGCATGGAAGAAAATATTTGCAAACTACCCATCTGACGAGGCATTAACAACCAGAACTATACTACTGCAGTACTATTCAAGGAGCTCAAACAACTCTATAGAAAAATCTCTAATAATCTGATGAAAAAGTTGGCAAATTATCTGAATAGATATTTCTCAAAAGAAGACATACAAATGGCAAACAGGCACATGGAAAGCTGCTCAACATCACTGATCATCAGAGAAATGCAAATCAAAACTATGATGACATATCATTTCACTCCAGTTAAAATGGCTTTTATCCAAAAGACAGGCAATAACAAAGGCTGCTGAGAATGCAGAGAAAAGGGAACCCTCTTACATTGGTGGTGGGAATGTAAATTAGTACAACCACTATGGAGAACAGTTTGGAGGTTTCCTGAAGAACTAAAACTAAAGCTACCATATGATCCAGCAATCCCACTGCTGGTATATACCCCAACAAAGGGAAATCAGTATATTGAAGAGATATCTAAACTCCCATGTTTCTTGCAGCGCTATTCACAATACCCAAGATTTGGAAGCAGTGTAAGTGTCCATCAACAGATGAATAGAAAAAGAAAATGTGGTACACAATGCAGTACTATTCAGTTACAAAAAGAATGAGATTCTGTCATTAGCAATAACCTGGATGGAACTGAAGGTCATTATGTGAAATAAGCCAGGCACAGAAAGACAAACGTTGCATGTTCTCACTTATTTGTGATAGCTAAAAATTAGAACAATTGAACTAATGGAGGTAGAGAATAGAAGGATGACTACCAGAGTCTATAAGGGTAGTGGGTGGATGTGGGGGATGTGGTGATGGTTAGTGAGTACAAAAATATATTAATATTTTGAAAGAATGAAAAAGATCTAGTATTTGACAGCAGAACAGGATGACTATAGTCAATAATTTAATTGTACATTTTGAAATAGCTAAAAGTATATAATTGGATTGCTTGAAACACAAAGGATAGATGCTTGAGGTGCTGGATACTCCATTTACCCTGATGTGACTATTATGCATTGTAAGCCTACATCAAAATATCTCATATTCCCCAAAAATATATACACCTACTATGTACCCATGAAAATTAAAAATAAAACAAAATTTTAAAGGATTTTTTGAATAATAGAAAATTTAAAAATACCACAAAAACTTAATGTTATAAGCATGAAAAGTAAACAAGATGAAATGGAATGGCCATTAGCTAGTTGTTTAACATCATTTTATTTGCCATTAGGTGGTCTTCTGTAGTAATCCATTTTGTGTTGCTATGAAGGAATGCCTGAGGCTGGGTACATTTATAAAGAAAATAAGATTTTTGGCTGACAGTTCTGCTGCCTGTACAAGAAGCATGGTGCCAGCAACTGCTTCTGGTCAGGGCCTCAGGAAGCTTTTACTCATGGTAGAAGGCAAAGGGTAATGTGACACATGGCAAAAGGGGGAGCAGAAGAGAAAGGAGGGGGTGCCAGCCTCTTTTTAATAATCAGATCTCAAGAAAACTAATCTAGCAAGAAGTCACTCATTACCATCAGGAAGGTACCAAGCTGTTCGTGAGGGATCCACCAAAAACCTCCTATTAGGCCCCACCTCCAATACTGGGGATCACGTTTCAACATAAGATGTGGAGGGGACAAGCATTCAAACCATATCAACTTCAAACATAGAAGTAACATGAGAAATGATGAAAGTGAGACTTACCTAATATTTTCAGTGTCACAAATCCTATGCACAAAATATACTTTAACAAACTACCACAGAAAAGCTTAATATAAACAAAATACAGCTTTTATAAAAAACAAAATGTCACTTAAGGCTTAAATATTTGTTACAATAAATGAAAAGTGATTACACAGCTCAGGCTGCCCAGGACAGTCCTGGTTTGTGCCTGTTAGCATGGCAATAATTGTTGTCTGTTCTCAAAAATAACCTGATAGATAATTGCATCAATTGTTCCAATACTTCACTTCTCCAGTGTCAATGCCCTGTAGGGTCCTCTCAATCAGACTTGTTTTGGTCAATGAGATGTTAGCTAATGTGACACAAGCAGAGTCTTGAAAAGCACTTGTACAATTGAATTTGCTTGTATGTCTGTACCATGACATGAGAACACACCCAGATGAGCCTGCTCTGGCTTGAGGGACAAGTAGAGCCAAGTCAACCTGCTGAAGGATAGTAGACTGGTCAACCCAACTGGGTGAGTGACCCTACAGGGTGACCCCATGGAGACCAGAAGAACCAAGCAGGAGCATCTAGCCTAAATTACCAAACTGCAAACTCATGAGCTAAGTATTTTGAAAGTCATTATTACTTTTTATTTATTTTATTGTTATTATTATTATTTTTTGAGACAGAGTCTTGCTGTGTTGCCAGGCTGGAGTGCAGTGGCACAATCTCGACTCACTGCAACCTCTGCCTCCCAGGTTCAAGCAATTCTCCTGCCTCAGCCTCCCGAGTAGCTGGGACTATAGGCACACCCGAGCATGCCCAGCTAATTGAAAGTCATTATTATTTTTAATCTGTCTTAACTTTTGGAGTGATTTATTACTCTACATTATTGTGTCAATAATTAATTGATACACACACAATTATGGAGAAGCTATTAAAAATACCTTCATTTCCATTAGTTCTGCTGTATTTGGAGGAGTGCTAAGAGCTTTTTCGGCTATCCTCTCAAATTCATCGCATAATCTGAAACACCAAGCAAAACCAATCTTACATATTTATGGTTAAATGTGATTCCAAAATATATTCCTGTATACTATTTAAATATTCCATTGCATGAAAAATAAAAACTATAACTTAGCTATATGACATCTAATAATTAAAAGCAAATTTGCATACATTTACTTATCCAGTGCACATTTAATGATCTATTACATTTTCAACTATAATATTGTGACAGTGATACATAAATGAATCAGATAGCATAACGGCCCTCAAGCAACTCACAATACAGTAAGGGAGATAGGACTGTGAACAATCATTTCCAACCTGAGCTTTAAGGGCTCTACTGGAGATTTAGTTGAGATGGCACAAAGAAAGTAGTACAAAGGAAAGGAATGATTAACTATACTTAGAGGGATTGTTTAAAATAGGCCTGTGTGCTCAGAAACTTCCAGTAATATGCAAATATTTCCTACTGATTTGGGTTGCTGCCAATATAAATCATGAACTTATTTTGGCATAGAGAAAAAAAAGTAGCAAGAGCTAAGGGAGTTCAAATGAAACAAGCAGAACAATTCTTCAGTAAGATTGGCTGAAAGGTGAAGGAGACAGGAACAGCATGGGATAATGGGTTAAAGTCTGGGGCTGGGACATGAAAGAGGGCCTCCAACATGTTTGTAACCTTCAGAGAGAGAATCAACAGGTAAGAAGAGGTTCAAAATAAGGAATATAGAAGAGATGACTGAAGGAGCCAGGTTCAGAGGCTTTGAAAGCAATGGCGCTGAGCTCCTAGGCAGAGAGAAAAACTGAATGGTGCGACAGACTCCTGCCCTCTGAGTATGTGGGAGACAGGCTTTCTGGAGAGGTGAGTCAAACCATGCAGGGGCAAGAATTAGAAGGCATTCATATCTAATGGCTCCTTTAATAGTCCTGATATGTCCTCTGTCCATCCTAGGGAGTCTGGTGAGAGGCAAGAGGCATAATTAGGAGACAATGGGAAAAAGTAGAACTGGCACAAGCTCAGAGAGCATTAAGAGGCAGGGGAAGTAGCTATGAAATTAAAATAAATATTTCACCCAGCATGAACAGCAATAATGAGAAGACACTTTCACTATTCCTCCAGTTCTTTTAGAGGAAATGGTGCTTTAAGCTGAAAATATGATCTGGTTCCTAGATAAGGTACTCAAGTCCTAGTCCTCTTTCACACGGTGCCTTTATCCCCAGCCTTGCCTTTCACCTCTCTTCCCTCACGCTATGAAATCAATGCAAATCACTCCTAGTTCTTGGAATATACCCTGCCATTTTCACACCTCACTGCCCTCTACATATTGTCTTCTTTTCCTGGAATTCTTTCACCCACACTGTACACCTGATGGACTCCCACTCATCCTTCAAAATAAAATTCACACGTCAGTTCCTCTTTGCAGCCTTCCCTGATTCTCCCCCTCCCTCAAACTCCATCTTGGGAGGAAATTAATTCTGTCCTCTCCGTTCTACCTTGTGGCTCATTACAGTATTTACTGCATGGTACTGTAATTTACTGGTTTGTATGTCTATTTCTCCATCTACATTGTAACTTCCTTCAGCAGTTTTATTCATGTTTAGAGCCTTAGAGCCTAAGTGGCTAGTCTTGTGCCTAACACAAGATAGGTAAATAAAACTTCCTTCAGGCTTCTTATACAGCTGGAAAGAAATATTTTTAATGATCTATTTTTTTCTCTGATACCATAATCATAAAATATATCCTGATTATTTGGAGTTTTTCACCCATGTAACTGATGCCAGTGGAGAGATTCCCAGAGCAACATTACACTTTTCTGCTTCTTGTCTTAAAGAAACAGGTATTCTGCTTTATACACTAGTATTCTGTGAGTTTACTTCACATGGGTCAGTTTTCCCAAAAATCCCTAGGTTAGTCAGCAAATGAATTTCCAGATAAAAGAAAAAGTTACCATGGCCCTCAAGAGTAATTATAGGAAGATGAAGTTTCAAATGTGATGGTCCCTTAGGACCCATAACAACTACTATGTAAATCTACTTTGAAACCCACTTTGCATATTGATTACACAAATATAAAACTCTGAAGTTAGATAATGTCCACTTCACTTGTGCAAAAGAAATACCAATACATTTTAATACCACCTTAACTCAGACAATTGGGAAGGCACATTTGTGGTGAAAAAAATACTACTAATAATAATCATATTATATCACAAAGTGACACTTAAAGCCAAGTAGAAATAAGTTTAGCATAATCATTTCTTTTGGATCATTTATGACATTGCTCTAATCCATTATTTTAGTTGAGTGGTAGCTGATTCTATTAAACATCCCCTCCCAAAAAATAAAAAATTCAGTATCACATAAATACCTTGTATTTACTTCCTGATGATCTCTGAACATTTTAGCTAGAAGTTTCCCACAAATAATATCTGCTCGCTTCACCAAAGCTCTGATTAATTCCTCACAGTGCATTTCAAACATTCCTAAACGAATAGTCTGCAAAAGATTAAAAGTTTAATCAACATAAGAAATAAAACAAATAGATTTTCATATTTTGCCATTCTCATAATTTTTATTTTTGTGTGATATAACAAGATTAAGATTTTTAAAAAACATATAATTCAGGGAGGGTTTTCTGAATAATCCATTTGTATTATACAACTATCTTCTGGGTAAATATCCTTGAAAAGTTTATTATCTTGGAAACCAATCTCAGGACAATAATAGCAATAACAATTTTGGTGAATTGAATTACTATATTGCTAAATAAATAATGTAGGTTTCAAACGTTATAGTTGCTCTGTACAAAAAAATGCATGTTCATGGTAGAAAATTTAGAAAATGTAAAAAGGGACAAAAAATAAAATTTTAAGTTACTGGTATTCTAAACAGAACCACATTTCGGTGTAATTACCATATTTTCCACAGGATTTATAAACATTAAGGCAAACATCAAATAGGTTCTTGGAATTGTAGGGACAGGGCAAATTATATAAAATACCTGTCAGAGTTGGGGTAGCAGAGTCTCAGCTACATGAGCACAAGAACTGCATTTTGCCTAGCTTCTTATACCCAGGGCTTACCACAATGCTGGAGACACATCAGAAGCTTCATAAATATTTTTCCTGTTCATGGTAATGTTCTAATTCTTTCACTGTGTTCTAAAAATACACCCTAATAAAACTGGGGAAAAGATACCAGAGAGAGATAACAGTTGTACAAAACTGGAGTTATTTACCTTTATGGATGTGTATTGTATTTCCTCTATTAGTTTCTGGTATTTGCGAATTTCATCTATTATTTTTTCATAACTATGATTTTCTGCGAGGAAGTTATCAACATCTTGCTCAGCTTTTCTGGTAATTAAAAAGTCATACTTGTCATAGAGTCTGAGGTGCTCGGTGGGTGCCACACTCTCTTTCATAATAACTTGCTTGATCTTTTCTTTGTGAGCATCTACAATTTCATTCAGAATTATGGGCTTCAAGGTTGTTGGTTTAGACTTACTTTCCTAAACAAGGGGGTAAAAATAATAGTATCTAAAATATCTTTAAGTAACTATATCATTTATCTTTGTACAAATGCCAATCTTACAATATTTCCTGTCTTTTTATTCACAAGGTTGTTTTAATTGTTCAATGTCTAATCTATAGAAAGAGATTAGACTAATTGCAGCAGTGTTTTAAAATTTAGGGTTCATACAATTTTTTGTTTTCTTTAAGGCTACCTAGTTTTGTTTTTCTGTATGGATGAAAGAACAGTCACTTAAAAATATATATAAAATAATATTTAGAATAAAAAAACAGAAAATAAACATTTTTAAGTTTTATTTTTAATTGACATCATTATACATATTTATGGAATACAATGTGATGCTTTGACACATGTATACATTGTGTATTGATCAAATCAATGTAATTCGTAAATCCATCACCTCAAACATTTCTCATTTCTTTGTAGTAAAAACATTCAAAATCCTCCCTTCCTGCTATTTTGAGATATATAATGCACTATTGTTAACTACAGTCACCCTAATGTGCAATAGAACACCAGAACTTATTCCTCCCATCTAACTGTAACTTTGTACCCAATTACCAAACTGTCCCCATCTCCCCCATTCCTTGCTGCCCTTCCTAGCCTCTGGTAACCACTATTCTACCTTTTTATTTCTAAGAGATTAACTTTCTCAGATTCAACATATAAGTGAGATTATTCATTTTTTGTCTTTCTGTGTGGCTTATTTCACTTAACATAATGCCTTCCAGGGTCGTTCATATAATTGCAAATGACAGGATTTCCTTCTTTTTAATAGCTGAATAGTATTCTACTGTGTGTGTGGGGGGGTGTATCACATTTTCTTTATCCATTCATCCACAGATGGACACTTAAGTCAATTCCATATCTCGGTTATTATGAATACAGATGTAATAAACATGGGAGTGCAGATACCTCTTCAACATACTGATTTCCTTTCCTTTAGCATACACACCCAACAGCGGGATTGCTGTATCATAAGGTACAAAAATTTGTACTACCTGCAATTTTTTGAGGAACCTCCTTACTGTTTTCTATACTGGCTGCACTAGTTTACATTCCCACCAACAGTGTGTATGGGTTCCCTTTTCTCTACATCCTTGTCAACACATCATCCTTTGTCTTTTCAAAAATAGCTATTCTAACTAGAGTGAGGTGATATCTTATTGTGGTTTCTATTTGTATTTATCTGATAATTCGAGATGTAGAATAGTTTTTAATATACCTGTTGGCCATCTATTTGTATATCTTCTTGTGATAAATGTCTTAGGTTTTCCATCAATAAATAGGATTATTTGTGGTTTTGCTATTGAGTTCCTTTTATATTCTGAATATTAACCTGTCAGACATTGATATAGTTTGAATATATGTCCCCGCCAAATCTCATGTTGAATTGTAATCCCCAGTGTTGCAGGTCGGGCCTGGTGGGAAGGTGTCTGGGTCATGGGGGTGGATTCCTCATGGTTTGGTTCTGCCCTTGCCATAGCAAACAAGTTCTCATGAGATCTGATCATTTAAAAGTGTGTGGTAACTCTCCACCCCAGTCTCTCTTGCTCCTGCTCCTGCTATGTGAGACAACTG
Organism: Chlorocebus sabaeus; assembly: GCF_047675955.1. NCBI lineage: Eukaryota > Metazoa > Chordata > Mammalia > Primates > Cercopithecidae > Chlorocebus > Chlorocebus sabaeus. Next base: position 83,252,989 of record NC_132913.1, read on the forward strand.
TTCCCACTTCACCTTTCATCATGTCCATAAGCTTCCTGAGGCCTCCCCAGAAACAGATGCAAGCACTATGCTTACTGTACAGCTTGCAGCATCATAAGCCAATTAAACCTCTTTTCTTATAAATTATCCAGTCTCAGGTATCTCTTTATAGCAATGCAAGAATTACCTGTCACAGATGTACAGTTTGCAAATTTTTTATCCCATTATGTGTGCTCTTTATTCATTGCTTCCTTTGTGCAGAAACTTTTTGGTTTGATGTTATCCCACTTGTCAATTTTTATTTTTGTTGCCTGTGTTTTTGAGGTCTTATCCAAAAAATCCCTGTCCAGATCAATGTTATAAAGCATTTCCCCTATATTTCCTTCTAGTAGTTTCATAGTTTTGAGTGTTACGTTTAGGTCTTTAATCCACTTTGAGGTGATTTTTATATATGGTGAGAGAGAGGGGTCTAGTTTGATTTTTCTGTATGTGGATATCCAATTTTTCCAGCACCATTTATTGAAGAGGCTATCCCTTTCCCAACATATGCTTTTGGTGCCTTTGACAAAAATCAGTTACTGGCTGGACATGGTGGCTCACACTTGTAATCCCAGCACTTTGGGAGGCCAAGGCAGGCAGATCACTTGAGCCCAGGTGTTTAAGACCAGTCTGAGCAACATGGTGAAATCCCATCTCCACAAATAACACAAAAAATTTGTGGTAGTGTAAATCTGTAGTCCCAGCTACTCCAAGGGTACTGAGGTGAGAGAATCACCTGAGCCCAGGAGATCAAGGCTGCAGCGAACCATGACCATACCACTCCACTCCAACCTGGGCAACAGAGTAAGACCCTGTCTTGAAAAAAAAAGTTATTGTAGAAGTGTGGATTTATTTCTAGGTTATGCTGTTCCATTGGTCTATGTGTTTGTTTTTATGCCAGTACTATGATGTTTTGGTTACTATAACTTTGTAGTGTACGTGTGTGTGTATATATAAAAATATGTAAAATTATTTTATTGATACTTTACCATACATTTTTTCAAATTACACCCATTTGAAGTGATCACAGCTAGGGAACAGGTCACCCCGTAACAAATCTATTGACGAAATTCATCATAAAAGCTTTTTCTTGGTTGTTTTGTACATTACATTACATATTTTCTTTTTCAAACTAGTATACAACACAAAGCTAAACTGACTCATAGTTTGCCTACTCCCAATTTTGGGAGAAATATTTCCTTTCTACCAAATCATGTACCCCATAGGAAAATAAATTCCTGCATGCTGACAATTGCCACCCAACTTTCTCTGCAAGGAACCTTCCTTCAAATCCCTCCTTCTCATACACATGAGTTGTCATGCACACAGTGAATTCTTATTTTCTTTTTCCTGAAAGCTTAAGCTGTAAATACTGCAATTTTATTTACAGATCTACACATAAACAAAAGTGAAAACAAGAAACACAACAAAAACAAAACAAAATAACAAAAAAAATTACAAACCAGCTAGAAAATATTCTGGCAGTGTTTACAAATTAGTTGCTACTTTTGTACAAAATTGCTAAACAAAAAAATGTGAGAAAACTGCATATCAACTTCAATAAAACAATTGCTATGCACAACCCTGTACATACAAACACACACCTAACACTGCCATGCTAATGTGTTGCCCTTTATACATTTTATTTTCTGAGGCTCATGCAGTCATAATTTGCACACTTGTAACTTTCAGCCATATAATATGTGAGCTTTAATAGCAGCAACCGATGGTACCAGGAAACCTGCATACTTAGAACTTAAAGTAATGCAAAAACTGTGGTACTTACTAACTCACTTTGTGTGCTCAGATACTAAGTCAAAAATAAAATGACTAATGCAAGAATACAGTATGAACATCTAATTAATGTATACCAGTTAAGCCCAGCAACTGGAAAAATCTTATACATGAAGAAACTTTTAAGATTTACTAGGATTCCTTTAGTTTTTAAAACAATAAATATGGCATTACCTTCCAAAAATTTCAACAAAACACACAATAACCTAGCCAGGTGAGTTTGGTCTTTAGATGTTGGAAAAAATCAGCTTTCTGCAGCTGGTAAAGATAATTACACAAAGCTGGAAGTAGAGGCAGCTAACCAGATGACATAGATATGGGAAATGGGGAAAAGCTTGATATAAATGGTTTCCCATACAGGAAAAAAAAACCACAGTGTATTTCCAGTAGACAACACAAAGCTCCCTCTCCCTCCTCCACCCCAATGCTTCCTCTCAGACCACACCGATGTTTTGTACCAAGTCCAGTGTGTGTGAAGGGAGGAGACCACAGATGGAAGCTGAAGAAGAAAAAGGCAGATAGTCTTCACCTTTGTTTTTTCCCAAACATACACCCATGCATACCCACACAAAGAGTTTAAAGCACTAGTGTCATATGTCTTGACCCCAAAACCACTTTGCATACTGTAGAAATCTACCTGGAGTAAACTGGCTAGGACTTTTGTGTTTGGTTTGTTTGTTTGTTTTTATTTCCTAAGGGATATTTTCAATTCAATTAAACGTGTATGAGTTGAGTGCCTACTGTGTGCCTGCCACTGAGTCAGGCAAATAGCATTTCAATTTAACTGTTCATTTTGAGGTTTGTTCTTTATCTGACTCCCTCATTCCCACAGTCCTTAGTATCCAAAAAATGGATTGACGATACTATGCTGTATTCTCAGTGGGAGATGGCCATTGCCTCCTGCCAATGGAAAAGCTATTCTTCAACATAACTGGTAGGATTTGCAGCTGACACAAACCCTCCAACTTGGGACACCATTCCTGAAGAGTAAAGCGGGAAATGCCCTGGCATTCTTTTGCTCCATTTTCTACATCCTGGCTTTCCTTGGTCCAACTCATTCCTTCACAGAGGAAGGGGAACACGGTCTAGCCAGAATGATTACAGTCCCTGACACAGTGGGAGCCCCCTGTTCCTGCCAGCTTAAGAAAATGCCACTCACACAATAGGGATATCTTTCTCCCTAGAGACCTCTCCAGCTGACCCCATCCTGAGAAGTGGTCTCTGAGTGCAGCATTAAGAGAGTCCTTTCCCAGTAATAGGGGTGTGGGAAGCCCAAGGATTAAGGGATCCATGCTTGCTGCTCCTTGGGAGTGTTACATCATTTGACGTAGTTCTCCTTTCCAATGGGTCACTCATGTCAGCAAGCCCCGGGGCTGACTTGCTCCAAGCTGGGAGTGGAAGTAAGATGGGACAATGCTTCTTGCAGAGCCTGATAAACCTTAGATCACACAGGTTTAGATGTTCCAATCAGTAGAGGTTCTGTCCCTCTGCTTATGTAATGTGAATTTGTAAAATTTCCTTCAAAGTAAGCAATTAAATAGAAATGGTGATGAATACCACAGGAATATATAAATGGCAGCTAAAAAATAAAAAGTCTAAAACAATCCACAAAGAACTAAGTAGGCATTTGCTACAAATCAACTGGAAAGTCACAAATATGCTAGGGATAGGGGAGTGGGCATAGTTTATGGAGATAGAAAACTCCACAACAGCTTAGAGTGGCAGAACTCTACGAGTCTTCTGTAACTGCAACAAGTATATTTGAAAACAGATTCTTCATCCTAAAGGCTATGGAGGTTTTAAGGGTTTTGAGGAAGTTTTATGTCCCCTACTACTGCGACACAGAGTCCAGAGCTTAAATTGAATTTAAATATTCCTAAGAAGAGCAGAAGTCCATTTCATACTTTTGCATGACTTCACGTTTGCATTTGGTGCAGTTCTATTCCATATTAGCATACCCCAAAGGCATACATTCTGTGGAGAAGGGACAGTTTGAAATGCTATTAAGGAAGATCTTTGTTTATCAGTGGTCCAGGTGGCCAGACCCCATTCTACAGCCCATCTGTCAGGCACAGCAAGCAAATTCGCGAAGAAGGAAGGGAGGAAGAAAAAGTCAGAGCGAGAAACACCTGATTGCACATTTTTTCACTTGCTTACTTATCCAGATCATCATGGAGCCTGGAGCAAAGCAGGGTTTTCCCAAGGGAGCCTGCAACTGTGCATTTAGAAAAGTTTTTTTTTTAATTCATTAAAATGTCAGCTTTCTTCAGAAGTCTGTAGTTTACTTCATGATAATTTCTTAGAGGAAGAGGGTAGGAAGGGACCACATTGCATGACAGATGTTCTGGTCCCATGATAAAAAATTATTGATTTGTAAGAAGGCATATGAAGCATAATCAACCATACTTGAAGTCTTCCACCAGTGGAAGCTTTTCCAAATCATCAGCATCAAAGAGATCACTGATGCCTTCCTCCTCCCCAAGGCTCAGGAGACAGTCCTCTTGCAGCAGGGGAGGCAATAAGTTCACAAACAGTCCTTTTAGGTTAGAAGGAATTTGGTTCACAGTCTGCTGTAAAAAGTTGGCTGAGGCGGCCAAGGGAGAAAGGTTTGCTATAGAAATTGACCAATTCCTACGTCCTCAGTTGGTTGAATCCAAGTCTTTGGAATTCGGTTTAGAGATATTCCCATTGCGGTCTTGGTTGTTTGTTTTCACTGGATTGTGTGTTTCCATCTCTTCTGGACAGGAGTAAACCTCAGTGGGTCCTTGGGTACTTGCCAAACATATTTGTAGGCTCTCTATTGAGTCAAGGGCTTCAAGTCTTGTTTCTGGAGGGGCTTTCACAATTTATAACGGTTTGGTCTTTGAGGCCACTAAGTTTTCAAATATCTTGATACATAACATAAACTAACCTTTGATTATCTGAATCTGTGGTTAATAGTTTGAGGTCCAGGGTGCAGCTCTGGATCAGTTCATCTAATTTTTTCTCTACCTGACTCAGCCTGGTTGCTTCTTTTGACAGGCCTTGACACTGGACCAGCATGCCCTCATCCTCAGCCAGACTGCAGCCTACTGCATGTTTTTCTTCTTCTTTTCTTTTCTTTCTTTCTTTCTTTCTTTTTTTTTTTTTTTTTTTTTTTTTTTTAAGACAGAGTCTTGCTCTGTTGCCAAGCTGGAGTGCAGTGGCGTGATCTCGGCTCACTGCAACCTCCACTTCCCGAGTTCAAGCGATTCTCCTGTGTCAACCTCCAGAGCAGCTGGGACTACAGGCACACGCCACCATGCCCAGCTAATTTTTGTCTTTTCAGCAGAGACAGGGTTTCACCATCTCGATCTCTTGACTTTGTGATCTGCCCACCTCAGCCTCCCAAAGTGCTGGGATTACAGGCATGAGCCACTACACCTGGCTGTTTTTAGACTTCTTAATGAAGGAGATACTTTGAATGTTGGTGATACCATAAGTCCTTCTCTTTTGAACTTTTAGCACTTTTTCTGCCTTGTTCAAATCCAAGACCCCATGGAGAGACTGGCTCAGGAGCTGAATGAACTTCTTGTTGAGAAGACCAAGGGATGTATCATATGGCGTTTTTCTGAGGGAGATTTTTGGGGTTTTAGGACTATCTGGACTTCATAGAGCAGCTCTTCTTTTCCTTCAGGGGTTTTGAAGCCATCTAATAGGTACTGTGAACACCTTCCCTAGCTTTAGGCTTCACTTTGCCTGCTGCTGTAAAGGCATTTCCGAAACCAGCCTGGCTCAGCAGGGGGAGATGGGAGGTCGGGTAGAGAGGGGACCTGAGGGCCAAACAGACCAGTGGTGTGGGGGTGAAGGTGGTCACCAGTGGGGGAAGTAGGGAGAGAAGAGGAAGGGTAGTGGTGCCGAGCAGATGTGAGGGCGCTGGGACTGTCCCAGGGACTGCCAGGGAGCCAGTTTGCAGGAGGAAGCGGTTCCCTAACTCTCCGGGATCCCTTCTGCCTCCTGCTTGTAGTCTATTTTGAAGTAAGGTAGTGTGATGCCTCCAACTTTGTTCTTTTTGCTCAAGATTGCTTTGGCATTCAGAGTCTTTTGTGATTTCATATGAATTTTAAGATTTTTTTTTCTACTTCTGGGAAGAATGTCATTGGTATTTTGATAGAGATTGCATTAAATCTGGAGATCACTTTGGGTAATATGGACATTTTTACATAGTTAATTATTTCCATTTATGAACACAGAAAAAGCCACACTTTGTGCAATCGTATATGCTAGCTTTATAAGGCAGTGCTTGCATTGTTCATTGTTGACAGAAAATACACTAGAGTTCAATGTCATATCATCATAATCTTTAAACACAATACTTTTTCACATTGAGGGGAAATCTATCTAGATCAAAGAAAGTTTACTTATTCACTGACCTTTGATCTTTGATTCTGTGAACAGCAACTAGAGCAGATGAAAATCCTTAGCTGCAAAATGTGCATTCTGCTCTCAGGATTACAATAATTGTAGACAAGGATGGACCAGACAATAATTTTAAATAAGCAAACAAACCTTAACAGTTTATCTCCTTTTCTTTCCATTTTATAGGACAAGTAAATATGCCCACATGGTTTATTATCTGAACTAACCTAATCTTTTTTTTTTTTTTTTTTTTTTTTTTTGAGACAAGGTCTCACTCTTTCGCCCAGGCTGGAGTGCAGTGGCACTATCTTGGCTCACTGCAACCTCTGCCTCGTGGGTTCAAGCAATTCTCCTGCCTCAGTCTCCTGAGTAGCTGGAATTACAGGTGCCCACCACCACGCCTGGCTGATTTTTGTAGTTTTAGTACAGACGGGGTTTCACCATGTTGGCCAGGCTGATCTCAAACTCCTGACCTTAGGTGATCCACCCACCTTGCCCTCCCAAAGTACTGGGATTACAGGCGTGAGCCACCATGCTCATCCCTAACTTACTTTTAAATATACATATGCTCTACCTGTTGTCCAGATTTTATTTATATTGTAACAAAACAAAATCACGTCTGCAGTGGACATTCTACAACATTCAAATTGATGGCATCAAAGGCTTCTTTAGGCAATTGGGTAATTTTCTCAGTTATCCAGGGGGCATTTGCCTACTATTCCCCCAGTGGGCACTTCAGGAAATCATCTTGCTTAGAACTAGATACTTCATGAGAACATCAGTGAATCCCACCACCGTTTCACCCCTGGGCTCGTTAGATACTTGGTATCATCTTTTTGGAAAACAGAAATTTTTAAGATAAAGCAATCTATATAATGTACTGTGTGCAATGTAAAATTACTTGCTCTCATGTGAAGATAACTAATATTCACTATAGGCTGTTTCTTAAATTTATTAACAGCCTACCTAATTTGTAAAGCCTATAGGCCTACCTTTCTAAACAGAATTGAATACTAGGACTTCAAAACTATTTTAGAAAGTATAATTTTGGGGCCAGGCATGGTGGCTCATGCCTGTAATCCCAGCACTTTTGGAGGCCGAGGTGGGCAGACCACGAGGTCAAGAGATCCAGACCCATCCTGGCCAACATGGTGAAACTCCGTTTTTACTAAAAATACAAAAATTAGATGGGCATGGTGGTGGGTGCCTGTCATCCCACTTACTCGCAGGGAGGCTGAGGCAGGAGAATTGCTTGAACCTGGGAGGTGGAGCTTTGCAGTGAGCTGAGATCATGCCACTGCACTCCAGCCTGGGCGACAGAGCAAGACGGAGTCATTCATTTTGATATGAATCTAATCATCTCCTATTAACAGTCATGAGAAATGATATTTTGTATGAGACACCTCCAGATGTTCTAAAGCACATCAAATTAGATCAGGTGATATGCTTGGACTCATGGTGCATTAACCCATTACAGGTTTACCTTCCATGAAAAAAAAAAGTGTATTTTAGTTCACTTTCAATATCTACCAAAGGTTATGATAAGAAACAGCTACATGAATTCCATTTCTGCAATTGTTGTCAAAGATCACTGAGACTATGTTCAATTATCCTACTCACGATACCCTACATCTCACTTGTAGGGCATCATCTAGGCATATTTTACTAGTACTGATTTCTAAGTACTGACTCCATCATTATGAGTCGGTATCTCTGGGGCAAGGGACAATGGTGAGTGGCGATGGTGATTCCTGGAATTTGGATCACTCGTATACCAAACCTCAATGACATGCAATTTACCCATGTAACAAACTTACACAAGTACCTCTGAACCTAAAATAAAAGTTGAAAAATAAAATGTGTTACCAGATTATGGTGATCCATAGGGTTTCAGGACCATTACCCATGAATGATGACAACTGTAGGCTTTATCTCTCAAAATTTGACACCATGAAAAACATCTCTCTTCCTGAAAAGTTTTAATTAACTGCTCTAATCATAATTAAAATTTGTCATACTTTCCTTTAGAAGCCAGGAAGCTTGGGGCCATATTTTATAACTATAAAATCATAGCAACTGCATTCATTTTGATAATTATAAAAGTTACTTTTCTTCACTTGACCTTTGTCTACTAATTCTTTTCTTGTTAACTTGTTAAATTTGTTTTGTTTCATAAGTTACTTCAAGTCATTCTTGAAAAAGTGAGGGTACAAACAGAATAGAAAAGAATGCAATAGATGAACTAGAATTACACAAAAGACAAAGTAAGCAGTATGTTTCTCGAGAGACTTCTATTTATGGTAATATGAGGAATAGATATCCAGAAAACAACTACTCAATTCAAAACACATAAATATGCCAGGAGAATAAAGCTGAGTTTATCTTTTATAATGCATAGCTAAGGAAATAACAAAAAATAAAAAATAAAGTCTAAGTGACCAAAATAAGAGAAAGTATGAGTTGAGAGGTCATTATGTGCAGAAGTGAGCAGCTGCCCTGGGGACTCTACTGATCCTTGGTGTTCTAAGCTTTGCTTTAATGAGTTTCTGGCAAGGTGGATGCATGGGAGGGGCTGCCAGGAAACAAAGCCTCAAGCTTGAGCAAAGTTGGAAGTCATAATTGGCACCCCCACTTAAAGCCAAGAACACTGAAGGGTGACACAATCTTAAAATGAGAGTTCTGTGGAGACGAAACTTCAGAATGCTGAAAGGTGACAGATCTTTGAATACAAGAAAAATAAAAATGTCCTGGTTTTGCTTTGATTCTCTGTAGAGGAAAAAAACAAAAGATGGTTGCCTTAAGAATCTGTAACCACAAGTCTATTTTCACACAGATTTGAGTGAATATTTGCACAACTAGTATTGTCCTTGAAAACATTAAGCAAGAATTCATCTAAAAACGGTCCTTGGTCTGCAAGGGCCTGGGGAGCACCTGTCACAAGAATATGGAAACTCCAAAGGAATCGACTTAAACCAAGGCCTCAAAGACTTTTTTCATAAACTTCTTATAAGCATAAGTATAATAATACAGGAAAAATACCCAGAGAAATATACCACCAGGAGCAGGAGTCAGCAAACAGCAGAATCAGATCAGCAAAAACTGTGGATACTGGTAGTATCACACACAGAGTATTAAAAATATTTAATCTGTGTAAACAGAAGTAAAAGCTTAATGAATACATCACTACGTATAAAACACTATCAAAAATGACTAGGCCTATTTGAAAAGAACCTAAAGGATTCCTGAAAAATAAAAATAGAATAATAAAAAATTGGAAACTCAAAGGAAAGGATAATATCCTCAAAATGGATAATTTCATATAATGTTAAGTGAAATAAGCAAAACACGGATTACTTATAAGACGCTTCCACTTATACAAAGACATGCAAAAACTAAACATAAATTGTTCAATAATAAACAGACAAGTAGTTAAGCCTATTTTGCAAAATTAAGAACAAAAACTCCAAACTTCAAGATAGTGATTCTTTTGCTAGAAGATAGAGAGATAAGGATGTAAACAAGGAGCAAAGGGGAAGAGCTTAAAGGTACCAGCAATATTCTATCCCTCAAGATGGGCTGTGCCTATTTAGGTGTTAACTTTATTACTACTGAAGCCTTTACACACTAGTTTCCTGCACTCTTCTAAATACAGCAAATATGTTTAAGCTATTTTAAAAATAGAAAAATAAGGAGAACGCTTCTGATTGGACTTACAAAACAAGAAAACATTACAAGGTGAAGAATTTTCAGACATGCTCATTTCATATACTAGATTCCAATAACTATTGTGGAAATGTCGTAGATTAGATCATGAGTTGAAAATACAAAGGAGCTCACTATTACAGAAAAAGGTGTATGAGGGGAGTAATAAATTCGAGGGCAGTTTTACAGAGCTGGAAAAGCATAAGGAGGCCTACAGCAAGGCAGGAGTTTACAGGAAATGGCAGGACAGCTACAGTAAACACTCAATGGCTGCTTCAAACCTGATCACAACTTTAATTCCTTCTCCTCAGAAAGTTTTCAGCTAAGTCCAAAGGAAGACTAGACTAGGAAAGTAGGTATATTTTAAGAGAAGCCATTTGGAAAATGGTAGTTTTTTAGCAACACTTTCTTATAAGCCAATATTATTATATTCTGTGAAGCAGAGGATACCTGTCTACAACTTTCAGAACTTACTTGAAATGAATATCATTATGCAAATTCAAGCAATCTTAATATCCTTGTTACTTACCCACTTGGAATATAATTTTGTCTCAACTCGTGGCACAAAACCGACAGCTTTAATCATGACATCATAAACATTTAGAAAGATATCTATATAGTCACTAAACTCAGGTTCAAACTTAATGGTGTCATTATCAAGAATCAGCCTCATGATGAAACCTGGATGTTCAAAAGCTCTAACAGAATCCTGCAAAAAAAATTAAAAAATTTACATACATAAATATGTATGAATTGTGCTAGACTAAGTAGTACACCAGTCCCAGTTAGAATACATGGGAACCCACACTTCCTCTTATGACCCAGACAGCTAAGCCAAGGAAGACCTCTAATAAAAAAAGCAAGAGTGATTCTGAGCTACAGTTGATGGTATCCAGTATCCATTGGGCCTACAGGTCAACTACAGGGTCAAAGTCTCAAAAAAACATGTGCACATAGCAGTGGAGTTCTAGAATCATACAAGATAGAGCCCAAGAGGAGAACACTCCAATTCCAAGGCCCTGCTCATACTGTAACAGGACCTCCTTCCAGAGACAGAAAAGCTTCTTTTTTGCTAAAGTTACCTCATGGTAACTTTCTCCAGCCTTCATGACCCAAATTTCCCAATTATGTGAATTTTCACTTATTTTCACTAATCTTCACCTCTAGTCATGATAATCATATATCCTAAACATGCAGATTGACATTAACTTTTTTTTTTTTTTGAGACAGGGTCTTGCTCTGTTGTCCAGGCTAGAGTGCAATGGCACAATCTTGGCTCGCTGCAGCCTCAAATTCCTGGACCCAAGTGCTCCTCTCACCTCAGCCTCTTGAGTAGTGGGGACTACAGACATGTGCCACCATGCCTGGCTGACAATTTTTTTTTTAAGATAAATGTAATAGGTCTAAAGATGTACTTTCTGCTCTCTCACTGATAAGGATATTATTTTCCTCTCTGAAATAATTAAAACTAAATACATCCGTAAACACATATTGGTGAACTGAACCATACTTACTGGTGGTTGTGCAATTAAGTCCGTGAAATCTTGCATGGAGACTAAAGTGAGGTCCTGCAGCTGTAAAGTCATAAGTGCAGCAGCACAGTTGAAAAAAGATTCCAATTTGGCACTGCTGTCACCAGTCGGCAATTGCTTTTTTTTATTACCTTGGTAATAAATATTCTGCACTTCTGGAAACCACCTTGAAAGAATAAAAGACTTTTAAAAGTCAATGCTTTCAGTGAATTACTCCTTTTATATTAAGCATTAACAGTAATTTCTGGACATCTAAAGGTCTTCATAGAGAAGTATATTGCTAAATGATATTACCCACTCTCCAAAATGTAAGTGCTAAAATATTTCACTTCTAGGAAAAGAAATTTTAAATCTTAGCCAATAGAAAATTACTCAGTGGTGTGATGCTGTAAGAAAGACATAATTCTAACTCCTGGAACTATGGCTCCTGACTTTTTGAAGAAATATACAACTAACTTAACTGGATATTACAAAATACTCCTCTCCAGTCTCCGAAATGTTATCTAGAAAATATATTGGTTAGTTTAAAGTTAAAATGTGAATAACTGATTAACCAAGGGAGGGCTTATACCATGTTCAATACTCTTGGTTGTTTCATGCTATTCTATCTGCTTACAGTTACTTGAAAACAATTTACAAATCAACAAAATCAGGTATTTATTTTCTCATTCCCCTTAATGTGATACACTGAAAGAGCGTCTGATGTAAAACAAAGTTTCAAATGTGTATGTGTCCTTCTAATAAAAGGATAACAGTGTAATTCCATGTATAGGTACATAATGATGATAACAAGCAAACTTTTCAACTTATAAAACCACTCTCCAACACTACAGAATTTTAAAATGTTATCTTTTTTCATAAGAGATAACGAATTTTTTAAATAGTCAATATAATTTCAGGAGTTTCCTGAATGTTCCAAGACAGAAAATCTAAATTTGAAATATATTTATTCATCCCTTTAACAAGTATGTGTTGAGTGTTTACTATATACTAGGAATAGCGTTGTAGAAGATACAAAAATTTGGTATCGGCCGGGCGTGGTGGCTCACACCTGTAGTCTCACCACTTTGGGAGGCCAAGGTGGGTGGATCACCTGAGGTCAGGAGTTCAAGACCAGCCTGGCCAACATGGTGAAACCCCGTCTCTACTAAAAACACAAAAATTGGCTGGGTGTGGTGGTGGGTGCCTGTAATCCCAGCTACTTGGGAGGCTGAGGAAGGAGAATTGCTTGAACCTGGGAGGCAAAGGTTGCAGTGAGCCGAGATGGTGCCACTGCACTCCAGCCTGGTGACAAGAGTGAAACTCCGTCTCAAAAAGGAAAAAAAAAAAAAAACATGGTATCATGGCAATGTGTCATAACAGAAAAAAAAGATCTAAAATAAAAGGATAGAGATATAATTTTCCATTTAAATAATGAAGAAGGGTTTCATAGTGAAGATGGCAATTTCACTAAAAAAATAAAGACAGAAAAGAGAATGAGGAAGGCCCTGAAAGATTCAAAGTGGAAGAATTATAAAGAAAAATAAATGGAGAAGGTAGGGTTATCAGATCATTTCAGTGTCTCAAATAGACAATAGAATACAAAACAGGAAGAAATATATGAGGGAAGATCCAGTTCAGGCAAGAGATAAAATAAGTTTAGGTCTGCAGAACTGGAAAGAGGACAAATATGACGTATTTTAAAAAGTATTCAATTGTTCATTCTCTCAAAAATATTTATATGACTCCCTATTATGTATGAAACATTTGGGGTACAAAAGATTTCTTAATTCTGAAAGTGCTTATATCAGTGAAGGAAAAGAGGCACATACATAAATAAATAAATATTATTTTTAAAAAGGACTTAGAAGAGAACAAAGTGCTGGAGGCATTCATAAGGAAGAGATCGCTTTTGATGTAATAACAGTAAAAATTTCATGAAAGAAGGGTCATTTAGGCTGGTTATTAAAGGATAGAAGAGAGTCTTCTCCAGTAATGACCTGCATCAAACATCGTAAATAGTGTAAACCACAACAGTCTGCTGATAGTGTGCAAGAAGTCCTCATTCCATTTTAATCTCTTAACCTCTAATTCAATCTTTATAATTAGGCAAACAAAGATGACAATGCTGAGACCCAGAGTTTCAAGTTTTCATAGCACTCCCATCTCACAAATGAAAACAAATAAGGAGTAACTAATTACTTTAAAAATCAGTAATTGGTGAAAAGGGAGAACAAAGAGCCTTCAGACTTACTCCACAGATTTTTAACAGTGGTAAGGTGTGGTTACAGACTAGTCATAGAAGTTATATTCTGTTTTATTTAACATGACTATTTCTACAGGCATGATCCAAGGTGAAAGTCTTTTCAGAACTGAGGATGGAAAAGACAAGTTAGATCTATATTGCAGAAAACCTTTAAAGGCATATTAAGAAATATGGACTTCCTTTCTCAACAAAAGGGAGGCACTGAACTGGGGAATATTTTAAGACCCATCCAGCAATGGTTTACAGGCCAGGCTTGAAAAAGAAAGATACCAGAGACAAAGTAATATGGCAGTTATTCAGATTTTGCAATGGGCTATATGGAAGGTTAAGAGGGCCAGCCAAGGGTAGCAGTCCTGGGGATTAAGAGGAACGGATGCACAGGCAAGTTGCTTCTGAGAGTAGATAAAAAATAGTTGATGGTCATAAAATAAGTCTCCACAAATGTAAAAGGTACAAAATCATTAATCAATAACAGAAGGACACTTAGAAATTCACAAATATGTCTAAAGTAAACAACACATTTCTAAATAGTCAATGACTCAAAGAAGAAATCATAAGGGAAATTAGAAAACAAGATGAATGGAATGCAGGGAATTCCATACCATAACTCAGGAAATGCAGCAAAATCAGTGATTAGAGGGAAATTTTTAGCTGTAAACACCTACATCAAAAACAAGGGAAGCCTGGGCATGGTGGCTCATGCCTGTAATCCCAGCACTTTGGGAGGCTAAGGTGGGAGGATCTCTTGAGTCCAGGAGTTCAAGAACAGCCTGGACAACATGATAAGGGTCTGTCCTGTCTCTACACACACACACACATACACATACACACACACACACACACACACACACACACACAAATATTTAGCTAGGCATGGTGACATGCGCCTGTGTTCCCAGCTACACAGGAGGCTGAGGTGGAAGGATGGTTTGGGCCCAGGAGGTCAAGGATACAGTGAGCCATGTTCATGCCACAGCACTCCTGCCCGGGAAACAGCATGAGGCCTTGTGCCAAAATAATAAATAAATAAATAAATAAATAAATAAATAAATAAATAAAGGGCTGGGCGCGGTGGCTCACACCTGTAATTCCAGCACTTTGGGAGGCCAAGGCAGGCGGATCACAAGGTCAGGAGATCAAGACCATCCTGGCTAACACAGTGAAACCCCATCTCTACTAAAAATACAAAAACAAAATTAGTTGGGCATGGTGGCGGGCATCTGTAGTCCCAGCTACTCAGGAGGCTGAGATGGGAAAATGGCGTGAACCCTGGAGGCAGAGCTTGCAGTGAGCAGAGATCCCGCCACTGCACTCCAACCTGGGTAACAGGGCAAGACTCTGTCTCAAAAATAAATAAATAAATAAATAAATAAATAAATAAATAAATAAATAAAAAGAAGAGAAAACTAAACTCAAAACAAGCAGCAGCAGAAGGGAGGAAATAAAGAGGTGAGTCCAAACAAAAAAATATTGAATAGAAAAATAGAGAAAAATCAACAAACCTAAAGTTGGTTGTTTAAAAAGATCAACAAAACTCATGAACTTATAGCTAAGCTGATCAAGAAAAAAGAGCAAAGACTCAAATTGTTAAAATCAGGAATAAAAGGGGAGACATTAATACTTACATTACAGAAATACAAAGAATTAAAAGGGAATATAATATACAATTGTTTCCCAACAAATTTGATAACCTAGAAAAAATGGACAAATTCTACAAAGACAAACACTACTAAATCTGGCTTAAAAAGAAATAGAAAATATCAATAAACCTGTAGCAAGTAAAAGAGATCAAATTAATAATTTGCAAACTTTCCAGGAAAAAAAGGCCAGGACTAGACGGCTTCACTGGTAGTTCTAACAAGCATTTAAAAAATTAACACCAAACCAAATGTTTGGTTTGTAAAGAATTCACAAACCAAAAAGGAAAAGAGAAAAGAACACTTTCTTACTCATTCTATAAGGTGAGTATTACTATAATACCAACTACAAAGACATAACACACATGTACACAAAAACTACGGACCAATATCTCTTATGAATAAAAACAAAAAAATCCTCAACAAAATACTAGAAATCCAAGTCCAGAAGCACATAAAAAGGATTATATGATCACATGTGATGGCTCATGCCTGTAATCCCAACACTTTGGGAGGCTGAGTCAGGAGGACTGCTTGAGTCTAGGAGTTTGAGATCAGCCTGGGCAACACAGTGAGACCTTGTCTCTACAAAAATGAATAAAATTAGCTGGGCACATGCCTGTAGTCCCAGCTACTCAGGAGGCTAAAGCATGAGAAACACTTGAACCCGGGAAGCAGAGGCTGCAGTGAGCCAGGATCGTACCACTGCACTCCTGCCTGGGTGACAGAGCAAGGCCCTGTCTCCAGGGAAAAAAAAAAACAGGATTATCTCCATTCCATGAGCAGGTAGAATCTACCTCAGGAATTCGAGGTTGGTTCAATACATGAAAACCAATGTAATATACCATATTAATAGAATGAAAGGGAAAATCCCATGATTATCTCAATAGATTCAGAAAGCATTTACAAAATCTAATACTGCATGATAAAAAAAAAAAACATGTCTGCTCTTGCTGCTTCTATTCAGCATTGCACTGGAGGGTCTAACCAGGGGAATTACCTAAGAAAAGGAAAAAAAAATAATAACCAGATAGGAAAGGAAGAAGTAAACTGTCTCTATTTGCAGATGATATGATCTTATATATAGAAAGCCATAAAGAATCCACATACAAAAACCATTAAAGCTAATAAATAAGTTTAGTAAGGTTGTAGAATACAAGATCAATATGTAAAATTCAGTTGTATTTCTACACACCAGCAATAAATAATCTGAAGATGAAATTGAGACGACCATTCCATTTACATAGCATCGAGAAGAATAAAATACTTAGAAAAAAATTAAACCAAAAAATGTAAATACATTTTTGTATTTACATTTGGTATTTCGACAGAACTAAATAAATGGAAAGACATCCTGTGTTCATGAATTGAAAGATTTAACATTATTAAGATGTCAATACTCCCAAAATTAATGTACAGATTTAATGCATTCCCTATTAAAATCCCAATGGCATTTTTTTAAAAAAATGCACAAGTTGATACTAAAATGCATATAAAATACAAAGGACTCAGAACAACAACAATTTTTCAACTCAGAAAAATAAGAACGAAATTGGAGGACCCAAACTTCCTTATCTCAAAACTTACTACAAAACGGTTTGGTACTGGCATAAAAGACAAACAGGCCAATGAAACAGAATAAAGAGCCCAGAAATAAACCCTCACATATATGCTCAAATGATTTTCAGCAAAGGTGCCAAGACAACTCAATGAGAAGAGTCTTGCAAAATGGTGCTCAGACTACCAGGTATCCATATGCAAAATAATGAATTTGGGCTCCTATCTCAGACCATGTGTAAGTTAAAATGAATTTGGTTTGTAAAAGTCAAAAAGGCCTAACTGTAGGAGCTAAAACTATAGAACGATTAGTTCTGTTTACCACACAGGTAAACAGGTAAATCTTGGTGGCTTTGGATATGATACTGATATGGTTTAGCTGTGTCTCCATCCAAATCTCACCTTGAATTGTAATAATCTCCATGTGTCAAAGCTGAGGCCAGTGGAGATAACTGAACCATGGGGGCAGTTTCCCCCATACTCTTCTTGTGGTTGTGAATAAGTCTCGTGAGATTTGATGGTTTTAAAATTGGGAGTTCCCCTACACATGCCCTCTTGCCTGTCGCCATGTAGGACAGGGCTTTGCTCCTTATTCGCCTTCCACCATGATTGTGAGGCCTCCCCAGCCATGTGGAACTGTGAGCCAATTCAACCTCTTTCCTTTATAAATTACCCAATCTCAGGTATGTCTTTATTAACAGTGTGAGAACAGATTAATACAGATACCAAAAGGCACAAACCACCAAAGAAAAAACATAAATCAGACTTCATCAAAATTAAAAATATTTGTGCTTCAAAGGACACTATCAATAGAAGTATTTGCAAATCATATAATTGATAAGAATCTAGTATCCAGAATATACAAAGAACTCTTAAACCTCAACAACAAAATATCAGATATTTTACATGACAATAATAAAAATCAGACAACCCAGTACAAAATGAGCAAAGGGTTTGAATAGACATTTTCCAAAAATGACAAATAGACAATAAGCTCATAAAAAGATACTTAACATTATTGGTCATTAGCAAAATGCAAGTTAAAATCACAGTGAGATACAATTTCATAACCATGAGGATGGCTACAAGCAGAAAGATAGACAATAGCAAGTGTTGGAGAGTATGTGGAGCAATTGGAACCCTCATAAATTGTTAGGAATGTGAAATCTTATAGTCACTTTGGAAAACAGTGCAAGTGTTCCTCAAAAAGTTAGAATTACCATATAACCTAGCAATTTCACTCCTAGGTATACAGTCAAGAGAACTTAAAAATGTATTTATGCAAAATAAATTGTTCATAGCAAAAACAGCCAAAAAGTGGAAACAATCCAAATGTCCATCACCTGATGACTGGATAAATGAAACGTCTTATATCCATACAACGAAATGTCATTTGGCCATGAGAAGACATGACATATTGATACATGCTATAATATGAATGAACTTTGAAAACGTTATGCTTCCTGTAAGAAGCCAGGCAAAATGACCATTTCATACTGAGATGAAATGTCCAGAGTAGGGAAATTCACAGGGACAAAAAATATATTAGTATAGTTACCAGGCACCTTTGGGTGGAAGAATGGGAAATGACTGCTAACAGGTACAGAGTTTCTTTCTAGGGAGCATTAAGTCATTCTTGTGTTGCTATAAAGAAATATCTGAGACTGGGTAATTTATAAAGAAAAGAGGTTTAATTGGCTCATGATTCTACAGGCTGCACCAGCATGGTTCTAGCATCTGATTCCAGTGAAGTCCTCAGGAACATTGTAATTATGGCGGAAGGTAAAGGCAGAGCAGTCATGTCACATGGCCAGAGCCAGTGCAAGAGAGCAAAGAGGAAGGTGCCACACACTTTTAAACAACCAGATCTTGTGTGAACTCAGAGCAAGAACTCACTTATTATCATGAGGACAGAACCAAGCTATTTATGAGTGATCTGGCCCCATGAACAAAACACCTCCCACCAGGCCATACCTCCAACACTGGGGATTACGTTTCAATATGGGATTTGGAGGGGACAAGCATCCGAACTATATTGTATGGTGAAAATGAAAATGTTCTGGAATTAATGGTGATGGTTGCACAACCTTGCAAGTATATTATCAGCTACTGAATTGTACACATTAAAGTAGTGAATTTTATGGTAAATGAATTATTTCTCAATAAAAAGGAATAGCAATACACTGGGTATCCCTGGAAGCAGAGCTAAACTTTCATGCTTTCCTACATGAAATTTCAAAAGAGAACAAAAAAGTCCCAAGGTTTTCAACTTGGCCTCGTAATGGTTCACAACAGGAAGAGTAGCAGATTTGGAAGAAAGAGAATAAGCATTGCTAGGGACATGCTGAGATTCATGACATTCAACTAAAGATATTCAGTGTTACCCTGGGTCTGAGCAAAGACGTGTTGAGGAATACCTAAAAGCACAGGCAAGAAAGGTAAAAATTAACAAACAGGATAACATCAAGCTAAAAAGCTTTGCATAGCAAAAAAAACTATCTAGACAGAGTAAAGAGACAACCTACAGAATGGGAAAAAAATGTCTGCGAACTATTCATTGTACAAAGGATTAATAACCAGAATACACAGAGAACTCAAACAACAGCAAAAATCCAAATAATCTCACTAAAAATGGGCAAATTGATCTAAATAAACATTTCCCAAAATAAAACATACAAATAGCCAACAGGTATATGAAGAATGCCCAACATTCCTATTTATCAAGGAAATGCAAATCAAAAGCACACCGATATATCATCTCACTCCAGTTAAAATAGCTACTATCAAAAGTACAAAAAATAATAGATGCTGGCAAGGCTGCAGAGAAAGAACTCTTTCCTTCCTTCCTCCCTCCATCCATCCCTCCCTCCCTGCTTTCTCTCTCTCTCTCTCTCTTTCTTTTTTTCTTGAGCCAGAGTCTCACTTAGTCACCCAGGCTTGAGTGCAGTCGTGTGATCTTGGCTCACTGCAACCTCCGCCTCCCAGGTTCAAGCAATTCTTCCACCTCAGCCTCCCAAGTAGCTGGGATTACAGGTGTGCGCCACCACACCCTGCTAATTTTTGTATTTTTAGTAGAGATAGGGTTTCACCATGTTGATTGGTGGTTTCAAACTCCTGACCTCAAGTGATCCACCCACCTCAGCCTCCCAAAGTGCTGCGATTGTAGGTGTGAGCCACCATCCCTGGCAAAAAGGGGAACTTTCATACACTGTTGGGAACACAAATTTGTGCGACCACTATAGACAACACTGTGGAGGTTCTCAAAAAACTAAAATTACAACTACCATGTAATTCAGCAATTCCACTGCTGGGTATATACCCCAAAGAAAGGAAATCAATATATCAAAGAGATAGCTGCACTCCCATGTTTATTGCAGCACTATTCACAATAGCCAAAATGCAGAATCAACCTGGGCCCATCAGTGGGTGAATAGATAAAGAAAATACAGTGTGTGTATGTGTGTTTGTGTATAGTATATAAAATGTAAATAAAATACAAAATGTATATAAAATACAGTATATAAAATGTAGTTTATATATACAATGGAATATTATTCAGTCATAAAAATTAATATAATCGTGTCATTTGCAGCAACATGGACGAGCCTGTAGGACATCATGTTAATTGAAATAAGTCAGGTACATAAAGATAAATATCATACGCTCTTATTCATATGTGAAAGCTAAAAAAAAAATTGATGTCATGGAGGTTGTAAGTAGAATGGTGGTTAAGAGAAGCTAGGAAGGGCAGGGATGGGATGGAGGATAAAGAGAGGTTGGTTAATAGGCACAAAAATACAGTTGATAGAAGGAATAAGTTCTGGTGTTTGATAGCAATGTAATGTAACTATAGTTAACAAGAATTTATAGTATATTCCAAAATAGCTAGAAGAGAAGATTTGGAATGCTTCCAACACAAAGAAATGATAAATGTTTGAGGTGATGGATATGCTAATTACCCTAATTGAATCATTATGCATTGTATGAATGCATCAAGATATTCCATTAATATATGTACCCTATATATATGTGCAATTATTATGTATCAATTTTAAAAATTGGTAAGACAGGCCTAAAGCTCAGAATACGAAATCTTGAGGCAGATGAAATCACGAAATTGTTAAGAGAATATAAAGAAGAGAGATAACAACAAAGATCTGGGGAACCCTACTTGTAGGGAATAATAATAAGTAAAGCCAGAAAAAGATAAATGGAAGAACTAGAGAAACACAGCAGCACAGAAAAGCAGGTTTCCAGAAGTCTGGGTGATAAACCATACACTGTGAGTAAAAGTGGAAGATGAGGATGACGAAAAGGCATTTGGGTTTGGGGTAGAAGTCATAATTAATCATTTGCTAATTGTTTCTCCTCTGTGAACTGATGCTCTGCCTTTTGGTCGTGATAAACACTTTCTGGCTCACTACTTAAAGTATGCTCAGAGAGTTCTTCCCTGAGAATCAATCAGGAAGCATCAAGAGATACAGCTAATCAATCTGCATTTCTCAGCAAAAAATAATTCAATAGAAGTTTGTACTCTACTCTGTAATTTGACACCCATTGAACTAAAATTTACAGTGGTAATGTATTCCTAGGGTAGAACCCAGAAGTTACAGATCAAGATAATTTATTTGTATCCTGTCCTTAAGAGGTCACTTTCTTCTCTGTAATTAATTATGGGTTTTCATTTTATCGCCTCTTAACTCTGTTTTTACAGTAACTAAATACTAATATAAAATAGAAGGCTAAAGTTTTTTCAAGTAATATCAAAGAATTTTATTCTAACACATTGGAGAAGAAAGCAAGATAATGGAAATATTTTATCTCAAATTATGAAGATATCTTTCTAAGTAACTTCAAAAAATCACAAAGCTATGCTAGCAGTTTTATGTTCTCTGCTATCTTAAATTTGACCTAATTTTAATGTCCTGTTTATAATAACTTAATGACCCATGAGAGAAAGAATTTTCCTAAGTTGTTTCAAAGCATACCATCTGGTTGCCAGATTATGAATTATCATATGTGGCTATTCCATTCTGAAAAGCCAATCCATGGAGATATTCAATTATCATTTGATAGGTCTGCCTTCCAGTGACATTTTTAAACTCATTTAAATGATATACTTTCCCCACTTAATCATTATTTAAATTCTTCTGCTTTCCTCATCCAAAAACAAAATGAAAGGAGGTACAGAGCCTAGCATGAATTAACAGTAGATGACAAATAAGTATCTGGTGAATAATGAGTAGGTAACCATTCTCTCATGGTATTCAGCACCCCTCTCAAAGGATAGGTACAAACCAGACATTTAGAGAAAAGTAACCATTTGTCATGAACATTTTAGTTTCTGCACAATCTCTGCTGTGTAGAACATCTGGACAAATATTATAGACTAAGATAATTAAAGATATTATATTTAAATCATGTAGAAATGATTTAAAACATATTAAAATTGGATCTTCTAAAAGCAGTTAAAATACAGTAGTCCACCATCATATTTTTAAACTTATGCTTTCCTACATGAAATTTCAAACCTTTACATTTTAAGTAGAGTCTCTTTGGCAGATTCCATGTGTCTCATGATAATGTTCTGAAAACTTGACAGCTCTAATGCATCCTGGCGATTATGAAATTCTTTGATATCAACTAAACGTAATTTTCTGCAAGAGATAAAATAAACAGTAATTTAGCAATGACTTTTTTGGTATTTAATATTTTATTAATTGGTCCCTTCTTAAAAATATCATATTCCTAGGTTTAATCATTAAAAAATTGTGTTCCATATAATTAAATGTTAAAGAACACGAGATATTCTAATTTTAAAAGTAATTCATATAATTAAATTCAATAGGAACACAACAAAATATGTAACTTCACTGTGAAGTAGAAGAAAGTTGCAATAACTGGGATATGAAGAATAGTTCAAACTGGTTTTGCTTTTAAACTGTAGTTATTTAAACAGGAAAAGAGGGAGGGCTCAATGCTTCTAGGATCCACTGCTCTGAAAAAAAATTGCAGCCTCTCTGAAAAGAAAGTGGCCCTCATTTCAGGCAGCCATGGGGTGAAGGAGTCTCACATCTAATCAAGAACCTTTCGAGCCTGTCTGATTTTTTTTTTTTTTTTTTTTTTTTTTTTTTTTTTGAGACGGAGTCTCGCTGTGTCACCCAGGCTGGAGTGCAGTGGCGTGATCTCGGCTCACTGCAAGCTCCGCCTCCCGGGTTTACGCCATTCTCCTGCCTCAGCCTCCCGAGTAGCTGGGACTACAGGCGCCCGCCACCACGCCCGGCTAGTTTTTTGTATTTTTAGTAGAGACGGGCCTGTCTGATTTTTTAAAGAACACAGGGATTACGGGACTCAACAACTTTCAATACAAACCCTCTTTTGACTACAATGTTATAGATCTTTGTTATACAGACGGTTTACTCATCTAAGTATTTTCTCTGTCAGGTTAACAAAAATGAAAGATAATATTAGCATTAGTGTCATCGTGTTCTTAAAAAAATCACATGTAATGTTTCCTTAATGACCAATGTAAAATACTAGTTAGTAAACAAAACACATTTCAAATCTATTTCCTTACATTTCTTCCACAAGCTAAAATTCATCTGAGTTATAATATACTCCATACATGACATTGATAACAATTAGGCACAAAGTAGGTATAACCATTGCTAGAGAACCAATGTGTTATTCTGCATAATTGAGCAATGTAATGTTTTATATAAAATATGTCTAAAATATAGCATAATAGTACATAGTAAACATAATCTGATCTCTTTAGCTTCCTAGTTAATGCTTTCAACATTATTTTACATTTTAAAATTGCAGCTGTAATCAGGATGCAGATGCCTGTGGTGTGAGATAGCACTGAATAAGTAGTAGTTGCAAGGGCACAAGCTCTGGAATTCACCTTGCCTTTGAGCCACCACACCAATTTTCCTTAGTTTATTCATATTCGATTTGAAACAGAATTCGAGGCACAGAGTACCATCTTTGATGTTTTGAGATTGAAAGGTTTTACACAGTACAATAATTTTCCCATGAAATCTCTCCAAATAACATTGCCCATTTGGTCAACAGGATGAACTGTTAAGAAAACAGGAAAAATACTACCAGACACTGTTCTTGCTTTCTCAGGATGGTCCCTACAATAACCCAGCAGTGGAACAATAGTTTAAATCATTGGTTTAAGACAATAGAAAGGATCAGGAAAAAAGATATTACTCACTATGTGTTAGCTTCAATTTGGTTAGCAGAAGGAAATGCAAGTCTCTTTAAAAGTTTCATGATGATAAGTCTTCTAATCACCAAAATAACTTCTTGATTTCAATTTTATATTAGTAGAACCACATAGCTTCAAATCACCCAGACCATGAAACTCAGGATTGCCTCTGAACTCTTCCTATAAATCTTCCCATATCCAATCAGAAGTGAATTTCTGTAGGCCCATCTGTCGGTCACATATCCCTCCTACCCTCACAACTGTCACTTAATGCTCACCCCAAGCTGAAACCCACCCTGACCCGTGGCTCTGTCACTGATTTTCAGGCAGGAGGAATTTCAATAGTCCTGGCCCAATACTCTGGACTCAGCATCAAGTCAGTCTCTACCTTTGTTCTCTAGTTCTCAAAACCAATCTTCTCTCTTCTTACCAAGACCAAGTTTCCCACAGAAATCCCACTCGAACCATCTACATTTCTTGGTTGTCCCATAAAATTTTCCCTTTCTTAGGAACATGTTTTGCTTTTGCCAGTCCTCCTTTTTTGTAACTTTCAAAGTAGCACACTATAGGCAGTGTCCTGCACTTGCTTTTTTCACTTAATTATCTTCTCCTGGAGACTTTTTCATATTAACACATCAAGATTTTTCTCACTCATATTTTATAACTACATAATATTCCATTGTGTACAGTATAACTTATTTAACTAGACTATCAATGGATGCTGGCTTGTTTCCAGTCTCTTATAAACAAATGCCACCATAAATAGCATTATAACTATATAACTTCCTGTATTCTCAGGTACATCTGTACAATACTTATCCAAAAGTGAAATTGCTGGATTCAAGTGTTACCTGTAATTTGTAATTTTGATAGGTATGGCTGGGATTCCCTCAAAAGGGAGCCCATTTCTTCAAGCCTTACTAACAAAATGGGCTATCAAATTTTGTAATTTGTGGGGAAAATGGTTTCTCAGTATAGTTTTAATTTCGATCTCTTTACATTTCTTGTATTATGAGTTAGGTTAAGCATCTTTTTAACATGTTTAAAAATTATTTCATTTGTATCCTGCGTGCTGTACGGTAAATCGATTATACTGTTCTGATCTAGTAATTTTTTTCCTAGATTCACCTTTGTCAAATAATAAATTTTTAAAAGCCATTTCATCTTTTAAAATGAGCTTAATTTTCTTAGACACCTGCTTTTACATTCAACTATGATGATTTATATTACACTGTAATTTCTACATTCTCTTGTGATCTTCATATATGCACTATTTTACAAGCAAAAATATGTGTTGTGTAGGGTATGACTGCATTTCAAAGCCTATCTATGACATTAAGTGGGTTCTGTAAGTGTAAATACCAATAACATGAATTTCAATATCTTTTCTAGAGCGCATCTTATCAGGTTTCCAAACTCATGTGTTTTAGAGTCACTCAGACAAGTTTTTGCATTAACATTCCCCGACCCACTGCCACACATAGAAATGTCATATATTTTCAAGGTCTGCTGAGACTCAGGGTAAATGACTGCCACTGGAAGCATGCCCTTCATATTCAACGCTGCCTACTACTCTGAGAGGCAGCCCTTGTTGACTGTCCCCCCACTCTTAATACTCACATACAGAATAAAAACAACCTAGGCTTTCGAAGGCAACATAGGAGCTTGTGGAGCTTTCTTTTCACCCACAGACTGCAAGGTTTCTTTTCCATTTGTCTTTATCATGGATGCCTTGAAGTTTGCTTCAGTTGCTGCTAACATCTCTGTCACCATAACCTGGAGCCTAATTTTGGACACATACACTTTTTATTGTTTTTTAAATTTCAGCTTTGTTACTTTTTCTTCCCCCTTTTCATTTTCTTATCTCTTGCCTCCTGAAATCATCTAACAGACTAAGTCTAGCATTTTATGGACAATAGTAGGTCATGGAGTCGCATCCTTCAGTGTCCAGCTCAGTGTGTTGTGAAAATGAATATAAAAGAAAACAACAACTTGTGGTGGTGTTTGGAAAATGAAATGTACTAATGTATGGAAACATAACTTGTGAAAGTGATATACATGACCTCATGACTGCATGCAAAATTAGATCATGGGCATTGTCAGCTGAGAAGAGGTATTTGAGCTCCAGTATTCAAAAGAAAAGAAATGGAAAAAAACATGGGGCAATGAAGTAGCCTCTACCTACTTAGTATAAGTCAAATTAAGCCGACAAAGAAATCCATACTGTACAATGGAAAGATGGAAGAACGTATTTCCTAGAAGTATGTATTCTGAAAGCTAAAGCCAGTTTTAAGGATCCTAGCCCATTCCCTGAAGTCACCAGAGGTCCCTGAAGTATGTAGAAGGTCAGAATACGTGTTAGAAACCCTGTATAATCCCATTACATTCTGCAGACCTGGGTTCATTCAGCAAAGTAAGCCAAGTCTGTAAGTTCAGAGAGTTCCACAGTGTGCAACTGAAAATGAAGAAGGGAGGGAAAAATAAACTCAAATAATTGACCCACATGGAGGACGCAGAGCTTCCTAGAAAGGCACTGGAGTGAAACTTCATGCCCAAGTTTTCCTCCCAAAAGGGAATCACTCAAAATTTATAAAGAAATTCTGCTATAAAGAAGAAATGAGAGGGAATTCTGTAAACCGAAAATCTACATAAAAAGTACAAACTCTTACTGACATATATACACAAGATTGAATATTGAAAGATATGTAGGATATGAGCAAAAGTGCTTTTTTTTTTTTTTTTTTTTTTGAGTTGGAGTCTCACTGTGTCACCCAAGCTGGAGTGCAGTGGCATGATCTCAGCAATCTCGGCTCACTGCGATCTCTGCCTTCCGGTTCAAGCAATTCTCCTGCCTCAGCCTCCAGAGTAGCTGGGATTACAGGCACCTGCCACCACACCTAGCTAATTTTTGTATTTCTAGTAGAGACGAGGTTTCACCATCTTGGGCAGGCTGGTCTTGAACTCCTGACCTTGTGATCCACCCGCCTCGGCTTCCCAAAGTGCTAGGAGTACAGGCGTGGGCCACAACACCCAGCCTCAAAGTGCTTCTTAATTTAATGACACATGTCTATTTTCTAAAATTAATATAAAAACTTAATATATTCCAATCAGAACATCGACAATTTTTCTGTCTTTCCATCTTTCTTTTGAATTAAATAAAATAGGCTAAAACTTAATAAGGAAAAGTAAATGTTTAAAAAATAGCCAAGAAGAGTATAAAAAATAGAGTTGGGATTCCTCTCACCAAATAAAAGCACATACCACAGAGTCACCCACTGTACTTGTACAGAAAGAGATTCAAAGATGACAGGAAAAAAATTAGAGAATCCAGAAGGACATTCTGATTACTATAAATTCTGTAGATTTCTATAAATTGAAGAGTTAATCCACGACAAAGATGATAGTTCCATTAAGGGGGAAAAGGTAGATTGTTTAAGAAATTATGCTGGCACAACTGGCTATCTGGAAGAAAATAAAACTGAATTTCATTCTACATCATAGGTAAAAATAACCTTCAGTGGTCAAAAAACTAAAATGCTAAAAAAAAAATTACTAGGTAGCCAGGAAGATCTCATACACAATTTACTAAATAAGGAGACCTTCTTGATCAAGACTAGGAGAATTCAGAAGAAAACAGAGATATATTTAACAGTATAAAAAATTTTTAATTTCAGAGTGTCAAAGGAAACTATAAACTCAGTCAACGGACAAATTATAAACCTGAGTTTTAGCAGTTGTTTGATTTGTTTCAGGTACTAGACACAGAAGTAAAACCTCTATTATTCTAAGAGGTTATCAAATTGGTAAGAAAAGAGGAAGAACCAACAAAACATTGACAAAGATATAAGTAGAGAATTCACAATCAAATTCAAATAACAACTACATAAAAAGATGTTCAAATTCCCTAGTAGTCTAGCAAAGGAAAATGGAAGTAATGATGTTATAGCATTTTATATTGATTGACAAATAGTGTAATACACATAGTTAGAATTTTAGGGAAAGAAGTTCTCATTTACTGTTGGTAAAAATGTAAAGTATCAAACATTTCTGGAAAAAAATCTGGCAAAATATACTAAAATAAAAACATAAATATGCTATGATCTAGATATCCACTTATGTGACTCTATCCCATGTAAACAGAGGGACCAGTGAATAGTAACACATGTACAAGGTTATTTCCTGATGCATTATTCATAGTATCAGAAACTGAAGCAAAATGAATGTCCTTGGAATTCAAAGTAATTCAAGATAACACAGAAAAGGAATTCAGAATTCTGTAAGATAAATTTAACAAAGAGATCAAAATAATTAAAACAAATAAAGCAGAAATTCTGGAGTTGAAAAACACAATTGACATGCCAAAGAATGCATCGGAGTCCATTAACAGCAGAATTGGGTTAATGGGTACAAGAAAATATATAGTTAGAAAGAATGAGACCTAGTATTTGATAGCACAACAGGAGGACTATAGTCAATAATATTTTAATTGTACATTTAAAAATAACTAAATGAGTATAACTGGATTGTTTGTAACACAAAGGAAAAATGCTTGAGGGGACGGACACCAAACTTTCCATAGTGTGATTATTCCTCATTGCATGCCTCTCCCAAAATATTTCATGTACCCCATAAATATTTTAGAAAAGCAATGTTCACTTTTTGCTCTATATGTTGTTTATTTAAAACCATGTTTGAATACTTACGTTAAAATGGTAATGTTTTACTTTGCAGTTAAAATAGTAAAAGAAATAATTAAGACATAGTAAAACAACTTCCCTCTATATTTTAAAAACCTCTGTAAGGCTACATATACTCACTTAAAATTGCTGTGCCACAAATCTAGTACAGCCAGCATTGTGGGGTTCATTGCATTTAAGTGATCCTTAATATAACTGCTTGCAGCTAAAAAAGATTTCCTCCAAGGTTTTGGCAGAATTTCCATTCTGAAAATGAAGAAAATATTCAGTTACATTATTTCAAAGTCAAAAGAAAGTATTTTTATAGTAACTGTACATTTTGGGTAATAATGGTTTAATTTTAATAAAATATGTGCTGTATCCCTCATAATAACAAAACAAGCAATTATGTTTTAAAATATATAAAGATCATATGTTTTATGGCTTAGTGCAATTTGATTATAAAAATTAATGATTCTGAAATTAGATTTAAATCTTTAATACAAAAGGTAACTAATTTTTATCCCCAAATACTTGATCTTATTGACTCCACAAATAATTTACAATGAACAAATGAAAACAGCAACCAGCTATCTCATAAACATCTTCAAATATTCTTTAGTAATGTCAGGACATACATTAAAATTTTCCCTTTATTTATTTTTAAAATTCCTCCTTTATTTTTATTTTTAAAACATTTTAAGGATATAGTCCAACCTTCCTATAGAAATCCCCTTGAACTTTACCCCCTGTTAATATATAAACATCATTTATAAATCACAAACACTAATGTTCTTATTTGAAGACACATTTACAGTTAACCCTTGAATAACACAGGTTTGAACTGTGCACATTCACTTACATGTGGATTTTCTTCCACTTCTACCACCTGCTCCCCCTACAGCAAGACCAATCTCCCTCTCCCTTTCCCCCTCCTGCTGCTCTCCCTCCTTCTTTCCCTCCTTCTTTCCCTCCTTCTTCCCTTCCTCCTCTATCACTACCACCATGGAAAGATTACAAGGATGAAGACCTTTAAGATGATCCACTTCTACTTTATGAATAGTAAATACATTTTTCTCTTTCTTATGATTTTCTTAATAAAATTTTCTTTTGTCTAGTTTATTTTAAAGAATTAAGTATATAATACATATAACACATAAAATATGTGTTAATTGGCTGTTTATGTTATCAGTAAGGCTTCCAGTGAGCAGTAGGGTATTAATAGTTAAGCTTTGGGGAAGTCAAAACTTACATGTGGTATAGGGGCTCAGTGGCCCTTACTCCCGTGTTAAAGATCAACTGTATTCTGCAACTCTTAAGACTTTAATAATCATCTTTTATATATTGAAATGTGCCATCTTCATCTTTCAGAACATATTTAAACATTTATATTTTATGTGTATGTAGTAAGTTTAATTCAATTTTTCATGTGTGAGTGACTGTATTGCCTTTGCAATTATGAAGGATGATTTTTGTCTTTCCCAGGAGAAAAGTTGTTCTCCATAGAGGATATGGAAAAATGGGTACATAACTTTTTGTGTGTGTATGTGTGGAATGGGAAATAATTGGGGGCTTTTAAAAATTTTTTATTTTTATTTTTATTTTTATTTTTGAGATGGAATCTCACTCTGTCACCCAGGCTGGAGTGCAGTGGCACAATCTCAGCTCACTGCAACCTCCACTTCCTGGGTTCAAGCAATTCTCTTGCCTCAGCCTCCTGAGTAACTGGGATTACAAGCACGTGCCACTATGCCCGGCTAACTTCTGTATTTTCAGTAGAGATGGGGTTTCACCACATTGGCCAGAACTGGTTTCAAACTCCTGACCTCAAGTGATCTGCTCTTCTCAGCCTCCTAAAGTGCTGGAATTACAGGCGTGAGCCACTGCACTTATAGGCATTTTTAAATGATATAAAAGAAAATAAAACTGAAGTAGTTATTTAATCATACAAGTTCCATCCTTCAAACTATTTAAGAGATTTATTTCTAAATGTTAATTATTATTAGAGAAAATATACAGCAAGCAGATATTCCCATTATGTGTTCTACATTTCCATCCATGTAACAAATTGAAATACATTCTATAAATATATATATTCTGCAATGTTCCCAATGTTCCCAAAAATCAAACTTTTATGCCCCTACCATATCTGAAGTCTATGCTAGTTGCTATGGGGATTTTAAAAACCTATATCATATTCTTTCCATCAAGTACTCATGTTTTAACCATTTTAGTTTCCATCTGTCTATGTCTAGTCATCTACCTATTGATCCATCAACTCATAAATGTAACATTAGGCTTAAATACATAAATAAACAAAGAGCATAAGAACAATTAGCTGTATAGAGGCTTACAATGGAGATATTGCAGGTTTGGTTCAAGACCACCCCCATAAGGCAAATATTGCAATTAAGTACATCACACAAATTTTTGGTTTCCCAGTGCATATAAAACTTATGTTTATGCTATATTGTAGTCTATTAAGCAGGCAATGGCATTGTATCTTTAAAACAAAATGTAGGGCCAGGCACAGTGGCTCACACCTGTAATCCCAGCACTTTGGGAGGCCAAGGTGGGAGGATTTCTTGAGCCCAGGAGTTTGAGACCAGCCTGAGCAACATAGGGAGATTGCGTCTCTTAAAAAAAAAAAAAAAAAAAAAATTAAATTAGCTGGGCATAGTGATATGCGCTCATGATCCCAACTACTTGGGAAACTGATGTGGGAGGATCACTTGGGCCTGGGAGGTTAAGGCTGCACTGAACTGTGATCATGCCACTGCACTCCAACCTGGGAAACAGAGAAACCCTATCTCAAGAAAATTACAAATGAAAAAAATAAGCCAGGAGCAGTGGCTCACACCTGTAATCCCAGCACTGTGGGAGGCTGAGGCAGGTGAATCACTTGAGGTCAGGAGTTCGAGATAAGCCTGGCCAACATGGTTAAACACAGTCTCTTCTAAAAATACAAAAATTAGCTGGGCGTGGTGGTGCACACCTGTAATACCAGCTACTCAGAAGACTGAGGCAGGAGAATCGCTTGAACCCCAGAGGCAGAGGTTGCAGTGAGCCAAGATCACACCACTGTACTCCAGCCTGGGCAGCAGAGTGAGACCCTGTCTTGAAAAAAAAAATGTATACACCTTAATTTTAAAATGCTTTATTGCCACAAAATACTAACAATCATCTGTCTTTTGTGACTCATAATCTTCTTGCTGGTGGAGGGTCTTAATGGCTTCTAACTAACCAAGCTGTGACAATTTTTAAAAAATAAGACAGCAATGACATCTGCCACATAATCAATTGACTCTTCTCTTCATGGAAGATTTCTCTGTAGCATTCAATGGTATTCGATAGCATTGCACCCAACTAGAACTTCTTTCAAAACTGGAATCAATCCTCTCAAACTCTGATGCTGCCTTATCAAGTAAGCTTACATAATATTCTAAATCCTTTGTTGTCATTTCAGTGTTCACAGCATCTTCATCAGGAGTAGAATCCATCTTAAGAAACCACTTTTTTTATTCATCCATAAGAAGCAACTCCTCATCTGTTCAAGTTTTATCATGAGATGGCAGCAATTCAGTCACATCTTCAGGCTCCACTTCTCATTCTTGTTCTCTGTCTTCCAACACATCTTTCCAACACATCTGCAGACTTCCTCCACTGAAGTCTTGAGCCACTCGAAGTCATCCACAAGGGTTGAACTTCCTCCAAACTTCTGCTCATGTTGATATTTTTACCACCTTGTATGAATCACAAATGTTCTTTACGGCATCTACAACAGTGAATCTCTTCCAGAAAGTTTTCAATTCTCTTTGCCAAGATCCCTCAGAGAAATCACTATAGTAGATATAGCCTTTCAAAATTTTTTCTACAATTTCAACTTTTATTTTAGATTCAGGGGGTATAAGTGCAGGTTTGTTACATGGGCATACTGTGTGATGCTGAGGTTTGGGGAGCAATTGATCCCAACACCCAGGTACCAGCACAGTCCCTGCTGTAGTTTGTATATACCCTCCAAATCTCATGTTGAAATGTGATCACCAATGTTGGAGGTGGGGCCTGTTGGGAGGTAACTGGTTCATGGGGACAGGTTTCACATGAATGGTTTAGCATCATCCTCTTGGCACTGTCCTCGCAATAGTGAGTTCTCACGAGATCTGGGTGTTTAAAAGTGTGTGGCATCTTCCCTCTCACTGTCTTTTGATCTTGCTCTCACCATGTGAGACGCCTGCTCCCACTTTGCCTTCTGCCATGATTGTAAGCTTCCCAAGGCCTCCCCAGATGTCAAGCAGGTGCCAGCACCATACTTCCTGTAAAATCTGAACAACTGTGAGCCAATTAAACCTCTTTTCTTTATAAATCACCCAGTCTCAGATATCTCTTTATAGCAACACAAGAACGGCCTAACTCAGAACCCAACAGTTAATTTTTCAACCCTTGCTCCGTTATGGAGATAGCTTCTTTTCTTAAACCTCATGAAGCAACCTCTATTACCTTCAAACAGTTCTTCTGCAGCTTCCTTACCTTTCTCAGGCTTCACAGAACTGAAGAGAGTTAGGGCTCTGCTCTGGATTAGGCTCTGGCTTAAGGAAATGTCATGGCTGGTTTGATCTTCTTCCAGACTATTTCCTCCATATCAGCAATAAGGCTGTTTCACTTTCTTGTCGGTCATGTGTTCACTAGAGTAGCACTTTTAATTTCCTTTGCATTCACAACCTGGCTAACTGGTACAAGAGGCATAGCTTTGGCCTATTTTGGCTTTCAACATGTCTTCCTCACTAAGTTTAATCATTTCTAGCTTTTGATTTAAAGTGACAGATGTGCGACTCAGAGGCCATCGTGGGTTACTTGGCATAATTTCAATATTGTTCTATCTCAGGGAATTAGGGAGGCCTTAGGAGAGGAAGAGAAATGGGGGAGTGACTGGTTGGTGGAGAAGTCAGAACATACACGACATTTATTGACATCATTTGCCATCTCACATGGGTGCAGTTTGTGGCTTTCCAAGACAATTATAACAGTAACATCAAAGATTACTGATCACAGATCACCATAACAGATATAATAATAATGGAAAAAACTTAAAATATTGTAAGAATTACCAAAACTGACAGAGAGACACAAAGTAAGCACAGGCTGTTAGAAAAATGATGCCAACAGACTTGCCTGACAAAGACCTTCAGCTCCAAAAAAAAACCTCACAAACCTCTTATTTGCAAAAAACAAAGCAGCTGTGAAGTGCAATAAAGCAAAGTGCAATAAGATGAGGCATGCTTGTATATGAAATATATACATACATTTATTTATATATGTTATAAACTTACATTCAAGAAAATACAATCGGTGTATAAATATATAAACATATACAGAAATGGTCACATAATCAACATCTTAGAGGAATCTGATCACTTACTCAGCACGATGGGCTGGAAGTTCATCTGTCTTTTTATCATCTTCTTTCTCTCGAGGATCTTTTAAAACGAAATCAACTAAAAGAAAATTTTAAAATTCTGATAGATAACCTTATATTAGCTGTAGTATATTTCCAAGCAATTGTAATGCTAGTTATATTAAAATTAACTGTTTAAATTATATTAAAGTTGCTTAATAATGAGCATTTATGAACAGAAGAAAAATTTTAAAATCTTACAAGAAAATGTATCATGTCTGTCTTTGAGGATATATGTTCCCTTTCTTAACAGAATGTGTCCCTCCTCTTTCATTTGAAAGGAATACTTGCTCCTAATATTACATTTTCCTTTATAGCTATTCCATCAGAAATATTCTTGTTGAATTGAAGGTCAACAATACAGGGTAGTAGTAGTAGTAGTTCTATTTCACTGAGAAAAGGTACGTACAGTTGGCCCTCTGTATCTGCAGGTTCTGCACCCATGGATTCAACCAACCATGAATCAAAAATATTCAGAAAAAAAAACAGACAACAATAAAAAATGACACAAAAATATACAGTGTAACAATGACTTACATAGCATGTACATTGTATGAGGTGGTATAAGAAATCTGGAGATGATTTAAAGCATATGGGAGGATGTACATAGGTTATATGCAAATACTATGCCATTTTATAACAGAGACTTGAGCATCTGCAGATTTTGGTATCTGTTGGGGAGGGGAGTGTCCTGGAACCAATCTCCTATGGATACCAAGGGACAACAGTATTGCTTTGTTCTCTTTTAAGCTGCAGAAGAGCATAAAACAGTCTTGTTATAAAATTAGTAAAGTCAGCTACCTCGCTTCTGTCTTCTACGGTCTTTAATTCACATTTAATTCTAATTCTTCTGCCTGTCTTTCAAGATGTTCTAATATGCAAATCATATGTATTACCCCCTTCCCTACACTCCTTCAGAGACCCTCCTTTACCTTTAAGTGCTCTAAAAAGGCATATAAGGCCCTTCAGATTCTGTCCCCTTCCCTAAATGCAGCCTATGCTTTGGCTTCAGAACTGCTTACAAGCCCCGAAGAGGCTCTCATGCACATCTGCTATCATTCACACCATTTCCTAGGCCAAGCATGTTCCCTGCTAGACTGTTGCTCATCCTTCAAGACTTAGTTTAGGTTCCTCCAGAGTCCTTCCTCACAAGTCAGAGATGACCTCTTCTCCCTTACAGTGTATCTTCTGTTTCTCTCCTCTTTGGACTTACTACACTTTGCTGTATTATTTAGTTATTTGTCTATCTCCCTCATTACACTATGAACTCTGAGGGGAGGGATTAGGCTCTTTATTTTTATATTACCAGGATACTACATAGAAGTCACAAATACAATGAATGTCCTCCACCAAGAAGGGTCCCCCACATTACTCCAAAGCATTATTATTTCTCCAACTTTGAACACAGCATCTGTCATATTACGTTTATTATCACAACCAACTGGAGATGCTTTTTAAAAAGTACAGATTCCAAGGCCCTGCCTCCAGGGATTTTAATTTAGTTGGGGCCAGAAGTCAGTATTTTTAAAATGGTTCTGATAATCAGTCAGCCTTAGGATCTATTTGTCTGTACCATGGGTCAACAAATTATTTACATAAAGGGTTAGACTGTAACTATTTTCAACTTTGTGGGCTACAAGGCCTCTGTCACAACCGCTCAATTTTGCTCTTGTAGCTCATAAGCAGCCAGATTTATAGACAACATGTAAATGAATTAGTGTGGCTATGTTCCAATAAAACTTTATTTATGAAAAGAGGCAGTGGCCAGATTTGCCTGTGAGCTATATAGTTTGTCAGCCTTTGGTCTACTGCAACAATTTTGTATTAATCACATTCTAATTTATGACATCAGTAATATTAATGTTCATTGTTAATGCTACACTTTTAGGTAATTATTTAAATATGTATGTCTTGTCTCATGTCTACACCAAAAGATCCTGGAATGAAGAGACCATCTTAAAGGGAGAAGTTATCTCCTAAATGTCTAATGCCTTGCATAAATTAGATGCTCCCAAAATATCTTGAGGGCTTGAAATTAATACTTTATAATTTTCTTCAGTGCTATCCTTTGTGGTGGGGATATATCCCTACAAATAGAAATAGAATTATTTTTTGTAATACCTTATTAATGAATTTGCCTAAGATATTAAGTAATATAATAGCAATGTAGGAAATGGCATAATTATAATATTGTGAATAGTTTCAAGTATAGGTACTAATTTTTAATACAAAACATACAAAAATTATCTTTAATGAGACACATATTCAAATTAAAAATCAAAGCATAATACCGATTTACCTATGGATTTCTTTACACTAAGAAGATAATCCTCTCTCATTTCATCAGATAATGTAGCTATGCTGTCAGTGAAGACTTTCAGATGTTGTGGAACTAAACCCAGTACATGTTCTAGCCAAGAGTCTTCCATCGGGGCTACATGGTCTGTATCAATTCCATGGTGAATATAATAGTAATATCTCTACAAAAAGAAGATAAGAAAAATGTAAATGTATAACAAAAGAAGTATGTTTATCAAAAATAAAACTACTGAGCAAAATTCAAGTTTTAGGAGAACAAAGTATTTATAAAGGATAAAAAAGTATTTGGTACAATTCACACAGGCATTATTTGATATCTCCTAAATGTTACAAATGTATATTTTCATGAAAACTAAAACTCTTATCTCAGTTTATAACTATACTGTAAAACATCAAGTTATATTACCAAATATATGATGTACTTAACAGAGTCCATGCTGAATTAGTGTTTTGTAAATTTTTTAAATGTGTTGTTAGTTTTTGTCCTTTTATTATCAGAAGAGATCTTAAAAGCTGTAAGCAAATCAATATCTCTATATATTCACTCCAGAAATATTATACAATAGGATTTAGGACATTTCCAACTGGCCTATTAATATTCCATACTATAATTTTATAGCTGCTATTGGATATGCTCATAAAATATTCATTTTAAAACAAGTTATTATTTCTATAATAATGAACATTTAACTTCAATATATGTTCACAAATTTTTACATGTCACTTATTAGAAAAAATTTAAATGTCAAAATATCTTTTAATTAGCAGTGTTAAGTCTTTGATATTTGCATTTTTAAAAATTATTATGTATTTAAAATACTTGAATAATTACTATTTCTAAAGTAAGTTAATATGCCTTGTAAAATGTACATTATATAATTATTATAGGATAATTTATCATAAAATATTAAGGCACATGAAGCTATACATGACTGAGGCTGGCTTTAATATGGAGAGCAGATAGATTTGAAATTTTTTTAAACTGTGGTCTTAGGTAGCAAGGGAGAGAAAGATTTATTCTATAAATCCCACAGAGCCTTTTTATAGGACTCTGTATTTATTCCTATGTCCACAGAGTTTCACAAAGGAGGAGCACAGAGTGTTCTCAAAAGTATAAAATTATCTTCAAGTGTTTCTTTCATTTTCAATTATACTGACAAAAGAAATGGCCTGTTACCAAGATGTCTTTCTCTATAGCAGAAGTGGTCGGTTTTGGAATTGTACTTCCATCAGGGACAGCTGAGTCTAAGTCAGCACCTTGTTGCCTAAGAAAACGATAAACATACATTCAAAAGTAGATAAGGGACAGTTAGAACATAAAACAATGGATATAAGAACACCAGGATTATTTTCTATTAAATCATAAGGAAAAATGAATTATTGAACATTTTACAAACAGTATACATATTTGTTTCTCCAAATACTTTATTCATAGAGAGACAATTATATTGGAAGTTATTTGCAAGACCTATTCAGAAATCACACCCTTCTCAATGGCCTTTACTTATTCTTCCTCATTACTCAAGAATCAAGCTCTCTCTTCTTTGAACTTATAAAGGAACACTCTTGCATTATTCCTAAAATATGTATAGTTATTTATAAATGAGTTTTAAAAAGAGCATTGATGGAAAGTACTTTAAACACAGTTTTGCAGAAGACACAGACACATTCTTCAAAAGGCCATTTCTCAGATTTCTATAGACATACAAGTTAGCAATCAGTAACATGGAAGCTCTTATGTGCCTATGTATTTATTATTGGGTATATGTTCATATAACACAACAATGTTCCTAACTATAATTTAATTCAAAATATATGTCAAAGATGAGCCACATTTTGTGACATGCTCTGGGGCTACACTGGGCAGAAAGGCATAGTTCACATTTTCAGAAAAATAAGTTGTTCTGGGATAGCTTTACCTCTTTATAACTGACTGTATCATTCTCTGGATCTCAACTTCATCTAAGATGGATACCGGTCACTGATGCTGTATAACTAAATACACCTTCCCACTAACTGCCCAGTGAGGGAAGACTCGAGGTTTATTGAGTATATCTGAGATACCATACCAAAGTGGGTACCCAGAAGAGATCTTCTAACTTATTTATCTTTTGCAAATCCAGGAATCCAGTGTTTTGTGAATTGTGCATATTCTTTTCAATTATATGGACAAGATAAAAGAGTCAAGGCTTTGGGTAATGTCTCAGTTTAATTCAATACATAGCTAGTGCTCAATAAATGTTTGTTAAGTGAGGGAATGCAAGTATGAAAGTAGTAGAAATCCTCAAAGTATTTAGTACATGGAGAGAAAGGGGTTGATATTCTAACTACAAACATCTGCGGATTCATTCATCTGCGGATGGACAGTCAGGTTGATTACGTAACTCAGCTATTATAAACAGTGTTGAAATGAACATGGGCATGCAGATATCTCTTGAACATACTAATTTCAAATCTTTTGGGTAGCTACCCAAAAATGAGATTGCTGGATCATATGGTAATTCTATTATTAGTTTTTTGACAAATATTTGTACAGTTTTCCATAATGGCTGTACTAATTTACATTCCCATCAACAGTGTACAAGGGTTCCTTTTTTCCACAAAGTGTCTTAAAAACCTACAACTAACATTTCACATTAATGTGAAAATCTGAATGCTTTCTCCCTTAGACTAAGAATTCCACTCTCACCAATTCTTTTCAATAATATATCAAAGGACCTAATAAGTGCAAAAAGGATATAAAAAGAAAAGCATCCAAGTTGGAAATGAATATGTAAAATTGTTTTACTTGCATACAGCATGATCATATGTATGGGAAATTCTACGGAACTTTTAAAAGCTCTAAAATAAGTAAGTTTAGTAAGGTCTCAAAATGTAAGGTCAACAAGCAAAAATCAATTGATTTTTCTATATACTGGCAAAGAACAACCAGAAAATAAAATTCAATAATTTCATTCACAATAAAATTTTTTAGTGGCCTTCATTTTTAAATTTTTTAGTGCCCTTCATTTTTAAAAAGAAGGGCAAGATTTCTACATACAAATATATAAAAAGTGCTGAGAGCAACTGAACATCTAAATAAGTGGAGAGAAATAACATGTTCATGGACTAGGCAACTCAATATTACTGAAATGACAATTCTCCAAAAATTGATTCATAGACTCAATGCAATGTTTTCTAAATCCCAGTAAGTATTTTTCCTTTACAAAATCTGACAAGCTGATCTCTAAATGTACATAGAAATGCAAAAGACCTAAAACACTCAAAACAATTTTGAAAAAGAAGAATAAATTTTGAGGGCTTAAACTATCTAATTTCAAAACTTACTATGAAGCTAAAGTAATCAAGACAAGTATGGTACTGGTGTAAAAATAAACACATAGATCAATGGAACAAAAATAGCCCCTCATATATGGTCAAATTATTTTCCACAAGTATGCCAAGGTAATTCAAGGGATTAGGGGTTGAAACATTTGAACATTTACATGCCAAAAAAATTGAACCTCAAGCCATACCTCACACCATAGACAAAAATGAAGTTGAAATGTATCATGCATGTAAATGCAAGAGTTAAAATTATTTTTAAAAACCGAAGCCAGGCACAGTGGCTCATGCCTGTAATCCTAGCACTTTGGGAGGCCAAGGCAAGTGGATCACCCAAGGTCAGGAGTTGGTGAGACCAGCCTGACCAACATGGGGAAACCCCATCTCTACTAAAAATACAAAAATTAGCTGGTTGTGGGAGTGCACACCCTTAATCCCAGGTACTTAAGAGGCTGAGGTAGGAAAAACACTTGAACCTGGGAGGCGGAGGTTGCAGTGAGCCAAGATCACGCCACTGCACTCCAGCCTGGGTGACAAAGCAAGACTCTGTCTCAAAAAAACCTATAAGGCTTCCAGAAGAAAATATAGGAGGAAATCTTTGAGAATTTGTATTAGGAAAAGACTCTTATATAACTCCAAAAGTATGAACAACAAAAGGAAAATTGATAAATTATATTTTAACAAAATGTAAAACTTTTCTTTTCAAAAAACATTGATATAACCTGCAACCATTGTTGCATCACCTTCTACTGTATTAAGTCTGATGGGTCTTTCCACCACCTCTAAGGCACTTTGGATTTGTTGGAGGAAGAAAACTGAATGAACAAAGGAGAAGAGAGGATGACAGAAGACTGTCATGTTTACTGCCAAACTGCTCTCAAGGATGATTGTGTGAAGTAGCTGAAGAGAGGCACCCAGTGCCTGTCTTCTCTATAAAGAAGGACCAAAACAGCAAGTACATAAGCACACATCAAGTAGAGCATCTAGGGGAGAACATTGGAATCTAGCAGAGAAAAAATAGGGACCCTCTGAGACATGGAAAGCTCAAGATGGCCATGTAGAGAGGAAAGTAGGGCAGTAGGCCAGTTCAGCCCACAGCCAGGAGGAATGCTCCATTGCAGGAAAAATGTAAGTGAGATGTTTCCCAGCTGTCCACATTTCCACCAAAGAAACCTGCAGTCCTAGATACAGAAAAGCCTGTTGGCTCTCAGGATCCCTGAGCCTAGTATAGGGTGCTGCATGGAGCACACACAACTGAATTGTTTCAGAGAGGGAACTCGGGTTAAATCCCATTTCTGGAACCCAAGCTGCTATAGCACTGCACTATTTTGAGAGCACAACCAACACCACAGGATTACACCCTGCCTAGGGCACAATAGTACCTACATCTCTACATTCATTTTTTTTTTTTTCCCCCAGACAGAGTTTCACTCTTGTTGCCCAGGCTGGAGTGCAATGGCGTGATCTCAGCTCACTGAAACCTCCACCTCCCAAGTTCAAGCAATTCTCCTGCCTCAGCCTCCCAAGTAGCTGGGACTACAGGCACCCACCACCATACCCAGTTAATTTTTTTTTGGTATTTTTAGTAGGGATAGGGTTTTACTATGTTGGCCAGGCTGGTCTCCAACTCCTGACCTCAGGTGATCTGCCTGCCTTGGCCTCTCAAAGTTCTGGGATTACAGACATGAACCATCGTGCCTGGCCTCCACGTTCTTAAGGCCTCACTGACATCCCCCTACATCCACCCAGAGGGCTACAATAGCATGGCATCAGCTGAACCCAGTGGGCAGCCACAGCACCAGCACCCAAGTTCATGCAGTGTCCTACTACCCAAGGAAGAGGCAGTCCAGCACATCAAGGAGGCTTCCCCCAGGGTACTGGGAACCAAAGTGTGTACTCCCCAGAGCCTAAGAGCAGTCTACCTGGGGCCACTGCCACCAACAATGACCCTGCCCCCTCATCAGCAGGGCCACTGTGTGTCCCACCTGGGGGTCCAGGGACCAGCCTGCCCACCCCACTGCTGACACTGCCAGTGCCCACCTGCCCCACCCTGGACCTTTCAAGCTGGCCAATACTCTGGGTGTGATCCACTCTAGCACTCAAGGACCAACCTGCCTTCACTATTGCTGGCATCTGTGCAACCCGTCTGGGTCCCAAAGAGCAGATCTCTTTGCCTACTTGTGCCCACATGCTCTGCCTAGAGACCTAAGGACTGCCTTCCCAGGGCTCAACACTGCCAGTGCCCATGCATGCCACCCAGGAAACCAACGACCAGTCCACCTGGCCCACTGC
This sequence comes from Chlorocebus sabaeus, assembly GCF_047675955.1. Taxonomy (NCBI): domain Eukaryota; kingdom Metazoa; phylum Chordata; class Mammalia; order Primates; family Cercopithecidae; genus Chlorocebus; species Chlorocebus sabaeus. The sequence continues at coordinate 83,295,133 of NC_132913.1, forward strand.
CACCATTGCCAGCACCCACACACCCCTCCTGGGACCCAGATACTACCCTCCATGAGTCATACCACATCCCCTGCCAGTGCTGCCATGCACCACCTAGGGACCTAAGGACTAGCCTACCTGGTGTCCCTGTCCTTAGCAAAGCCTTATCACAGCCTCCACAAACACCCACAGCCTAGCCACTAACTAATTTACAGACACCATTGATATGAAATACAATCAAAGTAATCATATGAACATTACACTATGGTGTCCACCCAGAACCAAAGCCAAAGCACCCTACCCAGTTAACATATTGATACATTCACAAGAAAAATTATTTTCCTATGGAAGCTACTTCATAAAATTGGAAGAAGTGATAGTTATAGCAGATGCACAGACATCAACATAAGGACAACAGAAACATGGAAAAAATCAAGGAAACACAACACCTGCAAAGGAACACAATAATTCTCTACCAACAGGCCCCAAAGAAAAGGAAATCTAAAAAGCGCCTGAAAAGAAATTCAAAATAATGATCTCAAGAAAACTCAGCAAGATACAAGAGAACACATATAAACAATACAAACAAATCAGAAAAACTCATAATCTGAACTAGAAATTTAAAGAAGAAATAGATGTCATAAAAAAAGAATTAAACAGAAATACTGAAACTGAAGAATTCAATGGACAAAATAAAAAATAAAATCAGGAGTTTCCACAATGGACTAGATCAAATAGAAGAAAGAATGTTTTAACTTGAAGACAGGTATTCTGAAATAATCCATTGAGACACAAAAAAAAGAATCAAAAAGAAAGAAGAAAGCCTGAGGGGCATATGGGACACCATCAAGCAAACAAATATTGAAATTTGGTGAGTTCCAGAAGGAGAAAAGATGGAGAAATGCATAGAAAATTAATTTAATGAAATAATAACTGAAAACTTCCAAAGTCTTAGAAGAGATGTAAACATCTAGAAATACAAAACTCAGAAAGATCCTCAAATAGATTCAATCCAAAAGTTCCTCTCTGAGGCACAACATATATAGTTAATCTATCAAAAGTCAAAGACAAAGAATTCTAAAAACAGCACAACAAAACTTGTTGTAAAATTTTCTTGTCAAGTGACATATAAGGGAATTGTCAACAGAAAAATGCATATTTATCAGCAGAAACCTTAAAGACCAAGATAGAATGAGACTATATTTTCAAAGTGCTAAAAGAAAAAAAAAATGTCAACCAAGAATACTATACTTAGCAAAGCTATCCTTCAGAAGTAAGGAGAAATAAGGACTTTCCCTAACAAATAAAAACTGAGCAAATTCATCACCACTAAACAGGTCCTATAGGATATGGTTAAGAGAGACCTGTATTTGGAAGCAAAAGCATGACATCTACCATCATGAAAACATACTAAAGCATAAAATTCACTAGAAGAGCAGATACACAAATGAGAAAAAGGAATGGAGCATTATTTTTAAAGAAGAACACCAAATCACAAAGGTAAGCAGTAAGACGAGAACGAAGGCCATATAAAACAACCAGAAAACAATCATTAAAATGACAGGAATAAGCCCTCACCTATTAATAACAACCTTTAATATATATAAACAGTTTAAATTCCCCTAATTAAAAGATACAGACTAGCTGAGTTGATTAAAAAAACAAAACCCAACTATATGTTGCTGAGAAGAAACTCATTTCACCTGTAAAGGCACACATATAGACTAAAAGTGAAGATATTCCATGCAAATAGGAACCAAAAACAGGTTTGGAATTTGCATAGTATATCTTCACTTTTAGTCTATGTGTGTCTTTACAGATGAAGTAGTAACTATACTTCTATCAGACAAAATAGACTGTAAGTCAAAAAAAAAAACACAAAAAGAGATAAAGGAGGTCATTATATAATGAAAAGGGATCAATTCACCAAGTAGATCTAATTATAAATATATACCCACTCAATACTGGAGCATTCAGATATATAAAGAAAATATTATTAAAGTTAAGGAGAAACATAGACCCCAACACAATAATAGAAAGGAACTTTAATTCCCCACTTTCAGCATTGGACAGATCATCTAGATAGTAAATCAACAAAGAAACACTGAACCTAAACTGCACTGTAGACCAAATGGACCTAATAGACATTTACCAAATTTTTCTTTCAATAGCTACAAAATATGCATTCTTCTGATCAGCGCATGGAACATACTCCAGGTTAGATCACATGTTAGGCCACAAAACAAGTCTCAGTAAATGTAAAAAATCAAATCAGACACAATGAAGTAAAACTAGAAACCAATAGAAAGAAGAACTTTAGAAACAGTACAAATACAGGGACATTAAATACCAAGCTCATGAAGAACCCACTGGATCAATGAAAAAATTAAGATGGAAATAAAAAATTTATTGAAACAAATAAAAATGAAAACATAGTATACCAAAACCTATGGAATACAGCAAAAGCAATGCTAAAAGGGAAGTTTACAGTAAGAAACCCATAAAAAACAGATTTCAAATAAACAACATAAAAACATACCTTAAGGAAATAGAAAAGCAAGAGCAAATCAAATCCAAAATTAGTAGAAGAAATAATAAAGACCAGAGTAGAACTAAATCAAAAAGATCAAAATCTAGGTGCAGTGGTTCATGCCTGTAATCCCAGAACTTTGGGAGGCCAAGGCAGCTGGATCATTTGAGGCCAGGAGTTAGAGACCAGCCTGGCCAACATGGCAAAACCCTGTTTCTACTAAAAATAGAAAAAATTAGTTGGGGGTGGTGGTATGTGCCTGTAATCTCAGCTACTTAGGAGGTTGAGGCATGAGAAGCACTTGAACCCGGGAGGTGGAGGTTGAAGTGAGCCTAGGTTACATCACTGTACTCAACAGAGTGAGATTCTGCCTCAAAAAAAAAAAAAAAAAAAAAAAAAGAGAGACAAAAAAGTTTTTAAAATTTAGTTTTTTAAGAAGCTAAATAAAATTGACAAACCACTAACTAGACTAAGAAAAAATCATTAGAGACTATTATGATTGACAACTACACAACAATAGATTCAAAACCTAGAAAAAATAGACACATCCCTAGACACATATAACCTACCAATATGGAACCAGGGAAGAAACAGAAAATCTGCATCGACAAATAATGAGTAATGAGATTGAATCAGTAATAAAAAGTCTCCCCAAAAAGAAAAGCCCAACACTGGTTAACTTTACTGCTGAATTCTAAGAAAATTTTAAAGTACTAACACCAATTCTTCTCAAACTATTCCAAAAACTTGAAGAGAAAGGAATTTTTCCTAACTCATTCTACAAGGCAAGCATTACCTTGATACCAAAACCAGATAAGGATACAACAAGAGGAGAAAACTACAGGTCAATATTCCTAATGAACAGAGACACAAAAATCCTCACCAAAATACTAAAACCAAATCCAATAATACATCAAAAAGATAATATACCAAAATCAAGGGGGATTTATTCTATCTAGAAATGCAAGGATGGTTCAACATTCATAAATCATTATATGTGATACACCACATCAACCAAAGAAAGAGAAACCATACAATCATCTTAATAGATGTGGAAAAGGCATTTGATAAAATTCAACATGCCCTCATGAAAAAACTCTCAACAACCTTGGTACAGAAGGAACATACCACAAAACAATAAAGACCATATATGACAAATCCGCAGCTTTCATCACACTAAACAGGGATAAATTAAAACAGTTTTCTCTAAGATCTGGAACAAGACAAGGTTGTCACTTTCACCACTTTTATTCAACATTGTACCAGAAGTCTTAGCCACAGCAATTACACAAGATAAAGAAAGGGCATCCCAATTGGAAAGGTAGAAGTCAACTTGTTCTTGTTTGCAAATGACATGATCTTGTATTTAGAAAGAAAAAAAAGGACTCCACCCAAAAATTGTTAGAACTAATAAATGAATTCAGCAAAGTTGCAAGATACATAATCAACATACAAAACTCAGGAGCATTTCAATACACCAATAGCAAACATTCAGAAAAAGAAAGCAATCCAATTTATAACAGCTAAGAAACTAATTGCCTAGGAAGAAATTTAATCAAAAAGTGAAAGATATCCACAATGAAAAATATGAAACACTGAAAAAAACAAATTGAAGAAAATCCATTAAAAAATGCAAAGCAGGCCAGGTGCGGTGGCTCAAGCCTGTAATCCCAGCACTTTGGGAGGCCGAGACAGGCGGATCATGAGGTCAGGAGATCGAGACCATCCTGGCTAACATGGTGAAACCCCATCTCTACTAAAAAATACAAAAAAACTAGCTGGGCGAGGTGGCGGGCACCTGTAGTCCCAGCTACTCGGGAGGCTGAGGCAGGAGAATGGCGTAAACCCGGGAGGCGGAGCTTGCAGTGAGCTGAGATCCAGCCACTGCACTCCAGCCTGGACAACAGAGTGAGACTCCGTCTCAAAGAAAAAAAAAAAAAAAAAAAAAGTAAAGCAATCAGGAATTGGAAAAATTATTATTGTTAAAATGGCCATACTGCCCAAAGCGATCTATACATTCAATACACTCCCTATCAAAATACCAATAACACTCTTCACAGACACAGAAAAAAATCCTAAAATTTATATGGAACCACAAAAGACCCCAAAGAGCCCTAATCTTTAACAACAACAACAACAACAACAAGACCAAAAATGGAAGAGTCACACTATCAAACTTCAAAATACAGTACAAAGCTATAGTAACCAACACAGCATAATGCTGACATAAAAACAGACACTTAGACCTATGGAAAAGAATAGAGAAAGCATAAATAAATCCATGCATTTATATTTAACTCATTTTTGACAAAGGTGCCAAGAACATACATTGAGGAAAGGACAGCCTCTTCAATAAATGGTGCTGGGGAAACTGAGTATCCATATGCAGAAGAATAAAACTAGACCCCTATCTCTCACCATCTACAAAAATAAAATGAAAATGAATTAAAGACTTAAATCTAAGACCTGAAACTATGAGAGTACTAGAAGAAAACATTGTTAAAATGCTTCAGGAGATTGGTCTGGGCAAAGGTTTTTTGGGGTAAGATCTCAAAAGCATAAGCAACAAAAGAAAAAACAAGATTATATCAAGCTAAAAATGTTTGCATAGCAAAAGAAACAATCGACAGAATGAAGAGACAATCCACAGAATGGGAGAAAATATTTGCAAACTATGCATAGACAAGGGATAAGGGATTAATAACCAGAATATATAAGGAACTCAACTCAACAAATAATAATAATAATAATGATTTGATTAAAAATGGGCAAATGATCTGAATAGATATTTCTCCAAAGAAGACGTACAAATGGCAAACAGATGTGTGAAAACCTGCTCAACATCTCTAATCATCAGGGAAATGCAAAGCAAAACCACAGTGAGATATTATCTTACCCCAGTTAAAATGGCTATTATCAAAAAGACAAAAAAATAACAGACGTGGGCAAGGATGTAGAGAAAGAGAATTCACATACATTGCTGGTGGGAATGTAAATTAGTACTGCCAATAGAGAAAACAGTATGGAAGTTCCTTTAAAAACTAAACATAGAATTATTAGGTTGTTGCAAAAGTAATTACAGAACACTATATGATCCAGAAATCCTATTGCTGGATATACATTCAAAATAAAGAAAATAAGTATATCAAACAGTTATCTGCACAAAGAAATAATAAATATTTGAGGCAACAGATATCCCAATTACCCTGATTTTCAATATAGGTATACATATATTGAAATATTACATGTATCCCATAAATATATAAAATTATTATGTACTAATAGTGTGAAAGGCTAAGGCACAAACTGGGAGATAATATTTGCAAAAGATATCTGAAATGGGCTTGTAAAGGAAATGTATAAAGAACTCTTCCAATGAAATGACCAGCAGCAAACTACCTAATAAAAAATGGGCCAAATATTTAAATAGGCACTTCATCAAAGAAGATACATGAATGCCAAACAAGCATAAAAAATGATACCCAATATTAGCCATTAGGGAAATCAACTTAAAGCCATAATAAGATACAACACATCTACTAGAATGGCTACAGTGTCAAAACAAAATAAAATAAAAACAAAATGTGGGCAAGGTAGAGAAACTAGAAACTTCTTCCTATGTTGTTTGTAGGAATATAAAATGTACAGCACCTTGGAAAACAATTTAGCACATCTTAAAAAGTTGAACATATACCTACTATACAACTCTTCATTCTATACCCAGCTATCTGCCCAGGAGAAATGAAAATGTATGTTCACAAGAAGACATGCATGCAAATGTTCACAGCAGCATCATTCATAATAGTCAAAACCCAAACACAATAAATGCCATGAATAAACCTCAGAAATAAATATATGATTGCAGTTATATGAAATTTTAGAAAAGGTAAAGGTATAGAGAGATAAAGAAGACTAGTGATTGCCTGGGGCAACCAGTGGGCAAGAGGATTAATTGAAATGGGCAAGTGGAAACTTTTGTAAATGATGAAAGTATTCTAAAACTGGATTTTGGTGAAAGTTGTATAACTACAGAAATTCACTAAAACTCACTAAATTTTACATTTTACATAGATTAATTTAGTGGTATGTGAATTAACTCTCAATAAAGCTTTTTTTTAAAAAAAGGGAAAAAAAAGCCTAACTGTGAGGCTTTGAAAATAAAATGTTCCCCCCCAAAAAACTTAGAGAGAACAAAGACAGATTACTAATAAAATAATGACAAATAAAGTCACATAGAGTTCTCATCAACAATACATGCCAAAACATAATGGTTATCTCTCACTTTATACAAAAATCAACTCAAGATGGATCAAAGACTTAAATCTAAGATCTGAAACCATAAAAATTCTAGAAGATTACATCAGAAAAACTTCTGGGTATTAGCTTAGGCAAAGAGTTCATGACCAAGAATCCAAAAGTACATGCAACAAAAACAAAGATAAATATATGGGACATAATTAAACTAAAAAGCTTCTGCACAGTAAAAGATATAATCAGCAGAGTAAACAGACAACCCACAGAGTGGGATAATAAATTCACAAACTATGCATCTGACAGAGGACTAACATCCAGAATCTGTAAGAAACTAAAAAAATCAGGAAAAAAAAAACAAATCCCATCAAAAGTGGGCAAAAGACATGAATAGACAATTTTCAAAACAAGATATACAAATGGCCAAGAAACATATGAAAAAATGCTCAACATCCCTAATTATCGGGGAAATGCAAATCAAAACCACAATGCAATACCACTTTACTCCTGCAAGAATGGCCATTATTTAAAAATAAACAAAAATAGATGTTGGCATGGATGTGTTGAAAAGGGAACAATTTTACACTGCTAGTAGGAATGTAAACTACTGCAACCACTATAGAAAACAGTATGGAGATTCCTTAAAGAACTAAAGATAGAACTATCATTCGATGAAGCAATCCCACTACTGGGTATCTATCCAGAGGAAAAGAAGTCATTATATGAAAAAGACACTCACACATACATGTTTATAGCAGCAAAATTCACAATTGTAAAAATATGGAAAAAGCCTAAATGCTCATCAATGAGTGGATAAAGAAAATGTTATACACACACACACACACACACACACACACACACACACACCATGGAATACTACTCAGTCATAAAAAGGAATAAAATAACAGCATTCACAGCAACGTGGATGGAGTTGGTGACCATTATTCTTAGTGAAGTAACTCAGGAATGGAAACCCAAACACTGAATGTTCTCACTCATATATGGGAGCTAAGCTATGAGGATGCAAAGGCATAGGAATGATATAATGGACTCTGGAGACTCAAGGGGGAATGGGTGCAGGGGAGTGAGGGATAAAAGACTACACATTGGGTACAGTGTACACTGTTTAGATGATGGGTGCACCAAAATCTCAGAAACCACCACTAACGAATTTATCCATGTAACCAACCACCACCTGTTTCCCCAAAACTATTGAAATAACAATTTTTTAAAAAAAAATCATTAATATTTTTAAATCTATCATTTCCCAGATGTGCAGGCGGAAAACCTCTATTATTCTTTAATTCTACAGTCAACTTAACAATTAATTCAAGAAAAAAGATGAAATTGAGACCTTTATAGACATGAAAATCTAGAGTTTACTACTCACTATTCTCATTAAAAGAACTACTGGCCAGACACAGTGGCTCACACCTACAATCCCAGCGCTCTGAGAGGTTGAGGTAGGGGATCACTTGAGCCCAGGAGTTTGAGACCAGCCTGGGCAGCATGGCGCAACCCCATCTCTACAAAAAATAATAATAATACCAAAAATTAGCCAGGTATGGTGGCATGTGCCTGTAGTCAGCAGGCTGAGGTGGGAGAAACATCTGAGCCCAGGGTCTGAAGTGAGCCATGATCATGCCACTGCACTCCAGCCTGGGCAAGAGGGTGAGATTCTGTCTCAAAAAAGAAAGAGAAAGAGAGAGAGAGAAGAAAGAGAGGGAGGGAAGAAAAAGAAGAAGGGAAGGGAAGGAAAGGGAAAGAGGGAGGAGAAAGAAAAGAAAAGAGGGAAGGAAGGAAGGGAGGGAGGGAAGGAAGGAAGGGAGGGAGGGAGGGAGGCAGGGAGGAAGAAAGGTGGAAAGAAACTACTAAGAGACGAACTTCAGCAAAAAAGAAAATGAATCCAGAAATGAGAAGTGGAATGCAAAAGCAACTTTCTAAAAAATTAGAAATCATGTTAGTAAATCTAAGTAAGTGTTAACTTCAAAAAAAAAAAAGAGAGAATATGGATACTTAAGAACTTGGTGGAACTAAAATATTAAACAATAATCACATAGAAAATATAAAGGAAAGCTCAGAGCTAAATTAAATCATTTTAAGGTTTTTGTGTATTATTCAGAAGAAAGGAAAAAAAAGAATTTTCAACTTTAAGAAATATAAATTAAATATGTAATTTTAAATGTTAGGGTAACCATTAAAAGAAGAGAAATATATTTCATAGCTTTTAAACCAATAAAAATAAAGGAAGAATAGAGAAAATTCAATAGAAAGCAGAAAAAGAGAAAAAAATAAGCAAAAGCGACATATGATAAAAACATAAAATATATTGGTAAAAGTCCACTTATATAAGAAATGACAATAAATACAAATGGGGTTAAACAAGCAATTAAAGTACAGAACTCTAAGACTGAATTTCTGTAAGTTCATCTATATCCTGTTTACAAAAGGTACAACTAAAAAATGACAAAAATGGTTAAAATAGACTTCTGTTTCTTATAACACAGCAACAAATAAAACCTCCCAGTACAATTGTATAAATACTGGATAATATATCACAAAGCTCCTTTTTAATGTATAGCTGGGCTTACAAGAAAGGAACAGAATAATCAGGAGGGAAAAATAATTAAGTAGCCAGGCAGGGCCATCTTAAGGCTATGGGTGCCCTTATCGGGGGCAGGGCCTTGGATTTTCACGCCCATCTGGAGAAGAAGATGATGCCATAGGCCTGAGTGAAATGGGGAATTCCAACTGAAATCCCGTATACAGCTGAAGCAAGATCTGCCCTATCCTAAAATAAGGGAGGACTAAAAATAACAGGCACAGGAAGTTATGTCAAGAAAGCTTATCTTTCTTGGCCAGGGCTCTAGGTAGAAAAATAAAAAAAAAATTCTTCTAAAAATTCGTAACCAGAGGTCTACCCTCCATTGATTTGGGTGTTGATGATACTGCTTGTGTGACCTGAGAGTGCTTAAGTCAGGAAAGCAATATAAGTGGGGAAAGCTGGTAACATCCTAGTGGCACCTGGCAAAAGCAAACTCAAAGTCACTCTAGAAGAGGCACATATGCTCAACCCAGCTGCATGGGACTCCGACACACTCTTCTTTAGCCTTGTAAGCACTCAGAACCCACTGTCCTCCCTTCTAGATGACCATCTAGCCAGTAATGTCCCACATGGAACAGTAGAACAGGGTCCTGTGGGTGAGTTACTTACCACAATGGGTCATGAAACCCCATTTGTCCCACAAATTGTGTGCACCCTGAGAATCACAATGAAACTAAAGAGAATTCTAAGCAACTAGCACAAAGCTGTGTGGAAACAAGGCAAAAAGGAACTGGTGACTTGCGTCTTCCTTGCTCTTTGTGAACTGTCCTGAAACAGTGAGACCCAAATAAGACCAGGCCTTGCACACACTCTTGACCATTTCACCCCAATTCCTTTTTTATACAAGGAGAATCACAATGCCAGAAAAGTCACCCCCATCAACTGAGCAGATGAGACTGGGGAAAAAAAACCTGCTGGAATCCTCCACTGGCTACCATGGCTATAATGAGAACTCCCAGAAATTCAGCCAACATCAAGTACTAACATTGCTACCTTTACAACTCATGATATTTAAAAGTGGAACACACTTAATAGGGTTAAACTCAATCTCTTTCATTCATTATTTATCCTCTGACCTCATTCCAACAAGCCTTTGAGGCACCCTTAGAGACGCACAGAATTCTAATATTCTTAGGTTAAACGTTGCCAGCGGTTCCAATGTGGATAACACATACTGCTTAGCTTATGGAACTTACATAATGACGTTAACAAGAGTACTTCTAAAGTTTTCTCGTTCTTTATGTGGAGATTTGCCCTTTGATTTGGAAGTGGATGGTCCAGTATAACTGTCATCAACTTGGTGGGATAATTTGTCCTTTTTTCCAAAACGTTCCATGTATTCAGCTTAAATTAAAAAAAAAAAAAAAGCACGATTATTCATCTAAAAGGTAAGCTAAAGCATTTTACATGCTTAAAATAAGATGCTAAATAATCTTTAAAGAAAAAATTACATTCTCAAGTAATCCTAAGTATAATTTTTTTTTTTTTTTACTATCAGGAAGTTAAACTACTCCTCTTTGTATCATCATAACTAGAAACGTCTATTTCAAGAATATTCCACTGATTTATATCTTGATTAATATACTAATAAAATTTTCTATTATATTTACATATAATTCTCTAAAAGTGAAGACTAAAATTACGATAAAAACATGATACAAAACTATTTGAGAAACTTTAAAGAACCATGACAGAAAAAGTTAATATTAACTGTAATCAATCTGATAAACACTATATTTAATGAGTCAAAATAATAAAAACATTAAAATGACTAATCTGGAAGTAATGGTCACAATTTGTTAAAATCCACAAAAAAATTAAAAATATACATAATGTATTAAAATCCCTCTTAGAAAAATCTCAGTCTTTTATGTAGAGGCAAATTCTGACCACAATAAATAAAAGTTTTAGTATCAACATCCCAATTCCTAAAATATCAGCTCTTAGAGCATTTACAACAGCCTAAAATAACTAAGAACTAGAATCAATTCTTTTCTGAGGGAAGATGTTTGGGAAAATTTTTTTCTACTTGACATTAATGTCATTTAGGTTTTGTAATTCTATTATACTATTAACTAAATATTGTCTGGTCTCTTTCTCTCTAGAAATTATCCTTAAATCTAATTTAGAATATTGAAGTTCTTACCATAGGACTGCTCATTTTTAACACTAAATGGTTCTGAACTCTCATCATCCTGCTTTACACTCAAATGGAATGATGGAGCTGCCTGCTGCCAGCGGGGCTTTGTACTCACCTAAAATATAAAAGTTAAATAGCATTAACAAACAATATCAGAAAAAAACCTTTTTCCATGAAATGCACGAGTGTTTATAAACACAGACATTTTCTCAAACAGATCAGAACATCTGGATAGAAAACACTCAATAGCAGATCTTATTCAAGCCTATTCGGTCATGGTGTGCACCATGTGGGGGACATTAGCAAAAGTCCTGCTGCTGGTTGGATGTGAATGCCTGTTATCTAAAACCAGGGTCTTCATTCTAGAGCATCTGCTCCTCATCCCCAGATATCATCAAGTGTCTTTAAAACTATTTTAATGAAAGGTGCTCTCTGCTGGTCTCCTCTGCATTCCAGCTCCAAAAGGTCTTCCTGTTCTCATGGCTGTAAACCACCCTAGATTGCTCTGGCAACTCACAAATGTATTCCATTGTTTAAAGCAGGGGTGACAAATTATTATATATACACAATTTTAGCAGATGTCATAAAAAGGGAGAAGGCTAATGATGATAGGTTCTTGGCACTCAGGCTCCATGCTGGGAAACAACAGTGTGTGGTGGGGACTGTGGCAGAGGAGAGAGCACCTTCATCTTCTAAAAACGCAATGACTAATTAGCTCAAGCCAATTATTGCAATACCAGAACACAAACCTACTGTTGTTGAAGCCTATGGTTCTTCAATAAACCCAGAGAGTCGGATTTTAAAGTACAATCTATCTATTTTTAACACAATTTAATCTGTCTCTCCCTTTCAAATCCAAACCAACTTGAAAGTCCATGTCTGTACTGGCTTCTCCTTCTGCCTAGTTTTACTCTCCCTAATCTCTTACTTCCACTTCCCAAATAAACTACCTGCACACAAGTACCTCTTTAGGTACCTCTTACACAGAAAAATAGGATAAGAAAACATGTAAGACAGTGCTCTTCCATTTTTCCACCCGCCCTTCCCATTTCTCAACTCTCATATTGCTCCACAAAAGTTTTAAAATTCATAAAAGTGCTATGAGGAGTTGTACAGAAAGGGTGAGAATCAGGTCACCAGCTCCTAGAGGCTGGGAGCCACTAGTGCCAGATCATCCTTGATTTCAACTACAGGGGTCACCTCTAGAAGCCTGAAGTCTGTAATGAAAATCACTCTAGGTCGTAATTACTGCTGGAGAAATTCTATCCAGGTGCAAACCTTAATACTGTATTCAAATAAAGTAGTTTTTTAAAAAAATTCATAGCTTATTTTCTAAATATCTGTTGAACATATGATCTCCCTTAAAACACATAAGACTGAAAGAGTGCTGAGGAAAACTTGCAAGACACAGGCAAATATGAATGCAAAACCAGGTTAAATCAGTCAATAAAAGATTTTACATGATTATATGCTTCGCTGACAAGCAAGAACTGTCATTCCTCTCAGCCACAGATATTCGATAAATAAATTTAAATTAAGTTTATATTTCTACATCTGCAAACTAACAATCCACAACAAACTAAAAAAGGTCTATTCCGTTTCAGTTTTTTAATCTTTTACACTAGAAGATTTAAGAGGGATTTTGCAGAGCTAGAAAAAACATGCCATATATGGCTCAATTCTGCAGACACTTTACAATAATTTAGCATTGTCAATAAAAGTATATTTTCAATTAAAATTTGTATTTTTAAATGTTCAATATAATTAATCTAACAGTGTTAGTCCAAGTTTCCTAAGTGAAACTGTCCTTCATTTCAAATTATCAGGAATCTTCTCTGCACGAAGCAACACAAATTCAATTTTACAGTTTGCTCTCAGCTTTTAAAATATCTTTCAAAGCAAATAATGCTTTGGATGAACCTTGAAGACATTAAGTGAAATAAGCCAGAATAAAAGGACCAATATTGCATGATTCCACTTATATGAAATACCTAGAGTAGTCAAATACATAGAGACAAGAAGTAGAGTGGTGGTTTGCCAGGAGCTGGGGGAGGGGAAAACGGGGAGTTACTGTTTAATGGACAGGGTTTCTGTTTAGTTAGATGAAAAGAGTTCTGGAGATGAGGGGTAGTAATGATTATACAACAATGTGAATGTACTAAATGCCACCGAATACTTAAAAATGGTTAAAATGGTAAATTTTATGTTATGTATATTTTATCAATTTTTAAAAAATAGTAATATTTGCATTGACCCTCCCCTTAAATTTAACTTTCAGGAGTCACAAGAGTGTAACTTGGTGGCATTAAACTCCACATAATTACTAGACAATAAATTTTATTGCATTAAAATCTAACTTGTACAGGGCTTTATCAACTGAAAACGCCTATTAACTGCCTCTTCCACAAGACAATGACACTTTATAGTCAAAATAATGAAAAAAGATTCCAAGATCTAAGAAAAACTTTGTAGCACGGCATTTTTCTGCTGAAGGAGCCATCTCCTTGAAGATAATCAGATCAACTCAGCTCATTTTCAAACTCAGAAACTGAGGCTCAAGAGATAAGTGACTCCCCAAAGGGCACAGAGCCATTAGAGGCAAAGCTTGACCCCAAGCCCTTTTTTATTTACTCCAATGCTGATACTTCTTCTGCTAACCCATCTTGGCAAGTTGTTCATTCAGAATACTGAAATATTCTACACATAAAGGTAATTATAGCTTATGGTTACTTTACTAAGATAGTTATTTGTCCTAATATGCACACCTCATAGAATTTCTCCATCAGAAGAGAATCAAGTGGAGCAGGAATTCACTTACTTATTTTCAAGTTAGAAATCTAATAAACATTTTTTGAAGCACAAAAATTCAATGAGAATATATTTGGATAAGTTACCATAGACAGCTGTGGTAAAGCTCTTGCTGGTGCCTTGAACTTTTCTTTGCTGGCTGATTTCTCCTGTGCGAAAAATATGTGGGGAAAAAAGTGATTACTCTGTTAGTGCTAAAATTGATTCACTAAACCAAATTTTACAGAAAGACTATTTAAAAAGTACGTATTATCCAACATATTCAAAGATATACTTTACTGCTTTTAAAATTCTCAGGTTTGTCTCAGAATTATTTTCTTTAGAGCAAGAAAATAAAGGAAAATTATATTCAGCAATATTTATCAGAAAGCTTTAAAAAGTATGCAAAACCTTTTATGTATCACATCTTCTGAGAAGTTATCTGATCCTGGTTAGTGTCAAGGGCTTATACAACTTTACCTTTCCTCTCTATCACTAAAATATTTCTGTCCTTATTGACAGAACAAAATGGCCCACTTCCTAAGACGAATATGTGTTCAGGTTAATGCACCCTCCAATAGCCATAAATAACACCTGTGCTTTTTAGCATTAACTTTCAGAGAAAAGTGTTGCTATCTCTTTTGCAGCAGAGAAAAATTCTATGGTAGGAGTGAGGAAACATTTGTTGAGTTGAAAATGTCAATTTTGGGCAAGGTGTGGTGGCTCACGCCTATAATCCCAGCACTTTGGGAGGCTGAGGTGAGTGGATCACTTGAGGTCAGGAGTTCGAGACCAGACTGGCCAACACGGTGAAACCCCATCTCTACTAAAAATACAAAAATGAGCCAGGCGTGGTGGCGCACACCTGTAGTCCCAGCTACTTGAGAGGTTGAGGCAAGAGAATCACTTGAACCTGGAAGGCAGAGGTTGGAATGAGCCAAGATTGCACCACCACACTCTAGCCTGGGCAACAGAGTGATATCCTATCTCGAAAGAAAGAAGGAAAGAAAGAAGGAAGGAAGGAAGGAAGGAAGGAAGGAAGGAAGGAAGGAAGGAAGGAAGGAAGGAAGGAAGGAAGGAAGGAAAACAAAATGACAATTTTGATCCATAAAGCAGATAATATGAGTTGTGCTTTTGGCCCGTTGTCAATTTATTGCCTCTCAGCTCCAAATCTACCCTTTTTGCTCTCTTTTGGGAAATCTGATAGAACCCTAAAATGTTTCTCCTTTGATAACCAGCATAATATCATGAAGGGTACTAGAGGGTTATAGTAAGAGGAAGAGGCTTTCTTCCTGGTTCCAGTGCTTTTTCTCATGGCTCCCATGGTGTGGCTGCCAGCAGTCAGCACCATCATTCATGGGCACCTTCCCTGCCTGTGGTGTGAGGCTGACCCAGAGGCGGACACCCACCAGCAAGTTTCACTGGCATCCTGGTGGGTGATGTGAAAGTTGTCAGGTTCAAAATGGAGTCACTGTGTCAAACCTGACAAAATGGAGACAAAAAGGTCACAAAGAGAGGGTTCTCCTATACAATTCGCCTGAACAGAAACTATCACAAGGACAGCTAGTAGCAGAAGGACAGCGAGCTGCATATACAAGAACAATTGCCCGATACACCGTCTCGTAAGCCCAATCCAAAACTGCAAGGGCCTAACTATCACTCCAAGATCCACAACTTCCACCTAGGAACTACTGACACTCACCAATCAAAACTCGCCAGCTCTTGTAAGTGTGCTTCCATCTAGGACAGGATGTGGAGCAGAGTATTCTAAGAACGTTTCAAAAAGCAAAAGGGTGGAAGCTAAGCCTTAAAGCACACCTGGATCTCCACAGAGAAGAACAGCAAGAAGCTTACCGAAGTCAGAGGGTGCATCAAGAACTGGAGTCTAAATGTCAATGGCAGGCTTTGAGGCTGCATTGGAGTGGATGGGGAAGGTAATCCATTCCCTAATTCAACAACGGTTTACCAGCTCCTACCATGTGCTGGGCTCTACTTAAGATACTTAATCTATAGTCGTGGAAAGGACTAAGTCCCTCCGCTTATGGAGTACACATTCTAGAGGAGGTACAGACAGTTATTTCAGAACAGATCCATAATGTAACCTCAGAAACTAGCATGTACAATGAAGAATAATAAAACAGCGTGAAAGGATAGAGAGGGAAGGAATGGAAAAGTGCTAGGTTAGATGGAGTTGTGAGAGCCTCTCTGCAAAGGTTATGTTTGAGTAGGAACCTGAATAAAAGGTAAGGGAAGAACAAACTAGAGCTAGACAAGTGGGTGCTGTTATATTATGGAGGACATGGGTTTCGGGGCTTGACTGGCCAGGCTGGCAATAGAGAGCCATTGCAGTCTCCTTTTAGGGTGACCTTTAGTCTCAGTTTGCTGAAGACAGGCCCAGTTTACACCTTTAGTCTCAGTTTGCCCAAGCATAACTAGTAGAACTTTCACTCTCAATGGCATCTCAGTTTAGATGATAAATTACATTGCTATCCTGTTTATGATGCAGAGACATACAAAAGGCTATTTCATAAATGGTTCTGATGATAGGAACAGGATACATGAGAAGCAGGAAACTAGAGTCAGCAGTGAGGCTAGTTTAGCAGCTTTTTAATGATACAGGCAACAGGAGACATGGGCCTGGATTTACAGAAAATGTTTGTAACAAAAGGTCGCCTCTACCTCTCTAAGGCATTGCTCTGATCATACTGCTCTCCTGTTCAGAAACATTTTCAAGCCCCCTATTGAAGTAGGCACAACTCTTCTTGGTTTCCAAAGCCCTCCTCAACATACTCCAAACCATTTTCCAGCCTCTCTTCGTTACTTTGTAGCCATATGATTTGTGTGGCCAGTGAAATATGAGCCCGACAGGAAACACAGTTAAGAGCTAGAGGGACAGGCAGTTAAGAGCTGGTGTGCCTCCTCCATCACTGTCTCCCACCCATGGAGCCCATGTGTTCCCACTGGCATAGCTATAAGATGGAGCACTAACTGACCCCCGTCAGACTTCATGTGAGCAAGGCCTAATCTTTGTTGGGTTAAGTCTCTGAGATTTCGACTTCCGTTTGTTTTGCAGCTAGTATTAATTACCCTATCAGAGCCACCAATAGGTTCCAAAATATCTCCCTATTAAAATCTAGCCCTTTCTTTAAGACCAAAATCGAAAAAGTTTACATCTCATTTCTTAACTCCAACTGTAAGTACTCTCCTTTGAAGATGCATAGCATTCTTTATTGTTTAAACTATTTTTGGTCGGACATGATGGCCCATGCCTGTAATCCTAGCTCTTTGGGGGGGGCAGAGGGGAGCGGATTGCTTGGGCTCAGGAGTTCAAGACAAGCCTGGGCAACATGGTGAAACCCCATCTCTACCAAAAAAGAGACACAAAAATAACCGGGATATGGTGGTGCACGCCTGTAGTCCCGGTTACTCAGGAGGCTGAGGAAGGAGGATTGCTTGAGCACAGGAAGTGGAGGTTGCAGTGAGCCAAGAATGCACTACTGCACTCCAGCCTTGGCAACAGAGAGACACCCTATCTTTAAATAAACAATATATATTCTGATACATGAATTATGTGTACACCTACCTCTACTGTTCTCCTAACCCCTCACCCCACCCCACCTCCACCTACTAAATCAGTCTTATAGAGATGAGTGACATGGTTTTGCTGTGTCCCCGCCCAAATCTCATCTTGAGTTATAGTTCCCATAATCCCTATGTGTCATGGGATGGACCTGGTGGGAGGTAATTGAATCACGGGGGCAGTTTCCCCCATGCTAGTCTTGTGATAGTAAGTTCTCACAAGATCTGATGGTTTTATAATGGGCTTCCCCTTCTTGGCTCTCATCCTTCTCCCTCTTGTCTCCTGCCACCATGTGAAGAAGAAAGTTGCTTCCCCTTCCACCATGTTTGTAAATTTCCTGAGACCTCCCCAGCCATATGGAACTGTGAATCCACTAAAATTCTTTTCTTTATAAATTACCCAGTCTCAGGTATTTCTTCATAGCAGCATGAGAAGGAACTAATACAATGGGAAAACTGACTTTAAAGTCATTTTAGCTTTATCTTAGAAAATTATAAAATGGTGAGGCTGGCCAGAATGGCTCACAGCTGTAATCCCAGTACTTTTGGAAAGCCAAGGCAGGAGGATCACTTGAGCCCAGGAGCTCAAGACCAGCCTGGGCAACACGGTGAAACCCTGTCTCTACCAAAAATACAAAAATTAGCTAGGCGTGGTGACCCATGCCTGTGGTCCCAGCTACTGGTAAGGCTCACGTAAGCCCAGGAGGTGGAGGCTACAGTGAGCCATGATCACACCACTGCACTCCAGCCTGGACAACACAGCAAGACCCTGTCTCAAAAAAAATTACAAAATGGTTAACCATGCCCTAAGAAAAGGATAACTAAAGATAAAAGAAAGGAAAGGAAAAGAAAGGAAAGAGTGCAATGAGCTTCAGACAGTACTTTCTGAAATACAAGCACCAGATTAGGGGAATGTTTCATACATATACAATGCTGTAACCCAAATGGTTCTGGTTTCTACAATTGCCATTGGGCTACACAACAGGAAGGGAAATATGAGCACAACATTTTCAAGCTAACAGGTGCAATAGGTATTCTCAGAGTTGAAGCCTTCCCTTTGGGGAGAATGAGGGTGTGGCAAAGGCCTGAGAAGAATGCAGTTATAGATGACAGAGAGGAACGGCTCTGGGATGTCTAGTCCAAGTACCTTGGAATTTTCACATCAGGGACAGAGGTAATCTGAATGACATCTATTGTAGTGGAGTCACTACATATATCCAAAACACCCTGTGTAACCCAAGCCTCCTATACAACCACCCCATCACTGCCACCACCCTGACTTTTTAAGATCTCTGCATCGTCCATTCTGTTGCTGAGCTATTTCTCCAAGTCTCATCACCACTCTAGGTGAAGAAAGGTAGTGAGGACTTTAATGTTTCCTTCTTACATTGCAGGGCAGAATATGTATCTCAGAACATTTTACGAATAGTGCTTCTCTAGCTAACCAAGACAAGGAGCCACACATGTGTCAGAAAATCATCTGGCAAATGATGCCTCACATCCCGCTGGCCTCACCTTGGATTCCAGATATGGCTGCAGTAAACAGTTCTGTACTAACTTCTCATATCAAGAACATATCTTTTGCAGCTGGGCACAATGGCTCATGCCTGTAATCCCAGCACTTTGGGAGGCCGAGGGGGGCGGATTACCTGAGGTCAGGAGTTCGAGACCAGCCTGGCCAACATGGCGAAATCCCGTCTCTACTAAAAATACAAAAATTAGCCAGGCGTGGTGGCATACGCCTATAATTCCAGCTACTCGGGAGGCTGAGATAGGAGAATTGCTTGAGCCCGGGAGGTGGAGGTTGCAGTGAGCCGAGATCATGCCACTGCACTCCAGCCTGGCCGAGAGAGTGAGACTCTATCTGAAAAAAAAAAAAAGAAAGAAAAAGAATTTGCCTTTTCCGTTCTGCAATGGGAATCCTCTCATGCTACAGTATGGGACTCTAGGAAGAGCCCACTCTGCTCACACACATGAGCAACCAGAGAGGATGGGAGTCAACATCCCCAGGAACAATCTTTCACCAATACAGGATGCAAGATGACAGATAAATGCTATTCCTTGTCCCTCCTCAGGTGATCAATTCCAAGAAGCATTCTATAAGCTCAAAGGTCATGGCAGGACATACCAGTTGCCTACTGATAGCCCATGGTTGTATGGCTTTTCCTTCTTCCTAGTTTTACTCTCCTCAATCTCTTATTATTGCTTCTCAAATACACTATGTGCCCACAAGCCCTTGTTTCAGATACCTCGTGCACAGGAAAATAGGCTAGGAAAACATGTAAGTCAGTGCTCTTTCATTTCCATCTGCCCTTTCATTGTTAAACTCTAATCTTGTTCCATAAAAGATTGAAGACTCATGGGAGGGATATGAATGAGGTGTGCAGAAAGGGTGAGAATCAGGTCACCAGATCACAGGGGCTGAGAGCCACCAGTGCCGGTTTCAACTACAGCATTCACTTCTAGAAGCCTGAAGGTCTGTAATGAAAATCACTCTACATCTTAATTACTGCTGGAGAACTTATACCCAGGAACAAACTTTAGTATTCAAATAAAAATTTTTTAATGAATGAATGTTTTTAAATATCTCTTTAAAAATCTAATTTCTTTTAAAAGACATAAAACTCAAAGGATACGGAAGGAAAAATACAAGAGCCAGTCAAATATGAGCACAATATAAGGTTTTAAATCAGCCAACAAAAGCATTTTAGACAATTACATGCCTTGCTAGCTAGAAGAGATTATTCAACTCAGCCACTGAATATTTACTCAGCAAGTACATTTAAATTTAACACACCAAAAAAACTAATACCATTTTTTTCAATTTTAAAATTTGTCAAATTTTTTAAAAGAGAAAATATCTATTATTTCAGATTTACTTATAAACTAGAAACAAGATAAATACTTATTTGCAGAACTAAGAAAAAGCTTTGATTCTATTTTGTAGAAACTTTTGGTAATCTTGTTATTATCAATACGAATAGGTACACAATTAAAACATGTACTTTGAAATGTCCAAGATCATACACTTAAAATTTTCATCCACATTTTTTTATTTCAAAATATTAGGAATCATCTCTGCATAAAGCAGTCCAGATTCCATTACACAGTTTATGCTGAGCTCTTAAAATATGTTTCAAAACAAATAATATTTGAATTGAAACTCCACTTAAACTCAACTGTAGAAGTTATAATAGTTTAACTCAACAGCATTAAACTCAATACCTAGACAGCAAATTTTATTCTGTAAAATCTAACCTGTACCCAACCATTCTGTACATACTTGAAAATTACAACCTATAGTTATTTTATTGATATTATTCTTTCTAAGCTATGTACCTCATAGAATTTCTCCATCACAAAAGAATCAAATGGAAATTAAAATTGTATAAAATTTAAAATCAGAAATTCAGTAACTTACTTTCAAGATTGAAAAGTAGTAAACAAACATTATTATAAAAGAATAGAGTATGATGGTATATTGGTAAATTACCATAGACAGCTGTGGTAGAAATCTTACTGGTATCTTGGATTTTTCTTTGCTGGACGATTTATCCTGTATGAAAAACATGAAAAAACAAAACTGTTCACTCCGTTAATGCTAAAATTGATTCACTCAACCAAATTTTACAGTGTTTATTATGAGCACACATCATCCAAAATATTCTAAAACATATTGTACAAATGGCATGATCTTGTATACAGAAAATCTTAAATAATTCATCAAAAAATATTAAAACTAGTCAATGAGTTCTTGTATCTAGCTAGGTTGCAGGACACAAGATCAATGCACAAAAGTCAAATGAATTTAGCATGTGCCAGGAGGGCAATGCATCCCAATTCCACAGGGAGAGGGTATGGAAGCTCTGCACCCAGGACCCTCCCAGGCCTCTTCCCATGTGTCTCTTCATGTGGTTTTTCCTGATGTGTATCCCTTATAATAAAACAGTAATCATAAGTATTTTAAAAATCAATTGTATTTAATACAAAATTGAAATTAAGAGATGATTCCATTTACAATTGCAGAAAATGGAATAAAAGGCTTAAGAATACATTTAACAAAAGAAGTGTAAGACCTATACAATGAAACCATAAAACATTATTGAAAAAAATTAAAGTTCTTAATAAATAAACAACCCATGTTCATGGATTAGGAGACTAATATTGTTAAGATGTAATATACCCTGAAAATATTCTACAGATTGAACACAATCCCTATCAAAATCCCAGCTTCCTTTTTTGTAGAAATTAACACATTGATCATAAAATTAACATGGAAATGTATCAAGAATAATCAATCAATCTTGAAAAAGAGGAACAAATTTGGCAGACTCACACTTTCAGATTTTACAACTTACTACAAAACTACAGTAATAAAGATTGCATTGTTCTAGCATAAGGATAAACAGAAATCAAGGAAATAGAATTAGGAGTTCAGAGGTAAACCCAAACATTTATGGGCAATTGATTTTTCATGAGGGTTCCAAGACAATTTAATGGGGAATTGGGCATTTCTTCTGGGAGTCTGTCTGAATCTAATTTATTCAAAACTTACTTGGCCCCACCTCCCTTCTCTATAACTAAAACTTCATTTTTTTTCCTAGAATGGTCTACTTCCTAAGGTGAATATGTATTCTGGTTTTTCTCCCCCGGCAAGTTGCCGTAAGTAACATTTGAACTTCTTAGCAGTAACCTTAAGAGAAAAGTGCTAATCTCCTTTGCAGTAGAGAATAATTCCATGGTAGAAGTTTCATCTAGGTGAGAGGAAGCATTTGTAGAAAATGACAATCTGATCTATAAAGCAGATAACATGAGTCGTGCTTCTGGCCAGTTGTCAATTTATTGCCTCTCAGCTCCAAATCTGCCTTTTTTGCCCTCCTTTGGGATATGTAACAGAACATTATAACATTTCTCCTTTGATAACCAGCATATTGTCATGGGTGCCAAGAAGCACTGTAAGAGGAAGAGGCTTTCTTTCTGATTCCAGTGTTTTTTCTCATAGCTCCCATGGTGTGGCTGCCAGCAGTCAACATCCTTGTCAATCTATGTTGTGAGGCTGACTCAGAGGCAGACACCCTCCGGCAAGTTTCACCAGCATCCCGGTGGGCAGCTTTCTACAAGTTTCACTTACATCACAGAGGGAAGACGTCCTTTCAAACTTTCAGGATCCCAGCAGGTGGTTTTCACCTCCTAGCCCAGACCTGCATCTCCTCAGCGAATGTTTTTTCCATCCACTGGGCCACAGTCACACTTTCTCCCACAAGGTCTTAAATCTAAAGGCTTTGGGAAAGGGACGGCTCTTCTCTTTGAGCAGAGAGTCTCTGCTCCCTTAACATTCTGGTTAATATTAAAACTATGTTTCTGGTAGGGCACAGTGGCTCACGCCTGTAATCCCAGCTCTTTGGGAGGCCAAAGTGGGCAGATCACGAGGTCAGGAGATCGAGATCATCCTGGCTAACACAGTGAAACCCCGTCTGTACTAAAAATAACCCCCTCCAAAAAAAAAAAAAAAATTAGCCGGGCATGGTGGCGGGCGCCTGTAGTCCCAGCTACTCAGGAGGCTGAGGCAGGAGAATGGTGTGAACCCGGGAGGGGGAGCTTGCAGTGAGCCAAGATTGTGCCACTGCACTCCAGCCTGGGCAAAAGAGAGAGACTCCATCTCAAAACAAACCAACAAACAACAACGAAAACTATGTTTCCATTCAATAAAGACAGATGGCTTGGAGCAGAGTATTCAAAAAAATACTTCACTCACGGTCTGTCCATTATCCCCTAAACTCTCTTTTCCAAAGTAATGAGGTTTATTTTCAAAGTACATGTCTTCCATTCATAGATAATCTCTCTTTTCTCTCTCAGTCTAAAGATTTTCTGCTTATCTCTGGTGTTGTTTCCCCTATAAAGGCAGAGGTGGTATTTACTTTTATTTCTATTACTTGGCCTTTAATACATTTTTTCACTCAACTACTAAAGGACATTGTTTTTGCAGCAGCAATTTGAAATTCTCCCTCTATAATGCACCTTTTGTTCTCTATTATTTTCACTAATATGCAAACAGGTTAAAATCCCATCTGAAAAAGTATCAGCCTTAATCCTATATTCCCTCTAGCAATTGCCTGATTTTTCTGCTCACAATTTCTCCAGAATGTTCTCCAGTGAAGTATTTAATCCTTGCACACCACTCTGATCAAGAGGTCTGATTACCTCCACAATGCCAAGTCCTGTGGTAAATTCTCAGGCCTCACTTTACTCAATCTTTTAACAGCATTTTGACACAGTTGATCACTGTCTCCTTGAATACTGTCTTCAATTTCCAGAATGATTATATTTTTTATGCTCTTCCTAACTTCCTAATGAACACTTTCATATTTTTCACTGCCAATTCCTTCTCATTTTTTTAAGTTCATTTTTTAATTTACAAATAAAAATTGTATACATTTATGGTGTACAATGTGTTTTGATATATGTATAAATCATAGAATGGCTAAATCAAGCTAATTAACATGTGCATTACCTCACATACTTACTTTTTGTGTTATAAGCACTTAAAATCTACTCTAATAGCAATTTTCAAGGATATATTTTTATGAAGTCTAGTCATCATGATGTATAATAGACCTCTTGATCTTATTTCTCCTGTTCCTTCTCATTTTCTGATCTTCGTGTGACAGACGTCCCTCAGTCCTCAAGTATGTTTCCTAATTGACCCGATCCAGTCCAAATATTTTAAATATTATCCATATACTGGAATCTCCCAAATTTATCTCCCCAGGATTAACCTTTATCCTGAGGTCCCCTCTCCTATATTTAATTTTTGCTATCTCCACTCAGAGGTCAAATAGACACCTCTAACTTAACGTGTCCAAAATATTGCTTGATCAATAAATTCCCACAAACCCAAAATAAACCAAATTTATTGCTTGATCAATAAATTCTCACAAATTGATCAATAAATTCCCACCAGAACTTCCCCATATTTTCTTAAACTCAGTAAATGGCATCACCATTAACACCATTATTTAAGCTAAAATCCCTGGTACCATCCTTGATTCCTCCCTTTTTCTCATATCATACATTTAATTCATTAGCAAATCTTCTGAGCTTTACCTACAATATATATCCTGGATCTAACATCTCACAATATCCATTATTATTATAACCATGGTCTAAGGAACTGGAAAGAAAGCAGAGAGTGGAGAGAGAGATCAGGTGGAGAAAAAGAAAGAATGGGGGATGAAGAAGGAAACGAGAAAGAATCTTGATTATATCGTGTGTCTGTTACATACCTGAATCTATTCTGATGTCCATTCTCTTAGACTTCCCAGTTCAGCAAACCAAAAAACAAAAATCTGTTTTATTTTTTGGAGTTTGAGTTCCACTGTACTTACTTGCAATAAAAAAAAGCTTCTACTCTTGGTCATCAGTCTCAATGACTTAAAAATATACATGTGACTAAATCTACCTAACAGCCTAGTGTCTTAGTTGCTTAACCTCCTCATCTATAACCTTGTCTTCCGCTTCATCTCTGCCAACCACTTTCAGGGCAACTCCTCTAGGATCTTATCATTAAATATGGCAGCTCTTGTGAAATCTTGATTTTAAAACATTCTTTTCTCTGATCACCACATCCTTTGCTCCCAGCAAGTATGATCTGACGCCCTCCTATATTTCTTTGTTTTGATTGAGACCTCTAATATCAAGGCTCCTTCTCAGTATCTATCTCCCTCTTATCTTCTCTTTCTCCTTGCCCAGTTTAGATTCTACAGTCCATAGTCACAACTACACCCTATCAAATACCCTCAACTCCCTCTGGTACATACTTAACTAAACCATAATCCCATTGGAATTCAACTACTTATCTTCTCTATGCTTGTATCCAAGTAGGTATATATTGCTCGAGGAAAATCACATCTCCAGTTCCACTGGATTCACTTTAAGTGCATGATTACTAATCTCTGACATTCAAAACTTTTGAGATTTTCTAATAAATTTCGTGTCCTAAGTTTTGTAATGACCTGTCTCCAGAGTTTCTCACACATCATCATTTTAATACTTGAGAATGCCTCCATCTCCCTGTAACTAAGTCTACAGACCTACTTATGATCACACCTTTATTGTTCTTCTATCCTTCATCTACAAGCAGTTGGGGACACCATCGCACCTATGATCACAGACCAATCCCTCCATCTCCTTTCACTTTATTGAAGACAGTGCTTTTCTGATAATCCCTTCTTCCTTGAATTAGCAATGCCTCCCTTTATACTACAGAACTTCCATCAACATTCAAATAAAGAATGTTCATTTTTATTTTTGTTTTTATGTTACATTTAATCAGCATCTGCTGTTAATGGCAGCACGGTTTTCTTTTTGTTTTTTGTTTGTTTGTTTGACGCAGAGTCTCATTCTGTCACCCAGGCTGGAATGCAGTGGCGCAATCTCAGCTCACTGCCATCTCCACCACCTGGGTTCAAGCCATTCTCCTGCCTCAGCCTTCCGAGCAGCTAGGATTACAGGCGTGTGCCACCACACTGGCTAACTTTTGTATTTTGAGTAGAGATGGGGTTTCGCTATGTTGGCCAGGCTGGTCTCAAACTGCTGACCTCAGGTGATCCGCCTGCTTCAGCCTCCCAAAGTGCTGGGATTACAGGCATGAGTCACCGCACCTGACCAGTTTGGTTCTTTTTAGACACTTTCCTCCTAGGATCTACAGTTTGCTTCTATTATCCACTACAGAAGGCCTGTGCTGATACTGCGATTGGATCATCAGTTCTTGCCATCATGTGACCTGCTGCCACTAGAACTGCAGAATGTTTCTAACTAGTTCAACATATTGGGTATCAGGGAGCGGCTTCCTCTGACTCCCAGGTTGCAGGAATTTCTTAATTCTGGAGATGTTGCTGATTCCTGTTTAAAATGCCTTCAGCAGAAGGAAGTCAGAAAGAACAGAAGCATTGAGTTCTTCTACCATTGAAACAGCTTCTAACAGTTGTATGTCTGCCCAATTGAATTTGTTGCCAACAAGAAGATCCTCTCCATGTTCTTTCAAAATCTTTTCAAAGATGGCCAAGTACCGGGTTTTAGCTTTCTTTATGACTGAGCAAGGTTCTCCTCTTTTTCCTCAGTGGGCCAGTGCCATCATCATCAGGTCCAGGGTGCCCTCAGCACACGTTGATCCCGACTCTCTCCTTCAGGTCCTTCCCACAGACATTGTACTTAGCAGCAAGGTAGCTGAGGATGGCTGTAGTCAGTGTCAGCACCACTCCATCAATTTCAAGCAAAGGCACTTGGCCAAAAAGCAGGCGTCTATCCTTCTGCAACTTTTCATACTATTATCTTGTTTCAATAAATTCTTCTTCAAACTCTATTCCAGCTGCAGCCAGCAGCCAGAGGACTGACTCCATCCTGCCCCGACACCAAAGTAGTAGAGCTTGGATTTGGCTGCCATGACTCCTGGCTCAGGGTTTTCTGTTCAGCTACCTGGAAGCTCCAACAATGTTTATTTTTAAAAAGAAAAGAGGCTGGGTGCGGTGGCTCATGCCTGTAATCGCAGCACTTGGGAGGCTGAGGCAGGCGGATCATAAGGTCAGTAGTTTGAGACCAGCCTGGCCAATATGGTGAAACCCCATCTCTACTAAAAATACAAAACTTAGCTGAGCATAGTGGTGGGCACCTGTAGTCCCAGCTACTCAAGAGGCTGAGGCAGGAGAATGGTGTGAACCCAGGAGGTGGAGGATGCAGTGAGCCAAGATCGCACCACTGCACTCCAGCCTGAGTGACAGAGCGAGATTCCGTCTCAAAATAAATAAATAAATAATAAAAAATAAATAAAAAGGAAAACCTTCTTTGATTGTGCTTTCTGCTCCAATTATCACCCAATTAATTTATCTGTTTCCTGTACCAAGACTGTCTGTGCACACTATCTATATTTACTCAAGTCTCATTCTCTTCAAAATTAGGAAATATTTCAAACATACAGAAAATAATATCATGAACACTTGTGTATCTTCAACCCAATTCTTTGCCATCCTGGAATTTTGTGTTTATCATTCCTAAGCAAATTTTTACTACACTTATTACTACATATGATTGTCAAACAACCTAAGATATTGTTACTGCATGATTTTTAATTTTATATAAATGCCATCACACACAAGTTGTATCCTTCTGCAACATGCTACTTTTTAATATTACGTTTTTGAAATTTATCCCCATTAATACACGTTTCTCAATGATTTTCACAGCTGTATAGTACTCTGTGAGCATAGTACAATGTATCCATTCCATTCCCTAGCGAATGAACATTTAACTTATTTCCTATGTTTCTCTATTACAAAAGATGTCTCAGCGAACTCCTTGGGCATGTATTTTAGTATAAACACACACAATTCTTAGGCATGTATCTCATATATACACACATATATGTGTGTGTATATATAACATAAATATATATGTGCATCTCTGTTTTTGTCCCTTTAATTCCATTGGTTTATTATCTATAAAAAAAAAACATTATTATATTGCCTAACTTACTGTGATTCCTGATAGGTCTTGAAATCTGTAGGGCAATTACCTCCACTTTACTGTTCTTAAAAATTATCATAAACAATCTTGACCTTTTCCTACCATGTGAAATTTGGGATCTACATTGCATAAACTTTTTAGGACAATGACAGGAACACATTGAATACTGAGTCTTCTCTCTTTTGAGCACAATATATTTCTTTACTTATTCAGATTCTGGGAGCATATCCTTCAGAAACATTTTGTAGTAGTCTTCATAAGGGTGTCATACGTCTTTTTTAGATTTATTCTTAGGTATAAATATTTTAAATGAAAAATTCATCTTAGGACCTCAACAACTGTTAATCCAACTGATTTATGGACAGGTAACTGTCTATAAAAATTGCATCCATTTATAATAATGTCTGTGATGGTTGTACTCTGCCTCAGATCAAGTCTCTACCCTCTTCTTCCTGCTCTGTGCCTGGGAGGTTGAATTCTACAGATGGACATCATCTGTGCTCTCAGTTCTCTGACTTCTGATAGGGATTAACCAAAAAAGTCACCAGGAGGAGACTGAAGAGCAGGAAGACAGAAAGTTTAGGATATTTGTTTCCCAGTCTTTCCTATTCTCTGTAGTTCTGATAGTGGCTGAATTCTTCCAGGCCTCAGCTCCTGTCAAGGAAGCTACCATTCAAAGTATCTAGCACTCATCAGGGTCTGAGAATAATGTTCAGTTTCAATGACCAATCAGGCCTAACTATGGTAATGGCATCCTACCGTCCTACTGCTGTTAATCCTTGAGTGTCTCTTTATCCCTCGTGGTTCCCTTAACCTTACCAACACCTCTACAAATGGTCTTTTTATACTTGTTCTTCAGTTAAGTACTTTTGAGTATGCCATCTGTCTTCTGTTAGGATCCTAATATAATTTTACATTCTAAACTTAAAATTGCTAAAGAGTCTAGGTCTTCCTTAAATAGTCTGGCTTTGCATTTTGTTTTTACTTCGCTGATTTTCACCTACTTGACTACTGGAAGAGATGTCATAAACCTGGTATAGCTCAAATATTAACTATCCTGATCAAATGACTAGAATCTATAACTGTGTCTGGTTAAATCAACAAAAACCTCTCAAAATTTAGTAGTACTGATTTAAATATAGTTGTCAATTGTCGCATGTTTGAGTTGTGGTTGTTCAAGTTATCACTATGTTGTTGGTCTCATATCCAACTTTTTTCATTCTTTCCCCTTTTTAAGCAATGACACTTTAAAAACATGAAGGAAAACAGAATGAGCATGACATCGTATAAACACAAATTACTTGATTCCATAACAAGAAAAAGTGCTGGGGTAGAAAAAGACCGACAGCTTTTTCCTCTTTTCTGCCCACAATCTGTAGTATATCTGTGGGGAGCTTCCTGGTCTTTGGATATTTGTGCTTTTAAACCTCTGAAAGTTTTTCAACTGATACTAAAAATGCCTTTTAAAGTTTTAACTCATTTTAAAAATGAAATGAGCAATTGCAAAATATGTATATTTCTTCTAAATACCTAATTTAAGAGAAAAGCCCAGACTGCTATTCCTGAAAAATTCCATGTCACTCTCAACCTTCCACTAATGAGATGAATATGTTAAAATCTCCTTCAGCAAATACAATTTTACCACCTGCTCACTTTCTCAAACTGAATGAATATACAAGTAAATGTCACATAAAAAATGGCATTTCCAAAAGTTTAATCCATTCTGTTTGTTTTAGGTTAAAATATAAAAACTTTCATCCTTCCAAAGGAAAACTACACTCTAAATTAGCATAAATGAAAGTCTCAAGATTAGTTTTTAAATTGCAAATCAACCAAAACAGTGATAGAGGGCCCTCTGCTGTTCAAAAACAGTAAGTGGAAAATGGAAATCGTCCATTCTTTTCAGATCCCACTGCCTCTTCAGTAAATCACAACCTTTCAGGAGGGGGAGTGACAGACTAGGGTGTCATTTCCCAACACTACTTTTATAAAGATGAAGTAAAATTTAGAACTTAACGGCTGATTAGTTTTTAGTGGATATGTTTTAGTTGTAGATGGGTAAGTTAGGGGAATTGTGAAAAATAGCCATTGAGAAATACCATTGGAAATGTGATAGAAGTGTATTTTAAACTCTAACAACGTAGGATATGGTTCAAGATCTGACCAAAGACTAAATTTGGGCAAGAAGCAAACAAGCTGCTCAATATATAATAATGGTGACGATAACAAATGTTATTAAATCTGATCACATTAATATCACGTAGAAAAAAATTACTAGTAAGATGTATTAAACAATTGCTCAGTGTTTTTGGTTACTTGTATCTGAATTCTTTGTTTTTTGCTTGCTCATTTACTCTTTTATTATTAATACCAATACTAATTATACTTTAGCATATGAACCAAAGTGTCCATTTCTCAGTTCTTAAGTTACACTTATTTTTTTTAAAAAAGGCTCAAACCAAATTTTCTTGGGCATTTCAGGTATTAATTACTTATTTGATTAACCAATTAGGATCTTCACATAATTCTGTGAGTAATGTACAATTCAATGGATAGGAGACTAAATCCGTCTTAATACTGTTTCCACAGTAAATTCTAACGCTACCGAAAAAAGCATTATAAAGCAATTAAAAATAAATAATTATAGTTTAATATTGTTTAAAAGCTAAATGAAATTTGCAGGCTTAAAAAAACTGTTTTTCTTCCACAAGGTTTATAGAGTCTTTTTCCTTATTCATCACTACGTAGAAAGCTAGGGTTGTTTTCTAGTTAGCCAGAATAATGCCCACGCTTAACATCTTCTCATGCTGTGCTGATATTAAGACGATTGACCATCGTTCTGCCTTTCTTTCTGTTAGTTGCTCTTAAGTCAATA
The DNA here is from genome assembly GCF_047675955.1 of Chlorocebus sabaeus. Classification (NCBI taxonomy): domain Eukaryota; kingdom Metazoa; phylum Chordata; class Mammalia; order Primates; family Cercopithecidae; genus Chlorocebus; species Chlorocebus sabaeus. The sequence goes on from NC_132913.1 coordinate 83,326,397, forward strand.
AAGAAAGAATTCTTAGAAGAAAAAGGAGAGAAAGAGAAAGAAAAAGGGAAAGAAAAGCAGCTACTGCAAAATATATCTTTTATCACATACTATGGAATATCATCTTAAGAAGTGCCATTTGTCACTTACCAAGACCTTTCATGTATAGTATAATACTGTTATGGTATGGGATGGTATCTTATTTGAAATTGACAACAACCTCAGAAAGAAGAAAAGTTGTTCTGGTGTCTGGTGTTTCCCCCGCTCTGCATAAGAGGTGGGAGAATTAAGGTTTAGAAAGACTAGGAGATTTGCCCAAAGTCACATGGCTAGGAATTGGCTTCGATTCCCACTCTAGAACCCAAACCCGTGGCAACTCCTCGCAGAGCCGCCTCTCACCAAGCACACCTCTATTAGCATTCTGGGGGTGCTCTGGGCTGTGGCTCCCCCTGCTGGCGTGCCACTGGGCGGCTAGGTTTGGTTGTTATGACGACCAAGGGCGAATAGCTGGGAAGGGAACGTATAAGGGCATTCGCGGAAAGCGCTCAGAAACCCAGGCCCTAAGTGGAGTGAAGGAAGCTGTACACCACGGAGTCACAGCTGGGGAGTTTGGTGGGCAGGACGGGCTTCCACCACTTCTGAAACGCCTGGGAAGCGTCGCGGCGGCGGCGAGCCTGGCAAAGAGCAGCCCTCTCACCTGCTCGCTGCTCATGGCTGTGAGGACGCGCTAGCCTCACCGGCGCTTCTGGGTCGCTCCTGCCGCAGCACCCCCTAGAACGATAGAGGCTGCACCCCGGGACCTGCCGACGGTCTCAGCTCCCTCCGCGCCAGGGCCGTCTAGCGTCCCGGCAGCCTTTGTTGCTAAGCAACAGGCCCGCGCAGGTTCCATTTCCGGTTATCTGTTGCTTCTGGGGCTGGACCCGGAAGCTGGCTCCCGCAAGAGGAGCTTTCCGGGGCGCCCTTGCTAGGGTGGAGAGGTCTAAGGTGTGCGTTGAACAACCAAGGACACTGGGTGGGTCCCTCCAATATCCTCTGATTACTGAAGTAGATCCTCACACTTCCGCACCCTCTTTCTAACTGAGCTGGGTGCCCGGGACCGCTGCCTTAACCCTTCAGAGGTCTCGGAGAAACACCGGAATGAAATGATTACAAATTTCATTGCTAATGTGGGCGAGTGGAATAATGCGAACAAAGCATGCAAAGGCAGGAGCCAGTAAACACCTTTCATCATTCATGTGCTTCCAACCCCTGTGCTGTTGACTCTTCTCACACTCTAGAAAACTATCCTTTGGAAGAATACCAGTAAAGGAAACTTCCGACAATTCTTGAAACCAACATTCACAGATGGTTTACTACATGAAAAATGGTGTGCTAAGCCCAAATGTGACCAAGACATAATTCTTTAGCCACAGGCTAGGGGGGTGTCCAAGCAAGCACTTAGCATGTAGTGGAGACGGTGCTAGGAATGGCAATCCTCAGGGAGAACATAAAGCACCAGCTATTTTTCTGACGGAGGGTATGGAAGGGATGTGGAAGCTGAAATGTGAAGGAAGAAGAAATGCCAGGCGAAGAATGCCAGGCAAAAAGCAGGTCACATACAAAGACCTGAGACAAGAGAGCATAGCTATAGGAAGCAGTGAAAATGGTTCTGAAAGGTTGACGGAGTAGCTTTGGGTAAAGGGGATTGGAGCCAGTCTAGAGATGAAGCTGAGGTGATAAGCAGGTGGTATATCTTAAAGGACCCTATAAAAGGGCAGGAGTTTGGATGTCAAAAGCAACTGACCTCCACTGAAAAGTTTTATGCTAAGAAATGGCAGAATTCCATCCTGAAATTAACGAGGAACCTCAAGTGGTCATAAATAGCCAAAACAATCTTGAAATTGAAGAATGAAGTTGGAGTACTCACACTTCTTCCCCCCCCCCCCCCCCCCCCCGAGACGAAGTCTTGCTCTATCGCTTGGGCTGGAGTGCAGTGACCGGATCTCAGCTCACTGCAAGCTCCGCCTCCCAAGTTTACACTATTCTCCTGCCTCAGCCTCCCGAGTAGCTGGGACTACAGGCGCCCGCCATCTCGCCCAGCTAGTTTTTTGTATTTTTTAGTAGAGACGGGGTTTCACCGTGTTAGCCAGGATTGTCTCGATCTCCTGACCTCCTGATCCGCCCCTCTCGGCCTCCCAAAGTGCTGGGATTACAATCTTGAGCCACCGCGCCCGGCCTCACACTTCTTGATTTCAGAACTTACTACAAAACTATAGTGACCTTAACAATTTATTTTCAACAAATGATGCTGGGAAAACTAAATGTCCATATGCGGAAAAAATGCAGTTGGACCTTTACCTAAAATCATTATATACAAAATTATCTCAAAATTGATCAAAGATGTAACTGTAAGGTCTTAAACTATAAAACTCTTAGAAGAAAACTTAGAAGAACCGCTGCACGACACTGGATTTGGCAGTGATTTCTTGGACATGACACCAAAACGACAAAGAAAAAATAGACAATTCGGTTGCATCAGAATAAAAAACCTTTGTGCATCAAAGAATACTCTTATCAGTAAAAAGACAGTCCACACAGGCCAGGTGCGGTGGCTCACACCTGTACCCAGCACTTTGGAAGGCCAAGGCGGGTGGATCACGAAGTCAGGAGATCGAGACCATTCTGCCTAACACGGTGAAACCCCATCTCTACTAAAAATACAACAACAACAACAACAACAAATAGCCAGGCGCGGTGGCGGGCACCTGTAGTGCCAGCTACTCAGGAGGCTGAGGCAGGAGAATGGCATGAACCCGGGAGGGGGAGGTTGCAGTGAGCTGAGATCGTGCACTGCATTCCAGCCTGGGCAATAGAGTGAGACTCCATCTCAAAAAAAAAAAAAAAAAACACACACACACACACAGAATGGAAGCAAATATTTGCAAGTCTGATGAAGGATTAATGTACAGAATATTAACAAGTGTTAATGAGGATGCAGAGAAATTGGAACTCTTGTGTACCACTGCTGAGAATGTAAAATGGTGCCGCTGGTATGGAAAATAGTATGGCAGTTCCTCCAAAAATTAAAATAGAAATACCTTATGATCCAACAATTCCACTTCTGGTACAAATCCAAAGAAGTGAAACCTGGGATACAAACATATATATATGCTCATATTTATAGCAGCATTATTCACAATAGTCAAAAGGTGAAGCATCCCAAATGTCCCTTGATAGACAAATACATAAACAAAATGTAGCATATACATTCAGCCTTTTAAAAAGGAAGGAAATTCTGACACATTGCCACATCTCTACATCTGCTACAACATAGATAAAACTTGAAGACATATGACAACTGAAATTGGCCAGTCACAAAATAAAAAAAATATGGTATGATTCCACTCATCTGAGATAGGTAGAGTAACCAAATGTATATAGAAAGAAATTAGAATGGTGGTTGCCAGGGACTGGAAGAGGGAGGGCCAAGAAAGGGAATGAGGGAATTAATGTTTAATGGGTACAGAGTTTCAATTATGCAAGATGAAAAAAAATTTGAAGATGAATGGTGGTGATGGTTGTACCACAATGTGAATGGACTTCATGCTGCTGAATCGTACACTTGACAATGATTAGAATGGTAAATTGTATGCTATATATGTTTTACCATAATTTTAGACATTTGTTATAAATATCCTTAAAATAAGGGGAAGAAAACTGAAGCCAAAAATAAAGAAGGAAAAATGACAGGAACATATTCCCATTTTACAGAAACCACCCTAATTTCAGCATGGTAGAAGGATAGGAGGTAGGCGGGACTGGCAGTAACAGAGAGACCTGTTAGAAGACTATTACAAGAATACAGTGAGGGATGAGGATGGCTGGAATTGAGCCAATGACAGTAGGAATGGAGCAGATACATTCAAGAGATATGCGGGAGATGACTTCATTAAGAAGTAGATGTTTAAAGAAAAAGTAGGTTGAGGATCATTTTACTGCTTTGGATACCTGAATGGATGGTGGTATTATTCACTGAGTAAAAAAAAAAAAAAAGGAGAAGAATAAACAGGCTTTACAGAGAAAGTGATGAGTCCAGCACTGGGCACGTTGAGTGTGAGATAGCTATAGGACATGGAAGTGTGTATATGGCTGGTAGACATTGCACATATTGGTCAGAGCTCAGAAGATAATTCCTGGGCTAAGGACATGGATCTGAGGCTAACATATAAATGACATCTGAATCCATGAGCATACATGAAACGGTTTGAGGAGTGTGTAGGGAGAGAACAGCAAGGAACCTAGTAAAGAAAAAACTAAAACCTAAACACTAACAATCTTTATGAACTGGATAGAGGGGGATCCTGCAAAGAAAACTGAGAAAAAGTTAGCTAGAGATAACAGGGAACTCAGAGTATAGAATCATAGAAACCAAGAAAAACAATATTTCAGGAAAAAGAATATAGAGAACAGTATCAAAAGCTTCTGACAATACGTAATCTAAGGATTTAAAGGTATCCGTTGGATAGAGTGCCAAATAAGTCATTGATGAATGTGGCAAAGGAGTTTCAGTACAATGCAGTGGGAGGATTTGGGGCCAGATTCCACAGGCTGCAGAGTGAAAGAAGGGAGACCACCAGAATAGACAATCTTCAGAAAGTTTAGGTTATGAACAAGAGAGAGAGACTGGGGACTAAAAGGATTCAGGGAGAGAGGCACTGTATTTTTTCAAATAGGAAAGTTTTGTTTGTGCTTAAATGCAAATAGAAAGGGAGAAGATGAAGATAGAGAAAAAAGTAAAAAGAGATAGGATTAATTTCAGACAGAGAGATCTTGTAAGAACACCTTGTAAAAGGAAGGAGGAGGAAGGATGAGTGGAAATATGGGTGTTTAAAGCTTGCTTGTGTGTAGTTGGGGACATTCCTCCCCCCCCCAAAAAAAATGAATTTTATTTTCTCTGTGGTATAGAAAGCAAAATCACCTTCCAAAAATGAAAGGAAAGGTAGGAGGCAGGGGATGGTCAAAAATTTGAGGAAGAAGAAGTTTCAATAACTATGTGGCAGAAATGGAGAGAGAACAAAAGTGATTAAATAGAGGAAAAGCTCAGCTGAAATTGAAGCCTCTGAATCAGCGCCAGCGACAATCCACTTGGCTCTGCACCCCTTTCCAAAGGTCTTCAACAGACCAGACTTAGGTTCAGAGAAGACAAACACACAGTGTCTTTCCCAGGCTGGTATAACAGGAGAACAGAGCAAGAGAATGAAGAATCTGATAAGAGTAAAGTTGAAATAAAAAATCACAGAAACTAAAATAGTGAGTAGAGGAAGAAAGGACTGTTAAATACAGAGAAAGGGAATGGGATGGAGAGGGTCTCAGAGAGGGTGACATAGTGGGAGAAACTAACTCTCAAAACACAAAGTGAAGGAGTTAGGGTATTGTCTCTGTGATTTCAGAAGTGGAGCAATTCCAGGTGTTGAGAATGTCCCCAGTGTGCCCACAGAAGTGGGGACTGAAGTGAAGGACTTTGCCATGGAAGGTCAAGGAACTAAGTTCCTCAAGCTATGACTGTTCCCATGGATGCTGAAGTAGCAGAGTGGAGGGGAGAACTGTGAGCCAATGTCTTCAACAAATGAAGCTGAGTCAAGGAGAGGAGATGCTATGAGCCTAAGATTCGTAGGAATTCATAGTGGAAAACAGAAGATAAATGTTGCAGACCCCATCTCCCAAATTTGAAAGAATGGAAAAGCCTACACAGAAACAGGCTCGAGGGAGAGACAAATTTCATTAAAGACCTGGAGATAAGAATAGAGTTCTGAGAATGGGTTGAAGCCCTAGTTTTGTTTCATAGCCTAAGGGTACAGTGATAAGATTTGAAAGCCAGTAAAGTACTAGGGGGTTCAGAAGCAAAAAGCACTTAGAAAGAGTACAAGAAAAAAACAAGATTGCCTCAAGGGTTTATTCTATAGGCAATAACCAACAGATATAAAGGTGTACTAGGTTTAGCGGCTGCCAACCTGATGCCAAAAGAACTAGTCCCAGCAGTTCCCAGATGTTTAGAAGGAGTTTCAGATTCTTGGCAAAAGTTCAAGGTTAACTGGATTGCTTCATGGAGGGTCATAGTCCACATGAGCAGGCCAGGAGACATTGAGGGATTCACAGCAGCAGCACGAGACAGAGATGAGCCTAAACATTAGTCATCCACCTTCCAATCTTTACCATCTGCCAGCTTTCCTTCTTCAATCCTCTATCTCACTGTCCATTCACTTCAATCTCAAAAGCCATCGTTGAAATATACAAACATCAGGCTCTTCCGACTTGCTACATTGCCTCCGCTAGGCCGCCGTATATAGCTCCCCTGGAGTCAACCTCTGATTTGCAGAATCCTGTTTCTAAATTTGTCTTTGGGTGGGTATCTTGCCAGAATTATGGAAGGAAAGTACTTTTTTAAAAATTGGCAAGGACAATTCCTTTGTATTTGTCAGTTATCGTGATCCCTGTCAAGCAAGAAGAATGTGGCTCTCAGGACTGAGTTCTTAGAATAATTCTCACAATAAATCAGTAATGTCACCAATTATACTGAGTGCTGAGATGGGAGAACTAAGCAAACTAATCTCTGTCACCACTGTTCAGGTTAAGACCAGCTCAAAATCCTGACAAGAATCAATCTAGTTCTCAAAATGTTCTGAATGAAGTTTTTGTTTAGACATGTTGGACCACTGTAGCTCACAAATTATAAAAAGGAAATTTATCAGCCTTGTTATTTGTCTCTTGAAAGATCCTCTTTTGCACTTAGTGCTTGATTTGGGTAAAGCTGTCTGTATGCTTTTGGTTTACTAATCTATACATATGGAAGCCCTTTTTAAAAGAAGGTATCTGGGGACTAAAACTGGTTCCTCCATTTAACCAAATGTGAAAGATCAAATAAAGAAAAGAAATTGACTTGCTGATATTTCGGTTCCCTGAGCTTGAACTTCAGTTACATTCATGATCTTGTGTTTTCTCTCATGGTTTGGATGTTTTTTGCTAAAATGATTTTATTAGACATGAACTAAATGTTTGCTTAGGAATTTTATACCCAAACTTGTGCTGATTCTAAGGGAATTTTTTACAAGACTATGTTTTATTTTCCTTTAAAATATATTATGTAAGCTTATGCAGCTGCTGAGTTCTGACTTTTTATGTTGTTATTTGTTACTACTTATTTTTTTTACCTCCTACTTTTGAAACTGTAGCATGTGTGGAAGGAAGCAAGGAGTACTGGAGCTTATTTTACATCCTCCTCTGAGGCAGTGTGGCAGCTTTTTTGTTACCTTAGGATGGAGTATAAGGTTGGGAAAATCAAATGTACAACTTAAAAGAGTCCAGAATCTGTTTTTGTTTGTTTGTTTTGCCATGCTTCTTTGTGAACGGATACTTGTCCTCATTATCCTCATCTTGCTTGGTCAACAAATATTTCCTACCTGCAGTAGGCCAGACACCATTCTAGGCACGGGAGATACAGAGAGCAGCCAAGATCCCAGTTTCTGTTCTAGGAAAGAGAAATGGAAAATTAGTGAGAAAAAGTAAGTAAATTAATAAATGAATAATTTGAGTTAGTAAAAAGTCCAAAAAGAAAATGAAACAAGGTAATAGGAGAGACTGTTATCAATGAACACATCTTCCAGGAGACATTTGAGCTGGGATCTGAATGACAAAAATGAGCCAGCCATTCAAATATTTTGGAAATGAGTTTCCCAGGAAGTAAGCAGCAGCTAGATCAAAGGTCCAAGTAAGGGAATGAGCTTGAAAAGTCCAAAGACCTGAAGAAGGCCAGGAACATAGTGAGGAAGGATGTTATTTTAATTGCATGGAGAAATCATAAACTGAAACAGGGCAAAAGTGGTAGCAGGAAAGCCAATTAAGAGCCTACTGGAATAGGCTCAGGAAATAGCAATGGTGGCTTAAACTAGGAGGAGGCAATAGAGATGGAGAGCAGAGGACAAATCAGGGATATATTTTGGAAGAAAATCTGATAGGACTTGCTCAACTAGATGTAAGAGAGGAAAATAAGGTAAAATTACTCCTAGGGTTTTTTTGCCTGAGCCTCTTGGTGGATGGTTGTGCCTTAAAATGAGGAAGGCCAGGAAGCGGGAAGACATGTTGGAAGGTGAAAGAAAATTTAAAACTCATCTTGGCACGTTGGCTCATGCCTGTAATCCCAGCACTTTGGGAGGCTATTATGGGTAGATCACCTGAGGTCAGGAGTTCCAGACCAGCCTGGCCAACTTCCTACAAAAATTAGCTGGGTGTCGTGGTGTAAGCCTGTAAATTCCAGCTACTTGGGAGGCTGAGGTATGAGAATCACTTGAATCCAGGAGGCAGAGGCTGCAGTGAGTCGAGGTCGCCTCACTGTACTGCAGCCTGTATAACAGTGCAAGACTGTCAAAAAAAAAAAAAAAGGAAAGGAAAGGAGAGGGGAGGGGAAAGGGGAGAGGGGAGAGGGGAGAGGGAAGAGGGAGAGGGAGGGGAGGGGGAAAGGAGAGCAAAGGAAGGAAGGAGAGAAGGAAGGAAATAAAATATAAAATTCAGTTGTTTTGTAGTGGTGATTTCTGAGATTTTAGTACACCTGTCACCTGAGCGGTGTACACTGTACCCAATATGTAGTTTTTTATCCTTCACCCCCTCCCACCTTCCACCCTGAGTCCCCAGAGTCCATCATTCTTATGCGTTTGCGTCCTCATAGCTTAGCTCCCACTTACAAGTGAGAACATACAGTATTTGGTTTTCCATTTCTGAGTTACTTCACTTAGAATAATGGCCTCCAGATCCATCCAAGTTGCTGCAAAAGACATTATTTTATTCCTTTTTTATGGCTGAGAAGCATTCATGGTGTATATATACCACATCTTCTTTATCCACTCATTGGTTGATGGGCACTTATGTTGGTTCCATATTATTGCAACTGTGAATTGTACTGCTATGAACGTGGGTGTGCTTGTGTCTTTTTTATTGAATGACTTTTTTTCCTTTGGGTAGATACCCAGTAGTGGGACAGCTAGATCGAATGATAGTTCTGTTACCAGGGATTCTGCCTTGGGTGGATCCTTTAACCAAGATCAACAGAGCTGGAACTCTAGCCCAGCAATCTCAGTTCTTGTGATAGTGAGCAAAGAAATGCACACTGACACCAAAGTGCAAGCTCAAAGCAAAGTTTTTTAAAGCACAGTAATATGCTCTCAAAGGGAGAGTGGGCCAACTTATGCGAAGTGAAATCAGCCCCTCTTTGCAGAGCTCAGGGTGCTTTTATGGGGTTTGTGGGGAAGAGTTGAGGTTTGGGCTGTATTTGAGTGACAGGATGACGTCATTTGATTGGCAGTTTATGGTTACATAGATGAAGTTAAACAGAATGTTTTGCCCAAACTTTCATTAAGAAAAGCCCACTCAGGGGGCAAAACCACATGTAAATTTTACTATAATGACTGTATAATAAGGATGGGGTTACCCAGGGTTATGGCCTAGATCAAGCTTGTTCAAATGCAGCCCAGGACAGCTCTGAATGTAGCCCAGCACAAATTTGTAAGCTTTCTTAAAACATTATGAGATTTTTTGCATTTTTTTTTTTTTTTTTTTTTTTTTTGCTCATCAGCTATTGTTCGTGTTAGTGTTAGTGTATTTTATGCATGGCCCAAGACAATTCTTCCAGTGTGGCCCAGGGAAGCCAAAAGCTTGGAAAACCTCTGGCCTAGATGGACTGAGCATGTGCCATGTTAGGGAATTTTTATCTGTGCCGCAGTTTTTCTTTCCCCAGGATGTGCTGGCCATAGACTTTACCACAAATTCTGTCCATTAGGGTGGAGTTAAGGTGATTTGAGAGCTGAACTTAGGTGGACCAGGGCCTGTCTTAGTGACAGCCCTTCTGCTTTCTTCTCTCACCTCCTCCCAGCTGCTAATGTCTAACTATCTACCTAACAGCTCTACTTTTAGCTCTTTAAGGCATCTCCATACTGTTTTCCGTAATGATGGTACTAATTTACATTCCCACAAGCAGTATAAAAGTGTTCCCTTTTCACCACATCCACACCAACATCTATTGTTTTTTCACTTTTTAATTATGGCCGTTCTTGTAGGAGTGAGGTGGTATCACATTGTGGTTTTAATTTGCATTTCCCTCATGGTTAGTGATGTGTAGCATTTTTTCATGTTTTTATTGACTGTGTATCTTCTTTTGTGAACTGTCTATTCATATTCTTTGCCCACTTTTTGGTGGGATTATTTCTTAAAAACTCAGTTTTAAGCATGTTAAGTTTCAGTTGCCTAGTAGGCATCCAGGTGAGATGTTGAGGAGGCAGGAAACCATCCTGGTCCGGGTGCGGCTCCTGTCAGGGTATAGACTCAAAGTTCATCTAAATATAGATGGCCATTGAAGCCATGAGATGAGATGAGATCATCAAACGAGAGAGAATAAATAAAGAAAGAAAGAAAGGTGGTTTAAGAACCAAGCCCTGGGGGCTCTTGTTTTCTTTTTCTTGAAACTTGAAATTTAAAAATTACATATTTTGTCAACCCTTTATCAAAGAGTTATGCAAGTACAAAGTTAGAGTTATAATAGATAACTAAGATATAAAAGAACCCTACAAAATGTGGTTGACAGTTCATGCATGTGGTATTTGTTTGTGAAAACCCTGAGCTATGTATGGACCAATTCCCATGAAAACAAATAATGATGTTGCTTTATTACCACACATTGACCTTCAGCTAATCACAACAAGCTCTGAAAAAATACAAATGACTGCATTAGTTTCTTTGAACACTAGAGGGAGATAAAGTCACCTGTAAATCAGGAAAAGAGAAAAATCCTTACTTTTTTCCTATAGAACTACTCTTACCACAGAATCATAGAGTATTTTAAAGTTTGATATTTTTATAATCATCAAGAAATATCGTCATATATTATAAGACTGGAACAAGCTGGGCACGGTGGGTCACTCCTGTAATCCCAGCACTTTGGGAGGCCGAGGTGGGCAGATCACGTGAGCTCAGGGGTTGGAGACCAACCTGGGCAACATGGTGAGATACTGTCTCTACAAAAAATACAAAAATTTGCCAGGCATGGTGGCATGCACCTGTAGTCTCAGCTACTGGGAGGCTGGGGTGGGAGGACTGCTTAGGCCCAGGAGGTTGAGGCTGCAGTGAGCTGTGATCATACCACTGCACTCCAGCCTGGGCAACCGAAGGAGACCCTGTCTCCAAAACAAAAAACACTAGAACAAATTACATATGTTTAGAAAGTAGCCTGATTTATTTCTTAAACCAGGTTTTGCTAAAAGGCTTTTATATATGCTAATAATGTGCTATGTTTTCAGGTGAGACCTTAGTCATTTTTATCTTGGGCAATGCAAAGCAACAACATATAAACCAGCTAATTTTTATTTGAAGAAACAACTCTTCCTCCCTTGGAATTCCGGTAATAGGCTTACCGTAAGCCAAGTGTCAAAAGAATTGCCTCTCGACCTTATGTCTGTGGACTTTGAGAATGTGCTGTACTTCATCACGTTCCACGGTTTTCAGGTGGTTTAAAGGTTATGGGCACAGAGTTCATTCTGGACTTTTTATTTGCCCAATAAAATGCTTTTCAACTTTGCTAAGTAATCACATAGATATGTAGTGTTTTCATGATTGCCTGGGGCAACTAGAAAACTTTCTCTTTATTTACTTTGGTAATCTTTCTTAAAACATGCTTAAAAAAAAAAAAAAAAAAGTCCTTTTTTCCAATCAAAGATAGAGTGTGAGCCCTGTCCAACAGTTCCTAGCCTACCAAATACTTTATTTGACCTTGTAACTAATAAGTTCTCTTTTCCATAACCTCAACACTAAAGTGCCTCTGATAACTAAAGAGAAAAAATATATTTTCTATCTCTAGGGGAGGCTTATGGTGTAGAAAAAGAGGCTGTTTTCTGGAATCAGAGTTGGTATAAATCCTGACTTTGTCTCTACTGGTTGGTGAAAGTGAAGAAGTTACTTTGCATCTGTAAATGACCATTTTCTTTTCTCTAAATTGGAATTGCAACCTTTTAAAATTGTTGTGAGCATTAATTCAGATAATTGTGAGAAGCATCTAGCTTAGTTCCTAGCACAAAGCAGATATTCCAACTTCCCTGTGCCTTCCTCTTTCCTTCTATCTGAAATGCCTTATATTATAAAAATGGTTTTATAAATCATATGCTCATAGATTATGTGTTCTAAAGTTATTTGCCAAGTGCTGGTGATAAGTGCAGAACATGACCTGGGTCACATTTGTAAGGCAGACTTGCAAGAGTACATGTGGTCAGAGCTGTATTGCCCTGTGCTCTACACAACTCTATACCACTAGGCTAGGTATAGAATCTCACGAAGGTCCTACATGGTCCATGATCAGCTACTCCTGAATATGAACTTGGAAGCAGGGAGAGGGGAGGGAGACCACTGTAAGTCAGGTAAGGGCTCTTGTCCCAGAAGAGAATAACTTCCGTTTTCCCTCCATAAATGTAAATTCTACCTCCCCACCCCCATAAAGGTGCAGTTCAAATTCTCCTTTCCCCAAAAAGTATTCCCAGCCTAACTGAAATCACCTTTACAAACACCTATAACATTTATCCAATTCAATCATCTGACAACACGTTCTTTTCATTTCTACTTAATCATTTCATTTACCTGTGTCTCCCCAACTAGGTAGGTTTTTAAAGCAGAAGTCATGCCCTATTTCATAGTTTTTCACTTTAGCACATTTCACAATGCTCCACTTGGAGTAGACATTCAATACATACTTCAGTGTAACTCCATGGCAGTTTTCCTTCAATTTATTTCGCTGCATGAAGTTTGATAACAGAACTCATCAAAGGTATAAGTGTGTAGATACAGATTGAATTATTTTGCTGATAGCATCTGAAAATTACCTTTTTCCTTAAAATTGTAGATTATTTAAAAGAAAGAACTAAAATATATAACATATTAGGCTTCTATTTGTGTGGCTTACTCTGGTACTCATGCCATAGTTTTGTGTGTTTCACCATCCAGATCAAGGCCATGGTTTTTGCTGAGTTTCACTTTCAGTTGGAACCAATTACAGTTGCCATGAAGTAATGGCCATCAACTACGATATAATGTAGCAAAGAGTATATGATAAATATTCATCACCAGATCATTTATTCTTTGAAAATTCCTTAGTCAAATCTTATTGTTGGTCATGAAATGTGTGCATGATAATTTGACATCTGTAAATATAACTCCATTTTTATGATACAGATAACTGAAGCGGAAATTGAAGTTTTATTATTTATCATTCAAACTGCAGAATAAAAGTGTGCTGAAGCTGGAATTTGAATGTATCCTTCCTCATGAAGGATAAAAAATCAAACATGAAATGGATGACCTGTTTCCTGAGTGTCAAACTATAACACAGAAAAGTAATAACCCTGGCCAGCCGTGGTAGCCCACGCCTGTAATCCCAGCACTTTGGGAGGCCAAGTTGGGTGAGTCACTTGAGGTCAGGAGTTCAAGACCAGCCTGGCCAACATGGTAAAACCCCGTTTCTACTAAAGATACAAAAATTAGCTGGGCGTGGTGGTGTGTGCCTGTAGTCCCAACTACTTGGGAGGCTGAGGCAGGAGAATGACTTGAATCTGGGAAGCGGAGGTTTCAGTGAGCCGAGATCATGCCACTGCACTCCAGACTGAGCAAATGAAGGAGACTGTCTCAAGAAAAAAATAAAAGTAATAATCCTAAATTCTTACTGCTTGTTAGCAGCTCTGTGACCCACTTGCAGTGTGACTCCACTTTGCAGTGGACCCAGTTTTCCCTAAGGAGCACCTAGACAAGGTTGCATGTTCTTCAAGAAGACAATACAGGACTATACTTTCAAATAGTAAAAATAATGAAATAATATTCTTTTCAAAATAATTGCCTGGTAATATATTTTCAAAAGAATACTCAGGTAAGAGGATCTTAGATCACCGTAGTCTCAAACTTCTAAATTCAAGCCATCCTCCCACATCAGCCTCCTGAGTAGTTGGGATTACAGGTGTGCACCACCACACCAGGCTATGGCTACAAGTTTAAAATAAAAAATATATGAAGAATACGGAAATAGACTCCCTCCCTTCTGCTTTTAATCATTCACAAGTTTCTTAGCTGCTAACATATATGCTGAATCAACATTTTTTTTCTAATTCTACGTCATTTTCTCCTTCCTTTCAAATCCCAAGTCCTCAAGTGAGTGGTCATTACCCACTTAGAATCTATTTCCCTACCATTTGATCTCTTTGGAAACCCTCTATAACCTGGCTTCTATTTCCACAGTCCACTGAAATACACTTAATATTATTAATGTCATTGACCCCCTTCTAATTTTTCTTAACTACTATTCAGAAGCTGATGTCACCTCCTTAAAATTACTCCTTTCTGGTCATGATTGTCTAGCCCCATTCCCTTAGTTCTCTCACACTTTTCTGGCTCTTCTTCCATCCCTGTTCCTCCCTTTCCAGATATCCCTTAAAGGCCTGGGGGAACTCTCTCCCTTCAGTTCTCAGCCAAGTGCTTATCTACTCTCAAAGTTTTATTTCTCACCTTGATGCTTATGGCTCCTGAGTTTGTATTCCCTGCTATGTTCTCTCTCACTTGGATGCCTTTCTCTTATGTCCAATTACCTCCATGATGTTTTCCTCTAATTACCTTACTGTCCAAAACTACAGGTCCAAGACTGCTCTTTCCTCCCCATGTTTTAAATTTCACCTTCAGTCTCACCAGTATTCTAAGCTCAATATCTTGGATTCATCTTGTTTTTCTGTTTTTCAAATTCAACTCCAGTCATGATATGGTTTGGCTCTGTGTCCCCACCCAAATCTCATCTTGAATCATATTTCCATAATTTTCACGTATTCTGTGAGGGAGCTGATGGGAGATGATTTGAGTCATGGGGACAGTTTCCCCATACTGTTCTCATGGAGTGAATAAGTCTCACAAGATCTGATGGGTTTATCAGGGGTTTCTTCTTTCACACCTTCCTCATTTTCCTCTTGCCACCACTATGTAAGAAGTGCCTTTAGCCTCCCACCATGGTTGTGAGGCCTCCCCCGCCATGTGGAATTTTAAGTCCAATTAAACCTCTTTTTCTTCCCAGTCCCGGGTATATCTTTAATCAGCAGTGTGAAAACAGACGAATACAGTAAATTGGTACCTAGAGTGGGGTCTTGCCAAAAGGATACCAGAAATGTGGAAGCGATTTTGGAACTGAGTAATAGGCAGAGGTTGGAACAGTTTGGAGGGCTCAGAAGAAGACAGGAAAATTGGGAGAGTTTGGAACCTCCTAGAGATTTGTTGAATGACTATCATAAAAATGCTGATAGTAATATGAACAATAAGGTCCAGGCTGAGTTGGTCTAATGGAGATGAAGAACTTTTGGGAGCTGGAGCAAAGGTGATTCTTATGTTTTAGCAAAGAGACTGGTGGCATTTTGCCCTGCCCTATAGATTTGCAGAATTTTGAACTTGAGATGATTTAGGGTATCTGGCGAAGAAATTTCTAAACAGCAAAGCATTAAAAAGGTGACTTGGGTGCTGTTAAAAGCACTCCATTTTAAAAGGGAAACAGAGCATAAACGGTCAGAAAATTTGCAGCCTGACAATACAGTAGAAAAGAAAAATCCATTTTTTGAAGAGAAATTCAAGCAGGCTGCAGAAATTTGCACAAGTAACAAGGAGTCAAATGTTAATCCCCAAGACAATGGAGAAATTGTCTCTGGGGCATGTCATAAGTCTCCATGGCAGCCCCTCCCATCGCAGACCCGGAAGTCTAGGAGGAAAAAATGGTTTCATAGACTGGGCCCAGGGTCCCATGCTGTGTGCAGCCTAGAAACTTGGTACCCTGTGTTCCAGTCGCTCCAGCTGTTGCTAAAAGGCGCCAAGGTACAGCTCAGCCTATGGTTTCAGAGAGTGCAAACCTCAAACCTTGGCAGCTTCCACATGGTGTTGAGCCTGCAGGTATACAGAAGTCAAGAATTGAGTCTTGGGAACCTCCACCCAGAATTCAGGTGTATGGAAATGTCTGGATGCCCAGACAGAGTTTGCTGCAGAGGTGGAGCCCTCATGGGGAACCTTTGCTAGGGCAGTGTGGAAGGGAAATGTGGGGTTAGAGCCCCCCAACACAGAATTCCTACTGGGGCACCACCTAGTGGTGCTATAAGACAGCCACCAACCTTGAAACCCTAGAATGGTAGATCCACCGACAACGTGCGCTGTATGCCTGGAAAAGCTGCAGACACTCAACACCAGCCCATGAAAGCAGCCAGGAGGGGGCTTTACCCTGCAAAGCCACAGGGGCGGAATGCTCAAGACTATGAGGACCCACCTCTTGCATCAGCGTGACCTGGATGTGAGACGTGGAGTCAAAGGAGATCATTTTGGAGCTTTAAAATTTTACTGCCCTGCTGGATTTTGGACTTGCATGGGCCCTGTAACCCCTTTGTTTTGTTCAATTTCTCCCATTTAGAGTGGCTGTATTTACCCAATACCTGTACCCGCATTGTATCTAGGAAGTAACTAGATTACTTTTGATTTTACAGGCTCATAGGCAGAAAGGACTTGCCTTGTCTCAGATGATGAGACTTTGGACTGTGGACTTTTGGGTTAATGCCAAAATGAGTTAAGACTTTGGGGGACTGTTGGGAAGGCATGATTGGTTTTCAGATGCAAGGACATGAGATTTGGTCGGGGGGTGCCAGTGGCAGAATAATATGGTTTGGCTCTGTGTCCCCACCCAAATCTCATCTTGAATTGTACTCCCATAATTCCCATGTATTGTGGGAGGGACCTGGTGGGAGATAATTTGAATCATGGGGGCAGTTTCTCCCATACTGTTCTTGTGGTAGTAAATAAGTCTCACGAGATCTGATGGTTTTATCAGGGGTTTCCGCTTTTGCATCTTCCTTATTTTTCTCTTTCTGCTGCCATTTAAGAAGTCCCTTTCATCTCCTGCCATGATTTTGAAGCCTCCCTAACCATGTGGAACTGTAAGTCCTATTAACCTCTTTTTCTTCACAGTCCTGAGTATGTCTTTATCAGCAACATGAAAAAACAGACTAATACAAGTCATTAGTTCCTGATACTACTTTTTCATAGAAATGTCTTACAGACCATCCTTTCTTTCTAGTCCTATGCCACTTTTTAAATGTAGGCTCTGTACACCTAAATAATTGTATGCGCCTTTTTTTTTTTTTTTTTTTTGGTCCCCAGTCTATCCAATATACAGATTTAAATGCAGAAAATGATAATATAATACAGAATGACTCCATCTCAGGTTTGGTGTGATCAAACTCTGTCTCGGAAGACTATCCATCAAGTCCTTCCTTGTCACCAACCAAGCTTTATCTCCCACAAACCTCTTCTATATGCAGTCTCTGTATTACTTATCATAGAACCACTCCTCAAATTTTGATCCTCCACATTTTGACTGAATTTTTTTTTTTTTTTTTGAGAGAGTCTCCCTGTGTTACACAGGCTGGAGTGCAGTGGCATGATCTTGGCTCACTGCTACCTCTACCTCCTGGGTTCAAGCGATTCTCCTGCCTCAGCATCCCTGGTAGCTGGGACTAGAGGCACCTGCCACCATACCCAGCTAATTTTTGTATTTTTAGTAGAGATGGGTTTCACCATTTTGGCCAGGCTGTTCTTGAACTCCTGACCTCAAAAGATCTGCCCACCTCAGTGATCTGCCCACCTTGGCCTCCCAAAGCGCTGGGATTATAGGCATGAACCAGCGCACCCAGGTGACCGAGTTTACTTTTACTTTTCCTCTGTATTTTTCTTTGTCTAATTTTATCACAACCCAACTTAAAGGCACTCTATCAATTAAGCTTTTACTCAACCATCCAACAGAGGTCTATTCTTTTTTTTAACAAGAATTCACATAGTATAACCCTCCAATGTAATGTATTAGCCATCACAGTTTGCATGGATACTACTCTCCTTTTCCTTGTTTTCTTTTTCCATTTTTACTTATTCTTTAAGTTCTAGTTCAAAGATCATCTTCTGTACAAGGTCTTCTCTCATCATCTCAGGCACTAGAGTCCCCCAAAAGTGCCTGGCATAGTTTTAGACATGTAATTGAAAAGATGTAAAAATCTTCCAATTGTTCTATTTAAAAAAAAAAAGAATGACCTCAATGAAATTAATTGCCTTCTCAGACCCAAAGGGTACATACATAAATTAACAGGGAAAGATGATATTTTTCTAGGTTAAGCCATTGGTATTATTAGAAGAAGAAATAAGTAGAAATGAACTCCCAGAGCTATTCTGTTTTCAGTGGAATTAAGCAATAGCTTATCTCTAGAGCCTGAGATACTATCACTATCATCTATATAATAATCATTACTTTTGTTTTTATAACCTTTTCTCTAATTATAAAAATAATGAATTAATACTGTAACAATGGATATAGATCAATATACATTTTTCAAAACCATAGAATGGACAACCCAAAGTGTAAACCTTAATGTAAACTATAGACTTTAATTAATAATGTATCAATATTTGCTCATTAGTGTAACAGCTATATGTCACTAACACTAGTATTATTGATAATGGAATCTGGGGTGAGGGAAAGTGAAGGGGAATATGGGAACTCTGTACTTTCCGGTTAATTTTTCTGGAAACCTAAAACTGTTCAAAAAATAAAATATATGAATTAAAAATAATAACACATTTATAAAATTTGGGTGATAATGATGTGCCAATATAGGTTGATCAATTGTAACAAACATGCCAGTCTGTGGGCAGTGTTGATAATGGGGAGCTGTGCCTGTGGGTGGTAGGAGGTGGAGGTGCATGTGGAAGTCTGTGTACCGTCTGTTCAATTTTGCTGTAAAGCTAAAACTGCTCCAAAAATATAAAGTCTAATAAAAATTTTTAAGCAATGTACAAACCTAAAAAAAGTTTATTGTAGAAAATGTATAGTGGTATACAAAAAAGCAAAAGAAAGTAAAAATTATCTTTAAGCCTACTTCCTCTATTACTGGATGATACCACATCCATTACTAATATGTGACTTGTTATTTCTGTATAATATCATAAGTATTTTCTCTGTCATTAAATGCTCCCCTCCAATGAAATATTTAATCATATGTTTTAAAGTTCTTTATCTTGATATAAATAAAATTTCTAAGTTTTCCTTCGACTTGAACTTCTGCAGCCTGAATAAACTCATTTTGTTTTTGTTTTCTTTTTCCCCCGAGACAGGCTCTCACTCTGCCACTCAGGCTGCAGTGCAGTGGTATGATCATAGCTCACTGCAACCTTGACCTCCTGGGCTCAAGTGATTCTCCAGCCTCTACCTCCTGAGTAGCTGGGATCACAGGTGTGTGCCACCACGCCCAGCTAATATTTTTATTTTCTGTAGAGATGAGGTCCCCCAGTGTTGCCCAGGCTGGTCTCGAACTCCTGGCCTCAAGCAATTCTCCTGCCTTGGCCTCCCAAAATGCTGAGATTACAGGTGTAAGCCACTGTGGCAGGTCTAAACTCATTTCTTTTACTACTTTTAAAACTTATATCATTATTTTTTTCTTGGTATTTACCTCTGAGATCTTAATATCGTTTTCTCAGGATGCTTTAGAACAAGTAATGTATAATATCTTCTGACTTTCCATATCATAATTTCTTCACACAGTTCTTCACACATAATTCTTTTTCTTGTACTAGGGTTCCTTTTCTGAACACATTAGATTATTAGCCACGAATAGTTTTTTTGTTTTGTTTTGTTTCGTTTTTGAGACGGAGTCTTGCTTTGTTGCCCAGGCTGGAGTGCAGTGGAACAATCTCGACTCACTGCAACCTCCACCTCCTGGGTTCAAACAATTCTCCTGCCTCAGCTTCCCAAGTGACTGGGACTACAGTTGCACGCCACCACACCTGGCTAATTTTTGTATTTTTAGTAGAGACAAGGTTTCACCATACTGGTCAGGTGGTCTTGAACTCCTGACCTCAGGTGATCCACCTGCCTCGACCTCCCAAAGTGTTGGGATTGCAGGCGCGAGCCACTGCACCCAGCCAGGTGGTAAGTTCTTTCCCCCCCCCCCCCCCCATGAATAGGTTTAAAATTTAAACAGCATGCATTCTGTTATATAGCACATTGATGATTAATAAGAACATATATCAAATTATTCCCACAAATCTAAGATATTTTTCCACTTGATGCATAATTTCCATAACATATGATATGTTCCTGGCTTTACTCCTTGGATTTATTTAAGCCAGATTCCTGGGGTTGGAGGCTGGCTAGAAATAGCACTATACAGATTCTGTCTGTAAGAACATCAGACAGCATATCTGAAGTGATACACATGGACTGAAGTGGTCCAAGTGATGGGCCAAAAGTGTCCATTAGTTCTGGCTTGTATTGTTACTGAGAAGTGTCAACCTAAAGTAAAAAAATTGAGGACAGATTAATAGTTTATTTAAGCCAAGTTTGAGCACTGCAACCCAGGAGCATAGGGATTCAAGTTGTTCTGAATATATGCTCTGGTTAGCAGCAGTTACAGCAATTACAAGTGGAGATATATATATATATATATATATTTCTAGAGACAGGGTCTAGCTGTGTTGCCCAGACTGAAGTACAGTGGTGCAATCACAGCTCACTGCAGCCTTGACCTCATGGGCTCAAGGGATCCCTGTGCCTCAGCCTCCTGAGTCGCTAAGACAACAGACACAAACGTGCCACCATGCCTAGTCAGGAACCAAATACCTTTAAACAGTCATGCCTGAACATGGGTGCAGGAAGGGTTTGGGATGTGTAGCTGAAGTCCCACACTCCTGTCTCTCTGGGCCTGATGAATTGTGCACACTTCACAGAGCTCAGACTGCTCTGAGCTGTATTTCTTTTCTCAGAAGTCAGCAATTATTCTTGATATTGTTTACCTATATGTAATGTGCCTTTTTTCTGGTTGCTTTTAATATTTTCTCTTTATCATTGACTTTTAGCAGTTTGATTATGAGATGATGCAGTTTTGTGCTCATCTTGCTTCATATTCATCAATGTTATTGGGTTATATTTTTCATTCAATTTGGAAAATATTATACCAGTATTTCTTTAAATGTATCTCTGCTCCAATCTGTTCCTTCTCCTTCCTCTTGATTATCTATCTATCTATCTATCTATCTATCTATCTATCTATCTATCTATCTATCTATCTATCTATCTTTCCATCCATCCATCCATCCAAAGAGAGAGAGAAAGAAAGACTACATATGTTTCACAGGTCACTGAGGCTTCATTCACTTTTTTTCAATCTTTGCCCTCTCTGCTTCAGTTTTCCATAGTTCTCGTGGCCTGTCTTCAAGTTTTTGCCTCAGTAATGGTAAACCTATCTTGTGATGTTTTCATTTTATATGCCGTATTTTTCAGTTTTATCATTTCTATTTGCTTCTTTTTTAAATGTTTCATTTCTCTGTTGAATACTCTGTTTTCTCAGTATGTTCATGTTTTTCTTTAAATATTTGAATATCTTTATAATAATGGTTCTAAAATCCTATCTACTAATTTCACCATCACGTTTATTTCTTGTTCTGTTTCTATAGGCAGATTTATTTTATCCTACTGAATATTTGGGTTTGGCATACTTGGCAGTTAACACAACCTCACATTGGGCTATCATAGTGTAGAAGGCCAGGTGGAAGCATCTAGAACTTTCCCCACCCCCAGCCAAGAAGGAATATCAAAACCAGTATTACATCCTGGGTTAGGGAGACAGTATGGGAGCAGATGGCAGAAATTAGTGTCATTCATAAGTATCTAACAGGAGGCCAGAAGGGGTGGCTCATACCCAGCACTTTAGAAGGTCGAGGTGGGCAAATCACTTGAGGTCAGGTGTTCGAGACCAGCCTCGCCAACATGTGAAAACCTGTCTCTACTAAAAAATACAACAGTTAGCTGGGCGTGATGGTGCGTGCCTTTAGTCTCAGCTACTCGGGAGGCTGAGGCATGAGAATCGCTTGAACCCAGGAGGCTGCAGTAAGGCAGGATCGCACCACTGCACTCCAGCCTGGGTGACAGAGCGAGACTCTGTCTCTCTCTCTCTCTCTCTCTCTCTCACACACACACTCACACACACACACACACACACACACACACACACACACACAAAGTATCTAAAGGGAAAATACTTTTGTCAGGGCTCACATTAAGAATTCCATTGAATTATAAGCTACGCCTTCTGCCTTAGTACTTAGGTGAAAATGAAATATGTGAAGATTCAAATGAGGAGCATAAATACAGTTGCAGAAAGTATTGAGACATAAGAAAATATAAATAACTTTGTGCCCACATGTTTAAAAACCTAATGATATGAACAAATTCCTAGAAAATATAACTTAGCAAAACAGACTCAAGAATAAATAGAACATCTGAATGCTCTTATAATCATTTTTGCAATTCAATTGGTTGTTAAAAGTTTAACCGAATCTGCCTCCATATGTATTTTAAGTTCAGCCTAAAGGTTTCTCCGTATGTAGTATACTGTAACCTAACTGGATGTGTAAATAAACTGTAACCTACTCTTGTGTTCAACTGCCAAGCTGTAGTCAATCTGACTGTTCCTGTACCTCTCCTCCATTTTCTGTATATAACTTTCCTTTTATTGTCCATAAATATTTTTCAACCAAACAGCAGCACTGGAGTCTCTCTGAACCCATTCTGGGTCGGGGCTGCCTGATTTGTGAATTATTCTTTTTGCTGTATTAAATCCCATTAAATTTAATTTGTTTAAAGTTTTTCTTTTAACATGGTAATTAAGACACTTCTCAAAAGTAAACTCCAGCTCAGAAAGTTCTATATGTGAATTCAATGAAACATTCAAGGAACATACAGTTCTATTCTTAAACAAGCTCTTTCTAAGACTAGAAAAAGAGAAAATATCCCAAACTAATTTAACAAGCCCAGTTGAACCTTGCTAACAAAATTAGACAATGACAATATGAACAAGGAAAACTATAGGCCATTTTTACAGTAAGAAAACCCAAAACAAGTATACCAAATCAAATAGTATATAAAATATAAGCAGTAAAAGAATGAAAGAGCTGTTTATGATTTTTAAAAATATATGAATATAATTTACCTTTTGATTATTGCATAATAAAAAACGTATTTGTCTTTGTCCCAGATTACTAGCACAGAGCTCCTAAAACCCTTGGATTTTCCTGAGGGACAGAGTGTCTTTTGTTATTCATAACGAGCTTGTTTCTGTCATACCTGAGTTCATGCTGAGGTGACTTAAGGCAGGGCCCCTTGATAGCTTCAGGAAGGGAGTTTATCATCGGAAAGACAAAGCTTGGGATCAGAGTGTTAGAACTTTCAGCCTTACACACTCACCCACTCAGCCACTTTTGGGGAGGAGAGGGAGGCTGGAGATTGTTGAATCACCACTGGCCAATGATTTAGTCAATCACGTATATGTAATGAAATCTTGATTAAACACTCTGAACAAGAGGCTCTGGAAGCCTCCAAGTGGGAGAACACATCAATGTGCTGGGATGGTGGTACACGTAGAGCACATGGAAGCTCCGTGTCTTCCCCGCCCCCACCTACACACACTCAATACTCAATTTCTGAATTGTATTCTCTATAATAAAACCGTAATCGTAATTATAAAGCTTTCCTAAGTTCTGTGAGTCATTCTAGTGAATTATTAAACCAAAGTGGAGGTCGTAGGGAGCCCCAGATGGATAGCTGGTCAGTCAGAAGTATGCATAGCCTCCAGGTCTTACCACTGGTGTCTGAAATGAGGGTGGTCTTGTGGGACTGAGCCCTTAACCTGTGGAATCTGAACTCATTCTGGGTTGTGTCAGAACTGAACTACATTGTAGGACACCCAGTTGCTGTCAGAGAATCAGGGAATGATTGGAAAGATACGTCACTGGTTAACAAAGTAAGAAAAATTACGTGATCACCACAAAAAGGACAATAAGAAAATACGTGGCAGATCCTTTAGGGCTGACCTTGCCAAGCAGCTTGCCCAGATCCCGTATTGTGTACATAGTGGACCACAACCTTGGGTTACAGGTGAACCAAGTCCGTGAAGCGCTTCTGAGAGCCAGAGCCCCTAAGCTAACTTCTCTAACTTCAAGCCGACTCATCTATTTTTTTCTACTATTGTGTATGATTATTATAATTTTCTACATGTGCTACCATGTGAAAGTCGCAGGTTTTTAAAAGTAGATGAGCTTCACTCAAAGAGGTAACTCTTTTGTCCTATTGTTCTACCCCCTAATAATTGCTATGTAAAATCTATTGATTTCATTTGACTAGAGTTTATCTATTTAAAACTTTTTAAACCTGTAATTACTACGAGTTTCTCTTTTCTTCTCTCCATGTCCCCAGTTAATGTGACACAAGAATCATGGCACAAGAATCAAGTGCCCCAAACCTCCCTTGATTAGGCTGAATCCAGGCCAAAATTGAGGAAGTTGAGTATTAGCATGTCTATTTGACCACTTACATAGTCATACCCTGCAATATAATTGTTTTCAGTAATCAGACTGATATTTTTAACTCCATTGGTTTGAGTGCTACAGAACCTAAGAGGGAAAGAACTATTTTCCTCATTGATCTTTTAATATGCTAATACATATGATTTTTAAAATAAAGAATTATTCTGACTTAAAATAAATAGATGAGACAAAAAGAAATGCAGGTTCTCCAGTAATTTGCAAACTATTCACCTATTGCAAACGTTTCCATAAATAGCCCCCTCTTCTGCTCTTATTCTCTCTAAATTCTGTTGGAAAATCTCCTTGAAAACTCATTTACCAACTCCAAGCTAAGCCTCCCGCCCTCCTCTTTTCGGCCTTATACTGACCTGTGGCCAGTGTCAGATGAGCCCCTTAGAGCAAAGCTTTTTGCTCTTCCTTCACCCTCTCCACTGTCTTCATGTACTGTCCATGTGGAATCTTTCTTTCTTAAACGACTTAAATAATGACTTGCCCCATTAACTGAAGTCATGGTTGGTGAGTTTTCAGCCTCCATGTTTTTTTCAGTTTTTCAATTCCTGTTGGCCAGGAGCCCCTTCCAGAAATCAACACATCATGCCTCTGTTCTGAAATAGGCATCTTCCAGGTAACCCTCAAATAGAACATATTTTGAAGAATTGCAGGCTCATTTCAGTTAGCATGGCATTGAGCAAGCAATTCTCTTTCTACCCTCTTTAGAGGTGTTTATTCAGTGGCTCCTGTCTATGAAGGGTGTCTTCAATCTGCATTCTGAAGGAAAGAATCTCCACCAGCCATATTTTTGCCAATGCTTGTCCCATTCTTTCTTCCTTGCCACTCCTCCAAAACACACACATACATTCTATACCTCTACTAGCACCCACTATAATCACTGTTTCTACAATCACAGATGCAAAATGCCTTTAGGTTCAGAGATGGTTAGCGTTTTCTTTTTGTCACAAAATCTCTGTAGGTTGCCTTTTTGGATTTTTAGTAATAATCTTACATAGAATATACTTACATAGGACATGGTTCCTAGCCAAAGACATCCAAAAGGTTTGCTTAAAAACATGTCTTGTTGGGTCAGCCTTTATTAAATCCTCCCCAGGAGCTGATATTTTGGAAACAAAATATTACTGGTAAAGAGAAGCATGTGAAGTTTCCAAAAGCAAAAGCGTCTGTAACCAATGAACAGATACAATTTCAAGGCCTGTACAGTAAAGCAGCTGTTAGATGATTTACTGGAAAATTCCTCCAAAACATAATAGAGGCTGCCCACTACAAAGGAAATATTTTTCCTTCAAGTGCATAATATTAAAGTTCAATATGTTATGTACTCAAATTACCTCTCTATTAAAATCTGGGGTTTTCATGATAACCTCCACCATGGGGACTTGATTCTCATTCCATCCCAGTGAAAAGCCAGGACAGCACTGGTTGGTGTGAGATTCATGAGGTGAGTTCTAAACTCCAGAGACTCATTCCTTTTGTGCAGCTTCCAATATCAATAACACAGGATAGGACTTCATTTCCCAGGCATATAAGTGACTCACACTAAACTAGGCAAATCCGATAACCTCTCACTTTCGTTTACAGAAATGATCATATAGCTGCCAGTGGGGCACCATGTGATTTTTCAAGGCGGGGAGCACAATTGCAAAGCAATACTTGCAGGAATCATAGAGGGAGAGAACGATTATTTCCAGCACCTCCCTTATCTCACTACATGGATGAACATAGAGGGACATTCTCAGATGCCACAGCACCTGAGTGTTTTGGTAAAGTCCTGATGGAGACCAGGGAAGGTGGCAAGAGAGTGAGGTGTGCAGCACACAGTACAATCACTGCTCCACAGCACCAGAGATCTGGGGGCACACGTGGAACCAATGGGTCAAAAAAAAAAATCTTCATAGTCCTCAAGCCAAGAATTCTCCATTTAACCTCATTTTTGACTCTGCCAACTCCCATATTAGGAGTTATCAGAAACCTTTAGGGAAAGATTTGTTAAGTGTTACAGAATTAGAAAGGAAGGAGGAATATGTTTCTAGTGTTCTATACCACTGTAGGACTACTACAGTTAACAATAATATGTAGTTTCAAATAGCTAGAAGGAAGGATATTGAATGTTCCCAACACAAAGAAATGATAAATGTTTGAGATGATGGATATGCTAATTACCCTGATCTAATCATCATACATTATATATATCAAAACATCATTATATACCCCATGAATATGTACAATTATTATGCATAAATTAAGAAGGAAAGAAATCTCTTGGACTCCCTGTAATGTTGTATTTATGCACAGAACACATTCTGACTCAAACTAGAAGATGGAGGTCTCCACCTGTACAAAGGGCACTATTGCACTTCCTAGGGGTATGGACTAGAGCCTCTGATCTACACAGGAAAAGTAGAAATGGCAGTCAAGAGCCACACCGATGCAAGCTGAAGTCAAAACAAGAGGTGTTCCCTGCCACTTGTCTCTTATTATTTTGAATATGCCAACTAATTGCAGCCCACCCATCCACCCCTCCTTGTGCCAGAGGTGTGGGCTAAGCCATTGCTACAGAAGTCCTCCTCAGCAGACAGCTGTTTATCTGGTCATTGATTAACGGTGAGGCTGCTCCTACCTTTGTTTGGATGTTCAGAGAGCAAGAGGAGACCCTTGGTTTCAATACATATATCTATTTGATTAAATCTTCAGGCTAAACAATCATGTTTTTCCTAAGAAATGAACATGGAAATGGTCAAATGTCCACAGGAACATTGGTACAGGAAGAGTATGTTCAATAATCATGAGATATGAGTCAAATGTTCAGAGTGTGATTTTGATATGAACCTTTATTGTGGGAGAGGGAGGGAGGATTGAGCTATCTGAGAATCAGTTCTGGCTAAGTCCCTTGAGCCTGCTTGGGTGTGAAGGTTTCAGTTCTTTTATCAACAACTCAGCTCTACTCTGTTCAGGGAAGATAACATGCTTTACTCTTAGTGAAATAGGTTATTTTGGGGGAAATATGTGGAAAGCTACTTTTTAAGAAATTCCAGTAATTATGAAAGGCTCCTATCTGAAGATGCACATTTGGCTTGTTGTGAGAATTTTTTCCTTATGAAAAAAATCTTGTCTTCAAATTTGTCTGGAACTGTTTACTACATTGCCCTTTTGAGTTGCACCAATAAGAAGGGTGTCAAACACCATTTCCAATAATACTCTGCTCAGTCATGGTGATAGTATGCCCCTGCCTCCCATGCTGCCACACCAGTCCCAGCAGAGGAGCACCTGTGAAGTCTGTTCTGCATCACAGCAGTAAGCAGTCACAGGGCCTATTAGTTACACACAGCGAGAGACCTTGGGGTCAGTGTTAGAGTTATGTTTTTCATATGCATGCTAGACAGCTTACATTCTGCACTCTGGTGGCATGCACATGTCCTGGAGAGTAAGGCTCCTTTGGTTCCCTCACTTTTCTGTTGGTAGTAGACCCCAGGCTTTGTTCAGGGATCAGGCAACAATATGCTTATGGTAGTTAGGCTCAGGCTCAGAGAGGAGTCATGGATCATCCATTCCCCCTTTGCCTGTGAATGGTGTAGGGATCATGCCAAAAAAAGAAACACTGCTTAGGGGCTTTGGAAAAAGTATTTTCTTCCTAGTAAAAGAAATCTTGGTATGACTGAGCTGATAAATCAATCCACCCTGCAACCCTAATTTTGGACTTCTTGTTTGGAGAGATAATAAATTCTTTATTGTTTACACCCCATTGGATATCGTGAAAATTGCACCAAAAAGCATCCTAACTGGTCCTCAGGGGTAGGAACCTGAATCTAGTTCAACTTCTGGAAGACTGTTATGAGCCACAGACTGTCAACTCCTATACAAGCTGAGAAAACAAGCATCCATGGTAAACTGGGGGCATTGAAGAAATCACAGTTGAATTTGCTCACCTGTAAAATGGGAATATCAGCAGTAACAATGTCAAAGTTTCATCCTGATGATTAATTTAACCCAGGCAAAGCTCTTAAAGCAGTGCCTAGCACATAGTAAAGACACAATTTAATCATCAAGTGTTATTATAGAGATGAGGAGGCAAGAAGGATTGATCATTTGGGGCTAAATTAGAGACACCAACTAGGAACAAAGATAGTCACTTGCAAAGAGAAAGATGATGGCAGACACTTGGCATGGCAGGCTAGTAGTAAAGTAATATAGAGATCATAATTACAGTTTACCAGGACCACTTCTTCACGCTCATTCCCTTTGCATGAACACAATTTCCTCCATACCCACAGTTTACCATTAATGCTTATGTTTTCAGCTTATATAGGAGTTGATAGTTTCAAGCTTATAATACTCTTCCAGAAATTGAAAGTAAATTCAGGTTCTTACCCCTGAGGACCAGTTAGGATGTTTTTGGTGCAATTTTCACTATATCTAATGGGGTTTAAACAGTAAGGAATTTTTCATCTCTCTATACAAGAAGTCCAAAATTAGGGTTGCAGGGTGGGTTGATTTAGCTGCTCAGTCATATCAAGCTTTCTTTTACTAGGAAGAAAAACCATTTTCCCTAAGTACATGGGTGAGCCGGGTGTGACCGCAGCTCTCATCCAGAGTTTGTCTCTAGGATTGGTTTAGTTCACCTGGTGTGATAGACTGAATAATGAATGACCATTCTTCCCAAAGATGTCCATGTCCTAATCCTTGGAATCTATGAAAATATTAATTTAGTTCAATGACAAAAGTGACTTAGCACATGTGATTACATGAGGGATCGAGAGATTATCCTGAATTATCCAGGAGAGCCCAAGATCTTTATAAAAAGGAGGAAATTCAATAGTAGGAGATGTGATAATGGAAGCCACAGACTGAAGTGATGTGAGGAAGGGGCCACAAGCGAAGAAATATGGGCAGTCTCTAGAATCTGAAAAAGCCATGGAAACAGATTCTCCCCGAAGCATCCAGAAGGAACACAGCCCTGCCTACAGATGAACTTTAAACTTCTGACCCCTGAACTGTCAAAGAATACATCTGCATTGTTTTAGGCCACTAAGTTTGTGATAATTTGTTACACCTGCAACAGGAAATTAATATACCTGACTAACCAGCTGAGACATACTCCCTAACTCCCTTTGTTAGTTTGTATGTTTCTGCTGCAAATAACAGAAGACTGAACTCAAAATGGTTTCTACAGTGAAGGGATCTATTGTCTCACATATTTAAAAAAAGAGTAACAGAGTCAGGATGTTACAAGTTGGTTCATTCAACAGCTCAATGACATCATCAAAGATCCAGGATTTTTTTCCCCCCAAATCCTTGCTCTGTTTTTTTCAGTACAAACATTTACCTGTTTGGGTTGGCCCACTAATGGTCAAATGTGGTTGCTGCAGTTACACTCATGGTCAAAAGTGGTTACTGCAGTTCTGAGCACTATATCTTTACACGTTAATGTCTAAAAGTTGGAAGAGAAAACCTCCTCTTTCCTGTGTCATTTTTAAAGTACCAGGAATATTTCCTAAGAAGTCTCCCAGTAGTCTTTGCTTCTCATAGCATTAGCAAGAATGGAGTCATTCAGCCATTTCTAAACCAGTTGCTGAAAGAGGCAAAGAATCAAGATTCACCTCCTGGGACAACTGAAGGTCTGACCTCTTTTGAAGGATGTGCTGGCCTAGTTCCTGGGTTGTGTTAGTGAGTAAGAAGAGGGGAGAAGGATAGCACAATTAGCAAATAGCAACGTCTGTTATACACCCTCCTCAAGGTTCCTTGTGAGCAGTCAACCTTACCAGACAGAACAATCTTCCAAGGTAAATGAGGGCTGTCTTTTAGGCAAGGTGTGCAAATGTCTATAATTCTCATTCTTTTTGCTCAGGATCTTCTGACTACTGAAACATTCATTTAATTTCTATTTTTATTTGCACAGGGTAAGCCCTAAATAAATGTTTACCGAAGTCAGGGTCAATGTTTGTGCCTCCAGTGATATTATTGTATTATTGTTTGGTTCTCAACCATGTGGGCTGATATTTACAATCTGTTGGAGATTTCATGAGGCATAGATATATAAAAATAAAAGTACTAACTTTCATATAACATTTTCTTTGTGCCTGTTTACATAATTCATTTAACCTTAACTATAGGAAGTGCTACTGTTTTTAATTCCCATTTTATAGGTGAAGAAATTTAGGCACAGAGAGGAAAACCATTGCTAATCCACAAATTCCTAAAGGAAAACAATTTTCATCATAGCAATATGTTGTTTTAATTATGGCTATATTTAAATGGACGAAATATCTAGAAAGAAAATATTAGTAATTTATCTGGATGACTCCAAATAAATATTTGATATGGTAACAGGAAAAGAGCAATTAGAGAGCCACCCCTTACCATTGCTTAACCTTTCCCAAAGGGGTGGCTCTCTAATTATATTTTTTAAGACAGTGATAACAATTTAGGAAATACATGCCTGATACATGATACAAATAGGAGGGGGATTTTATCCAAAAAATTATTTTAGGTATAAAATTAAACAATATAAGGAGCACTCAAACCTAAATAAAGGGCTGACAAAAACAAAATGGTAAGTAATGTGTATGTGGGAAAGAAACCAACAGAAAAATATAAACTATAAATTGTGGCATAAAACTCTGATATCAACTAGAAGGAAAATGTGAGATTTCAAGTAGTTGAGTTGGAATCAAAATCCTGTGGCTTTCCCTAGTTGGAGACCAACATTTTGACTGTTTGTATAACTATGTTGACTATTCTCTACATTAACCTCTTCTTTCAAAAGTATGTATGGAATTTTGTGCTATAACCATTCTACACTTGTAAGCCTAGACTATGTTTTGGCTAGTGGACTTTCCCAATCACTAGTTATCCATTTTACTGCTATTGGTTTTATACAGCCTATTGTGTACAACTATTGTTTAATTTTATACAATACTATACAATACAGCCTATTGTATAAAACTATATATCTATTGGTTTAATACAGCCAAATGTTTTCATCAATCATTTCATAAATGTAGGGATAGTAATAAACTTCATGTGAAATTTATTGATTCCTTCTAGGAGAGACAATTATGCCTGAAAATGCTGGTATCATTATGCTGCTTGGCGCTGTAAGGGAAATTGAGATGGTTTTAAATAATCTACTGAACAGTAGGAATTTCTATACCGAGTAAATATTTTTTTTAAAAAAATTCCCCTCATCTGAGTTGTATTAGAACTAAACTATGTGATACAAAGTAAACCAAGGAATGCCTTCAGGAACACAAAATCCTGAAACACATAAAGGGAAATAAAAGGCTAATTTATGGTAAAATACAAAGCATAAAACACAAAAGTTCCTAAAGCAAAACAATTTTCATCATAGCAGTACGTTGTTTTAATTACGGCTACATTTAAACAGATGAAATGTCTAGAAAGAAAATATTGGTAATTTATCTGGATGACTCCAAATAAATATTTGATGTGGTACCAGGAAAAGAGTAATGATCCAGATTTTCTTCTTTTCAGAACTGACTCTAAAACTGTTCTTGTTATAACTATTTCCAAAAGGAGTTGAATAAAATAGTTCACTGATAATTACGAATGTATTTCCTTTTTGCATTTAGTTTCCCCAGGCTGATTTATTCTTGTCAAGCAGTTCTGAACACATGATTTCCTCTGAATCTCTAGATTTTAAATTGACATTTCTATGGAATGCTGAATCATTGTGGGTAGAGTTTTAATTAGTCTCAGGCCTTTGGAAACCAATTTGGCAGAATACACAAGAGTCCTACAATGTTTGGGTATCTGACCCAATGGTTCTGATTGTGGAAGTCACTTTCAGGAAATAAGACAAAATTCAGAAAATATATTTATGTTCAACAATGTTTGTTCATGTGGTAATTATACTAGCCAAGACAAGAAATAATCTAAACAGCCAGTAATGGCAAGATGGTTAAGCAAATTATGATACAACCACTGAATGAGATGTTACTGTCTGCAACAGTTACAATAAAATGAGAAAATTCTTAAATATGACAAGTGCAGGGACATGTCGATGGCAAAAGGCAAAACTGCATTTGGCATTTGATCTTACTTCAGCCATATAAAACAATATGGTTGAATTTTAGTATCTCAATAACATATTAAAACTGCCTGTTGATAGTTCGGAAAAAAGCTAAGCTAAATATACTATTTAGGCGCATATACACATACATGTGTGCTTGCAGGTGTACATGTGTGCATTATGAAACTAAAAAAAGGAATGAGAAACACAAAATTGGGGATAACAGTCACCTCAGGCAGGAAGGCACAGGGTCAGGAGGCACCAGGGAAAACAAGTACAGGAGACATAAATATTTTACTTTTGGACAGGGCAGAGGGTCTTTGTTATTTATTATGTCATTTCATGATGAATAAACAATGAAGAATGGCCGTGCGTGGACCAGTGATTAATATGTGCCATAAACCAATAATTCTGATTCATTTCATTTTCACCATTATTAAAATAGGAAATTATGAGTGACTTTTTTCACGTTATACATAAATTTGTACAATTTCTGAATTTCTTTTTTTTTCTTTTGGAGACAGAGTCTCGCTCTTTCCCCCAGGCTGGAATGAAGTGGCACGATCTCGACTCACTGCAACCTCTGCCCCGCAGGTTTAAGCAATTCTCCTGCCTCAGCCTCCTGAGTAGCTAGGACTACAGGTGCACACAACCACCCCTGGCTAATTTTTTGTATTTTTAGTAGAGACGGGGTTTTACCGTGTTGCCCAGGCTGGTCTCAAACTCCTGAGCTCAGGCAATCTACCCACCTCGGCCTCCCAAAGTGCTGGGATTACAGGCATGAGCCACCGCGCCCGGCCAATTTCTAAATCTCTATAGTTAGCATTATACTTTTAAAATGTAAAAACAATAAACTGATCTAGAAAGCTTGCAGATTAAAAATAAATTCAATAGATATGTTATACCTGTGTCTGGATAAACCAGACTTACCCAATTAAGGTGAGGCAATTGAACGGAAAACCAGAGGTTAATTAAGACTAAACTGAAAACAGTTAGTGGTTATATTATCTAGGCCTGATTTTATTTTCTTAGTCCTGATTATTTAGTCTTCTCTGAGTATCTGACCAAACTGAGCCTTAAGGTAACAAACTCAAAGTATTATATTTTCTTATAATAATCATAACAGCTAACATTGATTTAATAATTAATTTTACTATGTGACAGGTACTGTGCTAATATTTTTCATCCATGGTCAGATTTAACACTCACACTAAACATATAATATTATCCAAATTTGACAGATGAGAAAACTGAGGCGCAAAGATAGGTGCCTTGCCCAAAGATCACACCAGCAGTAAATAAAGGAGCTCAAAATTGGAGCTTAATTTGGATCAACCCTCCTGCTGAGGAAATCAAAAAGCTTTGTCCAATGTTCATCTCAATAAATACTCAGTTACCAAAGTGGAAGTGTAATAAGCCTGAGAGGGGAGCCTAGGATTCGGCTGTTAGAACCCTGTGTGAGGGTAGATTTAGGGCATAGGCTCTCAGGGTATGGGTCAGGAGACCAAAATTGGAGAAGTACAGATCCTATTAGTTCGTTCTCATGCTGCTATACAGAACTGCCCAAGACTGGGTAATTTATAAGGAAAAGAAGTTTCATGGACTCACAGTTCCACATGGCTGGGGAGGCCTCAGGAAATTTACAATCATGGCAGAAGGCACCGCTTTACAGCGTTGCAGGAGAGAGAATGAGCGCCAGCAGTGGAAATGCCAGATGCTTATAAAACCATCAGATCTCGTGAGAACTCAGTCACTGTCACGAGAACAGCATGGGGGAAACCAGCCCCCATGATTCAATTACTTCCCACTCGGTCCCTCCCAGGACACGTGGTGATTATGGGAATTCAAGATGAGATTTGGCTGGGGACACAGCTGAACCGTATCACTAGGATATAATATATCCCAAGGATATATTGGCAGAATAATATATAGTGCTTTGAGCATAGGATCAAGGGCTATAACTGCTTAGGTTTATATACTGGCTTCACCATCTTTTAGCTCTGTGACCCAGGAAACATACTGGAGTTCTCTGTGTTTCAGTTCCTGTAACTGTAAAGTTGGGATAATAGTAGTACCTACCTCAGAGTCATTGTGCGTATTCAATGAGTTAATCTATGGCAAGCACTTAGAACGATGCTTGGCACATAGCACTTACTAAATGTTAACTATTATAATTTTAGTGTACATTTTCACAGTTCTTGATCTTTATTCTCTTTCTCTCTCACCATCACCACCTCTGTTCCCCGCCTCATTGCACAGTCATAGTTTGCTCTGAATTACTTGGGAAATGAAACAAGGTATAAATATAGAACGGAAAATAACTTTTATAATATTATTAAATTACTTTCATGATATGAAGTAGACTCAAAAATGCAGAAACAGGTATTTTTTGTATTTAAAACACCATAATTTTCTTTCTATGAATAGCATCTTTGCATTCAAGTATTAGCTCTATCATTAACTATATAATCTTGAGAAAGTCTCCCCTCAGCCTCAGTCTTCTCACTTGACAGATAGAGGTGACAATGCCAGGATTGCCTCCTGAATGCTTTATTCTGGAGTGCTTCGGCAGGTTTCTTCTTTCATTCCATGATCCACATTTACATTTAGTGAGTACCTGCTTTGTGCCAGACTCGTGTTGGAGGCCTGACATGCAAAGTATCTGTTACTTTGAGTAATTCATGCTGGAGGGACATGCAATCCTAGACTGGTGTGGGTGTGTGTGGGTGTGTGTGTGTGAGACAGAGAGAGAGAGAGAGTGTGTACGTGTGTGTGACATGAATGCATGTGCAGGGGTGATGAGGCAAGGTACGGGGTATGGATATTCCAATTGCAAGTAACAATTTTCAAATTCTGAAAAATACACGAACCACAAAGAGGGGACTAATTGCTGGATTTATCTTGGCCATTCAGGAACAGGTTCCTTTCATTTTGCATGAAACATATGCATGTTTCCATGGGCTTTTCTTTTTACCTATAATTGCCCACATATGAAATATTTGTTTTGCATTTGTGTTGAATCTTTTACGATTCAACAAATCTTTAATCCAGCTTCTCAGGACAGAACATTTGTTATTGTTTGGCAGAAATTTTCTCACTTTTCATGTTCAATTATTCAGTTAGTTAGATAGAAAATAATATTACTACCCTTTCATGCTTATCCCTTGACATTTTCCATAAATAGAAACTTTGTTCATTGGCTAGAATCCTGTTTAATACTATCAAATGTCAAAGGCAGGATTTAGTATACTAGTCTCTTTGGAGAAAAGAATGTAGGTCTCTAATTCAATTACAAATGAAACTGAATTTGATAGCCCCAGACTACCTGCCAATAATATTTCTGTAGCCACAAATAACCTCTCAACTCAGCATTTTAGTTTTTGGTCAGGTCAGAAAAAGTTCTACTTTGGGTCATGTTAGTCATTAGTTTGCACATTTCTTCAAATGTTCATTTAGTACCCACCATGTGCATATCCGTTCAGCAGAAAAGCCCACCAAGCTACCCAAGGCCATACCTAGATGGCATCAACATTAAGCTACCCTACCAACGCAAAAGGCTATGGTTTTGGCATCTAAATAAAGGAAAAAGACTCCAGAAAAAAACCCTAAACTTTTTTTTTGACCTATCATCAGGATATTTGGTATTGCTTAAACTGAGCCAAAAATATTTTAAAATCTTGCTTCTCAAAATGTAATTCGAGAAGAAATACAAATGACTAATAAACCACAAAAAGATGCCTGGTCTCACAGTGATAAAAGAAATGAAAAATAAAGCAAGACAAAATACTATTTTATCCTATTAAATTGGTAATGACTTGAAAATTGGTAATATCCAATGTTAACAAGGGTGGAGAAACAGGTACTCTTACTTAGCTAGTGGGCCTTAGTATGGTATGATTTTTCCACTATAGATAGATCAGAAAGCTGAAAAAAAAAAAAGAAGTATTTTTTTCCCAGAAGGAAAAAATCCTAATATGTATCCTTTGACCTTGAAATTCTATTTTTAAGGAATTATCTTAAGAAAATAATCATAAACGTACACAAATGTTTGCCTTCAAGGATAATTGCTGCTCTGTTTTCAACAATTAGTTT
Source organism: Chlorocebus sabaeus (assembly GCF_047675955.1). Taxonomy (NCBI): domain Eukaryota; kingdom Metazoa; phylum Chordata; class Mammalia; order Primates; family Cercopithecidae; genus Chlorocebus; species Chlorocebus sabaeus. The sequence goes on from NC_132913.1 coordinate 83,362,974, forward strand.
AAAAAATGAAACATCCAACAATGAGGAATTGGTTAAATAAAGGATACTATACCCATACAATGTAATGTATGTAATCATTAAAAATAATGTTATGTTAGAATATTTTGTGACAAGAATATATTTGTTTTTTTCTTTTTCTCTTTTATTTATTTATTTTTTTTGAGACAGAGTTTCACTCTGTCACCCAGGCTGGAGAGCAGTGGTGTGAACTTGGCACACTGCAACCTTCGCTCCCAGGGTTCAAGCCATTCTCCTGCCTCGGCCTCCTGAGTAACTGGGACTACAGGCCCGTGCCACCACACTGGGTTAATTTTTGTATTTTTAGTAGGGACAGGGTTTCACCATGTTGGCCAGCCTGTTCTTGGACTCCTGACCTCCAGTGATCCACCCGCCTTGGCCTCCCAAACTGCTGGGATTACAGTCGTGAGTCACTGCGCCTGGCCATATTTATGATATGTTAAGTAAAAGAGATGAACCAACATGTTAGCAGTGATTATCACTAAATATATGAATCTAAGTTGATTTTTACATTTTTTTTTCATTTTTTGTTTTTCTGTATTTTATGTGGTAAATGCATTTACCACTTTAAAAAAAATTTATAAAATATAATGTAATACTTTTAAGAAAAACATTTATGAAATATAATATAATGCTTTTTAAACTCCTATAAACTTCTAAATGCTATTAAAGCAAACAGATACTGGCATTCACCTTACAATCCCTGTTAGCATAACTTTGTTAAAATTAATATTCTGCTAGTTTTGTCAATTGAGCTCCAATTAATATAGAATGTAATATTTGTTGAAAACACTGTAAACACATAGGATTCTAGTGCCCCTTGTTAAACATTTTGTATAATACATGAAGTGGTTATGCACTATTTCAATGGACAGCTGAGATTTACAAACTTGCACTCCTGTCCATGGGAAGCACATGGAACCAACAGGAACTAATGACAGATGTAGGTACTTTCGTAGTTGAATCCAAAATAACAGAGGTAGAAAGCAAACCCTCTTGCTATCCAGGGTGGCCTGCATTCAATTCCTGCCTCTGTCCTTCACTGACTGTTGTATAGACTGAATTTTGTCTCTCCCCCAATATTCATGTGTTGAAGCCCCCAGGGTGATGATATTTGGAGGTGGGGTCTTGGTAATTACATCATGAAGGTAGAACCCTCATGAATGGGATCAGTGCCCTTGTAAGAAGAGACAGGAAAGAGATGAGCTCTCTATTCACCATAGGAGGATACAAGAAGGCGTCTGTTTGCCAGTCAGGAACTGAATCGGCCAGCACTTGGATCTTGAACATTCAGCCTACAGAACTGTGAGAAATAAATTTCTATTGTTTAAGCCACTCAGATTACAGTATTTTGTTAGAGCAATACAAACTGACTAAGACAGCTATGTTACCTTCGCTGACTCATTTAACTCCAGTAAAACAGAGATAATGATATTTACCTCTGCCTGTTGTTTTAGATTTAAATGAAAACTGGAGTGACAAAGGTAGAACTTACCTTGTACCTGGCAAATAAGTACTCAATAAGCTTTAGCTATTATTAGCATCAATAAGTTCATCACGTGACTGGTGCATTTGAAACCTGCTCAGTCCTATGCGGCTGATGTCAAATAGCAAGATTAGTCAACAACCTCCCACGTTCCTCAATGTTCCCCAAGGAATAAAAAGTGCAAGAAATTGAATTTGCAAATGCCCTTGCATTCCTACTTTATTTTCCTTTGTGTGTATATGTGTGTGTGTGTGTGTGTGTGTGTGTGTGTTTGCCTTAAGGAATTTTTTGTTTAAAAAAATGGAGTAGAAGAAAACAGGAGCTGTACACCATAGTTAATATTGCAAAGCCTTGGAGAGTAATATATTCACTGCTTTGTGACCCAGAGCCCAGCAGGGGTTACGGCTTCAGAGTATTCACTTTGATTTGCATAATTCTTTTTCCTCCTTTAAAGTTATTTATTTATTTATTTATTTATTTATTATTGTAAAATCTTTTAAGTCCCTGGATGGGTGAAAATCTCAACAAATTGGTAAACATTCCTGAAGTCCAGCAAAGAGTCTTCTCAATACAAGGAAAAGTTATAAATTATTCAGTGCACTGGGGATAGGGAACAATGACCATTTAATGTGGTGAAATAATTAACCTGCTAAAACAATGAGCGCTCACAGGAAAAATGCAGAAAAAGTTTACTTAAAAGAGGAAAACATTAGTGAGTTCTCTGTCACCTTCCAGTAGAATCAGTAATTGAAAACTCTAGCTCCATGTCCAAAAGTAAAACCTCTCAGCCCTGTACAAGGCAGAGGAAAAAAAGTTGTTTACTTCCTGAAACACACAAAAGCTCATTTTTCAGATCTTAAAAAGAGATATAATTTAGAAAAGGGATAACCACAAACAACACTTTCTGCTGAGAACAAAAACCAAAGAAAAATATATTTATGGACATTCCCAAGAAACCGCTATGGCAAATCTCATTGGAACTTTAATTCATGTGGAGGCTTTGAAACATCAGCACACAGCAGGAAATGAAAGGGCACTTTTCCCTCTATCCATACCTCTAGAAATTGCAAAGAACGCCCTTATTTTTAGTAAAATTACTATCACATTTACAAGCAGCAGTTCTGGACGTGTGTCCTCAGCTCTGTGCCAGTATCAGTGTGTCACTGTGGCTCCAAATCCACCAGAACATTTTGTTTTTCAAAAGCAGTTTTGCCTGAAAATACATTCACGTGGAGAGTAAGGAATGAGAGCTGTAGTGAATAATGAGAACTTGGGGTCTGAGAACAAGAGAAATCTGCAAGAGGTCTCAGTGAGTATGTTATGAAGAAAAGATCTTTTTTAGCTCCCGGTGAATTCCTCAGCAATTAGTGGTTTCTCTTGAAATGATAGCAGTTGCGAGAACTGAGGCCAGAGAGCCATTGCTTGTCTACATCATGGGAATATCCTTGGCCTCTGAGAAAAACAAGCTGCATGGAGTTATTGTGGCATGAAATATGTTTTTCAAAGCTTTATGGGCCTCTTTTTAATAATATATGAAGCAAGCAGACAAATAATCAAAGTAAATAAAGAAAATTTGTCGTTAATTAGGATTTCATAGATATTGCAAAATCGAGAGGTGCGTTCATACTATAAGATATTGTTTCCAAGCAGGGAAACGTGTCTCAGTGTGCCTAACTACCCTCCAAGAAGTCACTGAAACATGTGGACAAATAAAATCCAAGATAAATGGTTGTGGGATATTGCAGGTAAAAATCACTATAATTTTGGGGGATTACTCAAAAAAGATATAACAGAAAGCCCTGAAATACTTCTAAAATCATCATATTTCCTTAAAGACAATCTATTATTTTCATTTTGCAATTTTTGTGCTATTCCTAAGACAGCTTTGCCACCCTCTCCCATCAAACGCCTGATTGTAAAAGATAGGCATGTTCATCAGAGACAACTGGAAAGAACTACAAAAAAAAAAAAAGGTCACCTATCATTCCACTGCCCAGGTGCTGACATAAGTAACATACTGACATATTGTCTTCCTTTTTATTTTTATTTTACTTTAAGTTCTGGGATACACAGGCAGAATGTGCAGGTTTGTTACATAGGTATACATGTGGCATGGTGGTTTGCTGCACCCATCAACCCATCATCTAGGTTTCAAGCCCCACATGCATTAGGTATTTGTCCTAATGCTCTCCCTTCCCTTGCTTCCCATCCCCCGACAGACCCCAATGTGTGATGCTCCCCTCCCTGTATCCATGTGTGTCCACTGTTCAGCTCCCACTTATGAGTGAGAACATGCAGTGTTTGATTTCCTGTTCCTGTGTTAGTTTGCTCAGAATGATGGTTTTCAGCTTCATCTATGTCCCTGCAAAGGACATAAACTCATTCTTTTTTTATGGCAGTGGATACTGGCATGTTTTTATTTCTTGATGTTTTTCTACATACTTTTAAAAACTTAGCTGAGATTGTACTGCATAAGTGAGGTTTTTTCACTTAATGTATCATAGAAATTCTCAGAAGTCATGGAGAACATAGTTGCCATTTTGAAGGCATAATCATGCTTCATTACCCAAATACACCATATCGGGCTTAACTGTTTTCTCTCTTTTGTATATCTGCACACTGTTGGAATGTTTTATTATTGCAATTAATGAGAAACCATCCCTGTTAAAGTATGAAAGAATTTTACCTTTATTTGTGTGACTATGTGTACATCTCAATTTTGAGTGCCAACATCAGACATTCTGATTTATCTAATATTTGTTTTCTTTGATGTAGTTCCTCAAAAATTAAGGAGACTTATCTGTATCTAGAGCATACAAAGAACTCCTACAATTCAATCATAAAAATACAGGCCTGGTACAGTGGGTTACACCTATAATCTCAGTAGTTTGGGAGTTGAGGCACGAGGATCACTTGAGCCTAGGAGTTCAAGACTGGCCTAGGCAACATAGTGAGACCCTATCTCTACAAAAAACAAAAAAAGTATCCGACCATAGTGGTACACACCTGTAGTCCCAGCTACTCAGGAGGCTGGAGTGGGAGGACTGCTTGAGCCCAGGAGGTTGAGGCTGCAGTGATCTATGATGTGCCACTGCACTCCACAGCCTGGGTAACAGAGCGAGATCCAGCCTCAAAATAAATAAATAATTAAGAACAAATTTTTTCTAAAAAGACAGATCATTCCATTTTAAAGTATGAAAAATAGGCCAGGTGCCATGGCTCACACATGTAATCTCAGCCCTTTGGGAGGCTGAGGTTGGGGGATCACTTGAGCCCAGGAGTTTGAGACCAGCCTTGGCAATATAGTGAGACCTTGTCTCTACAAAAGCTAAAATTAAAAAAATTAGCCAGGCATGGTGGTATGCACATGTAGTCCCAACTACTTGGGAGGTTAAGGTGGGAAGATTGTTTGAGCCCAGATATTCAGGGTTGCAGTGAGCTATGACCGTGCCACTGCACTCTAGCCTGGGAAACAGAGCAAGACCCTGTCTCAAAAAAAAAAAAAAAAAAAAGAAAAGGAAAAAAATCTGTCTTTACAAGACAGTTTTCAGACATTACAAATAAAGAATTATAGAAGACTCATTTTATACCAATTTCTGCTCCACATACAGTAAATTGTGTGTGAATATAGACAATCTGCATACCTATTTGTATAGTACAAACGGCACACCAGGAAGCATTGTAGTGAATTGTTCATGTTTCTCTCTTCTATTTAGCAAATACTACATTCTGTTAATGCAGCAAATATTGTAATTTAGAGTATTCTATTTTAATTTTAATTGACTTCATGAATGATACATTTTTAATTATTTAATATTTATTTTTAATTTTATTTATTTATTTATTTATTTGAGACAGGGTTTCACCTTTTTGCCCAGGCTGGAGTGCAGTGGAGTAATCACAGATCATGGCTGCCTTGACATCCTATGCACAAGGGATCCTCCTGCCTCAGCCTCCTGAGTACCTAGGACCACAGGCACGCAGCACCACTTACAGCTAATTTGTTATTTTTACTTTTTGTAGAGACGGAGTCTTTCTATGTTGCCCAGGCTGGTCTCAAACTCCTAAGCTCAAGTGATCCTCCTGCCTTGGCTTCCCAAAGTCTGGGAGGGGTGTGAGCCACCATGTCCAGCTACATTTTTGGTTTTTTAAACAAACATATGAAAATTTAAAATTTTACTCCAAACTTTTTTTTAAAATACAGATTACGCAGATTCCAATCATTTTCTCCTAGTTTAAAAACTTCTTCTTAGAAAATGTAATTAATATTTGGTGTGATAGGAAAGGCAAAGCCTTTTGAAGTCAGGTAAACTTGAGCTCAAATCCCAGCTTAGGGTAATTAATTAGGTAACTTTGAAAAATTGTCTAACCTCTCTGAGATTCAGTTTTCTGACCTACAAAATAAGGATAATATTTGATTCTCAGGGTTGTTGAGATTAAATGAAGCATCTTGAATAAAAGAGCCACATATAATTCCTGATTCATAATGGGCCCTTGAAAACTTTATTCTTTCTCTTTCAATTTATATATCATATGTCTCAGAATATAAACATGCTCACAGGAAATATTTTTATATAGACACACACACACACACCATTTCATAAAAACGTATATTGTAAACAACTTCTGAAATTAAATTGACTACTTAGATGCAATATCGTGGGATTATTTCTAATGTTATTCAAGCGTACTGGAGCCCAGCCAAAATAATTAAATCTCTAGCAAATTTAGTAATAAAAAAAGTCCCCAGCCATTGGCCATTGTAATTATTCTATTTCTGGGAAGAAAGGGGACAGGTTTATTTGTAGTATCCCATGCTTAATCATTAGTATTAAATGAATTAGTACCAGAACGAATCAAAGAAGCAAACAGCTGATTATGGCTGCTTTGTAAAAGAAAGAAGTAGTTGATGTTCACACAGGTTAAAGCAGCCAAAAAGGCCTCTAAATAAATGGCCAAGCTCTTTTTCTCCTTTTAAACTTGTTTTCTATGGTCTTTAGTTTGTGATTACTTAGATATTCACTTATTTCAGAGGACTTTTTGTGCAAATCCCAATTTAAAACTCAATCACGTTCTTATTAAATTGGGCTAACGACTGCTTTCAAAAGAAGAAACAAACTACAATAATTTATCTACAGAATTTGACTTTCTATGACTATATAGGCAATTAATTCAATTATAAAAATGACAAAATTTAGTCATAAAATGATCCAGGCTGAAATGAGAAAAGATCATGAAGCCTCATAGATTTATTCATGATTATTGATATATATACATGGTAAGGAAGGATTGTGATATGCATTATAGAACACAGATAATCTATGTTTTGTTAGTTCAATAATTCTGTCATACTTTTCCCCACATATATTTTGCAACCATTGTTTGTTATTCAGTATAGCTGGAGTGACTGTCCACTTGGAACTGTGTCTGTAATTGGTGACCTAGTTGCATTTTACAATCTGGCTAGAAATATCAGTATAATTAGCATATATCTTTCCTTTGGCCTTTCAAAGGGGTATTGCCATCACTAAATTTAAATTCCAGTGGTGAAACCACAGAGAGTGGAATCCTAGCAACTAATTATAAAATAATCCATTTTTTGCTTATTCTGGGAGTTGACCACAGCATAGGGTTGGCACAGGACCTAAACGTGAGAGATAATTCATCTGACTCGACCACACTTGCACCCACCCTGTCCATTGGAGGCATTCTTGAAAATTTTCTTTAGTAATCTATTTTATTTTATTTTATTTTTGAGACAGGGTTTCACTTTTTCATTCAGGCGGAGAGCATGATCTCAGCTCATCTCAGCCTTGACTTCCTGGGCTCAAGTGATCCTCCCACCAAAGTCCCACAAGTATCTAGGACTACAGGCATGTGCCACCACACCCAGCTAATTTTGTATTTCTTGTAGAGACATGGTTTCACCATGTTGCCCAGGCTGGTCTTGAACTCCTGGACTCAAGTGATCCACCAGACTTGGCCTCCCAAAGTGCTGGGATTACAGGTGTGAGCCTCCGCACCCAGCACCTTTAGTAATGTGTTTTACAGGGAAGGACTTTTCAACAAGCTGGATGATTGGTTTGTTTCCTGCAAGAAAAACTTACATTACCATCTAAAAAGATGGAAAAGTGCGTGCATGTGTGTGTGTGTGTGTGTGTGTGTAAATTATATGGGAAAATTTTGGAACTTCCCTATTCTCACTAGAAAGCTGTGATAGATAAACAAGTCAGAAGATATGGAAAGACCCTTATTTTCAGGTATGGAAAATATTGCAAAAGAGGTAAATTGATAGAGTTAAAGGAGGCATGAGAGTGCAATCTCCTGGTTCTGGAAGCCAAGGCATGGCCAAGCTGAGTCCCCAGCAGAAGGCCTTGACAATGACTTTGTACCAAGAAATTCAAGCTTCAAGATATTGAGGGCCCATGAGAACCAGAGCATGTTGTATTGGAACCTACTGCTGCTTTCTAACAAGGGTATGAAGCTTACAGTGCTACGAAGACAATTACTGAAATGGTCTTACTTGGATCAGTAATTTCTAAGAGCCTGGCCTTCCCAGGCCCTTCTCCAGTACAAGAACTGGTGGCTTCCCACAAAATTACTTGAATTCAATTCTGGGATAAGCCAGATCTTTGGAGATTATTGGACCACATTGCTTTGACAGCTAGTACCTTGTTTTCCAAATAAGTGTCTTGATTAATACTTAAAAAGATGTCAGTATGGTTGAAGTAATTATGAAACACATTACATATTGCCATCCTCATTTGAGGATTTCTTATGTAAAAGTCTCCAAAGGATCCTGCGTTGAAAATGCACATTTAACACTGTTAAATATGGTGTTCCCAAAATATAATTGGGCACAGTATGCTTAGTGCCACATACCTTTGCCACATTATGAGGAATGTGAGTTTGGGAAACATGGATAATTATGTCAGTTAAGATGCTTTCAGCTTCTAATAATAGAAAACACAAAAGAAAATAGGTTAATCTAATAGATCTTTATTTTGATCATATACTGAAAGGTCAAGAAGGAGATGACTGCTGTTATTGCTCCAGTGACTTATGTGGGTCAATAATGTCAGGGCCAGCATCTCTAACATTGCCTTGTCCCTGAGGACAAGGTAAGGAGGTATAATGCTGCCAGCAGCATTTCTGCTTTTCATCAAGGAATCAAAAGCCTTTCAGAAGCCACCCACCAGACTTCCAGTTCATCCCTAACTCCAGCTGAGCTGGAATAGCCTCTATAGTGGAGGCAGGCAAGGGAGAAAGATCTTGGCTATGACTGGTGAGTTGGCCAACCTACAGTGCCCTTAGCAATGGTAGAATTACCTTCAGGGACTTGTATTGTGGTTTTATACTTCCAGCTTCCACCAAGAGACATGGTTAGAACTAGTTACTAGAAATCTACTGCTTTTATAGTGAAGAACATTCGGTTCATGCCGTTGTTATACAAAACAAAAGAATAGCTGTAATAAGACCCACATGAGAAACTCTTCTCAGGCACAATGCTATCTTCCTCCTCCCATGCTCATTCCAGAGGCAATGTTAACCCCTACACAACTTTTGGTTCTACCTTAGCCCTGGAAGCCACATTCTTGGTGTTGGATGGTTCTCTATAAGGTCCTGTGATGTTCTCAACATGCACGAGGGAACTGAGTAAGGTTCTCGTCACTGCTCTAAAATCCAGAGATTGATCTCTCCTTATTTGCTTCTGAGCTTTTTCTATTCTTTTTAAACTGTATTTTTCCCAATAGATTAAAGTATTTGCAAATAAAAGCCCCAGAGGAAAGTTTCAAGTTTTCCCCCCCATTTTGAGTAAAATAATATATCTCCCTTGATGCAAAGACACACAGCCTTCTGATGGAAAAGGGAAAATATAGGCAGATGTGATAAATTAGTATCACGAAGATTGCTTGGCTCCAACGATAATTCAATAAGCTCTTTAATCATAAATGAAAATATTTGGTATTTAATGTCTGTCTCTCCTGATAGATTATAAGCTCTATAGTGTTAACACACACTGTTCAAGGACTATTCTGTCTCTCACCTTTTGCCAAATTTTCTCTCTTCAAGCCACACCCACCTTCATCTTCTTCACTCTCAGCAGAAGACTGGCTGCAATCTTCTTAGTAATGGAGAAACTGATTAGCCCTCTACTTCACATCTCTATTATCATCCACCTTCTCTTTCTTCATTTTTGTCCATGAGAAGAAAAATATTCTTCCTTCCTCTACCCAAGGCTGACCCCTCCATTTTTTGCCTGTGGTCTCACCACTTTTTATGGCTTTTTCTTTTTCTTTTTTATTTATTTATGTGTTTCCTTTAATTTAATTTAATTTTATTGAGACAGAATTTCACTTGTCACCAAGGCTGGAATGCAATAGCGTGATCTCAGCTCACCACAACCTCCACCACCCAGGGTTCAAGCAATTCTCCTGCCTCAGCCTCCTGAGTAGCTGGGATAACAGGCACCCACCATCATGCCTGGCTAATTTTTGTGCTTTTAATAGAAATGGGGTTTCATCATGTTGGCCAGGGTGGTCTCAAACTCCTGGCCTCAGGTGATCCACCCGCTTTGGCCTCCCAAAGTGTTGGGATTACAGATGTGAGCCACTGCGCCTGGCCCTTTTCTTTTTTAGAGGCAGGGTCTTGCTCTGTCACTGGGGTGAAGTGTAGTGGTACAGTTAAGCTCACTAAACCCTCAAATTCCTGGGCTCAAGCAATCCTTCCTTCCACCTAAGCCTCCCAACTAGCTGGGACTACAGGTGTGCACCACCATGCAGAGTTAATTGTTTTATTTTTGTAGAAATGGGGTCTAGCCTGTTGCTCAGGCTGGTCCTAAATTCTGGGCTCATGTGATCCTCCCACCCTGGCCTCCTAAAGCGCTAGAATTATAGGTGTGAACCACCACACCTGGCTGTCCAGCATTTTCTATCACCGATCATCTTGCCCTCTCATGCACTTCAACTGCTGCTTCCATGTGGACCCCTATCTCTTTGTCCACAAAGATTTTAAAGTCCTCCCCATCCTAAAACATTTTTAAAACACTCTTTAAACTATGCTTCTCTTCCTCTTCTCCCAGATTTCTTGAAAAAATAATCTGTACTTGTGGTCTCTTCTTTCACATTTTCTTAACCACTTGCAAACTCACCATTCGAGTGAAATTGTTATATCTAATGATCATCTATCAGTCCTCTTCCTCTTGGAAGTCTGTTAGACAAAGTTAATTCAGATGAGACTTGTTTCTCCCTTAGCTTATGACACTGTACTGCCTTGTCTCCTTCTGGCCTCTCTTCCCATCTTAATTATGCTCGTGCTAGGATAACTAGTTAAACCATCATTGGAATAATCTAGATTGAGGTTAAGAAACTAAATGTCCTTATGTCTGTTTTTGTAAATTAAGTTTTATCGGAACATCGTTTGTTTGCATATTGTCTATGGTTGCTTGTGCGCTCCAGCCGCAGAGTTGAGTAGTGACAGGGTCTAGCTTGGAAAGCCTGTAAAATTTAATAACTGGCTCTTTATAGAAAAAGTCTGCTGACCCCTTTCTAGATGATCTAGACAATCTAGATCTAGATGAAAGACTGTCTACTAGCAGGAATCAAGAGGGGATTGCTATAAAATATATTAAAGAAATGTAAGTGATAGAAGTTAACAACTAATTGGAAAGGGTGCTGTAAGAAAACACAAACTTTTTAATGATATGTAGAGATTTCCAGTTGATGTGTGGGTGAATAGTACTATGTTAACTAAGGAAGGTAACATGGAGCAGGAAGTTTGGGTGAGGAGGTAATACCGAAAGGGAGAATATGATCATAATTTTACTCAGAGCTATTTTATGTCTGGAGTTACTTATATCATATCTAAACCTCAGAATCGAGAAATAAGATCTGGGTGAAGGTGAAAAATTTGGGGATGCATATGTGTCAGAATAAGAAAATATGGAACCTCAAAGGGAAGTGTTTATAATTTAAAAGTTCCAACACATGCCAATTTCTCTTTCCTACAGATTAAATAATTGTCAAGATCTGCACACCATTTATCTCTCATCACACTTCATATCCTTTACCTGGTAATTCTATTATGTACAGTTGACCCTTGTTACTCCTATGAATCAACTGTTATTCCATATCTGTGAATTTACCTACTTGCCAAAATTTATTGGAGCTCCCAAATCAACCTGTATGGTTCTTCTATGGTCATTTGCCGACATATTCAGAGTGGTAAAGAAATTCGAGTCATCAGACACAACTCATTCCGAGGTTGAGCAAGATGACACTCTGCCTTCTTGTTTCAGCTCTCATACTATAAAACAAACCCCTTTCGTGGGCAATTTAGTGCTCTTCTTCTTCTTCTTTTTTTTTTTTTTTTCACATTTTGATGCTTTTAATTAGTGATTTCACTATTTAAAATGACCCCGAAGTATAGTACTGAAGTTCTGCGTAGTGGTCCTATGCACAAGAGGACTCTACTGTGACTTACAGAGAAAGTGAAGCGGCCTCGTTGTCTGGGGTAAATACCAAGGTTCTTGGTCTCACGGCCAAGGGAATTGATGCCGCCGACACACACACACAGAGTTAGATTGGAGCAGGAGTTTAATAGGCAAAAGGAAAGAACAGCTCTCTGTCACAGAGAGAGGGGTCCCGAGAGGGTTGCCAGGTTGTAGTAAAAATGTCAGGGTTTTTATACATGGACTAGTGAGAAGGGGGGCATCTTATCTTCCTAGGGCCCGAAAATTTTGGTTGGGACCAGGTTTGCTATCTGCATAGAGCAGAGTTTCTATCAGCCTTTACCCAATTCCTTCACCACATGGGCAGACTTTTAGTCTGTGTTGCTGTGTGCTGCTTTGTGTCGCTTATTTGGGAGGGAGAGTTTCTGTGTCTGTTCCCAGACATTTTCTTGCAGCTGCAGACATTCCCCAACAACGACCGCTTCTAGCTTCGCTATCTAACTATGCCTAAAGGGAAAGGAATGTGTTTATTAAGGCCCACTGTTTTTACTGGGGCCCACTGTATGAGTGTGACGTTTGGTGATAACCCAGGAGACTCGCCCCCTCCTTCTGTGCCCGAGTTGTTTATCTGTGTTTTACAACCTGATCTTCTCATCTGTCCAGGTGCACCCCGAGTTTTTCCCAAGGCTGTTTTATTTTTTGCCTGTTGCTGTGTGCCTTTTCAGGCAGGCTGTTGCAGTCTAAATTTTTCCAATGATGTTTCCTTTCCTTCTCCCTCATTCCCCTCCTCAGGAGAGGAAACCCTAACTGCTGTTAGGCAGATTGGGCGTTAATCTTTCTGGTTACTTCCTGCCGGAGAGGGGGTTTGTGTGTGGAACAGCAGCTAGGATTCTTCTAGGGACTGGTTTAAGGTTCCTCAGATGAAAGGCACGTTTATGCATGATTACATTTGCATTACCACTTTGAGCTTGATAGCCTCTAGGCAAAAAGAAATAATTTGGGTTATTAGGAGACAAGGAGGTTAAGGGTAAGCTTAAAAATCTTGAGGCTGCTGACGCTCCCTGATAACTGGTGGCTATAGTTATGCCTGTTAAGATTTGGGTGTATGGGCTGGGCACAGTGACTCAGGCCTGTAATCCCAGCACTTTGGGAGACCGAGGTGGGTGGATCACGAGGTCAAGAGATCGAGACCATCCTAGTCAACATGGTGAAACCCTGTCTCTACTAAAAAAACACTAAAATAAAATAAAAATAAAAAATAAAAAGATTAGCTGTGTGTGGTGGCACGTGCCTGTAGTCCCAGCTACTCGGGAGGCTGAGGCAGGAGAATCACTTGAACCTGGGAGGCAGAGGTTGCAATGAGCCGAGATCTAGCCACTGCATTCCAGCCTGGCAACAGAGCAAAACTCCATCTCAAAAAAACAACCAAACAAGAAACAAACAAAGATTTGGGTGTATGGGGCTTGGCTTTGTGCTTTGTTCAACTTTCTTGATTTTATCCTTCCAAAAAGATTTTGGGTTATGGGCACCCTATTTATTCCTGTTACCCAGCAGGATCTGCAGGATAATTGCTTAGAACTGGAATATTGATCCAGATTTTTACATTACCCATCCCTTTTTGTCTCCTTTGAGCCACAGCTGGAGATTGGTGGTTGGCTCAAAGGAATAAGCATGGTTAGTTTAAAACATAGGCAAAAACTTAAAAACAACTAATGAGACTAGAAGTTAATAATAGATTCATCATAAGTTTGGAACATATTTTCCCTCTTCCAGTCCTCATATCTGTTAAAAACAAATTATGATAGCACTAAGTTGTTCGCAAAATAGACTTTAGTTTTAAACTTGGTTTGATTATTTGCATAAAGTGCAACAAGAATAACTATTTTTACATAGTTTTTTTTTTTTTTAAATTAATTTTTTTTTTTGGAGATGGAGTCTCACTCTGTCGCCCAGGCTGGAGTGCAGTGGTGCAATCCTGGCTCACTGAAACCTCTGCCTCCCAGGTTCAAGCAATTCTCCTGCCTCATCCTCCCAAGTAGTTGGCATTACAGGTGCCTGCCATCATGCCCAGCTAATTCTGTATTTTTAGTAGAGACAGGGTTTCACCATATTAGCCAAGCTGATGTCGAACTCCCGACCTCAGGTGATCCACTCACTTCGGCTCTCTGGGATTACAAGCATGAACCACTGCGCCCAGCCACATAGGCCTTTTAGATTGGCTTTGATGGAACTTTATTCCATAAGGAACCTTAGATAAGACTTTCTAAAGCCCAGCCCAGACATGTGTTTGTACCTTCAAATACCTGTGAGTTGGGTAAACTTCCTTCTTGAGGTTCCAAGAGCATAGAGTTCCTAGGCCTGTTAGAAAGTGACATTCTTTTTTTTAATTTTTTTTTTTATTATACTTTAAGTTCTAGGGTACATGTGCACAACGTGCAGGTTTGTTACATATGTATACATGTGCCATGTTGGTGTGCTGCACCCATTAACTCTTCATCTACATTAGGTGTATCTCCTAATGCTATCCCTCCCCCATCCCCCACCCCACAATAGGCCCCGGTGTGTGATGTTCCCCTTCCTGTGTCCAGTGACATTCTTTACTCACGGCAGGTTAGGAATCCTGTATGGAAATCGCATAGTCAAGGAATGAGGCCAGTTTCCCAAGGGGCTTTTATTGGTTCTGCAAGTCAAGCCTGACTTCTTAGAGGGAAACACACCCTTCCAATCAAAGCCTTGGTAAAACAACCAGTTTTTCCAATTGTGTCCAGTTGCAAAATAAAATGGATTCTTATTGCACTGATGCAAACAACTATATTGTTACAACCAGTTTTTGAATTCTGGAGGAACCAGGCAGAGAGAAACAAACATGCTTGAAACTTTGTTTACAGGAGTATACTTTACTTAGTTGTTAAAGGCTGTAGCTAGCTCAAGACAAGTTTCCTGGACTTTGAAAAATAAAATAAGGATCAGCAATGTTCCAAGAATAAATCAAGAATATTGCTTTAGTTTTCTATTAGTTCAGTCTGATCAGTTAACTCTTTTTCTGCTTGATATTTGTAAATGTTTCAGCTTTTTATGAATTCTGTACATTTTTTTTTGTTGTTATCAGAAACCTGTATTTAAGAGCACCTGTTAAAGTTCCATAACTGATTATAAACTTTTTTTCTTAGGAAGAAGAAGATAAAACAAGACAACAATTCCCCATAAATGACAAAATGTCCAGGGTGGTTACAGTCAAGAACATGCTTGACAAATTTGGTTATTCCATGGCTTACAATAACCCAACATAACAAACTTAATTGTGATTAATAGCACATATTCACACATTAGAACCTTGGACACCCATACAGTTTTGGGACATATGTTGATATTATTCCCTAAAATATAACCTGAAGAGTATTAAACATCATTTTGGCAATTCTATGTACCAAACATGTTACAATTCTGTTTACCAGATCTTCCAGATGCTCCAGGGCTCTCTGCAGCAGCCAAAAGACAGGGGTCAGGAAAGACAACCTTGAGACTAAAGTTTGATGTGGGGAAGCCTGTTAAATATATTTTAAATTTAAAACACTTGATATTATGAAATAGAATTTTAGATTACCATAAGTTATTTGTTTTGCCAAAATGGTGAGTCAAAAATTTGAAAAAGCAAAAACCATTCATCAGCTTTTTCTATTACATGAAAATCCAATTCAAGAGAGAAAGTTAAATTTCACCCTTGCATTAGTTTGCTATTAATGTTAACCCTAATTTTTAATGAACCCTTATAGACAATACTACTTAATCAGTTTGACCATGAGGTGACATTTTTAAACACCTGTTATAACCCTTGACAAGTTTTGCTGAAGAGTGGATTGGCATCCAAGAAAACCTTGTTGCACTTTTATTTCAGTGTTTAATTTACAGAAAAAAATCATAAAATACCCTTTTGAATTTAGTAAATATGTTCACACACAGAGTTTCCTTTGCAAGATTAATTTTTATAATCTTTCTACAATTTGCTTAAACCTTCTGCTTTATTTTAATTTAAGACAATCCTTTGTTTCTAGGCAAAATGTACATTTTTATGCCTTCTTATAATCTTTAACTAGAAATATCTTTTACTGCTTTTTTTTTGTTTTTAACACATCTTGCATGCAATTCCATGTTCAGTAATTTCAATTACATGGCACAATGGTAATTCTTAGCAATTTTTAACTGTAATGTAAAACCTGGTAGGTTGTTTTCATTATGTACTAGATGCAGACAAAGTTTGATTCCTTTCCACGTAGTTAGGGGCATAGTTACTTCCGTATGTTCCCAGGCCTTACCAATTGTGAAGCAGGCAAGCTGACAGTTTTTAAAGGCTAAAGAAGCAGTTTACAATCTTAAAACATTTAGCAAATCTGGTATCTGACCTGTGTAATTTAGACCACATTTTTACACCTTGAAGACATTTATATTTTACCAATAATTCCTAAGACTTTTTTATTTTTAAAGATTAAAGTCACGTGAACTGAAAGGTACCACAGCTTTTACTTTTTCCTTAAAAATTTTGATTTAAGTGCTTATTTTTCTTAAGCCAATCAGAGTTCTTTTTAAAAAGACATTACACACATAACACATATGTAATCATACAGACAAATAGCAGAAGATCCAGTAGTTATACGATTAACATTTGCCAATTTCCTAGTTGGATTATTGGCCACTGGTGAGGCCCTTTAAGAACAAGACTAGGAATACAATTTCCAGGACCTAATAAATAGGTATAGACAGAAGACAAAGACAGATTTTTGAGAGGTACTTATTCACCTCTAATTTCAGGAGTTCCATGAGGAAAACAGAGATTTTTCCCAAAATGGGATTTGTGTCACCTTTTCTGTTTTCCCAAGAAGTCCCAGGCTACCAGAAGTTATTCTAGGGTCTTTCATGTGTGCACCAGGAGGGGCAACATATAGTGAAAAAAGTAATTCAGTCGGCTGAGAAAAAAAACCTTTTCCAGGAAAACAAGATTTATGAAGAGAAAAACATAAAGGCCTTTTAAATATACCCATAGCTTGGATATCCACTTTCAATTAAGCTGAACACTCTTTAAGACAATCCTTTTTCTTAATTCAAACTTTACAGAGAATGTGAACAGTGATTCTTACCACTTTTTCCCCTAGTTTGCACCACTACCTGTTTACAATCATGTTTATGTTCTCCAGTTTTCTTCAGGAGAAAGTGGCTCGGGCAAGAGCAGGTTTTCAACCGGCCTGCAGATCCTTTTGGCAGCAAGGATTGATACATAAGTGGGCAATTGTCTGTTACCCAGAGCCCTTCCTTAGAGGACAGCAGTGCTGCTATATTGTGGGGGGTTAAACAGTTATAGTATTCCCTATGGTTAACCTAGTGGCCTCTGGCACCAGCAAAGCCACCACTGTAACTGCTTGGAGGCAGGCTGACAATCCTTTAGCCGCCAAGGTAGGTTCCTTGCTTCAGTAACCCACTGGCTGTTGAGCTGGACATCAAGCCTTAGTTAAAACTTCCAGGGCCATTTCCTTCCTTTTTAATACCTGGAGACTGAATGCTTTCCCTATGGGAAGACTGAGGGCTAGTGTTTTAAGTAAGGATTGCTTTAGCTAGTTAAAGGCTTTTTTGAGCCTCAGGTTTCCAAAGGGGGTGGGGCAAGTTTTAACTGTTTGAGTTTCTCTTATGAGGTGGTATAAAGGGTGAGCCATTTCCCTGTACCCAGGTACTCACAGACTGCAAAATTCAGTAATGATGAATAACCCCCCTTAACTATTAAAGGAAATGGGCTTAATCCTTCCCTCATCTGGTGCTCTGGTTCCTTCTGATAAGATTAAACCTAGGTACTTTACTGAAGTTTGACAGAACTAAGCTTTAGATTTTGAGACCCTATACTCCCTCTCTAAGAAATTGAAGAGAGCCTTGGCCGGGCGCGGTGGCTCAAGCCTGTAATCCGAGCACTTTGGGAGGCCGAGACGGGTGGATCACAAGGTCA
The DNA here is from genome assembly GCF_047675955.1 of Chlorocebus sabaeus. Classification (NCBI taxonomy): domain Eukaryota; kingdom Metazoa; phylum Chordata; class Mammalia; order Primates; family Cercopithecidae; genus Chlorocebus; species Chlorocebus sabaeus. The sequence goes on from NC_132913.1 coordinate 83,380,914, forward strand.
GGAGATCGAGACCATCCTGGCCAACACGGTGAAACCCTGTCTCTACTAAAAAATACAAAAAACTAGCTGGGCGAGGTGGCAGGCGCCTGTAATCCCAGCTACTCGGGAGGCTGAGGCAGGAGAATGGCGTAAACCCGGGAGGCGGAGCTTGCAGTGAGCTGAGATCCGGCCACTGCACTCCAGCGGGGCGACAGAGCGAGACTCTGTCTCAATAAATAAATAAATAAATAAATAAATAAATAAATAGAAGAGAGCCTCAGGGCCTTTCTGAGACTTCTTTGATTGGGGCACAGAGGAGAATGGCATTTACACACTGCAAAGTTTTAACTTCAGGGTGAGAAAAACTAGGAAGATCTTTAGACAGAGACTGTTTCAGCAACTTTCTTTTGATATCAGGGGCTACCTAAGTAATGAACTTGTTTCTTATGGAATTGAGAGACAGGGAGGTATATTTTATTAAAGTTTCTCTCAGCCTTTCCAAAAAGGCAGAGGGGCTCTCATCTGGTTTCTGGTTCAACAAGGACAGTTTAGAGTAATTAAGAGGTTTTGCTCTGGTTCTTTGCAAGCCTTTTAAAATGCACATTAGAAAGTGTTTTCTTAGCCATTCGTTTGTGGGATCACTAGGGCTCCATTTACGGTTTTTAAAGGGGCACTCTTTCTATTGAGAATGGGGATCCTGTCTCTCTTTAGACATTTTCCTTTCAAGAATTTTAGACTGCCAGCCTGGCCAACATGGTGAAACCTCATCTCTACTAAAAATACAAAAAACTAGCTGGACGTGGTGACACACATCTGTAATCCTGGCTACTCGGGAGGCTGAGGCAGGAGAATTGCTTGAACCTGGGTAGTGGAGGTTGCAGTGAGCCAAGATGGTACCACTGCACTCCAGCCTGGGCGACAGAGTGAGACTTGGTCAGAAAAAAAAAAAAAAAAGAACTTTAGACCGGCTATGGGAGATATGCTGTTTATCTCTGAATGTTTTTGCTGCCTATAATGCTTTTCTGTGACAGAGTTTGGCTTAAAGGTAGCACAGCATCTCTCTCTATGTTAGATTAAACACTTGGGTTAAAGTTTGGAAAGCCTCTGTATACTTATCAGGGTCATCAGAAAATCTGCCCAAGCTGCCCAAGTGTCCCTTTATTTCCCTAAGGTCCTGTAATGAGAAGGGAGCTTGTATCCTAGTGGTACCCCTTCCATCTGGCATTTCTTGTAGGGGTAGGGTGAAACTGGGGCAATGGGGAGTTTCAGAGATGGTGGAGCTAGAGGAGCTGATGGCACAATTGGAGGGGTCCCTGGATAAGGGAAACTGGAAGGACTGGGGCACTTAGAAGCCACCTCCAATGGTTCCTCTAAAACCTGCTCTTCTGACTTAGGGGAACTACTCTCCACAGACTTGCCTGATATGATTGCTAAGAGGGCTGAGTCAATTGTGCAATACTTGCAAAGGTCTGGGTTGTCTCGCAGGGCAGAGAAAGCCTGTACATAGGGGACCTTGGAGCATTTGCCCTTCTGTTTACAGAAAAGATCTAATTGTTGAATAAGATTAAAGTCAAGGCTTCATTTGGCTGACTGGGTCTGTTCATTCTTGAGATGGTAAGAAGGGGATGCCCTTGGGTGAAAGAAAATGAGTTTTGGGGTCAAAGGAGTTCAAAATGCACTACAGAGGAGTGCAGGCTGAAGATAGCTTGCTACCCATCCTAGAAAAGAGACATTTTCTAGAGTCTTCTCAAAGAGAAGAGGCATTCCTCAGTCTCCTTGTTCTTTTTGGTATGACCCAAGGTAGAGGGGAAGACAGTGGGAGCGTCCCCCTGACTGTTCTCCCTCCTTGGTCACTGGGTCCCAGCACTGTGTGTGCCACCCAGTGGTTGCAGGTATGATCCTCAAACCATGGTCCCAGAGGAGCTAAATAATGGGGATAGTCACACATACCCATATAGCCTTAGTCCCCTGCCTGGTGATTGTCCTTTGATCTCCCAGACTTGTGTGACCTGTGTGGCTCCTTGATGGATGCGTCTTGGGAGAGATTATGTAACAGTTGCATTTGAGCAAGGCCTTTTAATGGAGGGAGTGTACTGGACTGAGCTTTATACTCTGCTATTATGGACCGGACTAGAGAATTTATTCTTAGGTGGTGGTTCTAGTTAACTTCCAGACATAAAATCCCCTTTCTATTTAGATGCCATTCTAGTTGTAGGCAGAATAGGTGTCTCAAGAGAACATAAGGGTCAATTGTGGCCTTCCTGTTAATGGAGAGTATTGAGACTAAAATTTGGTTTTGGAGGACATTTTTCTCCTCACTCCTGAAAGCAGAGATCTCCTGCTTGCAGAGGGGGCATAACGTTTGGTCTCTAGCAGATGTGAAAAAGAGAAGAACTGGAAAACTAGAGGCGTTTGGCAAAGAGCATACAGGTCACCCAGGGAGAGGATTCTCATTCCACTAGGTGGCTATGTAAGCCTCGAAATACCAGGCAGTAACTTTGCCTCCATATGCCCTCTAAACAAAGGATAGAGAGTGAAGTCTGACATGTGGCAAGTTGTTCCCATAGCATACCTCCTAGCAGGAGAAAGTTAATTTGTCTCATAGAGGGGCTATCCAGTCTGACTGGGCAGTATTAGTTCCTCATGTGGGAAAGGAAACAGCCTGGATGGAAAGAGAGATGTTCACTGGCGGCGTGTGACCTCCTACCCAACCCCAGGAAGTGCTGTCATTAGGAGTTAAGTAGTCTTTGAGATGTAGATTATGAAGTCCTCCTGTCTGTAGAAAGTCACAAAAACAGCAATTCTTTGACCTGCATTCCTGGTTGCTAAGGTGCTTGCTAAACTTGCCTAATTGAGTTACTTCCCCAGGATGTAAAAACCCCTGCAGCAATGCATACAGAGAGAGCATAAGAGACACAGTGACTGTGGAAAGGAAAGGAGAAAACTAAGGTTTACATAGGAAAGCTTGGTGATCCTATGGCCAACACCTGGTTGGGCAATCGAAGGCTGGGGTCAGTCCAGGAGTAACCATGGTCAGAAATTCTCAGTTGCTCCAGGACCTCTTCCAGCCCTGTGCAACAGCAAAGTTCTCTGTGACAGAAAACTGGTTTGGACAGAGCCAACATTCCCAGCACCCTGAGGGCACTGGGGATGGACAAGTCCTCCCCTGCAAGCCTCACATTTGAGTCTTTAAGACCAGCAGCTAGCCCTTGTGGCTCATTAATCAGCAGACAGATGCCTCGTTTTTTGATAGTTCTTTGAGAGAATAAAAACTGAGGATGAGAAGCCTCGGAAGTGAAAGTAGAGAGTCTGCTACCTTACCCTCCTGATGAATTCACTTTCAAAGCCTGGGTGAGCCCCCAAAAAGCAGCAGCCTCATTATCTGGGGTAAATACCAAGGTTCTTGGTCTCATGGCCAAGGAAATTGAGGTTGCAGACAAACCCACACAGAAACTGGAGCAAGAGTTTAATAGGCAAAAGGAAAGAACAGCTGTCAGAGAGGGGTCCCCAGCGGGTTTCCAGTAAAAATGTCACGGTTTTTATACATGGGCTAGTGAGGAAGGGGGCATCTTATCTTCCTAGGGCCTGAAGCTTTCGTTGGGACCAGGTGTGCTATCTGCATAGAGCAGTTTCTATCAACCTTTACCCAATTCCTTGATCACTTAGGCAGACTCTTAATCTGTTACTGTGTGCTGCTTTGTGTCACTTATTTGGGAGGGAGAGTTTCCTGTGTTCCCAGACATTTTCTTGCAGCTGCAGACATCTCCCACCAACATCCACTTCTGGCTTCCCTATCTTAGTGTGCCTAAAGGAAAGGAGTGCGCTTATTAAGGCCCACTGTTTTTACTGGGGCCCACTGTATGAGTGCGAAGTTTGGTGTTACCCAGGAGACTCACCCCCTCCTTCTGTGCCCGAGTTGCTTATCTGTGTTTTACAGCCTGATCTTCTTACCTGTCCATGGGCAGCCTGAGTTTTTCCTAAGGTTGTTTTATTTTTTGCCTATTGCTGTGTGACTTTTCAGGCAGGCTGCTTCTGCAGTCTGAATTTTTCCAATCATTTTTCCTTTCCTTCTCCCTCAAAAACACATTAGGTAAGCTTCATTCAGGCATGAATTACAGTGCTATTGCCTGTTAGTTCAATGTTAATGAACCAACAATATATATTAAATGAAGTACGATTAAATAGAAATACACAAAATTATGTATTGATCAATTGTTTAAAATGCTATGAACAGAGCCTTGCAGGAACCTAACTCTGTATTTCCCCAAGGAGCAATGATTAGTAACTAAAGTGTGGGAAACTTATAGAACATAACTACCATGAATAATGAGAACTGACTGTTCCTTAGTCTACAACCAGATTATAAATATCTTGAAGAATCCCTCATTCATGTTTTGTGTAACATGTAGTGCACTGTAGTGCAACATGTAGTACAGTTAAATTCATTCATTGACATTTTCTAAAAATTATTCCTTGATACCAGTGAATAATTGTTTTCAGATTTACATGCCTTTACAGATATGTTTATTAGACACAAAGAGGGTTCATAGATGACCTATGTCAAAGGATACAACATCCAGACATACTTTCAAGAACAACAGATTTAGAAATGCTTTGAAATAAATGACAACCACAGATATAAAAAAGTGCTTTTTAATTTTTAGCCAGAATGATCAAGTTGATGTAGTTTTCTTACTGGAATACTCATAATAATGTCTGTCTACATGCCTCAAGCAATATTATTATTTAATAAACCATGGCAGGGAAGTTGTAATTTATGTAAAATTTACAATTATTCTTTAAACTACTTTTATAAAATTATAAATTGATAATAATCCCCACAAATTGAAGTCAAATAATTTTACTACTACTTGAAATTAAAGTACAGTTGTTTATACAACAATGAATAAGGACAAGATATCAAACTGAAAATTAAAAAATAAACAGAAGAAATGTAAACAGTTATAAAATATCAATATTTATAAATGTTGCTTAGAGGAAGGCTATTCAAAGCATGACCCATTAACTATTTGTGAGCTGTCCAGAATGAAAGAGGCTTGTGCCAGAATGAAAATCAATTACATCACTAATCATACTGGCTCAGTTGACTTTTTAAAAATAACAAGACGTCTTTAATAAAGGAAGCAATGTGTTGATTTATATTCTGGCACAAGTACCTTATCTCATTACTGACTAGAGCAGGGGTCCCCAACCCCCAGGCCATGATTGGCCTGCACAGAAAGTGGGGGGCGGGGGGGCAGTGCCAAGCATTACCGCCTGAGCTCAGCTTCCTGTTAGATTAGCCACGGCATTAGATTCTCAAAGGAGCTCGAATCATATTGTGAACCGCACATGCAAGGGATCTAGGTTGCATGCTCCTTACAAGAATCTAATGATAAATGTAATGCACTTTAATCATCTTGAAACCATCCCCCTATCCCCCCAGTCCTGTGGAAAAATTGTCTTCCACAAAACCTGTCCCTAGTGCCAAAAAGGTTGGGGATTGCTGGACTAGAGAACAGTTAACGGCTTACTTCCTTTAAAGTGCCATTACAATTTCACTGCTCAGAGCTAGGTTTTTTACTGTAGGGAAAATAATTAAAATGACAATTGTAATTGCCATGTATATATCATCTATTTAAAAATTCTATCTATTTAGGGATCCTACCCAAAAAGCAAATTAAACTTTAAAATATCACAATATAACACTTATCTTTGCATGTGTTCAAGTGTTACTGACATCTGTCCACTCATAGGGGCTCTCTAGATTCCTACTTCAGAGAAATACATTATGCTTTTCAATCTTGGGAGAAAAAGAGTAAGAACTGAATCATTTGCTAAAAAACTCTTAAATGATTGGTTTATTTTCATATTTCAATCAATAAAATTATTTAAATTCACACCTTTGTAAAAACACTGGATTTTTATATTCTTTGTGCAACCACTAGTTGCTTTTCTACTATAAAACTTAATATTAGGAAAAAAGGCATGGAAATTTACAACTCTGTATTCTACTAATTAAAGGTAGATGTAAACTATTTTAAGATTTTCAGAGAAAGAGAAAGTTGGTATAAAGTGTCTTTTTACAAATGAGCTTATAATTTAAAATTCAAATATTTCTTGATTTTTGGGGGGATGGCATAATTCCTCTAAAAATTAAAAATACAATATGGTCTTCAGAAACATAATCATTTCCTCATTATCCAATGACTTACTAAGCTTTACTTGCATTATCTTAATACCAAAGGCAAGTAAATGGACAATCAACAATTTAGAAACAACTCATCAGTTTTAGATATACAAGGGCTCAATTTAGATTATACGATGTCTGGTTTGTTGGACCAACAAACTACTTAAAGAATTTAAATGTCATAAGAAGAGAATATAAAGTCGTATAAAGAATATAAATGTCATAATTTATATGTCATAAGAAGAGAGCTCCTGGGCGGGCGCGCTGGCTCACGCCTGTAATCCCAGCACATTGGGAGACCGAGGTGGGTGGATCACTTGAAGTCAGGAGTTTGTAACCAGCCTGGACAACATGGTGAAACCCCATCTCTACTAAAAATACAAAAATAGCTGGGCATGGTGGCATGTGCCTGTAATCCCAGCTACTCAGGAGGCTGAGACAGGAGAATTGCTCAAACCTGGGAGGCGGAGGTTGCCGTGAGCTGAGATCATGCCACTGCACTCCAACCTGAGCGACAGAGCGAAACTCCATCTCAAAAACAACAACAACAACAACAACAACAAACAAAACTCCTTTGGTACCTGAGTTGAGCACAATATACCACAGCAAAGAATCTTGACAACTGCCTAAAGAATGTATTGTATCTATCTATAGATATATACATACACCTATACATACACACATGTGCACACATACACAAGTAGAAAAAACTTTTCCTTAACAAATGCCAAAGATGTTAAAGAAATTCACCATGTGGTCAAATAAAGTGACCTGACAGTTATTCAAAACAGTTTTAAGTTATTATTAAAGAATTTGGAAACTTACCAAAATTTTGAGAAGTTAAAGGTCTAAAGGGGGAACACCACGTTGTTGTTGCTGTTTGTCAAAATATTTCTTTTGATACAGCAACACGGTCATGAGATCACAGTTAACATGATAACAGACCAATATAACAGTCATCAGGTGAAAATTCATAAAAGATTACCCAAAAAGGACTAAGTTTCCCCATCATTAGGGCTGGATATAGTCTCTAGCCATAAGCAAACATTTTGCTCTCCCTAGTCTCTTTCTTGCATTTGTCCCAGCAAAAGACCACAATGAGGGGCCACTCTGCAGATGGCTTTAAGCTGAGCCTCCTCACTCACTAGGAATTTCACACAAGAACTTCAGACGAGCCTAATGTCATGTTTTATGATCACATCAGTCTTGCTACTGCTGACTCGGGCACTGTGTTAATAGACCTACCGGTGCTGTAATTTTTTAAGCATACTTTTAGAACTCTGAATGACTGACTTGTATTCTAAGATACAGAAGACATCTAAAATTCAGTAAGCTGTCTGAGTGTGTCAACATTTTCTTCTATATTCAATTAATAAATATGTTTGCCTAAAAATAGAGAATATTTAACTTTACCTAAGTATCTTCTACCTAGAAATTCTGGAGGATTAAAAAACTCTACACTTGCATACCAAATATCTCCATCCAGACCTTATCAGATCTCAAGTAGGCTGGGAGGAGGAAAAAGACATTTGCGTTAAAATGAAGCCATGTTACTCTTTTCTCTGCTCCAACTTGTAAAGAATATCCCTGATCAGGTTTCTAACTACCTCTTTGCTCTGGTTAAAGGATCTCTCTCATATAACAGACCATAGAGAATCAAAATCTTATGCAGTTTCAAAATATTTGTAATTGAAAAACATTTTCAACTGTAAAATGTCTCTTGAGCATCTATAAAGTAGAAATTACTTTGGCTTAAACTTCATACTGCTTTCCTAAACAAATTATGTTGATAAGGCATGGTATAAGAGTCACCTTAGAGAGAGAACCCCTTAAAGTCCAATGTCTTGTGTTCAGTTTATACCAACCATAATAAAACTCAAGCCACTTTTTTTGTTGATATGCAAAACATTGTGATAAGTTCATTTGAACTTATTTCATTAACATGTAAACTCACATACATGTACAATTTTACTTTTTGTCATATATTTAAATATTTTCTTATCTGCAGAGCTATCTCAGGATATGAAATCATAACATGCTAGCAACTAGTAATTTAACATTAAAACACTCCCTAAATTATTCTATGCAAAAGTGCATTTACAATATAAACATGTCATATATGAAGCTACAAACCATAATCTCACTGGAGTGGACATAAAATTTCAAATTCAGTCCAAATGAGTCAAAGAAAAAAGTGCTAACACAGCAAATCTGAAACAAGTTCATGGGGATTGGGTAATGAGTCATCGAAACGAAATCTTTTGGAAACCATGCTGCTATCCTCTGGGATATTCTCTTTGTCTTCTCTATCACCACAGGTTCCATTACAGGAGGATTTAGAAGTCTTGTCTTCAGAGGACCTTATAGAATGATCCTGAATTTGAGAGGAACTGGAAGTTTCTTCAGGGTGAAACAAGTTTTCAAAGTCCCACTGCTGTAGCCAAGAATGAGAAAGGCATATCTCTGCTGTTGGTCTTTTCCTTTGAAAGAAAGCAGAAAGGGAAAATTGAGAATTAAAAATCAAGTTGAAAATGTCTTCAGTTGGATAGATTATAGACATATTTTTTACTTATTGTGAAAATAAAACATACTCATAATATAAAATCCAAATAGTACAGAAGAGAATAATAATGATAATAGCAGCTAACTTTTACTGAATGCTTAGTTATATGCCAGGGACTATTCTATATGCTTCAAATACTTATTCAACAATCACAAGAAACTAACGAAATGGGTACTATTATTCCCCTCATTTAACAAATATGCAAAGTAGGGTACCAGGAGGCTTGAAATTTATCCCAAATCTCCTAACTTGTAAATGGTTAAGTGGAACTTTGACTCTAGCGTCTGTGCTTTTAAGCATTACACCATATTATCTCTCATGAAGGTAAAAAGTAAAATTATTTTGTTTTTTCATTCCCCCATCCCACCTCCAGATATTTTTTCTACATATATGTGCATATACATACACACAAACATATACACACACATATATACATACACACACACACAGACGGCTTCACATACTCCGTTTCTGCAATTGGCTTTCTTCACTAGCTCAATAATGCATTTCAAGCACATTTTCACATCAGTACAGAGTTAACATATTTATTAACAGCTGTATTATTTAGTACTCTTCCATATGGATACACCATAATTTATTTAACCAGATGCCATTGAAGCTTCCAGCATTTTGCTATCATAAATATGCTGCAATGAATATTGAGAAAATGTTTTTTGGGAGCTTCTCTAATTATTTTCATAGGATGAGTTACTAGTAAAGTTACTGGGTCTTTATATTTTGAAAGATGGTGCTTAACTGCCCTCCAAATAATTTTTTTTTTTTTTTTTTGCAATGGAGTCTCACTCTGTCACCCAGGCTGGAGTGCAGTGGTGCGATTTCAGCTCACTGCAACACCTGCCTTCCAGATTCAAGCAATTCTCCTGCCTCAGACTCCTGAGTAGCTGGAACTATAGGCGCACGCCACCATGCCCAGCTAACATTTTGTATTTTTAGTAGAGATGGGGTTTCACCATATTGGCCAGGCTGGTCTCGAACTCCTGACCTCATAATCTGGCCACTGTGGCCTCCCAAAGTGCTGGGAATAGAGGCATGAGCCACCATGCCCAGCTGACTCGCTTCTTTTGTAAGGCTGTCAAAGGGCATCCAATCCTTCAAGATTTCACAATCAGTAAATGATACTTGTTATGTAAGTAAAATTATTTAACTATAAATCATTTACAATAAAGTCTTATAACCAGCCATGTGTACTGTAAATTTCTATGTCTGATTATTTTAGGTAATTTCAGAGATTAGTAGTGGGTTGTGAGAGAAATAAATCTTTTCTTCACTTCAAAATCCCATTGTATATTTCGTATCTGAAGTTATGTATTTGTTAATGATTGCTCATACCACCTCTCTCTTCATTTTACCTAGAACTTGAGCATACTTCTAGTAATTTTATACTATTTTAGAATACACTTTTCTTGATAGGCATATATTATTTATTTTGTAATAGTATTTAAACAAATCTGTAATCATATTTAAACAAATTATTACTTACTCTGGATTTTTTACTAAAAGGCTCTGAATAAAATCTGTGGCCAGCTGTGAAACTGATGAAAAAGTTTCTTCTGAATAATCAACATTAACTTGAGAAATATTGAGGTATGTTTCTTGATTATCTTCTCCCACAAACGGTGATGTGTGAGTTAACAACATATATGCGATTATACCAATATTCCTGAAAAACAAGGGAAGGGAACTTAAAATGTATATTAATTTTTAAACATTTATATAAAGTATAATCGACATTCAACATACTCCTCTCCTCAAAACTGGTACGGTTAAACTACAGACTTACATTGCTTTTCAAAGTTCCTATATTATCAAAACTAAAATAATGATCTCAAAGTGTGCCTCACAGAAAGAGAATACAAGGGAATGCACGTGTTATATAAATACAATGTATTCAATAAATATTATTATTGCTACCATCTATCCTTCACACAGATACCTGCTGTGGAATACACAAAGCTGCTACAGCATTTCCTAAATGGTTTCCAATGGCAAAGTAATGACTTGTGAGATGTAAAGAGAGGTTCTGCGCAAATAGAGGCTGCAAGTTTGGCGAAGCACAAAGCTGGGCAGGCAAATTTTTTCACTGTAAACATTTTAAAATCTGTAAATATGTTAATGGCAAGTCTGGTGCCCAGGAGCCAGAAAAAGACAATATACTACATGTTTCACCAACTTATTTAGCCATATCATCTTTTTTCCTGGGCAAATGCATGAGCAGTTCCACAGAACACAGAAAAGGTCTAAACCTTCCACCTGGTCTGTGGAGTCAGTCCCCTTTGTGGTCTCAACTGAAGTTCCAGTATCAGTTCTGATTCTATTCCCTATCATATTCTCTCTTTGCTAGCCACAAAAACTCACAATTTCCCAGAGATGTACTTGCATAAAAGTACATTTTTGGGTGGGCCTGACCTCATTATTCTGCTTAACAAATACCTTCTTCTAGCTTTTTTTTTTTTTTGGTCACCCAGGCTGGAGTACAATAGCATGATCTCGGCTCACTGCAACCTCTGCCTCCCCAGTTCAATTGATTCTCCTGCCTCAGCCTCCTGAGTAGCTGGGATTACAGATACACGCCACCACGTCTGGCTAATTTTCATATTTTTAGTAGAGATGGGGCTTTGCTATGTTGGCCGGACTGGTCTCGAACTCCTGACCTGATGATCTGCCTGCCTTGGCCTCCCAAAGTGCTGGGATTACAGGTGTTAAATCACCACTCCTGGCCAACTCTTTTAGACTGAGATCAGATGTCTCCCTTCATGAGGTGGAGCCCAGCAATGGACTGTCTGCTGCTGCTTCTATGCTTATTAAGCATTTCACCTTTATCCTAAAACACGTAGCACTGTACTGCAGTTATTTTGTTCTTTTACTCAACTGAGTTTCCATCACAGAGAGAGATTTTCCTATTTATTTCCATACTTTTGGCTCAGAACTTAAGTATTATTTAAAAAGAATGGATACGTAAATATTTTCCTGTAGCATAATAATGATATTCAAATAAAATCTTTTGAAGAAAGCCTTATTATTTACTTTTGGAGTCAAAGAATCTCAGAATATACATTTCCCAACTTTCCATAAAGAAGTATTTAGGTAACTAACAAAATCTTACCACATATCTGTTGCTGTGGTAATGGGATCATAGTTCAGGATTTCTGGAGCTGAAAGAGAAGATAAAATTTAAATTCAATACTGACAAATTTTAAAACAAGAAAATCACTTTATATTACATTATAACTGGGACCAGGCATGATGGCTCATGCCTATAATCTCAGCACTTTGAGAGGCCAAGGCAGGTGGATCACCTGAGGTCACAGTCAAGACCAGCCTGGCTAACATGGTGAAACCTTGCTTCTACTCAAAATACAAAAATTAACCAGGTGTGATGGCACATGCCTGTAATCTCAGCTATTCAGGAGGCTGAGGCAGGAGAATCCCTTGAACCCGGAAGGCACAGGTTGCAGTAAGCTGAGATCCCACCACTGCACTCTAGCCTGGGCAACAGAGTGAGACTCCATCTCGGGGGGAAAAAAAATTATAACTGGATTTAATTTTGGAAAGTCTAGTGACATAAGATGATAGAAATTTAACACAGTATTAATTATCTTGTGATTGGACATTTAAACATCCCTAATATTGAGTAAATTATATGATCAGATGGTTCAAAAACACGGATAATATTCTTAGAGTAACTAGTTAAACTCATTAAGTTTAATCTCAGAAAAAACAATTATAAAAAAGTAAAATGTTAGAAGCTAGAATTTTTTAAAAAATTTAGTTTTATTACTTTGGAATTAATTTGCATTATTTTATTAGACTAATTTAGGTTTTTCTTTTGGGGTAATAGAATCATGTGCATCTGCAATGACATTATGAGCAAATTTTGCTGCTCAGAAATGCTAGATTTTTTTTTTTCTTTTTTGAGACGGAGTTTCGCTCTTATTGCCCAGGCTAGAGTACAAATGGCATGATCTCAGCTCACTGCAACCTCCGCCTCTTGGATTCAAGCGATTCTCCTGCCTCAGCTCCCCAAGTAGGTGGGACTACAGACATGCGCCACCATGCCTGGCTAATTTTGTATTTTTAGTAGAGACAGGGTTTCAACATGTTGGTCAGGCTGGTCTCGAACTCCTGACTTCAAGTGATCCACTCACCTTGGCCTCCCAAAGTGCTGGGATTATAGGTGTGAGCCACCGTACCTGGCCAGAAATGCTAGATTTTCAAGTGGATTAAACATTCCTCTTAAATTATCAAGGACCTAATTTCCAAAGTGATTAATTTTCTGCTGTCTTCACTTGCCAAAAAAAGTGCAAAATAAATTCTCTATGCTTTCTAAACATTACCATATTATTTCAAATTAGTAGAGCTCAAACTAGGATTTATGAGTGAAAAATAAGTTTGTTTTATAATACGGTTTCATAATTTCTCCACAGAGAAACTGTTTCCTAAAGCCTAACATTTTTATTAATAAAGCCTTTAAATCGTATACAGTCAGCTTCTGTTAAACCACCTACAACATTTTCACATACGTCTGTGAGCTGTGTTACCAATAATTACATTCATTTATTCTAGGACCCCAGTTAGCATTCAAAAGTTAGTAATTTTCTCTGTTTTTTATTTTTGGAAAAGACAGCTGCCTAGCTGAGTCACATCTGTTCTGTTTAACTGTATCTTTTCAATGTCCACAGGGGGACGTCAGTATGAACAACAAACAAAAAAAGGTAAAAAGATTGTAAGTTAAAATACTTCAAATTTATATGCTGCTTCATACAACTTAAAAACTTTTCATATGCATAATCTAATTTGTTGATTTCATACAATATACCCAGATTACCTAATCAAAGGTTCTTCTTGGCACTCTTCTTCAAAACCCTACTTTCACAATCCTATGCAAAACCTTGTATTTTAAAGCAGCAGCAATAAAAATGGGGAGGCCGGCTAACAATTCCTATAAGTTTAAACTGAAGATATCTGTATTGCAAACAGCTCTGGAATTGGGACCAGAGAGAAATAGAAGTGAGATCTAGCCAACAGCCAGGCTTCAAAGACAATCATGGGCCACTTGACTGTTGCATTTTTTCTTTTTCCATTTTTCTCTTTTTCCCTAACTTCCCTCTTACTCATTTCTTTTTTCCTTATGTACAAAGCCTTTATACACAAATGTTCAACTTGTACACTTACATATTCAGTGTCCCCTGAATTGCTGTACATGTTTCATACTTTTATTCAATATATTTCATTTAAATGTGTCGTAACCAAGTTTTAATGTATCAAAATACTTGAACCAATTAAATCCTATTAACTGAATCGAATTACATGCTCTAAAATATAGTTCTACAGAGGTATCATTTACTTAATAAATTTCAAAATGGCATAGAAATAAAAGGAAATTCTTACCTAAATATTCTGGTGTTCCCATGATTTCCCGAAGTTCACACGCATTCCCTATTTTTCGAGACATTCCAAAATCTACTATTTTAATGTCGCCGAGAGGGTATATGCTGCTCAGTAATATATTCTGTGGCTAAATAAAGTACAACAAAAACATGATAAGTAATATACAATAAAAGCATACTAGTCTCAGATGGGAAGTATATTAAGTGGAATCATCACTTGAGTCATGAGTCAATATAATTTGAGTATATTGAGTCATGCATCAAACATTTACTGACTTACTACTTCAGAGGAGCTATTATTCAATGATGCATAAAGCCAAAACCACACCCAAAAAGGATTCTAGGTTTGAAGGAAAAAGAAGTTACATGGAAAGATTAAGATATAGAATACTCAGTAATAAAAAGACTACCTCATTCTGTCAATAAGAAATTCCAAGAAGGCTTTGCAGTACAGATGATGCTTAAGCTGAGAAAGAGTATGCTGGTTAGAAAGGTGCTCTGGGTAGCTGCGTGCAGTTAAACATGTGAGGTGCATGGCTATTACACCCATTTTACAGTAGAAACAAGTACAATTAGGTTAACAAACTTGAATATGAGTAAGAATCTTCATTCTTAGCCAATACCATCCTGTATTGTAGCTTCATGCAGAATACTTGGGGCCAGAATGCAAATAAATAAATAAATTCTAAAGAATTGAAAAAAAAAAAAAAAAAAAAAGAACAGAAAGGTGCTCTAGGGAGCAGCACTAAAGAAGGCATGAAGGAATGAGCATGCAAACATTTCCAGAAACGAAAAATGGTTCAGTACAATGTGATGATTCTGGATGAGCCGGGTCTGACGGTTCCCTGGCTTTAGCTTAGACAGTAAGAGGCATAGTATACCTCATCCATTGCGTCCTAGAACCACGTGACTTTGCTTTACTACTATCGCAGGCCCACAGCCTATTACAAAGTTCCCTGCTGCTGTCATAACCCGTACCTTTGACAAGGCGCTGCTCCCAAAATCTGTGCAAAGAATTATAACAGTCACTTAACTTTGGGACAATCTCATGCTTGTTTATTATTAAAGCACAGAGCCTATTACAGGAGAAAAGGTAAAGGTAATTAGTTCTGTTGTTGTCAATTACAGGTTTATATGCCATCCCGGACTTCAAGTGCTATGCGATGCTATGTAATGTACTTGGGTTGATGTTAGCAGGAAAATGACCCAACAGGAAGCTGGTGGGAGCATGATTATCTTGGCATTTACTATGTTGCTTCTTTTCCAATATTTTATCAGTTGGGGAAATAGCAGGGATACTAGATGGTAAATACTGTCCCCCTGGCTCCATAGTGGGGCCCAAAACAGAACTACAGGGTTTTATCTTTTGAAGAAGCGGTAAGAGGGTTTGGAAATTAAGAGAGAGGTCTGGGCTATAGGTGGAGATTTTTGAATTATTATTATTATTAAAGTGGTAGTAGAAGCCAAAGGATCGTGCAAGGAGACCACATAAAAATAGAAGAATCTAATGCTTAAGAAATGAGAGACAGACTGATTCAGATCTTAAGGTCCTTGTGTGGCTATGGAGGAAGGATAAGGAGAAAGGATAACAACATGAGAGACGGAGAAGGAGAAAAGGATAACATGACAGATGGAGATCAGAGAATAGAGGTTCGGGGCTTGGGTAAACAGCCTGAATGATCATCTGGAAGGAGCCAAAAGACTGAAAATCTCAAGACAAAAATGAATGAAAGTAATAGCAGCAAATGAATAAGGATTAGCAGGATTTATTTTCAGGGATGGAGATTACATAATTGAGCATTTCAGAGATAGACGGCATTTTAAAATAAGAAGGTCCAGGATGTGGTTGCAAGAGTGGGATGGAATGGAATAATTCCATCTAATGGAGGATTAGAACACAGGAATGATGCATTTTAAGAGTCCAGTAAATTGAGCTGCTCACACATGCAGTCTTCTCCTTTCTCCCAATATAAAATTAAGGCCATGTAGCACACAGGTAAGCAAACAGCACACCAGTGCAGTCTAGACAACCAGGAACCAACCATTGTTTCCTGTTAATACCAGTGTGCAATTATGCATACTAAGAGCAGAAGAACAACACAGATGTTGCATTACTTTAAATCACATGTTACGTTACCTTTAAATCGAGGTGTACAATGTTATTCTGATGTAGATAATAAACTCCTTCAAGTATTTGTTTGATGAGTCTGATAACATCATTTTCAGAAACCATTTCAGCCAACTCAGGTAAACATAGGTTGAAAATTTCTCCACCTGCAGCACTGAAATAAAATTCAAAGAACAGAGACTTGAAAATTCATTCACCTAAACACTTTTAAATATTTTGTACCTGTTAAGTAAAAGACATACAACTATATAAATGTTAATACACTACACTTAAAGACAGGGCAGAGAAGTGAGAGATCTTTAAGAAAAAAATAAGTGACGATGGCTGGGCGCAGTGGCTCATGCCTGTAATCCCAGCACTTTGGGAGACTGAGACAGGTGGATCACTAAAGGTTGGAAGTTCGAGACCAGCATGGCCAACATGGTGAAATATCTCTACTAAAAGCACAAAAATTAGCCAGGCGTGGTGGCAGGTGCCTGTAATCTTAGCTACTTGGGAAGCTGAGGCAGGAGAATCACTTGAACCTGGGAGGCAAAGGTTGCAGTGAGCCGAGATGGCACCACTGCACTCCAGCCTGAACTACAGAGCAATACTCTGTCTCAAAACAGAAAAGAAAAGAAAAGAAAAGAAAAGAAGTGATGTGACTTCTTTTTCAAATTCTGGGTACTAATACTTGAATATTAATAAATAAAACTGAATTGCTTTATGATCCAATAATGTTGCAGCCTGCCTTCACTGCAATAAAGATTTAAAAAAGTAGCTCTTTATGCTCTTCTCATATATATACATCTATATATATTCATACATATATATGTTTTCATATACATGAATTCTTAGATACATATCATCTATTTTGAGCCTCATGACAAACATGTGAGGTACATGGTTATTACACTCATTTTACATTAGAAACAAGTATAATTAGGTTAACGAATGTGAATATGAGTAAGAATCTTCATTCTTAGCCAATACCATCCTGTATTGTAGCTTCATGCAGAATACCTGGGACCAGAATGCAAATAAATAAATAAATAAATAAATAAATAAATAAATAAATAACAAAGAACTGAAATTTAAAGAATACTGAAAAAGGCACAGTGAAAAATTCCTAGGTTTGGAATGAATTATCGAAACATAAATCCTAACTCTTCTATTTACCTGCAATAAATACAACTTAGGGTCAGTTACTTATGGTCATCCATAAAGCAGAAATATCAATAAAATCAACAGATTTTTTTTTGGGGGGGATTAAGTCTAAATAAGATAAAATTGGTCAGTCAGATCATGCAAAAACATTTATACAGTTATTCATCAAATTTGTAAGGTATATTTGGGAATACGCAAGTATATTCTATTTGAAAAACAGGAACTCACTCTAGAAAATACTATTACTATATTTTTACTTCTTTGGTTCACTGCTACAACCACATCAAGAACAGTATCTAGCATGCACTGCAGTAGGTGGTCAGTAATGTTTGTTGAATGAATGAATGATGGAATGGGTGGTGATTCTTTAGAGGGGTTGAAACTGGGGATTCAGAAGTCTCAGTGACTGCCAAGAGGAAGAAATATGTCATAAGTGTTGGGAACCATAAGAAGAAAAAATAATGGTGGGCTCAAATTTGAGTCCCAAGTTGAAAGTCACAAGGACTGACATTCACACTGCAGATATAATTTGCAATTGAGCAATCTAAACACAGTAAGCCAGTTAGAAGCCACAAAGATTTGCTGCTTTACACTTTCTGACTTTGCAGAAAATAAACTGTAGGACAGCTTATAGGGAATACACATGAAAGCTCCAATCACATATATGTCACTTTAACCCCATTACACCCACCAAAACTCGTAAATTCATGAGATATACATACATACATACATACATATATATATGGTTTTTTTTTTCGAGACAGAGTCTCATTCTGTTGCCAGGCGGGAGTGCAGTGGCGCCATCTCAGCTCACTGCAACCTCCGCCTCCTGGGTTCAGGAGATTCTCCTGCCTTAGCCTCCCAAGTAGCTGCGACTACGGGCACATGCCACCATGCCCAGCTAATTTTTGTATTTTTAGTAGAGAGGGGGTTTCACCATGTTGGCCAGGATGGTCTTGATCTCTTGACCTCATCTTGATCTGCCCATCTTGGCCTCCCAAAGTGTTGGGATTACAGGAGTGAGCCATCGTGCCTGGCTGAGACATTAATTTTAATATCTGCCTCAACATATCATGATAAAGATAATCTGAGTAATGAAAAGTGTAGTTTGCTGTTAAATTTACAGTAGTGAACTCCAAAATAAGGTATAGAAAGACGATTTTGGGAATTCACATTTTTTTAATCCAAAAAAAGAAATAATCTTCGAGAATAATTAATATACAGACTGCCTAGAAGCCCTTGGTCTGCATGTCAGAGTGGGAACCCAGGCACAGACTGGCAGTGACATCATCACTCCTTCCCTTTCCAGTTATATTGTTTAGTTTCAATGATACAAATCCTCTCAAAATAGAAAGTGGTCTAAATACATTCCTGCAAAGACACTCAAAATAATATTACAAATAATATTATATTAGGTAATAGTACTAATGCAATCATAAGCAAAGATGAAAATGAAGAAAGAACCCTTTAGATTCTCTTAGAATATGTTTTTTGTTATGTACTTTATAAGATATAAATACTAATAATCTAGTCCTATCTTATAAAAATCAGACCAAATAACTTGAAATGATTAGAAAACAGTATAAAATACGAATTTACATATCTACACCCCCTAAATATATAAAAAATAGATGTGTATTCTTCATATGTACAGCAACATAAATTGTTTAGGTAAGAAATTTAATCTTGAATACTTTATGATTATTTACCAACCTTTTATATTACAAATTCGCTAAAGTTACTTCAATAACCAGAACACTCCTCCAATTCTAAACTTAAAAACAAAATACAAGAAAGTAAAGTGAAAGTAAGGAAAGCGATTCCCAGTGCCTAGGAATAGACAGGATAGCACGGAGCATACAGGAGTGCCTACTGAAATCAAGACTGCCCGGGTTTCATTCTAGCTCTGTCACTAACCAGGCTAGGTGAACTGGGACAAAATGTGCCTCTGTTTCTTCTACTGTAATGTGAATAATATAATAGCTCCTACTTCGTGGTCTAAGAATTAAATTGGCTAATCCACATAAAGTATTGAGCACAAAAGATCCCAGAAGAATCAAAGCAGATCATTCCAATAAATACTTATCACAGTGTCTGACACATGGTAAATATTCAATACACAGCAGTTTTTTTTCTTTTCTTTTCTTTTTTAGACTGAGTCTCGCTCTATTGCCCAGGCTGAGTGCAGTAGCACAATCTTGACTCACCACAACCTCCGCCTCCTGGGTTCAAGAGATTCTCCTGTCTCAGCCTTCCAAGTGGCTAGGACTCCAGGTGCATGGTACCACACCTGGCTAATTTTTTGTATTTTTAGTACAGACGGGGTTTCACCGTGTTAGCCAGGATGGTCTCGATCTACTGACCTCGCGATCCACCCACCTCGGCCTCCCAAAGTGCTGGGATTACAGGCGTGAGCCACCGCGCCCGGCCAATATCAGCTATTATTATAATGAACCAACAAACATTAATTGCAAATCTAGCCAATGTCTCGCCTTTCCGAATTTTGGGGCTTTTTGTTGAACTCTGATTTTGAAGGAAAGTTTTAAAGTCTTTGCTAAATGAAAATCTATTTTTAGAAACACTATATGGTACATATAAAGATGCACACACTATATTCTTAAGTGAAAAAAGAGGGTTACAATAGAATATGCCCAGTAGATCAAAGTTTTGTCTCTAAAAGTACATATGCACAGACCAAAAAATGAGAATAATTTTTAAATACAGGAACATACCATAAAGTAACCATCATTTACATGTGATTTCTCTTTTCTATATCTCCTAAATTTAACACAATGAATAGGTATTACTTTTATAATCAGGGAAAGTATCCTCAGAATTTTTTGCTTGTTTGTTTTAATAATAAGATCAAATAAAATACTATGATCGTCAGCCAATCACACTGTTGTTTTTAGTTTGACAAGCTGACCAATGTCTTTCGTAGGACTGCCATTTCTCACACAATAGGGGAACATAGGTGGAGCTACAGAAAATAGGAAAATTAGGAAGAGTTAAGAGGAGGGAAAGAACAGATAACACAACAAGCAAATTGTAGAAGTTAGCAGAAATTGGAAAAAGAAACAGAAGCAGTGAGCAGCAAACAAGACTTTTGTTAAGGAAACCACCCTGAGCAGTCACCCAGAGCAGTGACTAAAAAAAAAAAAAAAAAAAAAAAAAAAGAAAAGAAAAGAAAAGAAAAAAGAAAAAATATCTACAGTCAGAAAAGCTACCTATATCATTATCATTGACCTGGGAGCTATAATCAGGTGACTTCTACTCTTTCTCTCTAACAAGAGTTTGCCCTTTGCAGGGATATCAACAAAAAAATTCAGAAATTCAGCATCTGTGTTCACTTGCTAATGCATGTATACATGTGTTATGTGTAAGAATATGTGATAACAGTACTCTAGCACAGGTTATACAGTCAGGAAAACCTATGTGCTATATATTATCTAGATCTACATCTGTTTTTTATAGGGAACAGCAAGTAGAGAAACTCTTTTAGAAATATTCCTATAACATAAAGTTAATATATGAAAGATTAAAATCAGAATATTTTCTTATCAAAAATGACAGATTTCTGTGAGTTACAGAGAGCCAAGATTTTCAGTAAAACAAAGTAATATCTCAATTATCCATAAAATGCAAGTCGAGTCATACAGCTTTGAAAAACCATGGTAAAGATTTTTAAAATAAGCATTTATTTCTAGTGATCAAAATGAACTTGTTTTAAAATCTGAATATGAAGAGTCTCTTTAAAATTCTATTCCTATGCTAATGGAAGAAATACAGTCCACGGGATTTTAGAGTGGGAAGACATTAGAGTATTAACTAGACATATGATGTGAATACCAATCTCCCTTTTGGGAGGATTGTTTTAAAAATCAAACGAGAATACAGATAATGTGCCTACCACAGTGCCTGCCAGAGTGTAAATGTTCAACATACGTTATGGGTAAAATTGTTAAGATCATATTAAAATGTTATTTCTCTGGTGATTGAGATCATTCCAGAAGGTAAGGCTTTCTGTTTCGCATGTTTTGTTATAGTCTCTATCCTTTTCTGTTGGGTATTTAGTATTTACTTAGAGATTTTTAGTAGACAAAATTTCTTGACAAAAAGAAAATAGCATTCTCACATAATCTCAGAGTTGTCTCTGATAACTGTAAGTTCCCCTTTTGATCTTCCCTCTTTCTAGGACAAAGTTTTTCTTCTGTGCTCTCCAAAAGGTAAGTACTTTTTTTTTTTTCTTTTTTTTTTTTTGAGACGTGTCTTGCTCTGTTGCCCAGGCTGGGGTGCAATGGTGCAATCTCAGCTCACTGCAGTCTCCACCTCCCAGGTTCACACCATTCTCCTGCCTCAGCCTCCAGAGTACCTGGGACTACAGGCACCTACCACCATGCCTGGCTAATTTTTTGTATTTTTAGTAGAGATGGGGTTTTGCCGTGTTATAACCAGGATGGACTCGATCTCCTGACCTCGAGATCCGCCCACCTTGGCCTCCCAAAGTGCTGAAATTACAGGTGTGAGCCACCGTGCCCGACCAAAGTTAAGTATTTTTTATGACCAACTTTAATTTGCTCAAAATGCAGCATTAAAAACGTAATATGTCCAATTAGATAATACCTTCCTTCCAGAAATTTTTTAAAAAGCTTTTTAAAATGTATAGCTATATTTTATTTAATTCTACAAATATGCTTTAAAGACACTTGGTATGGTAAAGTCTTTGTCTCATGGATGGTGGTGATGGAATGACTCACTTATCCTCAAATTTTTCTCCATATGTATAAATAAATCTAATACTACCTTCCAGAAAAGTAAGATTTATATTACTTTCTGAAGAAATGAAAGGCTAAAACAATCATGTAGACTTCATACTGGCAATGAAATACTTTCCTATGAACTATATATTAAAATAAAAAATGAAAGATTTTAATAATCATTAAAAGTGACAAGCAGGTTGCAAGAATTTGAGATTAATTCACAAAAGTAAACTGATTTAAAAAATAGGTTAGGCAGAGGCAAAACAAAACACAAAAGCAAAAAGGGGCTATAGTTGTTCCAAAAGAAAGTTCTAGATTGATTCATATAGTTAGCAAATGTAACAAATCAAAAAAGCGTTTTTTTTTTTTTTGAGACAAAGTCTCGCTCTGTTGCCCAGGCTGGAGTGCAGTGGTGCGATCTCAGCTCACTGCAACCTCTGCCTCCTAGGTTCAAGCAATTCTCCTGCCTCAGCTTCCCAAGTAGCTGGGACTACAGGCGTGCGCCAACATGTCCGGCTAATTTTTTGTAGTTTTTAGTAGAGATGGGGTTTCACCATGTTAGCCAGAATGGTCTGGATCTGCTGACCTTGTGATTCCCCTGCCTTGGCCTCCCAAAGTGCTGGGATTACAGGCATGAGCCACCGCGCCCGGCCAAAAATGTGCCTTTTAAAAGTGACTGTGTGCTGCTCATATGGAAGGAAATTTGATAACATCTAATACAACTACATATGCATTTACTTTTTGACGGGCAATCATTCTTCTAGGAATTTACTCTAAAGCTACATCTCCACAATAATTCCCATTCACAGAAGGTCGACTGACTAAAGCAAGATCCAACCATACAACAGAGTACTATACAGCCATTTAAGAAATCAGCCATAATAATAGTTAAAAAGATGCCTATGAACTAATGTAGAATGATTTCTGGAATATATTCTTAAGTAAACAAAAATACAAGGTGCAAAGGAGTGTATGTAATATACTACCTTTTCTGTAAGTAAGAATAGTAAATATATACAAGTTTGCTTATATTTGCAAGAAGAAACACATAAAGAATGAGCCAGAATGAATACATGTGGTTACCTATAAAGGTTACCTATAAAGGTTCAGTTGGAAGAGAGTAGAAGGTTCTTCATCACTTCTAACATTCTATATTGCATCTCCCCTCTCTCACAGTGAAAACCCAGGTTCTCAGCAATACTTGCTCATTCACTTTATCCAACAATACGTACAAAAACAGTTTCAGCATAACAATACTTACACTACTACCGAAAGCAAACTACTTAGTAAAACTGGTGGACTTGAATTGGAGCTATGAGACTAAATTCACGATTTTGAAAAAATATGACTTCCTAACACTATCCTTAGAAAAGGCCTAAAAATTATGATACTCCGTTAAAAGTGAGCATGTCCAACACCCATATCTGGTTTCTAAATGCTATTCCCCGCTTAAAAGAACCAGAACTTCTCAGAGAGATGGCTGATTACAGGTCTGGGGCAGGGAAGATAACAAGATGACCCTGGAAATCTTGGTGTGCATAAAGCAAGGGAGTCCTCAAACACTAATGAGATTATATCAAAAGGACATAGGAAGTAGCTTGAAAGGGAACCACTGATAAGCTTGGGACAATTTGAGCATGAAAAAGACAGTGGCAGAAACTGATTAGAACTCATTAATTAAAACATAATGGGTTATTTTCCATTAACGTCACGTGTTAGATTAATTTTTTAAAAAACATGAAATCCATTGAAATATTAAAAAGTGGGAAAGGAAAATCACTAGATGAAAAGTTGTTAAAGAAGATAATATTGGCCAGGTGTGGTGGCTCATGCCTATAATCCCAGCTCTTTGGGTGGCCGAGGTGGGCAGATCACGAGGTCAGGAGATGGGGACCATATTGGCCAACATGGTGAAACCCTGTCTCTGTTGACATACAAAAAAATTAGCTGGGCGTGGTGGCACATGCCTGTAATCCCAGCTACTTGGGAGGCTGAGGCAGGGAAATTGCTTGAACCCGGGAGGCGGAGGTTGCAGTGAGCTGAGATTGCACCACTGCACTCCAGCCTGGCGACAGAGCAAGACTCCATCAAAAAAAAAAAAAAAAAAAAAAAAGATAATATTCACATGGTCTGTAAATATCACAACACAGATTAATTAAAAGGGGAAAATGTTCTTTACAATAAGGAGAGCTAGAAGACTACATCTTAAGCATGTTCAAAATTAGCAAAATCAGTAATAAAACAACCTGACTTTATTGCCACCTGATGTGATACAATACACATCATCACCCACACCACATACTTCAGCATAAAAAGGAATCTCGTAATACCTACAACTTTCAAATGGTTCAGTAAATGTGGCAAAATGCCAACAACTGGTGAATAAAAGTGAAGATTATAAGGATGCTAATTATACTATTTTTTCAACTTTTCTATATATTTGAAATTTTGTAAAATAAGAGTTGGGGAAGAAAAAGTGTGCAGGATGATTTGAGGACAGAATTGACTGGGTGATAGTTATTAAAGATTCAGGCCAGGCGCAGTGGCTCATGCCTGTAATCCCAGGACTTGGGGAGGCTGAGGTGGGCGGATCACGAGGTCAGGAGATGGACACCATCCTGGCTAACATGGTGAAACCCTGTCTCTACTAAAAATACAAAAAAAATTAGCCGGGCATGGTGGCGGGCGCCTGTAGTCCCAGCTACTCGGGAGGCTGAGGCAGGAGAATGGCGTGAACCCGGGAGGCGGAGCTTGTAGTGAGCCGAGATCACGCCACTGCACTCCAGCCTGGGTGACAGAGCAAGACTCTGTCTCAAAGAAAACAAAAACAAAAACAAAAAAAAGATTCCACCATTTTATTTTCACCATATAAAAATTATGCCACACTACTAAAACAACTAAACCTGATTAAATGTTTACCTTCAACTGAGACTACTAAATGTGACAATGCCAGCCCAAAAGCAGAAGGCATAGTAACGAAGCCGAAGTCCTAGCAATAAATTTTGGTGGGTCTTAGTCACTCTGGTAAGAAATTTAACACATTGATCTACTTAAACATTTTCTGAGTGCTTGCTGCATTTCAGCCAGAGGTATAGAGATCAGTAAGTTCTCCCAGTTGACTGGGTAAGGTACCTGAGTCAATTTTCCGGAGTATGAACAAGGTCCATCCATAAAATGTCTCAAATCTTTCCGATGTATTTTGTCGCTGCTGTTTGGATGAACCCCCAAAAGAGGATTTTATGAAAGTAATCAATGTTCTTATGTATATTCATCCTCTAAACCTAGTATTCTACTACTGTTTTTGATAAATGTTAGCTACTTTTGACACACTTCAAACATGCAGATATTATGCAAGTAGGTAACTTTTCAAAGGTCAGCTGAAGAATCTTTGACAAAAGTAATTATAAAATGTATGAAAAATGAAATCATATTGCTAGTATCTTGGCCTTTTCTGCAATTCTAATTTATTTTGAAAGTGCTATATAACACGCCTTAATATGGTTCTGGGAAATGTACACAGTATTCATTCTTAAATGAACTACTTGTCAGTTGAACATTTTGCAAAATCTTCATTTTCATTCACAAGTTGATTCCAGCCAATCTATTTTGTGGAACAAAAACATTGATTTTAAAATAACTAAATACAAAAATAAGGTTAATATACCTTTAAATTTAAAAAGGCAATGATGCAAGTTAGTTACTAAAAAGAATTACTATAGTTAGCAATACGTTTTTTTACTAAAATAAACATTGACCTCTTCGTAGTTTACCATAAAATAGATTTACCTTATTAAAAACTATTGGCACCTAAGGCATACTAAACATAAATCTAGCTGATCTCTTCCAATCGTCGCAGATGTTCAAACGCATTTTACATACTCAGAATAAATGTGTCAGACAACCATGCAGCAAAGGCACTCTGTAAGAGTCACGTGTCAATATACTCGGTAACAAACCAGTTACCTTAACAATCCTCTACCCCTATCACCTGGTGAACTGTAGAATACTGGGGTGTTCTCACTTTTTCACAGACTTGTGGCAAGAGATATATTTATTTCTTATTGCTACAACTAACATAGTGCTTTACACATTACACATACTAAATGTATTTCTTTAACAAACAATGTACTAAGCATAGTTTTATGCCGTTTAACTTTCCATTCTCCTTATTTTCTTGAAGATATTTTTCAAATAGATAAAGAAAATATACAAATTACTTCAATTCTATCTGCCCATCAGATTGTGTTCCAGAAAAATTTAATCAATCAGCCATTAACAAAATAATGTATATTCCCTTCTCCACAGTCCTCAAATGTTGTGTTTGTCATTTGTTTCTTCTGTGTTGTTAGTTTTTGTGTATGTGATTGAGGTTGTACATTTAGTCTTATGAAAATATCGGAATATAAATTAGGTCCCTTTTACATTTTATTAACAGGAATCTTTACAAGTTCTTGTCACACTTTTATCATTCCTATTCTTGATATTTTAATCATCTTATCATACCAATTAAAATAGGTACCATTTAGTATATACTTACTATTCCAATATCAAAATGATTTCACTTGTATTTTCATAGACCTCATGAAGATTAATAACTCGGGGACAAGACTTTGCCAATTCAAGCACAGCAATCTCGTGTAAAATCTCTGCTCGACAATCCTGTCCTCTTCTTCTCTTTTTTAGAAATTTTGCAGCATATTCTTGGCCAGTAGATTTTGATATACATTGTCTAACCACAGCAAATTTTCCTCTGGGGGAAGATGAGAACAATCAATTTTAATTTTTCTGCAGAGAACAAAGTTAGTATATTACAGATTCTGTTATACCTCCAACTTAAAGTCAATTCTTTGAAATATCTGTGCAATTAGGAACTTATCTTTGTTCTCTAAATTGAATCAAGTATCGTATGTACTTTTATAAAATGTATAGTGCTATCACTTACAAAGGTAAATGGCAAACTATAACAACAGGAAAAGACAGAATTCTATTTATTCTTCACTATTAAAATGATACATTATCTTGGGAGGCCGAGGCAGGCAGATCACTTGAGGCCAGGAGTTCAAGATCAGCCTGGCCAACATGGCAAAACCTGTCTCTACTAAAAATACAAAAATTAGCCAGCCATTGTGGCGCATGCCTGTAATCCCAGCTATGCAGGAGGTTGAGGCAGGAGAATCTATTGAACCTGGAAGGCAGAAGTTGCAGTGAGCCAAGATCATGCCACTGTACTCTAGCCTGGGTGACAGAGTGAGACTGTCTCAAAAAAAAAAAAAAAAAAAAAAAGATACATTACCATTGCAGGGAAATAATCTCATTTGCATACGAACTCAATGCCATGCTCTGCTCTTGGTATAAATTATTGTGTTTAAGTATCACAACAATCCTATATAATAAACACTCCCCTGTTCTTCACACCTCAGAGAAGATATATAATTTAGTTAAGGTAAAGATTTAAACTCAGGTCTATTTCCAAAAACTGTACCCTTCATAGGGTATCACATTAACTCTGTAATTAGACTAGCTTACCTTCAATTATAAGAAATTAAAGGGAATGCAAAAAATGGGTATTTGACTTATTTAATTTTATTAGTAATTTTTCCTGTTAACACAATCAATTTTTACCACCGTCGAAACTTTCTATCACAACTGTCAATTGTTTTAGCAATATATCTCTTAGTAATGCTCAGTGGTCTTTGAAGCCTGTAACAGATAACTAAGGTATATGTGTCCCTCAGAAAATATTCAAAGATACTTCATGATAAACTAAGAAAATAATGGTTATCAACAGCTAGTACAAGCACACCCATTAAGGTCATGTTTATCATTTTAGAAAGAAGTATGCTTTTAGCTCTCTCCAATGGCAGTGCTTAGTAACCTCTGCCAAAATTTAAAGACACTGAAAATTCATTTCTATCGGCATATGTGTGTACTGTAAGTCTACAGTTGCCCAAAATTTATTTTCACAAAGGCCTAAAGCTATTCTGAGTCAAGGATTATTTTGGGAAACTAATAAAAGCTATTCTATTGACTGCCTACACAGAAAAATGTACACAAGCCCTTAAATAGGAAATTTTACATATAATTCCAGAGGGTTTTCAGATCCTAAAGCCCATCCATAAACCTTGTAAGGCTGAGTATATGGGATCTGAAATTAAGAACCTCTACCTTAAATTTTGAATTACTCTCTGGTTTCTGATACTAACAAATCAGGTATAAATAAAAGATCTTCAGGAAGCAATGTTTGCTCCAGAATTCCTCTTGCCCCAATTCCCTTCAATATATTTCTAACACAGTCTATCAGACTCTTAGCATGAAAAACAAAACTTGGTGTTTAGGGGGTACTGGGTGGAAACTGTGGGACTAAATTGCTTGACTGTATTTTACTAGCTATTTGCAAAGGTCAAGATAACAAAGATTCCTACTTTTTATTACCCAAATTTCCTCAAAATTGGTGCTAACGAAAAGTACTGGAAATCAAACTATAATTTCACTCTTCTACATTTATCAAAATATATTAATATATCAACTAAATAAATCTGCATATAAAAACCTGATTCTTTGAAAGCAGTTTTAAGATTTGAGAATGTTTAACTATAAAATATTTTTTCATGGTATGCAGAAGGAATACAAATTGATGGGTTTCAATGAGCACACACACACAAAAATTAGTCCCTTTACTTTATATTCAATCCATTGGTGTTTCATATGTTTTATCCTGGATAAACTCAGTCAGAATAAGATTAAACACCTCATGAAAGGTCATAAATGGAATCGGAGCCCCAAGAATAAACTGTGAAATGTGAATTCCTAATTTTCTGTTCTAATCACTATAAAACAATTCCTCCCTTTAAAATAATTTTGTTGGGCCGGGCACGGTGGCTCACGCCTGTAATCCCAGCACTGTGGGAGGCTGAGGTGCGCAGATTCCGAGGTCAGGAGATCAAGACCACCCTGACTAACACGGTGAAATCCCATCTCTACTAAAAATACAAAAAATTAGCCGGGCCTGGTGGCATGTGCCTGTAATCCCAGCTACTCAGGAACCTGAGGCAGGAGAATCACTTGAATCCGGGAGATGGGGGTTGCAGTGAGCCGAGATCACATCACCGCACTCCAGCCTGGGGACAGAGCAAGACTGTCTCAAAAAAAAAAAAAAAAAAAAAAAAAAATTGTTAAAGAAGTGTAACTCACTTGCTTCTATCAATTCTTTTTTAGATTTCGAAGCAAAAACTTGTCTAAAACAGGAAGGAAATTTTGGGTTTTATAAAAAAATTCACTTGTAAAATTTAGGAAACAGAAACCAGTTAGCCAAGAAAACTGGGCATCTGAAAAAACAGTTTAAAGTAGCGCTTGTGACAATTCAGTTCTGCAATAATTTTATTATTTATTATATCTACAAGCCAGAATTCTCCCAGAAACAAAGAACAAAATTAAATAACACTTCTTATCTAATCATTCCAGGTATTACCAAGAGGGTTTTTTGTTTGTTTGTTTGTTTGTTTTTGAGATAAGGTCTCAACTCTATCACCCAGGCTGGAGTGCAGTGTTAGGATCTCAGCTCACCGCAGCCTCAACCTCACAGGCTCAGAAGATCCTCTTACTTCAGCCTCCCGTGTAGCTGAGACCACAGACACGCACCACCACTCCTGGCTAATTTTTTACATAATTTGTACAGACAGTATCTCTCCCTAGGTTGCCCAGGTTGGTTTCAAACTCCTGGGCTCAAGCGATTCTCCTGCCTCAGCCTCCCAAAGTGTTGAAATTTTACAGGCATGAGCCACTGAACCCGGCCCAAGAGGCCTTCTTAAGCAAGTACAGCACTCATTAATCCAGGGCAAAGGTGACCACATGATGTGGATAATGATTTATTTATTTGTCAACATTCACCACTAAGTAAAAGCTCCATGAGGGCAGGGACCATGTCTGTCCTAATTATTACAGTAATTATAAAATCTACAGTTCATTAACATATAATAGGAAGTGAAATACCTGTTGAATGAATGCCAGAAATATGTATCCACTATAATACCACATACTGTGCTATTCTGTATCCTGTAATTAAAGTGTTTGTATTTCTTAAAAGTTTGAGATTCCAATAAAATTATATATATGTGTGTGTGTGTGTATATTATATATTCATTTATATGCTATGAAGGTAGATATTTTTACCATAACTATCAGATGACTTAGGAAAAAAACCCAAATATTTGTTTTCTGTTCTAAAATGCTAATTATAGTTTAAAAGTATAAAAAATGATCTTTAAAATATGTTTCTATACCAAATGTAATTGAAACATTTAAGAAAAGTTAAAGCATTTAAAAATAATCCTTAAGTCATTCCCTAAAAAGGCAAGGCTAACTAGATTTCCCAGCAGTGAAAAGGTCTAGTAGTTACCCTTCTGCATTCCCCTTCTGCATTCTAGAATACACAATAAAATGTGAAAGGAGGCGGGAGGGTAAGCCACAAAGGAAGCTGACGTTTATTTCTGAATCTGCCTCACCCTTCTAACCACAAGAAGTCCTATGAAACCTTTGCCTCAGTTGGGGGAGGGGTAGAAAAAACTTACCCAACATGTTAAAAAACAGGAACAATGCAAGTTTTTTGAGAATAGTAAAAAATGAACTGTTAACTTTTACATAATTTCCTTTAGTTTGCTAAAAGAAAATGAATTATTAAACACTAACACTCTGAAATTAAAAAGTTGATTTAGAAAGGTAACTTTCAAAATGTGCAAACCTCAGAAGAAATGATTATGATTCTAATTTCCATTTCACAAAAGTATAGGTTATTAAAATTGGTAACAATATTGAAAGAACTTTCGGTACCTTCTTGGCAGATGAAAAGTTATGATTCTAATTTATCAAGATCTAATAATTAAACATATCAATATTTACCATGTGACTCATTAGCCCATATCAATTCAAAAGAAAGATGTTACTTGGTCTCTTTCATAAAGATATTTTAAAATGGGAATTTAGCAATCAATCTAAATTTGTTTTAATCAAATTCTATCATGAGTTTTTGATCTAAAATTCTAAAAATTATGCCTAATTCAACTTTATGATGGCACTTCATTTATAAAGCAATTTAGAATTATTAGTATTGTCCTCAAAGTTTAAATTGTCCAAAGCCCTCAAAGCAAAAATACTTTATAGACTTTTTAGCTCCTATAATATCCTCAATTTTGAAAAGTTAATTTAAAAAATGTAAGTAAATTTACTTATCAAATAGTAACTCAGAAAAATAGAAAATAAATTGCCTTTTGTTGTGTGTACTGTTCAAGACCTTGCATAATATTCACTTCCCCGTCGCTGAAGCATTCAAACTGAGGCTGGATAACAGTTTGCTGGGGAAATTATAGGAAAGATTGCTGCACTGCATACAAACATTGTATTAGTAAGACCACGGACCACTGAAGTCTTTCCAATGCAGAGATTCTATGGTTCTATGCAAGATACAGGAAACTTTAAAAAAAAAAAAAAAGACAAAAAAACCTTTCTTCTTCCTATTATAATGCAAAGTCAAGTAATTAAGATTTAGAACAATTTCTTAAAAACATTTTAAAAGGTTCTAAAAACTATATCTTGTAATACACCATTAAAACATCCAAATATTTTGCACATTAAATTAGTATGCCAGGTATTATGAAATGTGCTTTTATATTTAATTCTTGGTCAATGAGTTAGATATTATAATCCTTTTTTTTTTTTTTTTTTGAGACAAAGTCTCATAGTGTTGCCCAAGCTGTAGTGCAGTAGTGCGATATTGGCTCACTGCAACCTTCACCTGCCGGGTCCAAGTGATTCTCCTGCCTCAGCCTCCCGAGTAGCTGGGACTACAAGCACACACAACCATGCCTGGCTAATTTTGGATTTTCAGTAGAGACAGGGTTTCACTGTGTTGGTCAGGCTGGTCTCGAACTCCTGACCTCATGGTCCACCCGCCTCAGCCTCCCAAAGTGCTGGGATTACAGGCGTGAGTCACCACGCCTGGCCAGATATTACAATTCTTATTTTGCAAAAGAAAGGCTGCATCTAACATCTGCAACGTGAAAAAGCCAGGACTTGCCTCTGCCCTTAAAAGGCCACCAAGAATGAAACTACTTTTCATGATTCAGTCAACTTTTCTTTTCACATTGAGATTTTCAAAGATAAAAATCAATCACACTGTTTTGCTGCACATTTATCAACACAAACATGGACTTAGTAAACCATTTAACATACGACAAAACATTTACCTGCAGAACTAAAATCAAACTGAAGATACATAATGATTACCATCTTCCAACCCTTCATGAAGCACCTTTATTTTAAAGCTCAAAAGATGCTGAATGTATAACTTAAATAACTTGGTATATCTTTTATAACTTTACATATATTAAAATGGTAGTACAGAATGGTTTCATAATATCATGTCACTCTTGGTCATACAGAGTTTAAACACTGGTTAAGGGAAAATAATTTGTAAAGGCTTTTATTTATAAAACACTCATTTGTTGTGACATAGAATCAGACTATGAAATATGAATTCATTCTTTCTGTTCAACTTAGGAGATGGGGGAGAATCTCCCTATTCTCTTTTTTTTTTTTTTTAAAGCCAAATACAATATCCTAGGAATTTTAAAAAATATTTCATTTAACAAAAACTTACAGAGCATTGTACTAGGCACTTTACAAACATTAACTAACTTAATTCTCATAACAACCATATAAGATAGACACAATTACCTTCACCCCTACTTTTCAGATGAGGAAACGACAGCACTAAGAGGTACAGTAGGCAGGGTGCAGGGGCTCACACCTCTTATCTCAGCACTTCGGGAGGCCACAGCCAGAGGATTGCTTGAACCCAGGAGCTGGAGACCAGTCTGGGCAACATGGCGAAACCCTGTCTCTACAAAAAACCAGCCCAGTGTGGTGGTGTGTGCCTGTAGTCCCAGCTACTTAGGAGGCTGAGGTGGGAGATCCCTTGAGCCCAGGAGACAGGAGGTTGCAGTGAGCCAAGAACATGTCACTGAACCCCAGCTTGAGCAACAGAGTGAGATCCTGCCACAAATAAAAACTAAAAAAAGAGGTACAGTTATTTAGTTGAAGTCACACATCTAGTAAATAGTGGAGTCCAGACTTGAACTCAGCAGTCCACTATGCTGAGCTGCCTCTTTCCATGCACAGCCTCACATAAGGACAGAGACCTCCTATCAGAGCCTCTGAGGCTAGGTAGGATGTATGATGTAAGTTCACTAAACCCTCCACAGATTTGGTTTTCAAGTCAGTTAAGACTAGACCCTAGGTAATAGCAACAGAGATGACAGCTTTCCTTCCTAATCATTGTTAAATAATGATCCCAAAGTGAGTTTTATAGAATTATAAAAACACAAATCCAAAATTTGAATTTAGATGGCATACACATCATATGGTTTTCTTACCTCCCTAGCTCTTTAGACGTAAGCATATAGAAATTATTAAAGTTTTCCATTTTCATTGGAGTTTGAGGAGTTGTAGTTAGCAGGCCTGAAATACTTCGGCAATCAAATCTCCTCCTCGACATGTTAGGTGATTCCTAGGTCTGCTTCTTTAGTCACTTATTTTTACCTATGCAAAAAAAGAGAAGACAGAGAAAAGATGTTATCTCGGGCAGGAGGTGCATTACATTACACAGCTCCAAATATAGCTATAAAATACAACTAAAAAAAAAAAAAGATTTAAAGAACACATTCTACTCAGGAGGAAAAAACAAAAAGCACACACATAAACCAGTAACACTGTGGCACTTCAATGAAGTTACTGACTTCATTTCAGAATAAAACTACTGTGAAAGTTCTCTCAATTAAAAAAAAAAGTTATGATAAAATTATAACACCAACAATCACTTAGTTTCATCATAAAACTCCATTCTTTAAAGTTATATAAAGTTATAGAGGTTTCAGCTGGACATGGTGGTGCACGCCTGTAATCCCAGCACTTTGGGAGGCTGAGGCAGGAGGATCACTTGAGGCCAGAAGTTCAAGACCAGTCCTGGCAACACAGTGAGAGCCCATCTCTATGAAAATATTTAAACATTAACTGGGTGTAGTGGCTCGCACCTGTAGTCCCAGCTGCTTGGGAGGATGAGGCAGAAGCATCACTTGAGCCCAGAAGTTTGAGGTTGCAGTGAGCTATGAATGTGCTACCGCAGTTCAGTTTGGGCAACAGAGCGAGACTTTATCTCATAAATAAATAAATAAATAAATAAATAAATAAATAAAGTTATAGGCTTCACATAATAGGTAATTTAATACAACAAGGTAATAATTATTCATTTTAAACTTATTTTCACATGGCTAAAGAAATTTGGTGGTAAATGCACATACTGTGAGTTATATTACTGATGTGAAGGACTACAAGAAACAGAACTTTTTCCATGGATTGGCTGTTTCAGTACTAGACTCAGAAACTCTCAAAGGTCTTACGAGTCCCTCCTTTGACAGCACCTAGCACAGAGCCTGCTATGTCTGAAGTGCTCAATTTTGTTGGAGGAGTGACTAATCTACACATAAAGCTTTATTCTGAAGTTCTGTATCTGAAGCTCATATATATATATCTGGAAATTGTTGATGTTTACATGCATTCAGTGTTATCAAAACTATTATGTTAATTGCATTCATAAAACAATAACAGATACTATATTTCAAGACACTTATGACTTACTGCTATGCCTACTTAATAAAATATCAAGTATTATTCTTTTAGCACCCTCCTGCTAAGCATTTGTTCCTTCTCTGCCACCTTTATTTCCTATTTTCTACTTACATGTACTGTTCTTTATCTTCCTAAATTCAAATGCCAACTATATTCTACTTAGCCAAAAAGCAGTGTCATTAGAGTTCAGTGTTTTCAGTTTCTACATTTTCTCCTTTTGGTGTTATTCTCAAATTATGAATGCGTCACTGCAGTTCAGCCTGGGTGACAGATGGAGACCTTGTCTCAAAAAATTAAATTAAATTAAATTAAAATTATAGCTTTCACACAACTAGATAGTAAAACTGTTGTCTCTACATCTCTTAATCTTTGGGGAAACAAAGCTCTAACCAGTTTTGGGGTACATCTCTAGGAGGGTCATAATGTAGCATTCTGAGAATAACCTTTAGACTGAAAGACACCTGGGTCTGAATTCCATTCATCCATCATACCAGCTATGAGACCTTAATTATTTAACTTTGTTATTGTTATGGGCTGAATTGTGTCCTCCCCCAAATTCCTAAGTTGAAAAACCCTAACCCCTGTATCTCATAATGTTACTACCTTTGGAGATGGGGCCTTTAAAAAGGCGATTAAGTTAAAATGAGGTCATTAAAGTGGGCCAGTTAGGACACAGACACACACAGAGGAAAGACTATGTGAACACACTAGGAGAAGACCGCCATCTACAAGACAAGAGGGCAGGCCCCAGAAGAAACCAACCCCGCACATACGCTGATCCCAGATTTCTAGCCTCCAGAATTGTTGAGAAAATATACTTCTGTTAAGTCACCTGATCTGTGGCAACACAGTTATTTAAAAAGAAAACAAAACATGTAATATTTCAAATATAAGACAAGGAACACCATATACAAACATTTACTTTCCAATCTTATTACTTGGTCGTATTTCATTTAAATTAAGAATAAAACATGTTAGACACAGCCCCTTCTTTCCACCCCCAGTTTACACTCCCACTAGCACTGGATGGGACAGTTTATCACTACTTTGACAATACTTGCCCAATTCAGACTTTTAATTTTGGCTATTCTAGTGTGATGAAGGTGAAATGGAATTTTGTTGTGATTTACTTCGCATTTTCCTGTTTATCAGTGAAGAAAGCTTCGACTGTGCTGCCTCTAAAGTATGGATGATAAAAGAATCAATCTCCCAGTGCTGCAAGGATTAAAACTTAAAATATGCTGAACTCATGTCCACTGACACAGGTACAATGCAAGTCACCAGAGCATATCGTTATTGTTCCACAAAACAAAATTAACATTCTACCCAAAAATACTCTCCCTGCAGTTCTCTGCCATTGTTGAATAGCTGTACCATTTCCATGTACAAAATTCTCATCCCAACATAGTCTAAACTTAATTCTTAAAAGCATTTTTGTTTTCTGTTTTAACTATTTGTGTATCTTCTTAGTTCTGATAGTGCTGAGTTTCACTGATTTTTTTCCATTGTTCTGAAAGATCAATATGGGTACCAATTTCCTCATAAGTTCATCTATTTATTGGAAATATACCTACATCATAAGCTGCTTTAGGCATCCATTAAGCATTTCTTAAGTTCATTTTCCTTTTATTTACTGCATTGGAACCAATTGTCAGAGCCAAGATATTTTTCCATTTCCTCTCCTTTAGCCAATTTTGCATAGAGTGGAGCATGAATGTCACCTTTGTCCACCAAGCCCTCCATAAACATCTGGTTGCCCTTCATATAAGGTACATGCAGGTTATCAGTCAGTTCTCTGTCACTCCTTCTTGTATCTTCCTAAATTTCCCACCAAATTCTCTTTAACTCCAACAATTCTCAGGCCTTTTCTTGTCTTCTACTACACTTCATATACCTATAACTGATTCTAAATTACCAATACGTCTCACTCCATTTGAAGTCCATTTCATAACATTTTATCAGGTTATGCCGGTTAAAAAAAATCTTAAGGGATCTGGTAAGTAAATTTATATGCATGTGTATACACGTTTATAGGCACGATTAGATCCTATAAAAAGTGTAATAGAAGGTAAGACACAATTAAGCTTTTAATCACATAGTGCTACTAAAAATAATGGTATCTCACTTATTTTTAAAGATTTTTTTCATTAATTCTCATTATAATAATTGCCATAAGAATTTAGAAGTAGATCAGTGAAGGCAGGAAAAGAAGCAAATGTTAGGCTTGACCTGGGCCTTCACTTACTTGAATGCAGAAAGCAAGTGTGACGTGAACAAAAGCAAGACTATGTCTACAAACCTCTAGCTCTATTTTAAAAAGTATTTATCATGATATTTATTTCAAAATTATCAAATAAGTTTTTAAAAAATAGAGTATATAATAATAAAGACATTTAGAAAATCAAATTGTCTGTTTTGATTCCTTCATTAGCTCCCCAGTAGAAGAAGCTTTCAAGTACTTATAGCATGACACTTAAAGGCCTCTGAGGCCAAGTATACACCAGCTACATTTCCTGAGGCACTCATATTTCATATTTTGTCACCACATCTTTGTTATACTTCTTTGCTTGAAAAAGCCTTTCTACTTTCCTTAAATGGCTAACTCTTCTTACACATCCTTCATAACTCAACACAGAATGGCCTCTCCCCCAGGAAGCTTTGCCTAAAAACCACAGGTTGATTTAAATGCTTCTCCTTTATGCTTCAAATAAGAGGACCCTTGGCATACTTCCTTACCTCAAAATGTAACATGTTAGATTACAGTTCTGTTTAGTGTTTAAAGGGCAGCATCCTTTTACTTTTGTGCCTAAGCAACCAGCATGGTATCTGCCACTCAGTAGGAATTTTAAAAATGTTTGATAAACTGAATTGTCAGAATTACCAGATAGAGCAAAAAGAAATTGTAGGTACATCTCATGTCTTTGAGGGGTTAGGAGAACTTGAGATCCATCTTGAATTTATAGTACTGGAGCTCTGAATGCAGCTAGTCTCTGCTTAATTCAGTATTTGGACAAATAAAGTAACTATTTTAAATTGCACTTACAAAATGTCAGTTCTAAACAGGTAGCCACAAAGTCTGGAAAAGAACAGATAAAATGATTTTGTCATATACTATAACGTAATGCCAATAGACCTTTTGTTTTTCCACTGTTTCCAGACAAGGTGGCTACTTGTTTTTAATACAAGCTATTAACACAAATACCTACTGCAGTTAAGAACATCGCTCTTTTAGGAGCCACCACAAATCAGGAAATTCAGGTAAGTGTCCTACCAAGATTTATCACTGATAAGTCTAGATCTTCACGAAGTAAATTGGAAAGGCAATAGGAAGCAAAGTAAGCCCCAAGATTGTAAGGGAAGCAACTCCTTTCTACATAGGCATTTAAGGCATTTACTGCTAGCAAGCTTTCCCTAGGAAACCGAAAAAGAGATTTAGCGTCCATGAAAAGTAAAGGAAGAACTTTCACCTGGTGTGGCAGAAGTATTCGTTTTTAATTAGTCACTGATTAGAAGTATTGGTATCAAGACGGAAATTATGATGATTTTCAATTTCAAGGAAAAGATTCCTTGTATATATTCTGCTAACAGGTTTTGTTTTTAAAAATATTTTGAACAGAAAATATAATTCATAAATTTAATCCTCCAAAAATCACAATAGAAAGTCAGCTAAACTAACTCTAATCCAACTATTCTAGTATATACTATCCAAGGGCTGAAGAGTCAGGCAATGACTCCTAGGCCTGATTCTGTGCCAAGACCCTAAGGCCTAATGCTGTGTCTTCCCACCTCCAGAAAAAGAATTAAACCCTGTAATTGTGAACCAGGACAAGGCGTTGAAAAACGGGAGTGGGTGATGCGGGGGTGGGCAACAAATGCATGGTGCTTGTCATTCACAAGATGGAAAATTAGGTTTCTGTTGTAAAATATTGTTTACTTAACAGCACCGCTGAAGTACTATTTATTCAGTAACTATTACAATGCAAAATGGAATCTGATCCTTTAAGAATTAAAGAGGAAATTACCATCTCACTGTTAAAAATTTTCAATGCTTAGAGTATCACTACACACTCTTTTGGAGTAATTGCAAAGGGTCAGGGATGAACCAAAATATAATGCACATACATATTAAAAGAAACTAACATACATCTTTTAAATGGCACTGAAGTTTGAGGTTAAATGTTCTGGAAAAAGGATAATAAAAAACTTTTAATTAAGTATGCCTTGAAAATTGCAACATTACAACATAGTTAGATAAAAATACGTGTTTGTAACTTTGTAAGAACATTTCTTAATTGAAACATTCAAAGAAATAGCCTTTGATAACAGTCCAGCATAGAATACAAACTACAGTACTTAAACATAAAATCACTGAATTTTGTCATCAACATGATGAAAAACTAAAGTAACTGACATTTTAAGTTTTCCTAAGTGGAAAGTTAGTAGATAAATGATCGCTAATGTTTCTGACAAAACAAATACCCATACAGTGCAAAAGATTTCTTTACAAAAAGAAGAATCAATCAGTATCCTTGAAAAGTAGTAAGCCTAGGAATACCATTCTTTTTTATTTTATTTTATTTTTTTTTGAGACAGAGTCTCGCTCTGTCGCCCAGGCTGGAGTGCAGTGGCCGGATCTCCGCTCACTGCAACCTCCGCTTCCCGGGTCAAGCAACTCTTCTGCCTCAGCCTCCTGAGTAGCTGGGACTACAGGCACGTGCCACAATGCCCAGCTAATTTTTGTATTTTTAGTACAGACGGGGTTTCACCATATTGGTCAGGCTGGTCTCGAACTCCTGAGCTCATGATCCACGCGCCTCGGCCTCCCAAAGTGCTGGGATTACAGGCGTGAGCCACTGCGCCTGGCCAGA
Source organism: Chlorocebus sabaeus (assembly GCF_047675955.1). Lineage (NCBI taxonomy): Eukaryota > Metazoa > Chordata > Mammalia > Primates > Cercopithecidae > Chlorocebus > Chlorocebus sabaeus. Next base: position 83,420,634 of record NC_132913.1, read on the forward strand.
ATACTATTCTTAACTGTCAATCTTACACACAGAAAATGTGAATTACAATATACTATGCATGGAATTTGGGGACAATTTAAGGATTAAGTGAAAGTGTCATTAACTGATTTCCTTGATTTCTTGTGCCCCTAAAATTAAAACAAAAATATTTTGATAAGGAAATTCTCCCTTATAATTATCAAAGAGCTTTAAAACATGTTAAAATGTTCACTTAACAGCAGTAAAACAGTGCAAGCTTAAAAATAAAATTATCTGACTAGAAACGTCCGCCATAAAAATGCTTGTATCTTCTTCAAATTTGTTACTCATATGCTAACACAGCGATTAGTCAAGCCTCCTACTTCCTAAAAACGGATTCTATCTTAACCAAATTGTAATTCACTAATCAATGATCCCAAGATAAACTGCGACCATTCTATCCACACACAAAAAAGGATGGTCTCCAATTACAGAAATTCTACTTTTAAAAAGTCTTGCCAGGTAAGCAAATATATTTCACCTCAATTTTGGATCCCTACTTTAGAAAAAAGTGATCTAAAATGTACAATATGTATCTCAAAAATAAAACATCTATTCATGCCTCCAATTATTAAGATACTAGAAAAAAATTTAAATGAGCATCTGCTCCGAGGAGGAGGATCCGAGGGAGATGAGTGTAAAACTTTTGCACTGCTTCTATGGACCAGTTTTTTTTTTTGTTTTGTTTTGTTTTTAAATACACAATCCTACGGGTATACGGTCTAATATTTATAAAATAAGCACTTGTTGAAAATTACTTCTGAGCAGTTCACCATAAAACTAAAAAAGTGTTATCAATGAGAAAGTAAGTTTATTATATTTTCCTTTAATAAAATTGTGCTGCTGGGTTCAAAAACGCTGCCACTCATTTCTACAGGGCTACGCTGTCTCCGCGCAGACATTCTCATAGACTTGAAAATGTAAAGTGGCCACACGTCACACACGTCAAACGTCCCTGGCAAGGTTCAGCTTATCATTAGCACCACAGATGTAAACATTACGTCGACAAAACAATCGGTGAATGTGATACACAGTCCTGATGTGTTTAAATATTAGTGAAATCTGATCAGTATTATGGTTTTAAAAACGTATTTTGTTTCTTAACTCCAATTTCCAAATTGATGTCAGAGTGCCTCTAGTCCAGACAGAAACTAATGCCAGCTACCAGCTGCTATAAAGCCTCTTTCAACTTTGTCTCTACTCCCTCGGAGGGTAATTCAAATGAAACGCTTTTCCCTACAATAAAACAAAGAGCCTGGGTAAATGTCAAAAATCGTTGGCATCCAGTAGTCGTATAGTTTGAGGATGAGTCGTGCACACTAAGTGGGTTACAAGGCATCAAAGTAAAAATCAGATCGCTGAAAAAATCACGGAAACAGCTGTAGCCCGTCTTGCTCTCTCGCTGGATTTAAAACACTGTTCCCAAGCAGTAACTGAAAATGTCCCACAAGATGAGCACGAACTTTCTCTAAAGACAGCTGGGAGCTGGACGCGACCACGAGTTCGATGGGAACGCGCCCCGTGCCCAAGCCGCAGCTGGGACTCGGGAGAGGCAAGGGTGACCGCGTGGCCGTGCTGTGGAAGGGACCCGCGCGGGCCCGCCACGAAGGCGGCCCTGCCTGGCGCGACCCGGGGAGAGCCCGGGCCGGCCGGGTGGAGGGCGCACGGGGGCACACGGACACGCACAGACACAGACACGCGCCCGGGCTGAGGAGGGTGGTGGGAGGACCGCTGGCCGCTCCCGGCGCCGAACCACAGGGAACCGGGACTCCAGCCACAAAGCGGAGAGGCGCCAGCAGCAATCGGCCACCTGAGTGGCGACGGAGTCTGAGCCCCTCTCAGCCAAGCCGGGGATCCGAAGGGATCCTGGACCCTCCCCGCACCGCCTAAACGCTCCTCGGCTCCTCCTTCCTCACGTTCCAGGTCTCTGCACCGAGGGGGCTGGTTCCGTCGCAGCCCCGAGCCCACCCGCCAATCCCGCAGGACACTGACCGCTCCGGCCGCTGCAGGTTCTCCCGGGACTGCCCCCACAAGGGGGCCGCTGTCCCGCCCCACGCCGGGGGCCGCCACAGGACGAGTTCTCTAGCTCCAGCCGGGCGAGGCGCCAGGGAGCTCCGAACGTGGCAGGACCCACTTTTACTTTTCCAGACAAGGGCCGACGGTTGTGACTTGGCTTTCCGTGAAGTGACTCCCGGCGACGGCAGCAGAGTGAACTACCGAAGCTTGCAGTTGAGGTTTGAAAACTGCAGCCGCGTCTGGAGCATCGCCGTTCGCCAGATCCCTCCCCCTAGGTCGGGAGAGCCAATCGGAGCGCGTGCGGAGGGTGGGTCTGTCACGTGACGGGAGGGGCGGGGGACCGGCCGGGGGCGCGTGTGCGGGGCGGGGCCCGGCGGTGAGAGGGTGCGGCTCCGGGCCGGCCCCAGGCGGGGCGGGGAGGCGCAGCGGCGTGGCGGCGCAGGTGGGGCGCACCGGGGCTGCCGCGAGGGAGGGGCGGAGGGGCAGAGGGGCAGCGCTGCAGAGGAGGCACGCAGGGCTGGAGCTCCTGCTGGGTGCACTCCTTCCTACCTTCAGAGAGGTCAGTCGAGACCTCTCTGAGAATATCCGGAGAATATCCGGAGACCCGGGAGAAGGAAGCCGCAAAATCCCAGCTGCCTGCAACTAGTTACCAAACTTCAGTGCCTACCAAAGACCTATTTTCTGACTCTTCCTGGGAATCTTCCTTAGGACCTGAACCTACCTTCTAAGTGGAGAACCCAGTTTTCTTCAACTTGGCAGAGGTTCCTCGGAGCGTCAACATCAGTTGGGGATTTATGGAACCCGGACCCCACTGCTAAAGTCTGCTGTCGCGAATGGTGTCCCTTCTGAGGCATTGACTGAAGGCAATGTAGGGAGGGTCCCAATAGGCTGAATAACCGATTTTGCATATATGGTGCCAAGGAAAAAGATGAAAGCCCTCAGCAACGTACTCAAGATCTGTTACCCTTTGAAGACAGTGGAAATTTTCAAAGTTCTGTGCAAGACACAAATGTTTTACATAGATATATAATCCTAGTTTATATGTATAGGATACACACATACTCATACATATATGGGATTAGTTATGTAATCTAGGATTGCTTTCAGAGGACATTTAAGATAATTGCAGAAAACCCTTCCTTGGGAAAAGATACTGGGAGTGGAGTCGTCCTCTTGCTTTCAAAAGACTTAATGCTCAGTTAACATATAAAGGACAGGTTTTCTTGTTCTATCCCACCAAGCCAAGCAAATTCCTATGAAGCTAGCTGTTTCCCTTTCCCACTGCATTTTCCCCCAAGAAAAAGGTATCGAATACATCACAGCCCTTTTTATGAAGTCTGTTTGTTGTTACTTACATTAACTCATCCCGGTTTAATAATGTCTTGCCCCTAAACCTTGTCAAATGAAGAATATTGCTTCCATCTATCTAATGTCTCGTTGCTAACAATTGGGCTGACTAGAGAAGCCTAAAGTTAGGATGAAAATAAACAAAATGCCACACACTGGAATTAACTTTTCTGGGGTCTAAGAATCTGTAAGCAATGAGACTGTTTCCATCTTTTCTTTCATGAACATAGGTGTTGCATTCCAGAGGTCTCAGCACCAGTACCAAAACTAGTAACTTCATGGTGGTCACAGGATTACATCATTATGGTGGGTTTTGGGGTTGTGTGTTTAACTTTAGACCTCCTTAATTTCAACATTTCATCAATTGCTAGCTTTTGGCAACCTTCTCACACTCACCCCATCCTCCCTGTCACGAATCCAGTCCCACATCACTTCACACCTAGACACAGACTTTTCTCTCTCTGGCACCACTGTAAGCCAGTCCTCTTGGTCACAATACCTCTGCTGTAATCAGCCAGCCTCCTAGGGATATTGTCATGTCTTGCATTTTCCTGATTCTGCCTTAGCTCCAGCTTATCACCATCCTCCTCATCCACACCTGTTCATCAGTTTCTGACTTTAAGAAGGTTACCCTCTTCAGGAATCAGAACTCTGCTGATTCCTACTTTCTCTTCCCAGCCTGATCACCTCTGCCTTACGTTCTTTGGTGCAGGGCTGATAGTTTGTGTTTCTTTTACGACCCTAAATAGGTTGTTAATCCTTGTGCCTGATGTCAGATTTGTTAACTAGGATTTATCACACTATCCCAAGGATATTCAACCTCAGGCACTGTGGTTCAAGTAACAAGGAATTCATAGTGCTGAGGAGGAGACAGTACATCTGTGGCCTTGCAGGAAAATTCAGAAGTCAACACATTCCTCCATCCACCTCATCTACCTAAACTCATTCATAACCATGTCAAAAATTATGTTCTTGCTCTCATTCCCTCGAGTAGGAAATCTCCAGGTGAGCTGATGGTCATTCTGTGGTCATTGCCTCTGACCACACAGTTCATTAAGTTGACCTTCCTTGAATGACACAGTCCGACCATGGATGGTGGTTGTTATGGGCTCAGTTGTGTTCTTTTCCAGTTCATACATTGACATTCTAACCCTCAGGAACTCAGAGTATGACCGTATGTGGAGATAGGACCTTTAAAGAAGTAATTAAGGTAAAACGAGATGAGTGGCCCCTGATCCAAGATGACCGGTATCCTGATAAGAATAAATTAGGACACATACAACACTGACTAAGGGTCAACCCTGTGAGGACATAACAAGAAGGTGGCCATTTGCAAAGCAAGCAGAGAGGTCTCAGAAGAAACAAGACCTGCTGATATCTTAATCAAGGGCCTCTAGCCTCCAGAACTGTCTGTTGTTAAAGCCGTCTGCTCCGTGGTATTTGTTATGACAGCCTGAGCAAACACATGCAGTGGTCCTCCCGGATCACTCCAGGTTAGTAATCACACACTGACTAGGAGTGATCCTTCCCAGTCACCACAAGTGGCTTACCACACGTGGCCAGGGCAGGCGATCCTCTCTGGTAATGGCAAGACACTTACCATATTCTGTCCAGGCAAGGGACCTTCCCCAGTCACACCAAGTCAGTCACCTCATACTGACCACATAATGATCAGGAAAGTGACTCTCACTGATTCCATGTTTACTCCCTATAGATGCAGAAAAGGAGGGTTTTGCACAGAGAAGAAGGCCTCAAACTCAAAACTCTAGCCACTGACACACCCTCCTTCTGAAGAATTTATGTGGAAAAGGCAGAACAAGTTCTACTACCTGTCTAGAACTGAATACACCAGAAACCCGTGGCCAGGCTAAAGGTAGCCAGACACAGTCAAGGCCAACAGCCTCTGAAGGGGTGTGGCTCAACCCCCCACCCAACAGGGGTGCTCACTGAATGGAGACAGGCCCCTCCAAACAGATCCCCTCTCTGGAGGTAGGAATGGTGAGTGTACTCAGATGGAGATGTCACAGTGCATTTACCCATGGTACCTACAACAAATTGCAATTTTGAAAGCACTGAGAACGAGAGACTCTAAGAGACCTCACATTCCCTGACTCTCTTGAAACACTATTAGCAAAGGTAATTGGGGCATGTTTTGTCTCATGAGAATAATAACTGAGACTGGTACAAGTGTCTTCCTTAAAGGGTGACACAGTTTTCCTCTCCAAAACATCCATGTTCAACTAGGGCCAGTATGCCAATCCAACCACTCACTGCAGTTTATAGCGTATAACCTGTCCTGTAAAAGCTACCCAGAAGAAATGCCATGCACATTGGTGAATGTTCTAGTAGTCATATTTTTAAAAGTAAATAGATAAAATTAATTTTAACATTTTATTTAACCCACTATTTCTAAAACATTGTCATTTCAACATGTAATCAACATAATTATTGAGACTTCCTTTATTTTAAAATAATATTTATAGTAAAATAAAAATTATTTTACTTCCTTTTTAAATATTGTCTTAAATTTGGTGTGTATTTTATACTTACAGCATGTCCCAATTTGTATGCCAAATTTTCATCGGAAACACTTAATCTGTATTTAGATTTCACAAAATTTACTGTTGCAAAAAGCAGATTCACATTCCTAAGTTGTTTTGAACATACTAAAGATTTTCACACCAGGTGCAGTGGCTCATGTCTGTAATCCTAGCACTTTGGGAGCCCAAGGCGGGTGGATCATTTGAGGTCACGAGTTCAAGACCAGCCTGGCCAACATGGTGAAACGCCGTCTCTACTAAAAGTACAAAAATTAGTCAGGCATGTTGGCAGCTTCCTATGATCCCAGCAACTTGGTAGGCTGAGGCAGGAGAATCACTTGAACCCAGGAGGCAGAGGTTGCAGTCAGCTGAGATCGTGTGCCACTGCACTCCAGCTTGGGCGACAAAGCGAGACTCTGTCTAAAAAATAAATAAAGTTTTTCAATAACTAAATAGGGTATCAGTTTCTTACTCTAAGTTTAATGACAATGAAATAAAATTGAAAATTTAGTCATGTTAGTCACATCTCAAGTGTTCCATGGCCACGTGTGGCTACTAAGTTAGGCAGTGTAGGTCTAAAGGGCTAGAAACGTGCCTTCTAATTGTGTCTAAATTTCCAGTGCTAGAGACAATCAGAGCAGTCTAGAGCTAGAAAAGTTCTTGCAGTTTAGTAACCCAACTCCCTTGTTTTAGAAGGGAAGAAACCTACAACGAGAGAAGTTGAGGGACTTGCAAAAGATCACACACCTAAACTAAGTGGTGCATATCTGAACAATAATTTAGGTCTCCTGACTCTTAATCCTAAGATATTATTTAAGCCTCTTCACATCAGACATACTTCAGGATAAAGTAATTTTTAAATTTATCTGAATCATCACTCCGATGATACAGGCAAGAGAAAGCAAACCTGTATCCCAACTGCATTCTCATAACCTGATAAAAGCACACCCTACAATATTTAAGGCACCCTCCTTCCACTCTGTCATGGGGTCCATGTGGTTTCATCTGTCAGCCCTCTTACCTCAATGCGTCACCGCTTCCTCTCTTTGGAGCCACCTGGCTGAACATCGCTGCTGCCCGCCCCCAGAGCATCCGGCCACATTTTTCTGTCTGCAGTTTTCCTATCCCAGCTGTCTACCACACTTTGTTTAAGGTTGTGCTTCAGAGAATCCTTTATATTTGCAAACCAAAATATTCAGTAGAAACTACAGCAAAGTTGTAGAAGAGCTGCTATGTTCCAGCCACAAACACACCAGGCTCTAAAGTTCTACCTCGTGAGAAGCTGTGAGAGAGAAAGAGAAGATATATGTGTGGTTAAGTGTGTTACATCAGACAGCCCTGCCTTCAAGTCCCAGTTCTGCCCATTCCTTGTTGTGTGACTTTGGGCAATCCTCAGTTTTCTCATCTGTAAAATGGGGATAATAATAATAGCTACCTCCATGAGATTGAAATGGGATAATGCATACTAAGAACCGTGCCTAACAAGAGTAAACCCTTGGTTCCATTCCTATAAGCTATTATTATTTACCAGTGGTTTGCCAGCTTCCCATGTGCACTACTGTGCCCTGTGACTAGTAAGATGCTCAAGACATTGTGGGTCCTATGTAAATATTTGTCAAATGGCTTTATAAGATACTTTTGATTTTCCTCAAATCTTATGGTTGATGCTAGTAGGGATCATTGGGGAAAAAAAAGTCATTGGAAAGGAAAGGGGAGAGGGAGGTGACTGCTTTTCCTTTCAGTATCTATCTGGTGGAGACACCCAAGTTCAGAATGAAGCTCTAAGGTCAACAAATGGTGGCGTCCAAGGACCCGTGTGAGATAAAGAAATTAGTCACTAGTGTTTAAAGGAAATAGATATCAAGTGGCGCAAAGAAATAAATATAGGGTATAAATATAGGGTGCCATCTATTTGATTGGAGTAGATAACGCCTGCGAGCTCTCCCTAATAAATCTCTTCCTTTTTCACTTTGCTAAGAAACTTCCTCTACCAACTGCATATACCATGAATGACAACCTGCTATCACATTCTCCAGGGTACATGGCAGGTACCCTTCCAGAAACCCTTCATTGAATGAGTCTTCTTACAGCAGGCAGCAGCAGATATAGATAAGGCAGAACCAACTTTTAATCCCCAGCAACTCCCTTGTTAGGAGTGGTCTCTGTGTCAACTGGTGTAAGGTGATAGTATGAACATTGAGAAGGCCAATCTATTCTGAAAGTTGAGCCATTTTGTGGCATAAAAGCATTAGTAATGTGGGAAATGGTACTATTCCTGATTATCACAGCATTCCTGATATTGAGAATATTCAAAGGTTCTTGAGTCTTTTTAGTAGTTGGCCTTTCCTTTAGATTTATAGAGCAGCATTTCATGGCTTCACTTTTTACTGAAGAAGCAGTAAGTTCAGAGCTGTTCAGAACCTTTAAAAGGTCACAGATGGGAGGCCGAGGTGGGTGGATCACGAGGTCAGGAGATCGAGACCATCCTGGCTAACACGGTGAAACCTCATCTCTACTAAAAAATACAAAAAAATTAGCCGGGCATGGTGGCAGGTGCCTGTAGTCTCAGCTACTCGGGAGGCTGAGGCAGGAGAATGGCATGAACCTGGGAGGCAGAGCTTGCAGTGGGCCGAGATCACGCCACTGCACCCAGCCTGGGCGACAGAGCGAGACTCCGCCTCAAAAAAAAAGAAAAAGGTCACAGATTATGAGAGAATGGTTCTGTAATTTACCAGCTGTGAGATCTTGAGCAGGTTAGAAAATCTCTATGCCTCTGTTTTTCATCTGTAAAATGGAGATAATATACTTGCCTCATAGTGTACATGGCAACAACAGTTCATAAATAATGAGACTGGCACTGTTCTAAATGTGTTGCTTATGTTAATTCATCTAATCCTCACATCCTCCTATGAGTTACAGTGCTATACTTTCCTCCTTTAAAGATAAGAAAACTGGCTGGGCCTGGTGGCTCACGCCTGTAATCCCAGCACTTTGGGAGGCTTAGGCGGGTGGATCACAAGGTCAGGAGATCGAGACCGTCCTGGCTAATATGGTGACACCCCATCCCTACTAAAAATACAAAAAAAAAAAAATTAGCAGGACATGGTGGCGGGCACCTGCAGTCCCAGCTACTTGGGAGGCTGAGGCAGGAGAATGGTGTGAACCCAGGAGGCAGAGCTTGCAGTGAGCCGAGATTGTGCCACTACACTCCAGCCTGGGCGACAGAGTGAGATTCTGTCTCAAAAAAAAAAAAAAAAGATAAGATAACTAAGGGACATGGAAGTTATATACTTGCTTGCAGTCATCCAAGCAGTAATGAGTAGAGCCAGGATTCAAGTCCATCCTCTACTACACAGGCTTTTTTTTTTTTTTTCGAGACAGAGTCTCACTCTGTCACCCAGGCTGGAGTGCAGTGGCGTAATCTCAGCTCACTGCAACCTCTGCCCCCCAGGCTCAAGTGATTCTCATGCCTCAGCTTTCTGAGTAGCTGGGACTACAGGCATGTGCTCCACACCCAGCTAATTTTTTTGTGTGTGTGTGGGTTTCGCCATTTGCCCAGGTTGGTCTCGAACTCCTGAGCTCAGGCAATCCACCTTCCTCCAGTCTCCCAAAGTGTCAGGATTACAGGAGTAAGCCAGCGCACTCAGCCTACACAGACTTTTACTGTGTGGATATTTAACAACTAGCTACTAACAAAAGAGCACACCTTCTTGGGTGTTTTATTCATCTAGTTCCTGGCGCCCTTGTTCTTTTCAGCCTTTTGTTTCTTCTCATATCCACCATTCCAAAATTGCTTTATTGTTAAAATAACTTTACAAGTATATAAAACATGCAAAGAGAGAGGGCTAAAATGATCCCTATATAATGGATCAGAGTTAGAACATCTGGTTGAAACTCCTGTTTAGCTTAATATAGATACAGATATTTATGTATAGAAATATTTGTAGGTTATGTATATATACATAGGTTTATATACACATGTATAGCTCCTTGCTCTGTCAGCTGAGGGTGCCTAAAAAGTAATGACACCTCAGAAACAACAGCATACTTAGCACTCTAATATCATTCTCCAAGAAAAGGAATCAAAGCTCTTCGGAGAAATGGCTGCTTCTATGACTGAGGATGGAAATATACAGATGGGCCTGAAGTATCTTGTAGACCAGAAAGAAGGAAGTGCAAGCAAACACCACCATGCAATTATGGGGGCATTCAAAGGGAAGGGACCCAGGAGCCAACTACAGGAGCTCACAATGGCCAAAGCTAGGACAATTTGAGCAACACAAGAAATAAAGCAGTAGTAGACTATAACCCAAAGTATAAAATAAATAAATATGAATTCATACTGACATAAATAAATGGTTGAAAGAATAGACAAATCTTCCATACAGAAGAAATATGAATAATTTATGCAGATACTCCACCCTCAAGTCGGTGGAGCATAACTCTCCACTCCTTAAGTGTGGGCTGCCGATAGTGACTTTCTTCCAAAGACTGAAATGGAGGAAGAGATGGGGAGAAAGGAACTTTAGGGTGGAGAAACCTGATGAAACCCACCTCAAGCCAGATGATCAAGGTTAAGGTCAGTAGTCATAAGTCATAAGTCATGATGTTGTGTACCCTTAATATAACGTGATAAGAATGATACTTTGCCTGTGTAGTCTTCCTCCTAAAAACCCATAACTCCAGTGCAACCATGAGAAAATCATTCGGCAAATCCCAGTTGAAGAACATTCTATAAAATGCCTGACCGATACTCGTCAAAACTGTCAAGGCTATCCAAAACAAGGGAAGTCTGAGAAATAGTTACAGCCAAGAGGGACCTGAGGAGATGCTATGACTGAGTGTAGTGGTATCCTGGGTGGGAACCTGGAATAGAAAAATGATGTTAGGCAAAAACTAAGGAAATCTTTATTGAACAATAACGTATTAATATTGGTTTATCAGTTGTGACAAATGCACCCTTGCTAATGTAAGATCGTATAATAAAAAGGGAAATTGGTTGGGTATGAATCTAAAACTGTTCTAAAATGAAAGGCTTTGTTTAGAAAAATGAATGAGTCTGCTATTGCTTTAAATATTCAAATTTAGAGAATGTAGAACTAATCAAATAATCAAAATATAGCCCTCCTATTATTTTTGCAATCTGTTCAGAACACCATCGTGTTAGTAATTTGATGCAGGTTCAATCCAATATCCATCTCCAATCAAGATTTCCAAGTCAGATAAAAGTATATGCAATAGGAATCCAGAAAAAGATCCAGAAAATTGTGTTTTGATAAAATGTATATCATCTGATTTTAATCACAAAGTGAATCTTTCATGTAGCATGTTGCATGTTGCCCAGGCTGGTCTTGAACTCCTAAGCTCACTTGATCTGCCTGTCTTGGCCTCCCAAAGTGCTGGGCTTACAGGCATGAGCCACTGTGTTTGGCCTCTCCTTTAATTTCTAATATGGTAAGTATTGACCATATTAACCATGTCCTATGGACCATACTTACTAGATTATCATATTTACTGTATTTACCATTTCTTATCTACATAGATATAACCTGCATCAACCAAAACTCTTTGAGGTCCTGAGTAATATTTGAGTGTAGAAAGTTTGAGAACCAAACAGCTTGAGAACTGCTATTCTCATCATAGTGACCAGTCTGCTCTTTCAAGACTGGGACATTTGTTACTCTATGGCCACCCTGAATTTAGAGAATTCCTCACCTTTTGAGTCCATGAAAGTGAAAGTGACAAATATACTCCTTGCAGCTTGGGAGGAACAACTACCTTAGGTTCTATCAACCAATCACACATAAGCACTTGAACTTTTGAATCTGGCGCTAGTAAGTCTGGGCCATGAAGAACGCTGAGACGGAAGGAGGGGTAGCAGAGAGAGCAGGCCCTGGAAACAGCAGGTCTAGTGGCATCTCCAGTGTCCACGGCATAAGCTGCAGTGTAGAATCCTAAATTTGGGCAATAGTGTCATCATCTTCCCCTGAACAATCCACAGACATGACTTTGGATGTTTTTCCTAGTTATCTTGTCCTGACTTTGGTTCTCCAGCCTGGATCTCCTTTCTATGAACTACTCAGTATATTTAAATACATTCTTTTTCAGCTTCAGATATCCAGAGATGTTTAGTTGCTTGCAATTAAGAACTCTGACTGGTCCTATGAAAAACTGATTTCTTAGTTAGCTTCTATGGTTATATATTTTGACTACTTTTACATTAATCAGCCTTTTTGAAATTCTACAAATAAACCATGGCTAACCAAAATGAAAAGAAAGCAAAATAAATGTACCCTTTGCTTTATCTGCCATAGAAAACAAACAACAGCCAGGCACGGTGGCTCATGACTGTAATCCCAGCACGTTGAGAGGTTGAGGCAGGGGGATCACTTGAGGCCAGGAGTTTGAGACCAGCCTGGGCAACATCGCGAAACTCTGTCTCTACTAAATAAATAAATAAATAAATAAATTAGGTAGGCGTGGTGGCATGTGCCTGTAGTCCTAGCTACTCAGAAGGCTGAAGAAGGGGGAATGCTTGAGCTCTGGAGTTCAAAGTTGCAGTGAGCTATAGTTGTGCCATTGCACTCCAGCCTGGGCAACTCTGTTTAAGAAAAAAAAAGAAAACAAACAACACCACAAATAAATTAAAACATCTAGCTTTTTGAAAGATGAAAAAAAATGTTGGCATTCTACTCTGGCTATAAACTTTTACTTAGAGTTTGGAATTGTGATCCAACTTTCAACAAGCAGAGTATAAGATTTTCATTGTATTACTTCCCAGCTATGCAATTTCTATAAAATGGGCAAAAGACTCTGAAGAGAATGCCTGGTGACGCCATGCCATGTGCTTAGTTCATTATAAATCATTTCAAGTACCTCCAGCCTCTCTGAGCCAATCAAAACAGAAATGTTCTAACGCATTTGAGAGAATCTTATTTTATAGAGTGCTTAAGAGAGGCATGAAAAGCATACTAGATTTCAAATGTACCAAATTATCCAGAAAGGATTTTGGAACTGGTTCCTATTAGGTTACTTTCATTATTATTTAATACAACATATAAAATATAACACTTTTCTGTTTGAGCTGCTAGTGCCTGGAATGCTTCTGCCTTCTACAATTTCGCAAGCAAATTTTAACACATTTCTGTTCTAGTCTAGTTACTACCTTATTGCTAGACATCAAAGGTGAAAAGCGTGCAGGTCAGTTGGGCCCTTCAGATCTTTCCATTTCATGCTAACTCAAATTATTAGGGACTTAAATTAATTTTGACTAGAAAAAGCATCTTCTTCTACAATTGAAATACTACCACAGATGAAGGATTCTTGGAAGCAGCGTCTTGAAATAATTTAGGGAAAACATACAAGGAGAGCAACCCATTGCTATTTCCTCTCATCTCCAATTTCCACAGTTAACTTCTCAGGAGAAAGCCTTGTGTATAGTAGAAATCCATAGACAAGCATAAATTAGTACACCCCACCTTGAGAGATTTAAAAACCGGCACATGGAATGACCAATGTTAACCTATTTCTTGCAAGCCTAAACTATGGACACACCTTTTTCAATTTGAGATTTTTGAGCACTTGACAGATGATTATCTTGGTCTACTTGAGAGAAGTTCCGTAGGCATAAAATCAGTTGTCTTTGTTTCTTCCTGTCTCTCACCCAGGCCTTTTTTTTTTTCTTCCTGCTAAGAACAGGAAATTGCAGAAATAAAGATTTGATCAGTTCCCATTAATTCAGTGAACTTTGTTTCGTTTAACCTAAGCTAACAGCACATTTGTAATTTGCTCAAATCATACAAATTATCAGAATAGGCTAGTTTTGTATATAATTATCTCAATCACCAGTCCTCGCGTTCTTCTTCTCATTAAGCCTGTCTCTGAGGAGGCTGTCCGTTCACAGTAAAAATAGGCAGTACCTTTGAGACACTTTCTGTTACTCATTGACCTAGAAAAATCCCCTGCTAGTAGCTCAGTCCTGAGCAGGTCTGAAAGCTTCTGGGTCAATCACACATGCTGAATATGGCACAGGATATATTAATATTAATAACACTTGATGTCTGTACAGCATTTTAGTCAATATAAAGCTTTCACATGCAATGACTTATCTGAGCCTCAACAGTCTAGGGATTACTGTTAGCAAAGCCAGTGTTATCCCATTTTACAGATGAGAACAGAGGTCATGAGAGTGACTTGTCCATCAGAGGTCAGGGCTCAGTCTAGGGCTGAAGACTGTGAGCCCTTCTGAGTGACTCCTAACAGAGAAGACTCGCCAGAGAGCACACTTACCCGAGACGTGCTTTCTCTTCTCACTCACCCCACCCCTTGTCTGAAGCATTATAGGAGCCCTGTGACAGACCAGCTGCGAACAATGCAGAAGAAAGGGAAACATAATTTGTCTGGAGGACCCAAAGTCCAGATGGCAAGCCAGACCGAGCCCCACGACTGTCTTACCTGCAGGTGTGTGCAGCACCAGAAGCCCCAAAACGGTGTTCACATGTCCCCACCTGGCTGGGCCACACTCACTCCCTGCTGCGGCCCAGATTGCCTGAGGAGGTTTCACGTGGGGATTTAGGAAAATTGAGAATGATTTACCACCTAAAGTAATAAGATTTAGCACAGAACTAAATCTGTGCTAAAGAATTGCAAACCAAGAGCTAAGGTTAGAGGAAGATATTTAAGAGAAAGAAATGCACTTGCTGTTTTTAAAAGTTGATATTTCTGTAGTAAGAATGAAGAACTAAGAGTACAAATAATTGTTTTTACAGTGAAATGACACAGAGGAATGCTCTAAGTAAAGCGGGGCAATACATTTATACATAAGATGCAATGTGTTCGTCGTTTTATTTAATTCTTGGAATGCAACCTTGAATCGTTATTCTCACTTCTCACATGAGGAAACTCAGGCTTACCGAGTTTGAGTGACTTACTTAAGGCCATATAGGGAGTGAGTGAAGACAAAATTTGAACTCAGACTACAAATCCCATTTCTTTTCAGGATACTGCACTACAATCTAAGTACAGCTTACCTGTTCTCATTTTTATTTTTCATTATGTCCCATCTCTGTAACTCATTATTCAAATAAGTTTATATTATTATAGTGGGAACCTACTTATCTGGTTGTCTAACTTCTAAGGAACAGGAAGTAGGCCAAAACTCTTCTGAGAAACATAATAGATGTTACAGTGTTCACATGTGAGAAGATTCTCCTTGGCAGTCATTCTGTCTTTCAAGTATACTCTGTAATTATTTTGGATGTTTATAGGACTGCAATGATAGGATACTGCAGGAGCTTTCCCTCTGATCTTCGAATGACTGGCTGCTTTTCCAACTTCAGTTCTCATCTTAAATGTTACATCCTCTGAGAGGCTTTCTCCGTCCCTTGCTGCTCCCTGTTCTTTATAGCACTTTTTATAACAATTGGTAATTATGGACTTATTTGTTTATTGCCTGTCTTCCCCATAACATTGTAAACTCCCCAAAGGCAGGAAACATGGCTGTTTATTCAGCAGTGTTTCCCAGCACTTATGGTGCCTGGAACAAAGTAGCCACTCAGTAAGTGTTCATGGGATGGATGGATGGATGGACAAATGGACCTGTGGAAATAGGTGTTTTGGTCGTCTGACCTAGGGAAGACCGGATTACGTTTTGAGCTAGGGTAGCTCAATCACCCTTTCCATATAAATAACCTTGAGATTTGGTGGCCTCCCAAAGACAATAGACAGGAAGTATGAAGCCAGTCCACTGGGACAGGAGGAGGAAGGAAAGTAACATCTACTGAGCCCTTAACAAGTACAAAGCAATGAACTATTAAAAGTAAGGGTGGCTGGACGTGGTGGCTCAGTGGTGGCTCACGCCTGTAATCCCAGCACTTTGGGAGGTTGAAGCAGGTGGATCACAAGGTCAGAAGTTCAAGACCTGCCTGGCCAAGATGGTGAAACCCTGTCTTTACTAAAAATACAAAAATAAGCCAGGTGTGGTGGCAGGTGCCTGTAATCCCAGCTACTTGGGAGGCTGAGGCAGGAGAATCACTTGAAACTCAGGTGGCAGAGGTTGCAGTGAGCCGAGATCGCGCCACTACACTCCAGCCTGGGTGATAGAGTGAGACTCCGTCTCAAAAAAAAAAAAAAAAAAAAAAAAAGAAGTAATGGCAAAACTCGCAATTACTCTTGCACCAACCTAATAGCTATACATGGACTTATTTAACATAAAAAGCACTGCAGGAGAAAGAAATCACCCCTATTTTACAAATGAAAAAAGTGAGACTTACACTGGTGAGGTTGCCCAAGGTCACCCAGCAAAGTAGCGGAACCAGGATATGAAGTGCAGAACCAGGATATGAAGTTAATCTGTCACTTTGAAGACCACGCTATTTTTTTTTTTTTTTTTTTTTTTTATAAAGCAAATTTGGCCAGGCACAATGACTCATGCCTGTAATCTCAGAACTTTGGGAGGCCAAGGTGAGAGGATCGCTTGAGCTCAGGAGTTCAAGACCAGCGTAGGTAACATGGCAAAAACCCCATCTCTACAAAAAATACAAAAATTAACTGGGCATGGAGGTGTACCTGTGGTCCCAGCTACTCAGGAGGCAGAGTTGAGAGGATCACTTGAGCCCAGGAGGTCTAGGCTACAGTGAGCCATGATCATACCACTGTACTCCAGCATGGGTGACAGAGTGAAATCTTGTCTCAAAAAGAAGCAAATTTACTTTAAAACATGTTTTCCTTTTTTTATTGACCCATAACTTACATACAAGAAGTGCTTATATTTTAAGTGTGCAGTTGATAACAAATATGTATACACCCTTGTACCACCACCCAGATCAAGAAATAGTACATTTCTAACTATGGAGAAGTCCTCCCCCATTCCAGTATCTCCATGGTAAGCACAGTTTTGACTTCTATCATCACCGGCTCCTGTTGCCTATTTTTAAAGTTCACATGATGGAACCTTAACAGTATGCCCTCTTTGTGTTAGGACTTTTTTTTTTTTTAGACAGAGTCTCACTGTGTTGCCCAGGCTGGAGTGCAGTGGTGCTATCTCAGCTCACTGCAAGCTCCGCCTCCTGGGTTCAAGCGATTCACCTGCCTCAGCCTCTCAAGTAGCTGGGACTACAGAAGCCCGCCACCATGCCCAGCTTTTTTAAAATTTAATTTTATATAATTTTTTGTATTTTTAGTAGAGACAGGGTTTCACTATGTTGACCAGGCTGGTCTTGAATTCCTAACCTCATGATCTGCCTGCCTCAGCCTCCCAAAGTGCTGGGATTACAGGTGTGAGCCACTGTGCCCGGCTGTGTTAGGACTCTTGTCTCTGGATTCATCTATGTTGTTGCTTGCAGCAGCAATTGATCTTTTTCATCGCCGAGTTATATTACCGTGAATTACTATAATCACAATCTGTTCTACTATTGACATTGTTTTCAGTTTTATTAATAAAGTGCTATGAAAGTTCTTGGACATTTGTTTTGGTGGACATAAGCACTCGTTTCTGTTGGGTACACACTCGGAAACTGGACTTGCTAGTTATGGTGTGCATATATTTGGCTGTAGTTGATGCTGCTAAACAGTTTATCAAAGTGATTACATCAATTTACACTCCTACCAGTCATGCAGAGAATTCCCATTGCTCCATATCCTTGACAGGTGTCACTATCATCAGTTCTTTTCATTTGAGTCACTCTGGTGAAGGTAAGCCATGCTCTTATAAACTATGAATGGCACCTTAGAATGAGTTATAAGCCCTCAGAAAAGGAAAGACCAAGGGTTTGCTTCTGGGTCTTACATGAATCTGACTTGATACTACTCCCTGGTCTCAATAAAATGAGGCTTACATTTCTGGCCACCTACTAGGTGAAGGGGAGTCTCCCCAAAGAATAGAAACAGACTAACAACTGGCTCACAAATGCGATTAAGGCAAATAGAGAAATGGGTCAGAGCCAAGGGCAAGACTTTCACCTCTATGGTCAGAACCACAGAGACCTCCAACAGAGGGGTGAATAAAGCCTCGTCAAAGTTAGTCCACCTTTTGAACTGGACTATTAGAGCAGAACTAGTTTGAACTTAGTAAGGAAGTGCTTGCCTCATGTAGAGGGTCAGACAACTGTCACTACAGTTATTGTATTTTGAGCACTTTGTATGTGCTACATACAGTGCTTTTTGCTTTATAGAATGTAATAGTTAGGACTGTTGGGTTGTAAATAACAGAATCCAACCTAATTTTAAAAATATTTATTTTTATTTCCAGGGTGCATGTGCAAGATGTGCAGGTTTGTTACATAGGTAGACATGTGGCATGGTGGTTTGCTACACCTGTCAATCCATCACCCAGGTATTAAGCCCAACATGCATCAGCTGTTTTTCCTAATGCTCACCCTTCCCCGACCCTACCTCCTGACAGACCCCAATGGGTGTTGTTCCCCTCCCTATGTCCATGTGTTCTCATTGTTCAGCTCCCACTTATAAGTGAGAACATGTGGTGTTAAGTTTTTTGTCCCTGCATTAGTTTGCTGAGGATAATGGCTTCCAGGTCCATCCACGTCCCTGTAAAGGACAAGATCTCATTCTTTTTTTATGGCTGCATAGAATTCCATGGTGTATATGAACCACATTTTTCTTATCCAGTCTATCATTGATGAACATTTGGGTTGATTCCATGTTTTTGCTATTGTGAATAGTGCTGCAATGAACATATGCATGCATTTATCTTTGTAACAGAATAATTTACACTCCTTTGGGTATATACCCAGTAATGGGATTGCTGGGTCAAATGGTATTTCTGGCTCTAGATCTTTGAGGAATCACCACACCATCTTCCACAATGGTTGAACTAGTTTACATTCCCACCAACAGTGTGAAAGTGTTACTATTTCTCCACAACTTTGCCAGCTTCTCTTGTTTCTTGACTTTTTAATAATTGCCATTCTGACTGGCATGAGATGGTATCTCACTGTAGTTTTGATTTGCATTTCTCTAATGATCAGTGATGTTGAGCTTTTTTCATATGTTTGTTGGCTGCATGAATGTCTTCTTTTGAGAAGTGTCTGCTCCTGTCCTTTGCCTACATTTTAATGGGGTTGTTTTTTTCTTGTAAATTTGTTTAAGTTCCTTGTAGATTCTGGATATGAGAACCTTGTCAGATGGATAGATTGCAAAAATTTTCTCCAACTCTGGACCGACCTGATTATTAATAAAGATTAAATTACTTAAAGGACAGCTATTCTGAGATTCTCCTTCTCTTTATATAAATGTGGTAAAATTTATTCCTTGTTATGCAATAATGATGGGTGGATGATCATTGCTGCTTGTTATTGGTAAATGTTCCTTTTAACTATACGTATAGTTTGTAACACTAGGCCATTCTCCTGTTCCCACCAATCAATATTTTTCTTTTGAAGTGTGTGTGGGGCTGAATTTTGCTGCTATATGGCAAGCAGGTGAGAAAGTTACTGTTTCACACTGTTCTCTAATACATGTGCACTTTCATCCTGTATCCAAGAATAGCCCTAAAGTTCTTGTCAGCAACATCCTCTCTATTCATGTAGTCAAAGGTTAGGTGAGTTTGTGTATCTGATTTCTCAGCATATCACTAATTTAAGTCAGCAAAGTAGAGAATGGGGAGGGGCTACTTGAGTCAAAATGAAATTTTAGTGTATCAGAAAGGAGAATTAGAAAGATATTAATGGTAAAGCATAGTCTGGACCATTTAATTTAGGGATAAAACATACCTAAAATGTTAGGAATATCTACCCAACAATTTACAGCATAATATTGTTTGTTGTCTATAAGGGTGACCCTAAGTCATCAACAAATATGTTTTCTCCAGTGTGTCCTATTTAAGATCATAGAAATTTGTATATATTTTAAAAGATGCCCATAAGAAGAGTTAAAATGTTTAGGTTTTTCACACTTGGAGAGTTATAATAAGCTGTAAAAGTCTTTTATGTGGAATAATTTAGTTATTGGCAATAGAAGATAAGTGAAGGTATTACTCTAAGAAGTAAAAAGAGAAATAGATGTATTATCGATTACTTGACAAACAGTGTCATGTGTGGCTTGAATGATGAATTTAGTTGACTACTTAGTGTGAAACTGCTTCTTTAGATTTCTGCACACCCATTTGTGTAATGAGTTAGCTAATCCAGAACATTTCTAGGCATGGCACCATAGTAGCTGGTTTCCAAGTCTCTGGACTTTATTCACTTTATTAGGTGGATTCTGTCACTGAAGTATTTCTCTGTAACCAATAATTCTCTTTTCTTTTCTTCTTCTTCTTCCTCCTTCTTCATTCTTTCTTTTCTTCCTTCTTTCTTCTTTCTTCTTTCCTCCTCCTCCTCCTTCTTCCTCCTCCTCCTCCTTATTTAAAAAAACTCCATTAACTTTTAATACAAAATATCAGATTTAATATCTATAATACAATTATATTGCTTAGGATGAAAACATTGCTTACCTATCAAGCAAATATTCTTCCCATTGCGTGGGAGGCAAGAATTCTGCCACTGAACCAGCAATGCTTCCTCATATTCTTCTCATTTCTTGGTATTTATGCAGTTGTCTGTACTCATTGTTAATAGTTGCTATTTGGTTGCAGTTAAAGATTGGCCTCTGGTTACCCTATGAGTAAAGAACCATTAATGAATTGATCTGGGGGGCTGTGTTACATATTCTGCTTTTAGGGCTAATTTTAAAATTAGCTATTAAATTTTAAATACTTTAATTTTTAAAAATTGTTTTAGATTTATAGAAAAATTGAGAAAATAGGAGAGAGAGTTTCTATATACCTCACACCAGTTTCCCTTGCTAACATCTTACATTAGTATGGTACAATAGTTATGATTAAGAAATCAATACATTTTTATTAACTAAAGTCCATACATTATTCAAATTCCTTTTGTATTTACCCAGTGTTATCTTTCTGTTCTAGGATCCTATCCAGGACACCACATTCCACTTAGTCATCGTATCTCATTAGACTCCTCTTGGCTGTGATCATTTTTCACACTTTTCTTGGTTTTGATGACTTTGACAGGTTTGAAGAGCACTGGTGAGATATTTTGTAGACTGTCCCTCTATTAGAGATTGTCTGATGATTTTCCCGTGGTTAGATTGGGATTATGTATTTTGGGAAGAAAGACTACAGAGATAAAGTGTCATTTTTATCACATCATATCAAAGGCACACACTATTCACATAATTTATAACTGTTGATGTTGAACTTAAGCATCTTGGCTGAGGCAGTGTTTCTCAGGTTTCTTCACTGTAAAGTAACTTTTCTCCCCTTTCCTCCTTCGTTTGCTGTACTCTTTGGAAAGAAGTCAGTATGGGTAGCCCCTACTTAAGAGTGGAGTATCTACATAAATTATTTGGAATTCTTCTGCCCAGATTTGTCTCTTCATTTGTTAATTATTCAATCAATTATTTATCAGTATGAACTTAGTTATTTTATACAACTTTATTTTGTTGTCCAAACTGTTCCAGCTTTGGCCACTGGAGCTCTTTTAGTTAGCTCCTCGCTTCCCTTTGATGGACTTTCATGGTGGTTTTTGGTTTTATTTTTTAAAATCACTTCAGTTTTTAGCACTACAAGATGCTCTAGGCTTATCTTGTGTATTTCCTAGAAGCGGTCATTTCTCCAAGGAGTAGGGCTAATTTTGATATACGATTTTATGTCTTAAGTAAAAAAGGCTTAGCCAAGGACAGGTTCAAAGTCAGTCAGAAAACATTTACTAACGTGCACTCATACAACCATTACCACACCTAAACTCTGCGGCAGGATGAAAAAGATAGGTACGTACACTCCAGCCAACACATTATTGGTATTCATGCTTGGTTCCAAGTTTCAGGCAGCCTGTTATCTTCATTCCTCCTTAAACATTATTATGAGTGACATAACAGACAGGCTAATTGCAGATGAGAGGAAAACAAACCCAAACATTTTCGCTCCAAATTATCAGTACTATAGTGTGAGAAGGGACTCATGATATATACATTGCTTTTCAAACCAGTGGTACACACACCTCAGGATACAAAGCAGCAAGTCAAGGAAGAGGCAAAATCAAAGTAGTATCTTAGTGTATCATCCAATGTCTTTAATACTTAGGGTTACTTAATAATAACAAGTTGTTATTAAAGCTAAAGGGGTAAAATTCTATTTTCAGATTGAAACCAAGTTTGACATATGAAAAATTTAAATTTACTTAAAAATAAATGAAACATGAATAATTTTATATTGGTGGAGCTAGCTGCATGTTCATATTTGAAGGGTCCTTTATTATTATTGGTGATTTGATCAAAGTTTAAGAAATGCTGATATGGAGTAACGGTAAATTAGCACTAACTGGTTAATAATCTTTAGCTAACAGTTAAAAATGGCTTGTTTTGTTCTGGAAAGCCAACCATTCAAGACTAGAATTGGCCCCTAAGGGAAATGTATGGCTCCTCTTCATTCTCCCTCACTTCCTCCCAGAGGAGAAGCACTGTTCTAGTTAGGACAGGTTCAAGAATCCAGAGTGCTGTTCTTGGGGATTTGATCACTTCAGATTTCTCCTGAATTTCTAGGCCATGAGGCTGGAGTGTAGGGAAGCTGCCCATCCTTAGGCAAGTCTGACCATCTCTTCTGGGTCCCCTACCCCCATTTTTCTGGACCCATCAGAAGGACATGGATTCTTTTCATTCAGGGTTCCTTTGCCCCAGGAAGACCTGAAGTGGGCAATCTGGACCAGAGCTGCTTTAAGTATTAGAAAATATATTATCCTACTTCTCTTTATATGCTGGCTTTCTCTTTCTGGAATTTGCCCTTCCCTTGAAATAAGATGTAGAAAGTCAAGCTGTGAATGTGGGTTTAGGAAAAAACAAGCAACCTCTTGGCCTCTTTTGGGCCTTGGTCTATGTGAACTGCTATAACAGAATACCAGAGACTGGGGAGTTTATAAATAACATAAATTTATCTCTTACAGTCCTGCAGTTCAAGATCAAGGCTCTGGCAGATTTGGAGTCTGGTAAGGGCTGGCTTCCTGGTTCTTAGATTGCTGTCTTTTCACTGTGTTTTCACATGGCAGAAGGAATCTATGGGGTTTCTTTTATGAGGGTACTAATCACATTCATGAGAGTTCCACCTTCAGGACCTAGTCACCTCTCAAAGGCCCCATCTCTAAACACTATCACATTAGAAATTAGGTTTTAACATACAGATTTTGAGGGGACACAAACATTCATTGTAAAGCATTCAGTCTTCTTAGACCTTAGTCTACTTATACTTAAAAGATGTACTTCATATGGTTTAATTCAATTCTAAAGAGATTAATTTGGATGTTGGGACAAAAGCCTCATAGTAGTAAAAAGTAGGTCTTTACTTGGCTATGAAATCAGGAATTTAATTTGGGGGCAGGAGCAGGGAGAGGGATGTGTTGACGAGGTTCAAGAATTTGGACTTGGGTCCATTTTCCATGCCAAATGAAAACCAACCTAGATATGAATTCTTATACTAGCCAAGGGGTGGTATTCTGTGTAGCAAGGGTGGTATTTAATCACATTATAAATTGTCAGAAAATATATATTGTTCCAATAATTTACACTTTGGAAAAGTTCTAGCTTTTTTTTTTTTTTGAGATGGAGTTTTACTCTTTATTGCCCAGGTTGGAGTGCAGTGGCACCATCTCGGCTCACTGCAACCTCTGCCTCCTGGGTTCAAGTGATTCTCCTGCCTCAGCCTCCCGAGTAGCTGGGATTACAGGCGCCGGCCACCACACCCAGCCAATTTTTCTATTTTTAGGGGAGATAGGGTTTCACTATGTGGGCCAGGCTGATCTCAAACTCCTGACCTCAGGTGATCCACCTGCCTCGGCCTCCCAAAGCGCTGGGATTACAGGAGTGAGCCACTGCTCCTGGCCCCTAGTTTTTCCTGTTTAAATGAAAAACCAGTGATTAAACATCTTTTGAAAGCATCTATCCATACAAGGATTTGAAAATAATAGGACAAATAAAGTGTGTGAAACTCATGGGTATCAAGGTAAACATTATATCTTTATCAGATATTCTCATTTCTTTATTCTTATGATTCCAAAGTTTACTTTGGTTGACAAATGAGGTATCTTATTTAGAAGGAAAAAAAAGTAATTAATGGGTAAACATTTTTGAGCAGGAAAAGGAGGAGAAAAGTATGAAGATACTTCAACTTCGTACTTAAACTTAACTTCATACTTAAATCTAACTTCATACTTAAACCAGAATGTCTTTAACTGGTTTAAGTATGAAATAAAGAACAGTATGAAAGACTTCCTGGGATGGCGGATAGTGGGAATTATCCATTATTATTTATTACTAAACTCTCACTAATTAAATGGGGTTCAGGATTAAAGGAAATCATGAAGGCAGATATATTTATCATTCTAAAAACACATTGAGGTCAAAGGATATAGAGAGATGTCATGGCACAAAAACCAGGAAGTCAGTGCTATGAATCAGTATCTTGCTCTTCCCCCTTCAATAACAATGTCAGACTTGTCAGTGATAGCAGATGAATCTTGTGCTTTAAATGCTCTCACGTAACATATGAAGTTCATTTCTAGTGTAGAATATGTAATAAGAAGCTTAATGACACATGTATTCCATGAAATCTTGACAGGGCTCCTCTTAACTCATATGAATTAACACAAGTTGGTTTTCACAAGTTAATTCATAAAAATTAACATAAGTTGGTAAATACATTTTTAAGGGCATCCCTTAGTGATTGACTGCCCTCATAGTTTGTGTGTGTATATATACACATATATATGGCCATATATATATATATGCACCTTTCTCCCTTCCCCATCTCTTTTTATTAACTACCGTGTTTTAGTAACATTTTATGTATCAGGTCAATTTACACCACTAGTCAACTAAATATAAAAGATAATGTTATCCATTAAAACAAGGGTTCCAAACTGGTGACGTGCAGGGCAAATCAATCTGTAGATATATTTGGTTTGATCCACTCAGTTCTAAAAAGATCTGGAAATAGCACACAAAAATTTGAGTTTGTGGCTTTCCCTTGATATATCAGATCTTTTAACACCAGACTGGAATTTCATGTGGCTAGGATTTGCTGGAGCAAAATATTAGAATGTCCCTTTAGGTAAGCCCTACCACTCTGTGTTGCTTCCACCTAGCCAATTTCACTCCTTAAATACCCATCTGGTCCCTGTAGGCATATGCACATGCAACCCCTAGATTAAACTGATGTGCATGGTAGTGGTGGCAGCAGCAGTGGTGTGCATATGTGTTTATAAATTAAATATTCAATTAAGATGGCTTAACAAATAGTCTCAACCCATGTGAGTTAAGGAATTATGATTTGTGTTATAATTCATTCCTTTAACATTAATAGCCCATCAAATAGTAAAATATTCTTGTAGGGATAAACATAATAGATTCCAAACAATATAAACAAATATGTTATTAATAAATAATAAAAATATAAATAAAAATAAACACAATATTGTAAATACTATGAAAACAGAACTTCCCATATTTATAGAGCTGCAAACTAACACCATGAAATCTTTATCTCTACTTCTATTCTCCTCCCTTCTGAGTTTTCCCTCCCCAAAAGCATTACAGAAAAGTCATAACCTATTTTTCTTAAAGAAGATTTATTTTGGATTAAGTGATTTCATGATGCAACATGGTTTTAAACAAAAATAGAGATCAGTATGAAAATAAAACAAATTGTACACATTAAAATATCTTTCCCTCAAAGCATTTCGGAATCATAAAAAATACAACAAAAGAGTCAGGGGTTCCGTTGAGAATAAGAATGCAGACTTCCCAGAAAATAAACAACTAGTCCCAGTTTAGAGTCCTAGGCCCCATATAGTACCACCCAGAAACCATTTCTAGGATGTCAACAATCTGCATGATTTACTTTGAAAAAAAAATTACATATAAGGTGGAGAGCTGTATAACCCTAATGCTAACAGCAAGCATCTCCCATTATTATTCTCCATTAACAGTCACATTAAATAAATATGAAGCTTAAATCAATGCAAAAACTGAAATACCACTATTAACTGTGACACACTGTGTGGTGAACGTAATGACTGAGGTTGGTGAAGAGAAATTAAAAGATTAAAAAAAAATACACCACCTGTGTTCTACTGAAATCTTAGAAATAATTTTTTTACAGAGCCTTAATATTAAAAAGTAATCATTATTATAAAATTAGATTAATACTTTCAGTAAGAGGCGAGAGAGATGCATGTATTTTTATTCATCTATTTTGGAATGCCTGCATCCCTATTATAAATACATGTAATTTTAAGCACTTTCCAATATATTAACAGCCCCAAATTTTACTTATGCTATCATATAAAGAAAAATAGGTTGTAATTACATCTTTTAGAGCATTAGGGTCCTAAAACAACATCCCATTCTGTGTTAATTCCTGGTTAATCCTTCCAAGATAATTCTTGAACATCATCCATTCTTTTTTACGAAGGTGATAGTAATCAGAAGTTGACTGCTGGTTCCCTACCTGCATCAGTAAGAGCTGATTCAGTTTGAATCACACAACATGGCTATCCACACTCCTCAGGTTGTAATATCTTAAAAGTCGGACAGAAAGATATCACCTGCCCAAGTGCACTAGACATAAAAATCACATACATAAGTTTAACTTTCCTGTGTTCCCCAGAAACCATACAACCAGGGCCATCTTATTCTGCTGAGCTGTTCAATTACGAAAGCCAAATAAGCGACTTTGCAGATAAAATCTAAGCAAATGTATTTTCGGTCTTAACTTCCTGACTTGGAAACACTGATTCAGTCTCCATTTGCAATCTCACTCTTAGGATTTCGCTTTCCAGATTAACAGAGTGCATTTATCTTTAAAAATCATGAAAATGTCTCAAATGCTACTCTAATGTCAAGAGATGTCTGCTAAAAAAACAAATAAGTATAATGAAGTAAAAACACGCTTTCTTTTATTTCATACATGGTGGTCAATAATAGTAACAATAATTCTTAAATGAAAAAAAATCCACAACATAATTTCATGCTAAATTGTTGAATCTGCTATACTATGGGACTAAATTCCACTTTGCAATACAGAAAATGTTAAATTACTGAAGCTATAAAATGAGAGTATTTCCCATCAAGTAGATCAAACTGTGCTTTCATCGGGGAGTATAGCTTTCTTCTTCTCAGCCAGAAACCAGGTTGAAGTATGTTCCTACCCCCACCAGCATGCCCTGAGATGATCCATCCATCGTTGTTTTAACTTTCCCTCCACTGCACTCCTGTCCTAACCATCTTTTTGCTCCTTCTGGCCCGGATGGCTATGATATGGACAGCACACACACGCCCCTCCTTCCTGCCAGCTCCTTGGAATGGAGTTACCACTCTGAATCTTGACAGTTGATCAGTAATTAGCATTACATTCTTGGGGGGTGGCACAACTGCTGGACTCCTCTTTCCTTTTTATTTTTATCACCCTTTCAGTGGGCAGCAGCTGGCCTTAAGCCACAATTCAGAAAGCTTTAATGTCTTTGGCATTCCTTTGCATCCATACTAGACAAACAAATTAATTTAGAAAACACAAATGAACGGAAAGAAACTAAGTTTTGGAAAATTAGAGTCTAAAAGTGACATTCTCATTAAACTCACTACGGTAAGATGGAAATAAAATGGCTAAGGTCCAGAGTGCTGTCCCTCACCTACTAAATCAGAAAGCAGATAAAACAGCAAGGCCCAGTGGCTCATGTCTGTAATCCCAGCACTTTGGGAGGCCAAGGTGGGAGGACTGCTTGAGCTCAGGAGTTCAAGACCAGCCTGGGCAATGTGGCAAAACCCTGTGTCTACAAAAAATACAAAAATATTAGCTGGGCATGGTGGTGCATGCCTGTAGGCCCAGCTACTTGGAGGCTGAGGTGGGAGGCTGGCTTGAGCCTGGGAGGCGGAGGTTGCAGTGAGCCAAGATCATGCCACTGCACTCCAGCATGTGTGACAGCCAGACCTTATCACAAATAAACAAACAAAAACAAACGAAAACAACTGCCAGCACGGTGGCTCACACCTGTAATTACTCCTAGCACTTTGGGAGGCCAAGGCTGGTGGATCACTTGAGCTCAGGAGTTTGAGACCAGCCTGGGCAACATACTGAGACCTTGTCTCTACCAAAATACAAAAATTAGCTGGGTGTGGTGGTGTGCGCCTGCAGTCCCAGTTACTCAGGAGGCTGAGGTGGGAGGATCGCTTGAGCCTGGGAGGTGGAGGTTACAGTGAGCTCACGTTGTGCCACTGCACTCCAGCCTAGGTGACAGAGCCAGACCGTCTCAAACAAACAAACAAAAAAGCAAAAGACCCTGAAACTCAGACTCAGTTTGGAGATTAGACCACATTCTTCTTATGCATGTCTTTATTATGCAGGGTTGCAGATACCTCTTAATAATGGCATTGCATCATTTCACATAAATACGGAGTTTCCTGAATAAGGCTAAATTGAACAGACTCCCATCTTCATGATAAGATATTTGCCTTGTTAAAAGTGGTCAAATCATAAATAAAATTTGTGCAGAAAGTCAGGAAAAAAGTCACTAGGATGAATGTGAGGAGGATGGGAGGAAAAGAGAAGCTGCAGTGGTTCCTTCTTGGATATCACTGGAATTCAGCTATCAGGGCTTACTAGATCCATCCCTATTAAAAATTAAAAAATAAAATAAGGCTTCTGATTAGTGTTTTCCATTATCTTGTTTCCACATAATACTTGAGAAAAGTAAACGACTATTCTGTATAAATCCATCAAAAGCAATCACATTTTGCCTTCTGTTTTTAAAATTTCTCATGTCAAGTCATGAAATGCAAATAAGTCTATGGGGAAATTTTTTCCATGAATATACTAATTTCTTCGTGGACTTTACAGAAGGTGTCACATTTTAAATGTGTCTGTTTAAGAAAGTGAGAGTTTGGAGGAAGCATCTTGGAAACCTCACTGAATGTGGAATATACTGGTACAAACATTAGTCTCCACATTTCTCAAGATGAAACACAGAATTGTGACTATGAAGTAATGAAACTGATGCCACAAGCCATCCATGAAAATCAGCCTCAACCCAGATGGAACATGATGCTTGTACCCTACAAAGTGCATGAGGAGCTAAACGGACGATGCACCTGAAAGTACTCTGAAACTATAAAGCACTATGCAAGCATATTCTACCATTACTTTCAAACACTTGAATGCATTTTTACCATTTCTGATTGTTGCACAGGTAAAACAGATTTTCCTTTATTTATTGCAGAATTTCTGCTAAATTATAAACACAATATATGCTAGAAAATTGGGATCATACTTCTTTGACCAAGATCCATTCATTTTGTGCACAAGAAAAATGTTTTGACCCCAGAAGTGGTTTGGGCTCAGGGATTGGGATTTTTCACACTGAAAATCAATGGTACATTGTAGAATAGATGAAGGGAAACAGGGAAACTACCTGACTTAATTTTGGCATTTCGTTGATAATTTGAAAATCCTTGAGTTGCTCCTTCACAGATCAGCTCCCTACACACTTTACACTCTCGTTGTGTAAGTGCATCCTGGCTTCAACACTTGACCGGTATTGACACACTATTACTTGCCATTACTTCCCAATAGAAACAGCATTGATATAATTGCTTTTTAGCCACACTATCATCTATATATGAAGCCATTATTGAATCTCCCAGGTGGAAAAAGCTGTTATCTTCTCTCTTCATTCCTTGATTGTAGAACTTACCAAATTTTATTAAAAACACTTTTTTGAACTTTGGGGTCTACCCTACTACACTGTGAACTGAGCTTTTCAAGGGCAGATTTAGACTCTTGTAGCTCCATCGTCAAGCAAACATCAAACTGGCACAGAGGGAATGCCAGTGATGTGCTTGTTCCCTCATCTAAGAGACGTTCTGCATACATATATGATGTATTAAGAGTGTCTTCTATAGTATAAAAAGCATCACTTAAAACAAGACCAGAAAGCCTAGTGATCTGAGCTCACAGTCCAGAAGAAAATATTTATGGATATTTCTAATTGTAGAGTATATGAAAGTCTAATTTATTCTGTGGAAATGTTATTTAATATTTTATATAGTTATTACTGGCTGTTTTGTTTTACTAAGAAAGAATAATAGATAAGTTAGCATGGTGTTCTGATATGCTAAGTACATCTTTGATAATTCCCAATCTGAGAACAGTATCGGCTAGATGATTATACTAATTAAGAATGTCTACATACATTAAAGTGTACTGTTATTTGGGAAAATTTGGATGCCTTAATAAAGAAATAGATTTGTTAGAAATAATTAAGGAGATACATTTTATTTCAAATCTCTTTTACCTAATAATATGAAATAACATAACTAAATGTCTCAAACCAAACTGAATGCTAACATGGTCTTTGAATGTGTTTTTGAAAGAAATGCAACCTTTATCTGCTGCTTAGAGAATGCCAGCCCTGAAACATCTTATATACCATCAAAGATGTGACCTTAAAAAAAAGTGTGTTATACTACTTTTCCTTATCATGAAAAGAATACAAACAAGTGAAAACAGTTTGCAAAATTAAATATATACTTGTATTCATGATCAATAAGTACAAACTAACATTTCCAGTTAAAATTTTTTTCTTTTTTTCTCTTCCAATTATAGTATACAGAGAGCTCTTCCTTTCTTATTTCCAGGTTTCTATAACCCTTTTTCAGAACATTTCTTCACACTGCAGTGCGTGCCTTTGGTGTAGGAGTGTAACGTAAGTGCTATTCCTCTTGAGGGTCCCAATAGTAAACATAGCTTAACTCACAGGAGAGCAATCAGTTCTTACAAAACACCTATGAAAACTATGCATATGACCTCTATAAAATATAAGATTGCCAACATCCCATAATAGGAATTCCATGGCTGCTTATAAATATAGATCTCAAAGAAATGTTTGGGCAATGCCTATAAACCCATAGGCTGGCAAACCATATATTAATCCAATGCTTTTATGACCCCCAATTTAATTTCACTCTGTTGAAAATCTGATTAGTCAAGAAATAAACAAAGATGTGGAGTAATCCCAAAAGCAATTAAAATGAAGAATACCTTCTCATAAAATTAAGCAGAAGTAAGACTAGTGATGTCATGCAGTTTTGGAGATGCCATAGAAAAACTGTTTCTTAATATTAATAAGAAAATTATGCATCAGTGAAAATGCAGGCTTAGAAATATAGTTCTGAGTTTCAATTTGTGATGTCTTCACTGATGAGGGAAAATGGAATTCTTATTACTGATCTCTTCAGTGTTGCTGATGGCTCCTTAACTGAGCTTAGTGTTTAATGATGCTGTACAAATAAAAAGCAGTGGGGGAAATACGAAATATCTGTATTAAATGCCATCCTGTAAAGTATTTGATGGATGGAAGAGAGTCTAATGCATTTTAAATAAATGCATATCATACTATCACATATAGTGAATCTTAAAAAATTATTACTTAGATGCACAGTCCTTGTAGTGGTAGACACGGCACTGTGAAGGAAGTTTGATTGGAAGCTATTTTCTATTATACTTCTCAAGTGATGGAGTTGCTGTTAGTCATATTGTAATGTCCCTTCACCTTTGGTACATTCAGTGCAAAATATTTGGGGGATTTTTTTTTACCTTTATAAAAATAAAAGGCCCTTTTGTTTCCTTGAGAGTGCTTAAAAGGATACATATTAGCATGATGCCCGAGTATGCATGGAACATGAAAATGGAACGAGTGATACATACAGTATGATAGGTAGGTTCTTATATACATCTTAAAGAACAGAAACATAATGAACCTACAAAAAATAAACAGAACTCACTGTGTACTTTTTCCTGATATGCTGTGATTAATTGCTAGTTATTTTAAAATTGTTTTCATGCATTATAAAGCATAAAATCTGTCATTAGTAATTCACTGAATAATGGTTTGTCTTTAGCCATAATTACACACATACCACTTGCATATACATTGTCACAGACCATCTTATTGCAGATCTGTAAAGGTACCTCATATTAACTTGGTTTCATTTTCACTCATGTCCCATGAAAGCGGAAACCTATGGTGCACACCATGCAGGCACTCATAAGTGAGAAATGAATATTCTGTTATAACTTAGGGCTTAAATGAATGTACTTTCAGGAAATATATTTAC
Organism: Chlorocebus sabaeus; assembly: GCF_047675955.1. NCBI lineage: Eukaryota > Metazoa > Chordata > Mammalia > Primates > Cercopithecidae > Chlorocebus > Chlorocebus sabaeus. The sequence continues at coordinate 83,452,727 of NC_132913.1, forward strand.
TTTTATTATATTATTTAACTTGCACTAATTTGAAGATTGGGCCAAGTGCTGCCAGTTTGGCTTGAACCACGTTCAAGGGTAAGTTTCAAGATTCTCCTGAGTCCCTAAAAATTACCATGGAGCTGATCATGTATGGGTTCATCTTTGTCTTGGAACATAACAAATGGAAAAAGTTTGGCAGTCAAGAACTGTTGATTGAAAGACGGTTGGGTTGTTCCCTGGGCATCAAGCTCACCCAAATCCTTCCAAGAGGACTCATCTCCAGTCCCCAAATGTGACAGAACACTTGTTCCTGGAAAATAACAGCACGTAGCATTATCCTAAAGGAACCATCCTCTTGAAACTTCCAATGTTCAGTCATTCTTCTAGAAGGCAGCTTCTCAAACTGCCTGTCCACAGAGATGGGCATTCTGCTTCCAGGTCACTCAAGTCCAAAAGTACTGGTTTCTTCAACTGCTGTCAACAGTTTCTCATAAAGCATGGAAAAGGATGGGTAGGGGGGCAGATCCAGACGGTTAAAACATGTGTGCGCTCTGAAAACACAAGAAACAGCACATAGTTTAGAACAGGTCGAGTGAAATGAAAATGTGTGGGGTGTGTCTGTGTGTGTGTGTGTGTGTCTGTGTGTGTATGACTGTCTTTCACATTCAAATTTATTTGTTGCCAATTTTCACACTCATTTTCAAAAATCTTTGAAAACATTTTGACCTTAAAAATTCAGAACTGAATTTCTCTAAGGAAAAGAGGATATTTAAAAAAATACTTTATTTACATTTCACCAACATTTAAAAGCTATATTACATATAAATGACCATTTATTGAGTGGTCTAAGGATTACAAAGACAAGTTTGGTTTTAGTTTCTCTTTTGATGTTAGATTGTTTTTCTAATACATGGACATAAGGCCTTGCAAAGTAGTTCATTTTGAGTTGGCATATGCCTGAGTGTATCTTCAATACTCTGAAGTTAGGCATTTTTTCATTTTCTTGGAGAGGGAAGAGCAGTCAGTGTCTCTGAGGGTCCGCCTCATGGCTTAGAGTGTTGGGAAATTCCCTGGCTGGACTTTTCTAACTCAGTAGGCCATTGTTACTTCTTTGAATTCTGTGTTAAAATTTGCTTTCTCCCAATACACAATAACAAAACAAGCAATTTAAATCATTACATTAAGTGTTCTTTTTTAGAAATACTTCTTTTGTCAAGATAGGAAAAAAATATGTTTTCCTGTTATTTGCATCTGAATCACAATAAAAAATAGACAGTCTCCAAATAGTACATCTTATCAGGAAGCAAATCTGCACTTTTGACATGAAATAGGAAACATTCTATTCTGAATGTACAACAGCTTGTTTGGGGGACCTACATAACTTTGACTTAAAAAAATACTCCTGAATGAATAAGAAATTTTAGGAACTATAATTATTAACAGGCTATTTCTACAAAGTCGCATGTTTATACTTATACTCTAATAAATCCCTTTTCCTTATGAAATAAATATAATTAATATTCCTGGATGCAGTGTAATGTAGTGGGAAGACCAGAGATTTGCAGTTGGACATAACTTGGGTTTGGATTCTAGCTCTACCAACAAGTGTGTGATTTGGAGTGAGTTATTAAAACTCTGAGCCCCTATTTCTCACCTTTAAAAGGGTGGTTATATAACTTGTCTCAGAAGGATGTGAGGATTAAGTGAAATAACAGAAACATGCTTAACAGAATGACTGGCTCGTAGTGTTTGACCAATTAATAATAGTTGTATTGTTAGCTACATTTCATTCCTATCAACAAGATTTGACTCTAATTGGCTTCAGTGAACTGCCACAAAGAGTAATGACCCATGAGAACGATGAGATAATAAAAGGATAATAAAGCAGGTGTATGGCCACATGGCTTATTAAAAACAGGAATGTGAAGGGGATCTGTTAGATTGTAAGAATATAGATAGAGTATTTCTTATCCAAAATACTTGTCACCAGAAGTGCTTTGGATTTCGGATTTCTTTGGAATTTGGAATATTTGCATATATATAATGAGATATTTTGGGGGAATATGACCCAAGTCTAAACATGAAATTCATTTACGTTTCATATACACCTTGCATACACAGACTGAAGGTAATTTTATACAACATTTACATAATTTGGTTCATGAAACAAAGTTTTGACTGCGTTTTTGACTGCACCCTGTCACTTGAGGTCAGGTGTGAAATCTTCTACTTGTGGCATCATGTCGGCACTCAAAAAGTTTGGATTTTGGAGCATTTTAGATTTAAAATTTTTTGACTAGGGATACTCAAACTGTATCAGTTTCAGGGTATAGAGATAGTACCGACTCACCCACTCCTAGTACTATAAACTCTGGGATATATTGGTGGAAAGCATCTAATGAATCTTTGCAGGCAAACCCTTTTTTGATACAATAATCATTTCAGAATTGCAACTGATATCCTTAGCCTGGAACCCAAATGGAGCCTCAAGAAAAGGTTTTCCTTATTTAAAAACTCAACTTGTATACTAAAATAGAGTCCTCAGAGTGGTTTATAATCTATCATCTGTGAAACATTGGAATAAAAATATTACATAAAGATTTAGCTCTGTTCCAGGGGTAGGGGAGGAGGAAGCAGAAAAGTGGAATATGTTTTGAATATAAGTATATGCCAAACTGTGTGTGTTAGACAAGTAACATTTATTATCCAATTAGACTAACAGATGATACCACAATACTATTTTGAAATTTTCATTTCTTTGGTTACCGATAAGGTTGAGCATGTTTCCCCCACGCGTCTTGCTTTTCACATTTCCTGTTTCATCTCTCTTGCCTGATTAACTTTTCAATATTTTTACTGTGATAAAATACACAGAACATTCACCATTTTAACTATATTTAAGTGCACAGTACCATGGCATTAGTACACCTACATTATTTTGCAACCATCATCACTATCCATCTTCAGAACTTCTGCATTTTGCAAAACTGAAATCTGTATCCATTAAATAGTAACTCCCATTTCCTCTCCCCCTAGCCCCTGGAAACCACCATTCTACTTTGTGTCTCTACGAATTTCACTGCCCTATGTACTTCATATAAGTGGAATCTTAAAATATTTGTCTTTTGTGACTGGGTTATTTCACTTAGCATAATATTTTTAAGGTTCATGTTGTAGCATGGGTCAGAATTTCCTTCCTTTTTAAGGCTGAATAATATTCCATTGTATGTATATATCACATTTTCTTTATCCATTCATCCATCGATGAAAAGGAGTTTTTTTCCTACCGTCTGACTATTGTAAATAATGCTCCTATGAACATCAGTGTACAATTATCTCTTGAAGTCCTTCTTTTCAGTTTTTTGGGGGATATACACAGAAGTGCAACATCATACTGCATTTTTCATAGTGGCTGCAACATTTTACATTTCCATCAACAGTGCACAAGGGTTCCAATTTCTCTACATCCTCACCAACACTTATTTCTTGTTTTTTTTTCTCATTTGTTTGTTTGTTTTATAATAGCTATTGTAATGGGTGCAAAGTCCATTCATCTTTTAAAGCCTTAGGATTTCTTATGGAAATCAAGAGAGACTCAGTGAGAGTCTCTCTGAGTGAGAACTGTTGCTGAATTTGAAGAAGGAAGCTACCACAAATTCTACAGCTGCACAGAATGAATGCTGCCAACGACCCAAGGGAACTTGGAAGCAGATTCTTCCCTAGTTGGTCCTTCAGATGAGAATGCAGCCCCACTGACAGCTTGATTTCAGCCTGTGAGACCACGAGCAGAAGACCCAGCTCAGCTGTGCCTGGATGCCTGCTCCATGAAAATAGTGATATCATAAATGTGTGTTGTTTTACACTGCTAAATTTGTGGTAATTTGTTTTGCCTCAGTAGAACCATTAACAGGTCTCAAGGCAGTGAAACAGTTCAAGAAAAGGTGGCAAATGTGATGTTAAGTGTGATACAGTAGTATCATCTATCCAGGGCAGGTGGTGAAACAAAGCTAGGAGTTGGCAGCAGTTCTTTCATTCTCCCAGGTTTCTGAGTAGACAAACAGGAACTTCGAATGTCTCTTTGCCATTTCTGTAGTATCTTTGCAGGTACTCTTGAAGCTTATCCAGTAAATCCACAAGCCTGAATGCTCTTTCCAGTTCTCAACACAAAGGGAAGGACTAGACAACCTTTTTTGTTCCTCTTCAGTCATAAGACATAATCACCATTACCAATCCATAATCTAAAGCTATTGCTGCTTCATAAATTACATTTGGTTGCATAATATATGGTTACCATAACACAACTTTCCTTCTAATAAACTAAACAGTTCCTCTGGAAAATATTTTGTGATGATGGAGAAAGCATATATTGTGGAGGGAAACTGTGTGGAAAGATTAAATGGTTTTCCCAAGGTCAGAGCTGAGTCAGTGGCCAAATCAAGAACAGGACCTCAGTTCTGGGTCTCCTAGGGAAAGTCCAACATTAAACTGAAAGCAGGGAGATTAATGCTCACTGGCTTCATTCTTTTACTTTTGGAAGCCTGAGTATTAATTTTATCCCACCTCTGACTATGAACTGTTATTCTTCAACATCCTACCAGATTGTCTACATTTTGAGGACAAGGATTGGCAAAATAAACCTTCAGATATTTTTTAAATGAATAATTCAATCACAATATGCAGTAGCTCTGGGGAAAATGGCTGAGACTGTGTCAATCCAGAAAACCCTGAAAAATACCAGGGGATTTTTAGGTGACCATACCCTCTAGTTCAATCTCAGGCTTAACAGAAGAAGGCAAATACTCAAAAGGATGCTTTACAGTGTATCAAAATCACTCCAGGAGCTTGTTTTACAATGGAGATTATTGGTTGCACCCCTTGTGATTTGAATTCAGAAGGTTTGGGTTGGGCCTGGGGGAATATGCATTTTAATAAACATGCCAAGTGAGTTTGATGCAGGTGGTCTCCACAATTGCAGAGACATCAAGTAGATTAGCAATATGATATCTACATTGGCTATTTGCACCAGTGTTTTGTGCGCTTGCAAACATTCCAAAACTCCTTATAAACAAGACAGCATTGCTAATAAGGAAATTAAGGAATAGTGTGGTTAAATAAATTGCCCAATGTTTACCATCAACTTGCTCTATGAGCCAAGACCAGGAAAAACACAAAAAAAGGCAAGCAACACATAATCCTTGGAGGCTTTTCACACCCCCACCCCCACCCCATTCCATGTCCTAAGAAAACTCTAGCAGAAAATAACAGGAGGGCCCTGGACTGTGTTGATGTTGGCAGCAAAAGTGCATCCAGCTATTCAGTCTCAATAAAAGAACATTTTTCAAATCTTTCAAAGTCAGCCACACTAAAGCTATAATGGGTTTACCTCATTTTAATCTATGCAGCCAGAACCACTCAAGGAGAGCAGTTCTGAACCCATCTTTGGGAAATCATGCTGGCATCAATATTAAGAAGATTTAAAAATTCTCCAGACATCTGGTCTGACTTAATAGCTCTTAGTGCTTTCTGGATTCTTCAAAAATGTTAACCAGGAGGTCACATGCTTACCCTCTTTTTTTCCCTACAGATAGACATGTCAATTAGACAAATCCAGTGAGCCAAAAGTACCAGTTACATTTCCATTTCCACAGATTGGTTCGTTGATTAATGTATTTCTCTCTGTGTATGTGAATGTACTTAATTTTCCAATTTGCATTATATTTCATTTATTTCTTCACTCACTGGATACTTACTGAGCACATACTCCATGCCAGGCATTCAGCTGTCCCCTGAGAGATGAGGATGAAAAGTCTGATTTCTGTCCTCAAGGATATACAGGCAAACAGACCCTCTAAAATGTGTGTAGCCTGTGCTCTGGGGCAAGCAGGAACTGAAATTCAGCCTTCCTTTGGCTCTGCTTGCCAAACTGTGAGCACTAGCTGTGGGCTGCATTTCTCCAGAAGACTACGAGATACCTTTGTTTCATTAGTCCCAGGGACGGGCTATTAGTGGCCCTGCCTACAAACAGTTAGTAATACAACGAGTTACAAGTCTGCTCAGCAGAGCCAAGGAAGGTTCATAGAGGACGCTATTTGTGCCAAGGCTTGAAAGATTTGTAGGTGTGCAAGCTTTTTTCTGAATCAACAACAAGGAGAAGGATGTTCCCCGCAGATGGCCCGGAAGCATGACATTGCGTCATCAAGAAACCTGAGAGGGGCAAGTGCCTAAGGGGCAGGAGCCAAGGCTGGACCTGAGGCCAGATGGGGAGGCACGGTCACATCAGGAAGCCAGGTGTGTTCTTGCAAAGACCTTTTCTAGCTATTTCATGGATGAAAGGAAGAAAAGTGGGTTGGCAGAGGTATCTTTAAATAAGGCAGGGAATATAGGATATAGGTAGAGGGACAGATGATGAATTCAAGGGCTTGAAATCAGCATGAGAAATCCAAAGTTACCAATCGAACAGTGATAGAATTCTGTTAAAAGAATCCAGTTATAGTTTTGTTAGCCTGGGTAGCTTTACTAACACAACGAATGGTATAACTTGTCAGGATTTTAAAAATATTCATAATTTATCTAATATCCTCATGAATACCTTTTTAGGTCATGAGGTAGAGCAGAAATTCCTGTTAAGACCAGGGCACAAATATGTGTGTAACTTACGGCAGCACAGCACAACACCCTGACCTTCACCAGGTGTTCGGTAAAGGTGAATTCATGGAAAGAAATTCTATGGTGCTTGCTACTCCAACTACTCATTTGTCATACGCCATTTGGGGACCAATGATGTTGGTTCATGTAAATATTCATTGCTTCTCTCCCTGTGTCTTAAGATGAATGTATATCTCCTACAAAGTTCGGCGCTTAGTAAAGGCATGATGAGTATCTACAGGCAGGTGAGGGGAATTAATCTGCTCACTAATTAGTGTCTTATTCTAAAGTCTCATTAGGTCACTTTGGTTAAAGTGCACTTGGATCTGTAAATACAAAGTGGAATGTTCCTATAGGGGGAATTCCTGTATTTGGGGTAACTAGCAGAAGAAACTCTTCAAACTATGTATTCTGAGCAGGTACCTTCTTCACTTGCGAACACCTCTGGGGAAAGATAAAGAGGGTACATACATTTCAAATGTAAGAATTTAAACCCAACAGAATAAAGTCCACTAAGGACAGTTCCAGGAATGGAAACTCCTGTAAGTCCAAACAAAATATAAATACGCTGGTGAATATGGCGCATTTCTCACACACTTAAAGACTGTAAAGTATCCGGCCAGCCCTGAAGGCTACATATTAGGAAGAATAGTAATAATGGATAAATGTATTGAATGATGTTTTAGGCCTTATTCTAAGCACTTTGCACATGTTATCTCATTTAATCTTCAAAACAACTTTGTGATATAAATGTTAATTTCTATCTCAACTTTTCAGATATGGATATAGAGATATGAAAGTCTGGATTATGATTTTGGAATTTCTTATCTGGAGTGGTCCAAAGTTATCTCTCAAGTTTACAAATTCACTAAAAACAATATTTATGGAGAACATGTGCTAAGCACTGGGCTCAGTGCTAGGAGCAAAGTCATGATTAATTCAGATAAGGTACCTGTTCTCACAGGATTATATTCCAGAGGAGGAGACAGATAATCAACAAGTAAACCAATAACTGAACATGATGACTGAATTGGGTTAACTCTAGTGAAGGAAGTAAGGGGTGAGTGACAGGGGCACTAGGGACAGAAGCCTGGTCTCTAACCTGAGTCCTGGGGACAAGAAAGAGCCAGGCACATGAAGGACCAGCAGAAAAGTGTTATAGGCAGCAAGTACCTGAGCCTTGAAGCATAATTGAGTTTGGCATATTTGAGGAATACCCAGAAGGAGGCTGGTGTGTGTCGTGGGTTGGGGGAGAGGGTACATGTTGAGGTCGCAGGAGGAGGCAGACAGGTCCCCACAGGAAGTCCTTGGGAAGGAGTCTGGATTTTATTCTAAACTACCGGAGGGTGTAGGCAAGGGAGGGAGGTGACCTTGAGATGTTTGCAGATCCCAGCGGTTGTTGAGTGCAGAATGAATGAATGGCGGGATGTAGGAGAAGCAGGGTATTTAGCCGGCAGTCTGCTTCAGCAGTCCAGGTGAGGGGGGATGGTGTTGTGGACTAGGCTGGTGGAAAGAAATGAGCCCAAACTGGTTTTTGCTCTTGAGGCCAAGGAAAAGGTGGTAAGCATTCTTTAACTGTTGCAATGTCTGTCACTCACAAATAGACACTTTAAAATCTGACTTGCGAAACAGCTCTCAAGGACCTTTAGTAGATTTGACTTGGACTATCCTGTCCTCTGTTGTTAGCAGCAACAATGCTGATGGACTGCAAGGGGAATGATTATCTCATTCCATTAAAGTCACAAATTCTTTCAATGGCGTGACTTTTACATTAATTACAGAAGAATGCCTTTTTTAAAATACAATCTTTTTTTTTGAGAAATTTACCCACCTCCCAAAGTAAAGACCAATCCAAAAGGTATATGACATTTAAGAACCTTTAATATGGTGATGTGATGGGTTAACTCTGATATGCTTTTGTTAGTACATGCAGATTCAGTGGCAGAATAAAGTGAAAATTTTAAATATAGTTATATAGAACTGAGTGAGAGGGCAGAGGAGAAAGGAGTTGAAGAGAGTCTTGGACCCGAGGTTAAACTACAGAGCAGACCACTGTATGAGAATCCCCTGTCAATTCTCTCCCACACCAAAAGCCACCTCAGCTGATCAGCAGGCAGTAGGGAATTAGGAAGACCAAGGAGGGACACCTCAAGGCAAATACAGAAAGGAGATGTCCCCAAAGGGTCCTTCTAGTGCTCATCTCTTGTTCTGATGGCTTTTCTTTTAATTGAGGAAAGTGACATTGTATTTCAGGACTTGGTTACTTTCCTGTATACTGGCTGATAATTCACTTTGACAGTAGACAATGCTCCCTATAATGGAGGAGGGAAAACTGAATTATTGATGACATTACAGAGCAACATTTAATGACATGGAAAGATGTTCTATGTGATAAACAGAATGTTGTTTTAAAATGTGTGTGTGTGTGTCTGTGTGTATCTGAAGAAACGAGTGAAATCACATACTCTAACATGTTAACACAGCTTATCTTAGTAGTTGACTTTTTTTTTCTTCAGAAATGGGATCTCTCTATGTTGCCCAGGTTTGACTCAGACTTCCATGCTCAAGCCTTAGCCTCGCAAGTACCTGGGACTACAAGCATGCACCACCACGCCCAGCTAGTAGTGGATATTGGATTGATACATATGTAGTTATTTTAATATATATTTAATATATCCATATATTTCTTAGCAATTTTTTGTAAATTTTTTTTCTATAAATTAGAATTTAAAAGCAGGGTTTTTTTGTTTTTGTTTTTGTTTTTTTTGAGATAGAGTCTTACTCTATCACCCAGGCTGGAGTGCAGTGGCATGATCTTGGCTCACTGCAACTTCCACCTCCTGGGTTCAAGTGATTCTTCTGCCTCAGCCTCCCGAGTAGCTGGGCTTACAGGTGCACACCACCATGCCTGGCTAATTTTTGTATTTTTTTTTTTTTTAGTAGAGACAGGGGTTTCACCATGTTGGCCAGGGTGGTCTCAAACTCCTGACCTCAAGTGATCTGCCTGCCTTAGCCTCCCAAAGTGCTGGGATTTCAGGTGTGAGCCACTACGCTCCACCAAAAAGCAGAATTTTAAAAACAAAAAAGTTGTCATGTCTTTAAAAAATAATTTTATCTTTTCAAGTTCTATTCCATTAGATTAACTGTCTCCATGAGACATCTGTTTCATAATTAACTCTTACAATTTATTTCTTAATTTCAGTTAGCATTTAATTCATAATAATCTCCAGACACAGCCATTTTCAAAAATGCTTTTCCCTTTGGCAAAAACTAACACACCCCCATGACGATGGCAGCTCTGTAGGTCCTCTGTCCCATCACCCAACTTGGCAAGAACCTTGGGGATGAACACAGAAACTCATACCATGGTGGGAGAGAGGACTGCTCTGCAGTTTTCAGGCTGGCATCTCAGCAGCCCATTTTTTGGACTGTTTGAGAGCAATTGCCATAAAGTGAATTTACTCTTTTCATAAAGTCCATCAGAGCACCAGGGGTATGAAGTCTTCCACAGAAATGCAAAATACAGAGCTAACCACCAACCGTGAAGCAGAGGAAGTGCAGTCATGTGCTCAGGCTCTAGGTCTCCATGGAGACACCCTTCTGTCTACATCCTTATTTATCATCTGGGTCTCTAGTCACTTTGTAACCACAAGAGAAAGAAGGAGCCATGGATTCAACTTGTACTGGCTGCAGAGACAACCACATATACTTTTATGTACTCCTTGGCTCACACTGTGAGCAGCGCTATCCACTGCTACCACAAAGTGAGACTAGGAAATCTGAGAAAAGAAGGAGACTTACATTTGCCTGCTTGAAAATGGAAAGGCCCTCCATCATCCTTGTCTAGAAAGACTAAGATTCTCTCCCTCATTGCTCCCGGTTGCCAGGACTGCCCTCATCCTTTACAGCCCCTCCAACCCTCCAGGGCAGAAACTCCCATGCCCGACACAAGCCCATGCCAGACTTCTTAGAGGATTCTTTTTTTTTCTTTTTGAGATGGATTCTTGCTCTGTAGCCCAGGCTGGAGTGCAGTGTCACCATCTCGGCTCACTGCAACCTCTGCCTCCTGAGTTCAAGCGATTTTCCTGCCTCCCGAGTAGCTGGGACTACAGGTGTATGCCACCACACCTGGGTAATTTTTGTAGTTTTAGTAGAGACGGTTTTCACCATGTTAGCCAGGCTGGTCTCAGACTCCTGACCTCAGGCAATCAGTCCATCTTGGTGCCTCCCAAAGTGCTGTGAGCCACCGTGCCCAGTCAGGATTCATTTTTTAAGTAAGAAGGACATCTAGCCATTTTTCTCCCATGTGTACAATGTAAATTTTTGTTTTTAATTTTAAGTTCAGGGGTACTTGTGCAGGTTTGTTATACAGGTAAACTGTGTCACTGGGGGTTTGTTTTACAGATTATTTAGTCACCCAAGTATTAAGCCTAGTACTCATTAGCTATTTTTCCTGATCCTCTCCCTCCTCCAACCCTCCACCCTCCATTAGGCCCCAGTGAGTGTTATTCCTCTCTATGTGTCCTTGTGTTCTCATTATTTAGCTCCTGCTTGTGAGAAGATGTAGTATTTGGTTTTCTATTCCCGTGTTAGTCTGCTAAGGATAATGACCTCTAGCTCCATCCATGTTGCTGCAAAGAACATGATCTCATTCTTTTTTATGGCTGCATAGTATTCCATGGTATATATGTACCATATTTTCTTTACTCAGTCTACATTGATGGGCATTTTGGTTGATTCTGTGTCTTTGCAATTGTGAATAGAGCTGCAATGAAGATACACATGCATGTGTCTTATAATAGAATGATTTATATTCCCTTGGGCATATACCCAGTAATGAGATTGCTGGGTTGAATGATATTTCTGTTTTTAGGTCTTTGAGGAATTGCCACACTGTCTTCCACAATGGTTGAACTAATTTATACTCCCACCAACAGTGTACAAGCATTCCCTTTTCTCTGCAACTTTACCAGCATCTGTTATTTTTTTGTACAATGTCACATTTTAAATGTTAAACATCATTTCACTCATAGGAAAAAGAAATACACTGGAGCTGACTAGCTTGAGACAGACCAGCTCTTCAGTTGTGCAACTTACACCTATCAAAAATAGCAGAAAAGTGGCTTCAGTGTTTCTGTTCTGATGGTAGGAGAAAAGGACTTGATAATATAAAAGAATCTCTTTAGGCCAGAACCAATTTTACAGATCTTTTTTTACACCTAAGTAATGCCCCACATTTCATTAAGGGTGATGACAATGTTGTCAGTAAAGAAGTTGCTTCTCATGTAACTATACTGTCATGCAATTAAGTTCTTTTAATTTTTTCCCTCCAAATGTACTTTTTTTCTTTGTGGAGCCAATGTTAATAGTTAAAGTAGTACAGTGGCTTACAAAAGAGTCAGGATAAAAAGTTTAAAAGGAACAAAGTGGCCGGGTGCAGTGGCTCAAGCCTGTAATCCCAGCACTTTGGGAGGCCGAGACGGGCGGATCACAAGGTCAGGAGATCGAGACCATCCTGGCTAACACAGTGAAACACCGTCTCTACTAAAAAAATACAAAAAACTAGCTGGGTGAGGTGGCGGGCACCTGTAGTCCCAGCTACTCGGGAGGCTGAGGCAGGAGAATGGCGTAAACCCGGGAGGCGGAGCTTGCAGTGAGCTGGGATCCGGCCACTGCACCTCCAGCCTGGGCGACAGAGCAAGACTCCATCTCAAAAAAAAAAAAAAAAAAAAAAAAAAAAAAAAAAAAGGAACAAAGTAAACACAGTATTCCTAAGACTTTCAAATACATTATCTTACAATTGTCAAAATACTCTGAACATTGTTACTCCTACTTTAGAGGGATGGATCTAGGGTCTTGCTTAGGATGATGATGATGTAACTAGTGTGTCACAGGGCTTAGATCTGTGCTCATGCCTTTTAGCTGGGTTACATAAGGTGACTGCAGCTCTGAAGCAGAAAAGCCAAGTAACTCTTTCTTCTCATCAGACCCCAAAAGATGGGGCTTGTTGCAGAGAGGTTATGAAAAGAGGCTGCTTGCTTAACGTGCCTAAGACTATCTTCATTTGTGCTGTTTTATAATCTGGGTAAAACTAGGAATGTAGAAGCAAACTTAGGTCATAGTGAAGACAGGAAGAAAGGACAGTGCCTGTTACCCAACTGTGTGTATGCAACAATAATGAAGAACACCACCATTTACAATGAGTTAGCACATGAACTTCCTGGGGCTCCAGGGGGAAGTAGAAATGCAAATCCAGCCTGACCCTCAAGATTCTTCAGCAACCCTTCAGTGTTACTTCTCGCTCAACCCAACCTAATATACCACCTCCTCCTGGCCTGTTACAGATGAGAAAATCAAGGCTCAAAGATGAAGTGATCTCTAAGGTCTCAGAGTTAGCTGGTGGCAGAGGTGGGACTAGAACCTAGGTCTGCTAACTCCTACCCCTGCTCTCTTTCCAATATGCAAACATCCTGCCTGATATGTATTACAGATGATGGTGACAGAAATCACAATGGCAGCTATCACTGACTGGATGCTTACTCATGGCCAGAGACAGTATTAAGCATTTTTCATGAATGATTTCAGATAATCCTCAGAATTTCAAATCCACCAGGTAGATGAGGAAACAGAGGCTCAGAAAGATCATGCAACTTCACCAAGACCCTGCTGCAGGTAAGTAACAGAGGTGGGACTCAGCCTAGGTCTCTCTGAAGCTAAAGCTCTAGGTCTATATCAAATTACCTGTCTCTGCCCATCAGGTTTGGTGAAAATTACAGTGATTAAATAAGAACAGTTGACATATCTGCTTATTGTGACACTTTATTCCATATACTTTAGTGGCTTTACAGAAATAGATTTCAACAAAAAGGTGACCATTGATCTGCCCTTTCCTTCTTCAATGCAAATTCTTAAAGAGTTTCTCACAGAAGAGTAAAAAGTCTTATTCAGATAGTCTAAATCTGTTGATTTATGTGTTGAAGGGGAGAAAACTCATTATCCAAGCATAAATAAAATGAGCTAGTTCTTCAAATAATGAAATCAAATAATGAATTCCCAGATTTGGAAATCAAATGTGCCAGGTAATCCTTAGGTGTCTGGATGCAGAGCCTGTTCAGACTGTGATGCGTGTGGGGCAGCCGAGGAGGCTCAGGCAAGCCCTTGAGCTGTCATTATTTATCACTCTCTCCATTTGTATTTTCAGCACCCCCTTTTCTCATCTGTTGATGCTGACAATACAGTTCTTAAGAACTGGCATCTTTCAATTGCTAAGAAGAAAGTTTTGATAACAGATTGCTCAGGTGCTTGTACTTAAAGAAACAGATAACATCTTGGGGTACCTAACATCACCTTATATAATATAAATAGTATCTCCTAATATCACTAGTAAAACAGGTTTCTCAAAGTCATCTATACTTAAACTTAGGATAACATCTTGGGGTACCCAACATCATTTAATCTCTCTAGACTATAGTTGTATTATTAGTAAAGTTAGAGGCAATTTCAGCTCCTTTTTACCTCAAAAATGCTACAGTATTACTACTCATTGGATAAAGGAATTCTAAAACAAATTTTCTTCCATTCCTCTTTTGTTCATCTGCTCCTTTTCCGTTGCTCCAGCTCCAGTTATCTCCACTCAATCTCAAACACTTTTTGTCTTCACAAATACTATCTTACTGGTCCTTGCTTTTCTTTCCCATGTCAGATGGGTAATGTGCAGATGTTGTAATAAGGTTTGAGGGTGGTACATCTCACACATGTGCATGAACACCCAATTATCACACTTAAAAACTGCAAAAGGATCAGTCTTTTGCTTTTATTAGCAGCAGCAAAGCATTTTTTTTCTATTCTAAGGAAATATGTGATCTTACTATGAATGAGAATACGATGCAGAGAGTACGGAATTAAGACATGTATGAGACAGGCTAAAGAGATCTAGAGCACATCCACATTATTTAATATTCTTTAGAAACTACAATGGTAATTTTTACTGAAGGGATTCTAAATAGTTGTAAAGTTAAAACTGAAGCTTCTGGAAACACCTAGATTAGAGCCACAATCATAAGCCACAAGCATGATAGCCAACGTCGCTTTACTGATGCTAACAAATGCTTTGCTTTTGTTGTGTTTTGTATTTTAAGATATGGATGTATATATTTTAAGTGTGACCAGAGAGATCTTTTTTCCTTTCATTTAGAAAGGTTATCAGGGAGAAATTCATTCTAGGAGCTTTTCCACTCTCCCAAACTTGCAATATAATAGCAGTAATTAATCAATATATACATAAATGAATGTCTCCACCAAACGTTGTGACAGTAAAGAAATGTTATTTTATATTTTACCTGGGAAGAGCAGTGATTTTCCCCCATTTCTCCACACAGAATCTTCTTGGGCCGTTACTCCCTCGGAGAGAAGCAAATCCTTCGTAGGGAATGCTGGATGTGCCCGTAACAAACTGTCAACCCAAGAAAACAGAAGGAGAAGGTGAAGCCAGAGACCAACAGCCAGGAAAGGCATCACATCATTCACGGGCAGAGCTCCTGAGGAAGAGCAGGCAGGAAAGTTCTGAAGACAAAACTTCACAGGTGTGGAATAATCACAACACAATTCTGACACAGAGCTGGAAGAGAATACTAAGAAAGAGAATATTGTGTATGATAAAGGGAAAGGAGATGTGGACGGTTTGTAGAAAATAAAGCACCTGATGTAGCTGACCAGCTCAGAAGCTCAAACCAGGCACATTTCCTACTATAGATGAATAAAGTGGGCATATCAATTAACCTGAGTCTACTTAGTATCAGTCCCTGATCAATGTCAGGTGAATTTAAAAAAGAGAATGTCTGGGCATGCAATTTTGAGGCCCAGACCCTTAATCCAAAGGAGCTAGGACCCGAAGGAGCTAAGAGTACTTGTAAGGCTCTGCCTGAGCATCCAGAGGCCTCCTTGTGTAATTGTCCTGGATGAGCATAAACACCACACAAACACATACACACACACACACACAGACACACACACACACACACACACACACACACACAAAACAAGTTAGTTTACCCAATGTTCTTGAATGTCACTGTTTTCTCAAATTTGTGGAAAGTTAGATGAAAAAGAAGAAAGGACTGTTAATCAACTAACTGCATCCCTTTTTAAAGAATTGAAGATCATTTCTTTCTGCTGCTAGGGATGCTGGCCTGTACTTTGGGTACCCTGGGTGCTTCTTGCTGAAGGGACCAAACTGTCCTGAAGGCAGATGTTGTTACTGGGATTCTTGGACTGGACTTGACACTTCCCCAAACTCTCATGAAATGCTTTAACCTGGCTAGGGATGTTCTGAATAGCCATGGAGTCATATAACCGTGCTATCAGGAGTCTGGAAATGGTGTATCCCATATTTCCAGATAGCCATGGTATGTATTTATGGAGAATACTTAGCAGTTATTAAAAACACATACTTCCAACAATAATCATATCGATACATTGAAAAGATTAAATAATGGCATCTCACCTGTAACAACCTTAGTCGTTGTTCATTGTTGAATCTCTCCACAGCAGCCCAGAACCACCGAATTACAATATGATTGTCATGGTATCCTATCAAACCAATCACAAAAGCCCATGTTACTTTGACTCTTCTATATTAAGCCACCAAGATATGTGACAGGAAAAGTCCCCAGACATAAATCATCCTCTTGGATTCTTTCAAAGTTATCTATAATTGGCCTGGTGTGGTGGCTCATGTCTGTAATCCCAGCACTTTGGGAGGCCGAGGAAGGCGGATCACGAGGTCAGGAGATCGAGATCATCCCCATCTTGGCTAACACGATGAAACCCCGTCCCTACTTAAAAAATACAAAAAATTAGCCAGGCGTGGTGGCGGACGCCTATAGTCCCAGCTACTCGGGAGGTTGAGGCAGGAGCATGGCGTGAACCCAGGAGGCGGAGCTTGCAGTAAGGCGAGATTGCACCACTGCACTCCAGCCTGGGCGACAGAGCAAGACTCCCCCTCAAAAAACAAAACGAAAACAAAAACAAAAGTTGTCTCTAACTTTAAGACTAACGAATAACACTGTATATATGATCATATGAGTGTCAAAAGTTAAACCAAACAACACTAAGTGAAACCAAGAGGTCTTTGTTTTCATTTAGTGGTCACTAAGTGAAACTGGTAAAGAGAAGAACAACAAATGAGTTATTTTAACCGTATCATTTCTGTAAAATACAACAGTTGTTACTGGAAATACTTAACTCTTTCGGTCATTCACATAAGAAATAATTTTCAAATACCTCTATGCCAAGCACTGTACTAAGGTTGGGGGCATAATGGCAAAGAAAACAGACCCTTCCAGGGCTTCTGGCAGAGGGGAGACACATTAATCAAATAATTCATACAAACAAGTACATAACTGCAAGCTCTCTTAAAAGCTATATATAATATTCATATTTTAAAATCAAACTAGTTTCACATTGATTTACTAATAAAAAGGGAAAAGTGACCTTTAGTTTCTTACATAAATCCTAAATAATCACCAACTTAATTTTACTTTTATTCCATACTTCAGTAGAATTTAAGAAAATGTCAAAGGAATCACCTCATGGGCAGTGGTGGTGGATTCCAAAAACTTTTCAGTGAAAAAAAAATTAAATTCAGAGAAAAGGCTAACAAGGATTTAGTGATTCAAACCAATGAATAGACAGAGTTAATGGGTACTGAGTTAGTAGTCCAGAACAGAAGGTGGGTAGAAATTATTTTAATCCAAATTTTTCCTCCCATTTCAGTAGGTGTAGGATTTGGGAGGAATCTCACCTTACTGTTTACCATTTCAGTGATGTTTAGTCCCCTTTGGAGAAAAAAAGGATCAAAGGGAAGGGTGATCAAAACTGGACTGGACATGGGGACACATGGGCCATGCCCAGAGTTTGGTGAAGACTAGCAATCTGGTACTGAGCAAATAGTTTCTTATCTACAAAAGAAATGCACTGGCTCTTTGTAGCTTTAAAGATTTTTGACCTTATGAATTAGCCCTTTTCTGTTTCCCTTTTGCTATTTGTGCCAAACCTTTTGGAGGAGGAAGAGTGAATGTGTCTCATCATATTCTCTCCTAGCAGCTGGTGTGTGAACATATGGCAGGTGGCAGCCACAGAGCTGCTTCTTTACTCAGTGCCAAGTAGCTGGGTGAGCAAACATGGCAGCTGAGGGTCTCAGAATTTTCCTGCCCCCTCCCAAAGATTTCATTTGATAAGATTTACAATAGGTTCTTGATTAATCAGATTTAGTGAATAAGACTGTATACCATGGAAAAACAAAAACGGTTGATTCTATTAATGCATTGCTATTAGAATCTCCTGGGTCCAGGCGTGGTGGCTTAAGCATGTAATCCCAGCACCTTGGGAGGCCGAGCTAGGTCATCGCTTGAGGCCAGGAATTCGAGACCAGCCTGGCCAACATGGTGAAACCCCATCTCTACTAAAAATACAAAAATTAGCCAGGTGTGGTGGCACACGCCCTCTGTCTTAAAAAAAAAAAAAAAAAAAAAGAATCATCTCCTGGAAGGAAGGAACGAGCTAATAATATTTATGGTAAAATATAACTTACGCAGCATGTCAGAGAAATAGTGCTCTCAGTAAAAATCGATGGGTTAACAAAGCTATAATAACCAAAGAGATATATGGATTATACATGGGGCCAATTGGAAAAGACTTATTTCAGCAATTGGACTTCAGAAATAGCAGCAATGGAAACTGCAATTAAATACAGCCTTTCAGATTAAATGTGTAAGCAAGGCCAGCCTGCGGTGCAGGGATGAGCTGGAAAAGGCAAGCACAGACATAACCAAAAGCAATTTAGCAAATGTTAAGGCATTTTTTTACTCCAAACTTTTAAAACTACTTTTTAAAAAAAAATCTCGTTTCAACTTAGAGATAACTAGAGCACTGTTCAGCTCTCAATTTACTCTGCTAAGTGATTAATTCAGTGATATGAAGTTTGTAGTTTTCATTCTCCAAGTTCAGAACCACTTCTAATCTCTTACACTTAGAGTTAAAAAAGAAAACCCAAACCAGAAAATAACTGGTATTTGTCACGAATTTCTGAAGGCTTTCTAACATGGTGATAAATTTCAGAACATGTATTCTTTGCTTAAAATTATTTAATAAAACCTTAACTCTGGGTTACCATCAGGTCCCTTGCAAAGTATTAGTTTAACACTCAAATTTCAATGGGTTTGGTCCCGGTTATGAATCGATAATTTGTACTAATCTGCAGAAAGGTCACTTTTAAAGCTTTCCATTTTGTGAAGTTTCAGATAGTGCAGTTTTTAACTAATCTTACTACAGTCTTCTTTTCACGTGAAATTCATGCTTGAATTTAGAACTTCTCCAATAATGTCATATTTTGGGAACTGTGTCTTATTCCATTCAAGTATTCTGACTATGAATGATAACTGTTAAGGAGCGTAGGAAATGATGGGAAACCTGTGCTGACTGGGAACCTCAAAGGGTGTGCTTCTTTAAGTTTTAGAAACAAAATGGAATAGGTGGAGTTTGACCAGCTGGATGTTAGCTCCCTGGTGCTTCACTGGCAACACCATAAAGTAATTAATTAGTGTTCTTATGGTCACATTTCTTCACCAACAATTAAGAGTTATGACATCCTTTGACGCTGTGTAAACAGTCCTTCTCCCATCTGACAGATGAGGTAACTAGGAGAAGAAGAGAATGTACCTTGCCCAAGGTCTCAAGGGAGCCTGCAATCAGACCTATGATTAGAGTCCAAGTGCTGTTGCCTGTCCTATATTCAGTTGGCAAGCTGAACCAATGCCTTCCTTTAATCTGAAATTTAAAATCTAGCCATCTATAAATCAAATTTCACCTCCTCTATATTCTGTGTTGTTTCTCCAATCACTTAGGTCTATTTCAGCTGTGCCTGCGATGACCAATTCCAGTTCTCTTGCATCAAATACAGATACCAGCCTGGCATCCACCACCTGTGGAATAAAAAGAGTACAAGGCATGGCTTAGGAGCCTGGAGAAATATCAGCTATAATTAAGTCTTAGAAAAAGGGACACTTGGAGTTTCAGGAATAATATGTGTACCTTGCACTGGCACTTGAAAACCTGTAAAGCTCCCTACAAATATAAGGCATTCTTTAGTATAAGGTTGATGAGATTTGCCTCAACAGAATTTTTGTTTTATAACTGACTGCTGATTAATCTAGGTCCCGTCCACCTTTAGGAAAATACTTAAGTGTTTCTACAGAAAAAGCCACATACAATATGTGCCAACTCATTCTGACCTCAGATATAATTATTTCACGTAGCAAGCTGAGATTTGATTACCCGTATCTAAGCATAAGATGCATGGCTTAAATGTTACTAGTGGTCATTAAATCAACAAATGCTACTTGAGTTCAGTCCCTAACATTTATTTCAGTGATCTCTCGTAACAGTGAGTTAAGCTTCTTTTGGTGCTCTTGAAACATAAGGGAAAAAATATTGAACCTTTCGCATGGAGAGAGCAACAGTAAATACAGCAGAAATAGTCTACACATGTAAGTACAATAAGATGGATTGTGGCATTATTGATATCAGACTGCAAACTCCTCCTACTGCTGATTGTCTTTACCTCATAGAAGCCACGCACTAAACTCTCTGTTTGTTGTACAACACCCCTCTCAATCCTCCACTTCACCATCCTCTCGATGTACTCCTTCTTGTTCTTCTCTGTAACTGGGATATTGGCACCCCCAGGCTTTAATTCTCGTTCAGTTATCTGAGATTAAAAAATAAAAAGAATGACTATAAAGCAATACTCTTACTGTTATAAGAACATGACTAGCAGTGAGCTGAAATCAGCCAGCTACCTGTCCCCAGCCCTGCCCTAGGCACATCCCACAAGCTGGCAGTGAGGCCCCAGGCACTCATGGAGCATATGCACTCAGGAAAAACTAGGCATTGAGCTGGTGCTTGAAAGCTTTGGTGATTTTTATATATATATATTGCTGGTACTACAGGTTAAGTTTTTAAATGCAGACGAATTGGCTTCAGATACCAGCCTGCTACTATTTGAATGTTTGACAAAACCCATTTTCACAAATTTCTCAGAATTGACTATATCTAGAGTAAAGATTTACTTTAAAGAAGCAGAATTACACTCAAGTGAATGTTAAATTGAGAACTTTTTCAAAACACATGGAAATCAGAAAAGCAGCTAAAGATTAATGCCTAAATAAGAATATTACTTATAAACTAGTATATAATTTCTGGAAGAAATGTTTTCCCTACTCTTCCACCAATTATTGAAAAAAAAAAATCAATATATTCTGTTTTTAAGTCTTCCCCAAAACATTGTTTATGTTCCCTTAGCTTCAAAAAAATCAATTTTGGTTTTTTTCTTTTCTTTTCTTTTTTGAGATAGGGTCTCACTCTTGTCCCCCAGGCTAGAGTGCAGTGGCATGATCCAGGCTCACTGCAGCCTCAACCTCCCCAGCTCAGGTGACCCTCCCACCTTGGCCTCCTGAGTAGCTGGGACTACAGGTGTGTGCCACCACACCTGGCTAATTTTTGTATTTTTTGTATAGACAGGCTTTCACCATGTTGCCTAGGCTGGTCCTGAACTTCTAGGCTCAACTGATCCTCCTGTCTTGGCCTCCCAAAGTGCTGGGATTATAGGCATGAGCCACCGTGCCCAGCCACCATTCTATAAATGGAATTTAAAAATTCTGTAGCGTGGACTTCAAAAAAACTGCATTCTATATAAGGTAAATTCTCATATTTTAGGGGATATTTTAGTTGGAAATAAAAATAAGATTGCTTACAACATGAAAGGTTATCACCATCTGTAATTTACAGCATCTTAATCTGCAGCTGACATTAATTCTAACCTTTGTAACTGCAATTATTATAACTGTGTGTGATCTGGAGTTTAAATCACCCAATAAACCACAAATAAATAAGCATCTGATCTTAGCCATGGAGTTAATTCTTCACTCGTCAATAGCCTTCAGTTACCACACTTAGGCACCAGGTGTGCAGATACACACACCTGCCCAAATACTTCTTCGTTCACAGTGAACGTGAGGTCTAGGATGTCATGGATATCATTGTCTTTCATCCACTGCAGGCTCTGATGGAACTCTTCATCAAGGTATTCTAGATCACTCAGGTCACATAGACTAAGATGACAAACAGACAGAAACAAATATGTAGGCATGGCTATTAGCAAAAACCCACAGTAATAAGGAAAGAAACTAAGAATTAAAGAGAAGAACAAGAGCCACTACATGGGCAGTGATTTCTGGAATGTTCTTAGTCCAAGTCCAGTAATTAAACCAGTGAAATAATTCAGAAATTTGTTATAAAATTAGAAAGTCCTAAATATATAATATGCCACAGGAATCATTCAGCCTGAGTCTGTCTTTATAGACACAGAACTGGAGGTGCAAAGAATGAGGGCCATCTGCGCAGTCATCCATCATCAATGCCAGATCAGGAACTGGCACTTGGCTGACAACTGGGATCCAGTATTCTTTCTGGCTATATTATGCTACCTTAAAATACTGTTATCTTAATTTGAAATAATTTATATATTTCTATAGTATATTTTAATTTTGTTTTTTATTGAAAGACATGATTTTTATTTTATTTAATATTTATTTTACTTTATTATTTTATTTGTTTTTTTATTAAAGACATGATTCATGTTCACATACATTCCCTTTTTCTTCATGGTTCTTACTCTGAAAACAGTAGGCCACAGAACCTGTCTTCAATCTGTATTTCTCCCCCACATTTTTTAATTGCAGAGAAAGAGTCTACATTAGGTATAGTTACTGTTCCATGGCCCTGTTGTACAGTGGTAGTCATCAATTTGCCATAGCTGTTTTGAAATTTCACTCCCCTAAGCCCAATTTCAAGGGTCATTTTTTTCAGTTCAATCTGAACATTCATTAGGCATCAAGCATGTACCAGACATCTGAATAGCTACTTGATGAATAGTCACTACCCTCAGGAGCTGATGGGCTAACTGGGGAGCCAGGTACACAAATAGATAAGTTAATACAAAGTGATAAGTGATAACATAAGATTGGTAACATTTAAAATTCATGTACTTTTTAAATGTATGTCACATTTCCATTTAACAAAAGAAGGTAGGGACAGGGATTTAGCTGTCAGAGCACACACAAGGGCCATTTTCTTTGACTGAGAGATTCAGGAAAAGCTTTTTGCAGAAGATGATGCCTACATTAAATCTTTCAGGATGTTTAAAAGCAAGAGAGGTAAAAAGGAATAAATAAAGTAGGAGAAGGGGAAAGAGAAAGGAGAGAGAATAACATGAACAAAATACAAAGGCATGGAAGTGTACAGAGAACTCCAAGCATATCAGCAGTTTGAGAGAGTTAACCTCAAGACAGAATTTCTAGAGAATGAGACCAGCAAGGCAGCAGGCCTTAATGTCATCCTAAGGAGACTGGTGATTTAGAACTACCAAAAGATTAGACAGGGCATGGCATGATCAGAAGTGAAATGTGAATTATAAACACACAAACTTCCAGCTCCTCTGGAAGTCCCAGTGTGAAGGATTATTTAAAATGGGGTGGGATGAGGGGTCATTATCATTAGAGGGTAGAGACCAATGAATAGACCCCTACAATAATATGGCCAAAATAAGATAAGGGCTCTAACTAGGGCTGGGCTATTAAGGTTGGACAGAAGAAGATCAATTTGAAAATCATTTAGGAGGCAAACATGTAGCAATCATAGAATAGTTTTATTGGGGGAGTATAAAGAAGGATATGTAAAATAGGGGTGAGAAATGAACTCATGTCAAAACTAACTATAATTAATTGCCAAGCTTGAGCACTATCCGTTAAAAAGATTTCTAAGACCACAATGAGTTCAGTGGGAAAAAGTACCACAGGTGATTTGTGAACTCTACCCTGGGAATGATGGGGTAGAGTAGAGATGGTGAAGAGTAGAACATGTACTGTGTATTTGTCATCGCTGTTTAAGGGTGACTCCCAATTTCTGACCAGAGTGGCCTGAGAATAGTGGCACTATTAACTGTAACGGGGCCTGTGGGAGAAGGTATACTTTTAAGTAGGGAAACTTGATGAGCTTAGTCTTAACCATGTTGATTCTGAAGTCCTTGTAAGACATCTGAGTGGAGTCTGATGGATTGTTGAGCATGTGAGGCTACACCTTAAGGGAGATCAAGACTGAGAGTACAGATTTGAGAAACAGAGGAGATAAGACAGGCAAAGAAATTCCCCCCCTGCCATGAGGGCATACTGAGTGAGAAAAGCAGGGGCCCAATGACAGAAGCTTCAGTTATACTAAGGGTTAAGGGCAAATCAGAAGAGGGGCTCATGAAGAAGACAGAAAAGTTAAAAAAAAAGAGCCCGCACAGTACAGTGTCACAGATGCCAGCTCTGGAGAAAGGACGCAGGAATAAATGGTGGTTGGGGTGGGTGGTACACAGTGTCAGAAGTAGCAGCATGATCCAATAAGATACAGACTAACCAGTATTCTTTAAATGCCTCCACAGGTTTTCTGGTGGGAAAGAAACCAGGCTGAAGTGTGTTGAGAGTGTGAATTTGAGGTAAGTGTAGAAAGTCAGTAGAGACTAGTCTTTCAGGAAGCTTAAATGAGAAGATAAGGGATAAGGCAATGAAATGGGAAGATGCAAAGTGGCCACAAAGAACCAAAGTGACAGAAAATGGCACCTGTTTCCCAGTGCTACAGCTGTGAAGACACTGAAAGACAGGAAGGCAAAAGTCTTTCTACTGACCCTCCCAAGGGCCCACAAGAAGCATTTTGTTTGCTTTCATTTGAGGTCTAGGCTTCCATTTTACAGTAAGCAGGTACGTGGCCTCAGTTAGGGAATGGGCTGGACAGAGCCAAGTGAGAATTCAGTGAGCTCTCATTGCAGATTTGAGCTACTATCCCACAGGCCATTGCCTTCTGTTCAGCCTTGTAAATGGCTGCTGATTATAGGACAGAAACAATTAGCCCTATATTTTACAATAATCGCAATCTTTCATTAACAACGAAGAAAAAGTTCTGTGAATGCTGAATTTTCATTTTCCACAATAAATTACTAAGGTCATAGAGAAAGTTTAAGAAACATATGGCACTGTCCATCCCTGACAAACAAATAAAAAATAAAACCAAAGCAAAGGAAAACAAAGATTTGAATGAGGAGTAAGCATTTGAAAATTTGCATCAAGCCAAACACAAAATGTATCTCATAAAGGAGAGGGGGCTGTGAGTCACTAAGACTAACCCACAACTATTCTATTAATAATCTGCATTAACACCACAGGAATTCCAGGGCTGCATTTGAAGTACAATTGTTTTAAAGAAACATGCATTGCAACAAATGAGAATAGATTTTGGGGGATAGAGCAAAACTAAAACTCTGGGGGCTAAATAGGTCAGAGGCAGGAAAAACACAGTAATCGTATTTGAAATTGTATTACTTTCAGAAATCTAAACCACTATTAGGTTTAATAACAGATTTGAGATTGTGAACAGATAAGCAATGACTTTGACAGAAATTTTTCAATAAAGTAAATACTGTATTTTACATGCTAATTACACAAGTGATAAAAATATTCTTACATTCTGAGAAGAGCCTTATAAAAGGGCCGTGTGAAGAAGGCATCCAACAAATACTGGTGTATTAGTGCAAGACCAAGGATCCTACCACTGAATCGGAACCTGTGAAGGAAACGCATGAGATGACTTACACGTCATGGAGCAGTTTCTAGGTGGTTCCATATGCTTTCTAGAATGCCTTCCAGCTCTAAGCATCTAAATTTTTCCAATATTAATTGCCTACTAGGTTGTGAGAGTTTGTATGCACCA
The DNA here is from genome assembly GCF_047675955.1 of Chlorocebus sabaeus. Classification (NCBI taxonomy): domain Eukaryota; kingdom Metazoa; phylum Chordata; class Mammalia; order Primates; family Cercopithecidae; genus Chlorocebus; species Chlorocebus sabaeus. The sequence continues at coordinate 83,478,215 of NC_132913.1, forward strand.
TGGGCTGGGTCTTCATCAGGCCAGTGATATAGTTTGTATACTTGTCCCTGCCCAAATGTCATGTTGAATTGCAATCCCCATTGCTGGGGGTGGGGCCTGGTGGGAGGTGTTTAGATCATGGAGGCTGATCCCTTATGGCTTGGTGCTATCTTTGTGATAGTGAGTTCTCAAGAAATCTGGTCATATAAAAGTGTGTGGCACCTCCCCCCAACCTTCCCTCTCTCTCTCTCTCCTGCTTTTGTCATATGATGTGCCTGCTTCCCCTTTGCCTTCCACCATGATTTAAAAAGCTCCCTGAGATCATCCCCAAAGCCCAGTGATTTGGGTGCTATGCTTCCTGTACAGCCTGCAGAATCATGAGCCAATTAAACCTCTTTTCTTTACCAGTCTCAGGTATTTCTTTATAGCAACGCAAGAATGGACTAATACAGCCAGTAATTCGTACCTACTTGCTGAAGAATCAGTTTCCCTCATATTTAGAGACCCTGCTCCACCTTCACTCCATGTCAGCAATGTAGCACCCCACATTCATGAATCCCGTGTGAGCATTTCAGTGACATTTCCCCAAACCAATTCTAAGAGATGTTGACAGATGAGACCTCTGGAAGTGGGGAAAATGCTATCCCCTCCTAGTGTGTATGCATGAATATTAGCAGGATTTTTCTAACACAAACTCAGTAGCAATTCTCTTCTGAGGAAAGGCCCAGTCTCAGATTAAGAAAGTTCCTATCTCTATTCTCTATCAAGCCCCATTCCTGATATTTTCACCATTCAAGAATTATGCACATGGACATTTGGGGGGGTTTCTTCTGGGACATTCTGTTCTCTAAAATGTCAAGACTCAATTCTATTCTGAATCACTTTGGAAACTTTATTAACATATTTGTTATGACTGGATTTGCTGCCTGAGATGCAAACTTACTTTCTCTTTCAAAAGGGTTCAAGTTTCTAGCTCTTTGAAAGTCTGATGCCTTCCAAAAGTGTAAATCCATACTGAGTTCGTACTGTAAGTTTGTAATTTTAGTATTAGGCAGCCATTTTAAGAACAATGTCCAGCAGTATGGTTCCTCTTTATTTCCATTTATTTAGCACAACTGTAATAGTCACAGTTAGAAGAAGGACTCCAAATTGCAGCTAAACAGATGTTCAATTTGAAGAGTAAGTCCTAAAAGATAATGCCCTCCACCCACCAATATTAATCTCATGATTCAAATACGCTTTTTCCATGAATCCTGCTCATATTCTTTCCTTTGTTGCTATCAGGGAAAATGAACAGGAACAAGCAAACAGGGGTTATACAAATATTTACAGTCTATAAACGCAGAGATTTAAAAAAGATGTAAGGACATTTGGAAAGAGTGCAATTTGGGATTTTCAGCATAAATAATCTTCAGATGGGAATCCTAAATCAGTTTCCTTGATTTTGTGTGAGAAATTAGGAAAGAGGGAGGCAACACCTGGTTACAAACTTCGAATGGCTAATACGGTAAGTGGCCACAGCTTGTGATTCCCCACTCCTGCCCTTCTACCGTCAATGCCCCCAGGTCACCCCACCAGCCCCACTGCCCTCTAGAGCACCATCATCGCCACAGTTAAGAGTCAGAGCCCCAGCCAGAGTTCCAGCTGCCCCATCTTCTCCTCCCATGGCAGCCACTTCCCCAAGGGCTGCTCTAGAGGCTGTCTGATCTTTGGATCAGGCCTTCCCCTCCTCACCCCCACCTCAGCTTAGAGCTCATAGGCACCCAAAGGTACAGCGAGGAATACAGGGATCTCACCAGGAACTCATCATCTTTTTCTTGCAATGGGAAATACCTTTTGAATTCTACCCAACTCACTTGAATCGATCTTATGGAATACATCAATTCCCAGCTATCAACAGATCTAGTCCTAGCTTGGAGACTGACTACGTATTTAAATTTGACAATAAAAACAAGAGTCAAGTGAGGTATTTAACTGAAAATATCATTTTGCCCAAGGGAAAAAATGTTTTAATGTGTAAATGTGGGTTCTATAAAAAAAAATATCATAGAAAATCGCCTGAAGAAGTGTTGGGGAAAAAATACTTACCATTCATGGTGATTGTCTACAAAAGCAGACATAGGACTTATTTGTACTGTGTATGTGTCATTGGCTGAATATTCAAATAAGCCATAATATGGGTTAAAGAGTTCTCTGGATACCAGGAAGAAAAACTCTCTGGAAGGCCCACTGTAATCCAGCCTGTAACAAAAATCCACAAAAAGAATAATCTGTTACTTTTTTTCTAGATATTGGGCACTTTTTCTCCAGAGCTCAAGTTTTCATAGGATGCTCATTACAAATCTAATTGTCCACATGCCAGAGCTGTCCAAAACAAACTGAATGATCATAGTTTCTGATCTCATTGTGTCTTGATCCAGATTAGTAAAATGGACATTTATGTGGAACACACCTAAAACCAAGCCACACATCATACAACAGGCAATATTCTAATACATACAATAGGCAATCTGCTAATATTTTGATTATGTAAATATGTATAAAGAGGTAAATCTTTCAAATGTCAGGAGCAAGCTTATACAAAAAGGGAGCACAATGAGAAAGCTTCATTTAAACAGGGTAAAACCAGGGGGAATCAGTTACATATGCTCACAGGACATGGAGTCCTCATGGATGTCTGAAACATTGTTAAATGGGAGAAGAAAGATACTTCTGTGAATTCGAGATAAGACATTACAGATACAAGTCCCCTTAGGAAGATCAGTAGCAAAAAATGGAGTGATAGGGTGCAAATGAAAACTTTAAATGATAAAACACCAAGGAAAACTACAGACAAGAAAAATGAGGGTGCCTAAAGCTTCCTAAGGAAGGCGTTTGGAGAAAGAGGCTGAAACTCGAACACCCGAGCTACGGTATAAATTCTACTTTACTCACAAAGATGTCAAGGTCAAATTGAAGTAGAAGAAAAGATTGTGTGAGGTCTGAGGAATGACAAGTGGCCAAAAATGAAGACAGTAAAAAAACGCAAAGTAAGGAGGAGTTTGCAGTAAAGCAATGTGATGTGCTCAATTTAAAATGAAAAATATAAAGTACATCGACCCTATGGATAAAAAGTATACACGTGGGCTCAAAGATAGGGAAGGAATGCTGAAAAGGGAATGAAGACAACTGAGAAGCTGGGGTGGAGGAGGGATTGTGAAAGACTTTTCTTCTCCTTCTTCTTCTTTTCTGTATCTTTTTTCTTCTTTTTGAATTTTTTTCTGTGGGTATCATTGCATTTTTTTAAGAAAAAAAATCTGAGTCTTGTTTAGTGATAGGATTGTGTGATGGACAAAAAAATGGATCCTAGGCCGGGCATGTTGGCTCATGCCTGTAATCACAGCATTTTGGGAAGCCAAAGCGGGAAGATTCATTGAGTCAAGGAGTTTGAGATAAGCCTGGGCAACATAGTGACACAGTGAGACTCCTGTCTCTACAAAAAATAAGAAAAAATTAGCCAGGTGTGGTGGCATGTGCTGGTAGTCCCAGCTACTTGGGAGGTTGAGGCAGGAGCATCTCTTAAGCCCAAGAGTTTAAGGCTGCATGAGCTATGATCACATCTCTGCACTCCAGCTCCGGCGATGGAGAAAGAACAACAGCAACAAAAAGGATACTACAGGCAGAATATAAATAAAAATGGTTTACACAGAACAGACTTCAACTATTCATACTACTTTCCCAATTTTTGTTATATCTGAATATATATGTACTATTATTAATTTAATATTTTTCATTAAATCAACTTTAGATCTATTTGCTTTTTAAATAAAACTTTGTCTTACACAATCTTTATAAAGTTTTGATGTGCTAACTATTGTTTCCCAATATACCTTAAAATGAATACATGAATATTAAAATAAAACACATCAGTCTTTGTAGTAGCTAAAATCATTTAACATATCACCAGTGGTATTACAATCCTCACACCCATACTGTGCTGATAGGAAACTTTTGTGTAAAGAAAAATGCAAACAGCAGACTCGAGGGCCAGAGAGGCTGTAGGTGACACAATGGACCTGCCCGCTGGGGCGGCTGAATATAACATGCTCACAGGTGGCTCCCAGGATCGGTGGGACCATCCTCAGGTTACTCTGAGGACTCCCAAAGCAGTACCCTGGCTGCCTCCTCAGTGCAGGGATGCACAGACTACCTGTCCCTCCTTATGCTGTGACGAAGGTGGCCTTTGTGGCTTCCTCCCGTTGACCTACTTCTGGCCTGTGACACCGCCAGGAACAAGTAGAATACTTCTTCCACTTGAACGTTCTTTACATACTCAGAGACTTTCTTTCAACAAAAGTCTGTGTGCTGATTACATATGGGGTACTAATCTAGATCCTAAAGATGTAAAATGTTTTGAAAGTCATTTTCCATCAGAGCTCTAGGTTTAGCAGTTTCCGTCTCCTGGTCTCTGCCTCCTTCTCTCCCTTTCCCACTCCTGAGCATGGCCACTTCCTTCAACCTTCTCTCAGGGCAGGGGTAGGAATTCCCTCTCTACCCTGGTGTCAGTAAAGACTTGATGGTAACACTCCAGGTGAGGTCTTCTCAGCATAGAGCTTAGAAAATCCTCGACACTTTTCTCCAGCGATGCTGGTTTAACTCATCCTGCCTTTGGGGCAGCCACTTTACTTTGTTGAATTACAAGGTGCTAGTCATCAGCTAAAGCCCCAAACCTTTCATGTATGCTGCTTTAACCCAGGACTCCCCCATCCTGTCTGCATGTAGCTGCATCTTTTAAAAGCCTTAGTACGGACGGGTGTCATGGCTCATGACTGTAATCCCAGCACTTTGGGAGGCCGAGGCGGGCGGATCACGAGGTCAGGAGATTGAGACCATCCTGACCAACATGGTGAAACCCCGTCTCTACTAAAAACACAAAAAATTAGCCGGGTGTGGTGGCAGACGCCTGTAGTTCCAGCTACTTGGGAGGATGAGGCAGGAGAATGGTGTGAACCCGGGAGGGGGAGCTTGCAGTGAGCCGAGATTGTGCCACTGCACTCCAGCCTGGGCGACACTGCGAGAGACTCCATCTCAAAAAAAAAAAAAAAAAAAAAAATCTAGCTTACAATATCCTAGGGTGTACGCAACCTCAAGGAGTGGGTAGACTAAGTGTGAGACACAGAGTGAGCACCGGTCAGCTATGGTCATTCTCTGTGAGGTTTTCAGACACAATAAAGCATACAATGGATAAGGTCAGAGACAGCTGAAACATGAGGCAAATACTTCAGGAGTCAGTTTTCTTACAGACAACTGGTAAAAGTAAAATAGGATTTTGCCTGCTTAAAATTAAACTGTGGCGTTCAGTTAGAAGTATCAGGGTTTCTTTAAGCTTTAACTCTGAGTATTTTAATAATACTGCACTTACAAAGTGCATTACAATTATCTGTATATGTGCCTGCCTCCCCTATACATACGTACTAGTCTATAACTACACTGGGGGCAGGGACCATGTTTTACTCATTTTTATATCCGTACCTAGCCTGATACACAGTGCGGGCTCAATATATATTGTTGAATCAATGAGTGGAGCTCTTTGATGCTTTCTGAAGAAAATCAGCGTTGCTTACATTGTTATTCGGTATCTAGCAGATTTGCACATTTGCCTTTGAGTGGTATATTGATTCAATGACATGAACAGGTTATACCAATCCCTAAAAGATTGCTCAATTTGAAAACATTGTCAGAAATCAACAAGTAAATTATGCTTAGAAAGTTTAATATGTAAAAATCTTCTCATGTGGTAAAGTTTGCTAAAACAACAAAGACTGACCTCACTGATTAGTTCCCTTTTTATGATAATAGCTGAATCTGGCTGAAGATGAGATGAATGTTCCCTGAGGAATTAAACTGAAAAGGAAAAGTCTTGTTTTCCCAAGCAAAAACAAAGCTAATAGTTCTTCTAGGAGAAAATGTATCTTCAACTGGTCAAGTTGTTAGCTGCTGACTTTTCACTCTAGAAGCACTGATGGAGTCACCTCTAAAGCCAAAATAGTCTTAAACTTTGATTTGATTATAATCCAAAGCCTAGAACTGCCTATCTGAGAGCAGGTTGTAGATTACAATTTGTAAATAAGCCTGGCTAATTCAGTAAAACATGTCACAGCAGGGTACATCATGCCTTTGCTTCCTGTAATGTCTTAGCAACCTCTTTCATATAAATAGTTAATATGACTCATATCACAAGGATTGTCTGTTACATTCCTGTTTTGCCAGTTAGGTTGGTTCCACAGCTAAAGCCTTGGCACGGAAATGTAAAAACTCTGGACAACGGGTGTGTAGCCGCACAACAGCTGCATCTGAGGGCATTTCCGAATAAGAACAGATGTCTCCAGGGGGTGGCCATGTAGTCTAGAGCCCCAAGTGCTGATAGAGCATTTTAAACATCATCACATGGCTCGGATGGCACTCCACCCAAGTTGTCGGTGGCACCCAAAGTTTGTTAAAATAACAAATTTTATTATCTCATTCTTTATTTTCAACTAAGAATTACTGAAAACTAAGTATTCTAATGAAAGCAGACTATAAAATGAAAGAAGATGATGGCCTTGGGAAGTCACACCATCACTTCCTTCAAGTTGGTTCAGGCACACATGGCTTACACACCTTCTGATTCACTCTTAGATATTTATAGTAGCAAGGAGTTAGTTCTTGAGCCAATTAAGAAAGCCTGGTAGGTAAGGAAGTTTGATATGATAAACAAAGTCTTACCAGGTGCTACCAAACCAAAGCCTAGACACAGAAGCACCCTTCTTTAGAAAGGTTTGGGTAATTTAGGTTATCCTGCAAATGTCTCTTTTTGGAAGAAAAAAAAGCAAGACCATAAAGTGTACCTTGAAGCTTCACAGATTTCTGAGAAATTAATGACCAAGCTCAGGGCCTCAAAAAGCTTCTAGTGAGGATCTGACCAGTCATATGTAAGAACTGGCTGGTTACTTTATAAGCAGAGACTGAAGAAAACTCTTTCAGATCTCATCTTCCCTAGTTGCTTTCATTTGCCTGTCTCAGGGGGTTACAGAAAGCTCAAAAGGAAGACATTACAGGAAGTTCTTAAACTCCCAAACGAAAACTGATTGTGCACATCTCCTCCCTAGTCAAAGTGTGGCTCTGCAAGACATGATTGATGTCATATTGATGGCACCTCACACATAATAAACTCATTCTTTCTTTAAGAAAGGTGCCTTTTACAGGGTTGGCTATGAAGAAAAAGAGGCAGGGCAATCACAGTGTAAACCTCCTCTCTTTATCCAGATCACTATTTCTTTAATGTTTTGGGTATTAAGAAGTTAGTGGCCCCACGCCTTACCAGAACACAACAGTCTAATCCAGTATTTTTTTTTTTTTTAAAGAGACAGGGTGAAAGGATTTTGCTGTGTTACCCAGGCTGGAGTACAGTGACACAATCGCAGCTCACTGTAACCTCGAGCTCCTGGACTCAAGTGATCCTCTCGCCTTAGCCTCCCAAGTGTCTAGGACTATAGGCACAAGCCATCACACCCAGCTAATTTTTTATTTTTTTTATAGAAATGGGGTCTCACTATGTTGCCCAGTCTAGTCTGGAACTCCTCGCCTCAAGCAATCCTCCCACCTTGGCCTCCCAAAGTGCTGGGATTATAGGTATGAGCCACCATGCCTAGCATCTAGGTAACTTTTTAAATCATGTAACCTTTAGTTGCTAGGACTTTTAATTCAAAAGAAAATAATACACTGGAGAATGTGTAATATAATAATACAGCTGGAAAATACGTAGAATAATTCACTAGAGAATATGTAGTATTTCATTGACCTCAACCCTAAAGAAGCAACTTCTAGGTAGACTGATGGCCAGCAGAAATAGGCAACCCCTGTACACAATTTCACACCACATTCAGTCAAGATGACTCAGTTTTCAGTCACTCCACCACAGCTGATCTCCCTTCCCCACAACTTTGCAAAGGCAGATAACCAGATTAAGTTGTGTGGAAATTTTAATGCCTAAAGCAAAACCTCTAGCTCTAACCAAATTAAATCACTAGTTACAAGATAGTGCTTAGAAACTACCTACTTTTTGTAAAAAGCCAAAGCATAATACAAAATGTGCTCTTAGTTGATGATGAACTAACCAACTAATGTATTTGTATTTATAGACTCTAGGATTTTTTTTTTTTTTTTTTTTTTTTTGAGACGGAGCCTCGCTCTGTTGCCCAGGCTGGAGTGCAGTGGCACAATCTCAGCTCACTGCAAACTCTGCCTCCCGGGTTCAAGTGATTCTCCTGCCTCAGCCTCCTGAGTAGCTGGGACTATAGGCATCTGCTACCATGCCTGGCTAATTTTTTTGGTACTTTTAATACAGACGGGGTTTCACCGTATTAGCCAGGATGATCTCGATCGCCTGACCTCGTGATCCACCCGCCTCAGCCTCCCAAAGTGCTGGGATTACAAGTGTGAGCCACCACACCTGGTTGATGCATTATTCTTTAAAATAAACTTCCTTTTCTTTATGCTTTAGCTAATCTACTGTAAATAAAGACCTTGATGGTAACAGGTAAAATATAATCACTGAAATGATATCAATATGAATTGCAAAGTATTATTCCCTCATAGACAACATAGTTGACATGAGCAACACAAAATCATACTTTATATATACCAATGCCACTACTAATTTGGACTTCCCACAGAATTAACCCCATATATACACTTATTACTCTAATGACCTCAAGTGCAGACAGAGGTATATACCTACCAAAATTTACCCTGGGGGCTGTCATTTATCAGATAACGAGGAAATACGTTGTTCAGAGAAACATTTCCTAAATTTCCCTGAATCCTGACTATATGTTTTCTTTTAATAAATGTTTTGTTTTAGAACAGGTTTTGATTTACAGAAAGATAAAGATAAAACAGAGAGTTCTTGTATACCTCACACACAGATTAACATCTTACATCAGTATAGTACATTTGTTATAATTAATAAACCAATATTGATACACTATTATTAGTTAAAATCCATACTTTATCTACATTTCCTTAGTTTTTACCTAATGTCCGTTATCTGTTCCATGATCCCATACAGGAAACCACATTACATTTAATTGTCATGTCTCCCTCTTGGCTGTGACAGTTTCTCAGGCCCCTCTGGTCTTTGATGACCTTGGGAGTATTAAAGAGTACTGGTAAGGTATCTTGTACAATGTCTCTCAGTTGGGATTTTGTCTAGTATTTTTCTCACGGTTGGACTAGCACGTAAGTGTTTGGGAGGAAAAACACAGAGGTAAAGTGCCATCCTCATTGCATCATATCGAGGGTACATATTATCAACATGACTCGTGGCTATTGATGTGGACCTTGATAACCTGACTGCCATAATGTTTGTCAGGTTTCTCTATGGTGAAGTTACTTTGTTCCCCCTCTTTCCATACTATACTATTTGGAAGAAAGTCACTATGCACATTCCATACCTAAGGAGTAGAGAGTTCTGCCTATTGTATGGAAATATTCTGCAAAATAGATTTTTTCTCTTTTAGTCAAACCTTTCACCAACTACAACATAACAGAGTTTCTTTCAGTCTAATTGGGCCAAATGACATCATGTGCCTATCCCAGACCTACAGCAGTTTTGAAGGGCATATTTTCTACTGTTTGCCTTAAACAAATTGATATCTACCTTGAGAGTAGTGATCCTTTTTTTTAAATTTTTTTTTATTTCAATAGATTTTTGGGGAACAGGTGGTGTCTGCTTATATGAATAAGTTCTTTAGTGGTGATTTCTGAGATTTTGGTGCATCTATCACCTGAGCAGTTTATACTATATCCAATGTTTAGTCTTCTATCCCTTGCCACCCCCAACCTTTTCCCCCAAGTCCCAAAAGTTCAACGTATCATTCTTATGCTTTTGTATCCTCATAGCTGCTTAGCTCCCATATATGAGTGAGAATGTAAGATATTTGGTTTTCCATTCCTGAGTTACTTCACTTAGAATAATGGTCTCCAATTCCATCCAGGTTGCTGTGAATGTCATTATTTTTTTCCTTTTTATGGTTGAGTAGTATTTCATGGTGTATCTATACACCACATTGGCTTTATCCACTCATTCATTGACAGGCATTTGGGCTGGTTCCATATTTTGCAAAAGAGATTTTTCTACTTTTCTATTCTTCCCCATTTATTTACATACTCAACCATGTATTTATATCAGTATGGATATCTATTTTACACTTTGTTTTATAATCCAATAGCCTTGTATTTATTTTGTTGCTCAAATTATTTCAGTTTTGTCCACTGGGAACTCTTTCAGTTGGCTCCTGGGTTTTTTCAACATACCCCCATGACTGGGATTTTTGAGGATTTCTTTAATCTCTGGCAGACACCAAAAGATGCTTTGGGCTCCATCTTGTATATTTCCTGCTTAGTGTTAGAATCAGCCATTTCTCTAAAAACCTTGATTCTTTTTATCAAAGAATGGTACTAGAAACCAAGGTCTGGGTGCCAGATATGTGTGTTTTTAAATGCTCATTACTAGACCTGGACATGAAGAACTTACAAAATGATACATTTTGAGGGGATTAAAATTGGTAAAGGGACAGTAACAGAAAACCTCCATACGAAACAAATTAGCTGAGTACGGTGGCATGTGCCTGTAGTTCCAGCTACTCAGGAGGCTGAGGCAGGAGAATCACTTGAACCCAGGAGGCGGAGGCTGCAGTGGGCCAAGATCACACCACTTCATTCCAGCCTGGGCAACAGAGTTAGAGTCTGTCTCAAAAAACAAAACAAAACAAAACAAAACAAAAAAGCAGAAAACCTCCAGCTCCATTTTTATAGTTCAGTGGAAAGATTGGGTAGCTTTTCCCTTTGGGTATTTACTATAATCCAGAAAAAAAGTTAGGGCCATTCATTTTCATGTGATAGGGTCAATGTGTTTGAGAAGGTGGCAAAGGCTAAAAGAGCTCCTTACTTTTATGTAGCACAAGGTTTCTTTCTTTCTTTTTTTTTTCAGCTTTCTATTTTTCCAGCACAATTACTATTTTCATCTCTCAAAAACAGCATATGTATCCTTGGTGCCTCAATAGCAAATTAAAGTATATATCTAATAATTTATGATACTGACCTGACAAAGTCATGAGTCCAGAAATCCAGCTTCAATAAACCATATGCAGAGTGAACAGATTAAGAGATTGTTCCTGCTAACTGAGCTCACAGCTTAACATCCTCTCCCTTGTTTTCCCTCTGATGTCACAGGAAGGAGACAGGTGATGGAGGCAGGAAGCATTTGGACATCAATGTAATGTAATCAAATACAGAGGCATCAAGCCCCACTCACCCTGGACCTCCTCCTAGGAACGGATGTCATTAGTCCAAGCCATGAGGAGACTGCTTTAGGATACCCAATCATGATAAACGTCTGTTCTATTCAAACTTAAATATCAGTGCTTCCAAAGACTCTTCCCTACATCTTTGAGATCTCAACAAACTCTGGTCCAACAATGAAGGGAGGCAGCTGGAGTTCTGGGGGAGGAAAAGTATTCTCATCCAAACCAGACTTATTATGTAAGGAAATACTTGGAATCCCATGCATACCGGTGATTAGGCTAACAACATTTGCATTCATTTTCAACTGTGCACCTTCATCTTTAAGCCAACTAACACAAGTGAGAAGTCCACTTATGCACATCAGCAATGAAGGGCTCAGGTCTCAGGCAAACTTCTGTACAAATTTTGTCATGTCATAGTGTGTTTGCACATACTACTTTACCTTAATGTAGGCATAGCTGGGAGACTACACAGCAGTGCATGTGACAAGAGCAGAAGTTATCAGTCATTAGCTGGAATGGGCAAAATGTCCAGAGATAGGAAAAAAATTCAGATGGGCTGGAGTGCAGGAGTATTGCTTAGGTCCTAGAGCTAGTCCAACAGTACTAGATGAAAGACAAAGGGCCTGCATTTGAATCCTGATTTTGCTATTCCCTAGTTCCATCAGTACAGGCAAATTATTTTATAGTTTGGAGTCACTGTTTCATCCACTGTATAGTGAATGACTGAATTTGTTCAATATCACTAATATGATTCCATAATCGAATCTACTCTTATTCCAAGGCACCACTGAGAAGGATAGCCTTAAAATGATCCAAATCAACAAGAACCACAGAAAACACAACCAGACAATTGTATGGTATTTAAAAAATTCCCTCTAGTGGCTGCTGAGTTATGAAGAAGGTGCTGAGACTTGAACCCAGACCTGAAATGAGGAAGAAGAAGGGGTCTGGGAGGGATGACAGCTGGCCTCTTTTAAGGTGATGCATAATCACAGTTATGTCTATTTGGGTGCAACGCTGACACTGTGTAGGAGTCTTCCCAGCTTCATTTCCTAACCCTTATCTCGATGAGCACACTCATGGAAGAATCATGAAAGGCGGGACATGTTTGTTTATGTTAGGTAGTAATGTCGGTGGTGTGCTGCCCTCCCAAGGGAAGAGAAAAATTGGAGGCAGAGAAATAAGAGCCAAGGCCCAAGAGTTACTTCTGTGGAGGCTTCCGGGTAGAACAGCAAGATTCTAATTCATGTTTCTGAAACTGAACTTATTTAATAGAGGAAGCACGTTCTACTTAGCCCTGCAGGGCAGAAAATAAGATCACAGATCACAAAGCAATTGCATAAATGCAATTCCTTGTTTTTTGTTTTTGTTTTTGTTTTTTCCTCGTAAAGCCTTACTTTTTCTCTTTAAGAGAAAGAGAGGTCTGGAGAGAAGAAACTAAACTAGGCTTCTGTTCTCAAAAATGATCTAAAGCTACATGTTTTTACTAAAGAATTTCTATGTCAAGTGATTTAAAAGCCAGAAGAGACCTTTTAAAAAAAAAAAAACCCAAAGGTTTAAGTGTATGAGAACAGCACTTCCTGCCAGAAGGATTTCCTGTTTCAGGCAACCACAGCAACGTGGAGAAACATCCGCCGTGCGGCCACAGCCTACGTTCCACAGGCCACTTCTCTGTTCTACTCACCCTTCCTCCCCGACGAAGGTGACATATAGCTTATTTCTCTGCAGGTCTTTTCTGGAGTAGCCCATAATCTGATTAAAAGCATCTTCTAGTAAGTGATCTCTTCGGATAATTAACCTGTCCATAATGAGACAATTTGGAAAATACAGATTATTACTATACTATTAAAGATAATTTACTTATCTTTCTAGAACATTTCCATTTGCCACAGTTAACTAGGTAAGAAGAATGTTACTTAATATCATTGCTGTCTGCAATAAAGTACACATTTGTCTTTAACTCTTAATAGCATTAGCAAAAGTTATATGAGAGAATCATTGGTACATAGAACACCCTACCTATGACCTGTGAGAACAACTGAAGAATCCTACCTAAATGTAAACGGTCAAATCAGTTTATCCCAGAAAAAAAAAAAAAGATCATAAAACAACACCACACACACACACACACGTTTTGTTAAGTAAAGCAAGAACAACTCTATGAGGCAATGTTTTAAGCCTCAATGCACTTAGACAAGGAATTCAATTATTAAGTGCCCAGCGAGATGACTGTGAGAACGAAGAGGAAAAAAAAAATTCTCAATGTCCTCCAAAGCAGTGGAGTTTCCAATAGTTAATTGTTAAATTAAGTGAATCTTGACGGTCCCTAAGGGAGAGATACAAATGAATGATGTGTGTGGTAGGTTAATCTACTTGTGATGATGACAACGAAAGTCATTCTTCTATAGATACCAATTTGCTCTTCATGGACATGGTAACAGGCAGAGAGATGATAGGGAGGCTGAATGCATGACAGCTGGATCATCCTAGACCTTTGTAAATTAAGTGTGAGAAAAGTAAAGCTCAGAGAAGTATGGTGTTTGGGCAGGCTGATGATTTTTTAGGGCAATGAAGGTGAAATTTAACCAAGCAAGCCTTCCTGTGGGTGGGGCAGTGAGTCGTGGGGCTGCTGTTGGTCTGGCCTCTGGACCCTCTCTCAGGCACCCAGGGTCACAGGGGGGCTCCAGTGGAGACCCTCCCTCCTCTGTCCTCTCTCAGTGGCAGAGTGATCTCCAGTGGGGACGTGGGACAGGGTTGAAGGCAGGGAGAGAAAGAAGGGTAAGTAGGGAATGGAAACAATTGTAGGCCAAACAACATGATGATGTTTCAGCTTCCCCATTTGAAGGGAGGAGGCAGATGAAGAAAGGCAGAAACGACATTCATGACACGTTCTGTTGTGAAGCTTGTTTCACAGAACTGAACAGAGCTGAGCACTATTCCTGCACTCGGGTCAGTTCAGGAGACAGAAACTTGTAGTGAAGGACATTGGGATGGCTTTATAGCTAATGAATATACTATGCACCAACAAAGAGGTACTTTTCAGAGGGAAAAAATAAATCAGCCTTTTATTTTGCCTTTATTTTTACATGAAAAGGCAGTGTCTTCACTACTTGTTTTAAAATGTTAATCATGTTTCATTCCAGGACTATGTTTTAGATGATCCTATAATTTACAAATGCCGAAATAATTATGCCGACTAAAATGAAGGCTAGTCATCCCAAATCACAATCAATTTCCTAGAGGCCCAACTGTGCCCCCTCCTTTCACCATCTATACATTATGTGGTTTGTGTCGCTTTGACTTACTTTAACTTCCCTGGGCCTTGTCCATATCCTTTAGTCTCTAACTTCCTGTAAAAGTTCCTCAGTTTGGCTTCGAAATCCCGCTTGTAAGGGGCTGGAGCCCGGGCATTGGCACGCTGGGTACCTACAGCAAACCACAGAGAGAGGATAATATGGATTTGTGCATCATCCTTATGTTCATCACATCACCATGGACAAAAGCTATCACAATCAACAAGTCCAAAGAGGCAACTGTCTTAACTTCTGCATTTGAAGGATTAACTTCTGCAACTTGAAGGATATAACAAACCTCAACCAGGGTCTTAAGTGACGTCTTCTTTGTGGCATTTTGGTTGAGAATTAAAATCCTGTTTGAATAGTTACAATGGTGCCCATGTGTTTCTCAAGTATGTTTCCCCTTTTCAGTCCAAACTAATATGAGTCAAACAGAGTTACTCATGTCTAGTAGTAACTGTTAGGATGAAATGTCTTTGCTTGCTGCTGAAATGATATAATGGCAATTAGACAGGAAGTTGCAACGGAAAGTATGTGGTATATAAGTAAGTGGCACTAAGAGTGAGGTTTTAATCATTCACTCTAAATTCCTAACCAAAAACTCCTCACAAAACTACTTCTTTTTTTTTTTTTTTTTGAGATGGAGTCTCACTCTGTCACCCGGCAGGCTGGATTGCAGTGGCATGATCTTGGCTCACTGCACCCTCTGCCTCCCGGATTCAAGCGATTCTCCTGTTTCAGCCTCCCAAATAGCTGGGATTACAGGTGCCTGCCACCATGCGTGGCTAATGTTTGTATTTTTAGTAGAGACAGGGTTTCGCCATGTTGGCCAGGTTGGTCTGGAACTCCTGACCTTAGGTGATCTGCCCACCTCGGCCTCCCAAACTGCTGGGATTATAGGCACGAGCCACTGTGATTGGCCTACAAAACTTCTTTTAGATATGCACTATCATCAAGAATGACTTTAGACACATAATTACATAAATTTCATATTGCAGGGTAAAATCTTAATATAACACATACTTGCAAAAGGCACCTGTCTCTGGGTTGCACAAAGAATAAATAACATTAATATTTATTGGATTCTTTTTTTTTTTTGAGATGGAGTTTTGCTCTTGTTGCCCAGGCTGGAGTGCAATGGCACAATCTCAGCTCACCACAACATCTACCTCCCAGGTTCAAGTGATTCTCCAGACTCAACCTACCGAGTAGCTGGGATTGCAGGCATGCACCACTATGCCCAACTAATTTTGTATTTTTAGTAGGGACAGGGTTTCTCCATGTTGGTCAGGCTGGTCTCGAACTCCCCACCTTAGGTGATCCACCTGCCTCGGCCTCCCAAAATGCTGGGATCACTGGTGTGAGCCACTGCACCAGACCATTTATTGCATTCTTAACATGTGCCAAGTACTGAGAATATCTAGATTATATAAGGATATTTCATACATTATTCAATGGCAATTATCACTAATAAAATGTAAAAGTAACATTGTTTCTCTTTCCTTCTTTTCTTTTTTTTTTTTTGAAACGGAGTTTTGCTCTTGTTGCCCAGGCTGGAGTGCAATGGCATGATCTTGGCTAACCCAACCTCCGTCTCCTGGGTTCAAGCGATTCTCCTGCCTCAGCCTTCTGAGTAACTGGGACTACAGTCTTGCACCACCACGCCCAGCTAATTTTGTATTTTTAGTAGGGACGTGGTTTCACCGTGTTGGTCAGGCTGGTCTCGAACTCCCGACCTCAGGGGATCCACCCACCTTGGCCTCCCAAAGTGCTGGGATTACAGGCATGAGCCACCACACCCAGCCAATTGTTCCTCTTTCCATACAAAAATCTGGTTTTGTGTCACTGGGTGACTAAGCAGCAGGCTGGGATAGAAAACTGATGATGAATATGGAAATCAGACACAGAGCCATGACAAAAACACTGGATATTTCCACTAAATATTTCCCAACCGATGAAAGAAACCAGAAAACAAAAGCTGGGAAGTCTTGTTCATTACATACCATATAAGTTCATTAAAAATTTCTTTAACAAATGAGTGAACTAAATAGTTGTTATTCATAGTGAATACTGTGTTAGGTTCACCAATGGATGTCCAAAATGAATAAGGTGGGGTTGCTGGAGTGGAGTGGGGAAACAGAAATAAAATGTCAAACAATTAGAGAATAATTAAGTCCTGAACTAGGTGGTATATAGACTAGAAAGCAGAGGGAGCAAAGCTATACCCCTGGGGCTATACCTAGTCCTATAGATACCCGTTGTTTGCCCCATAATCTTTTTTGAAGATTTTAAATTAATTGCCAACATTTACAAATTAAATTTCAAATTAAAAAATTCCAGATTATTCTCTTGAAAATTATTTGGGAAATCTTGTAATGACTGGCTTGCATTTCCTTGGGGATCCAGCGGGCAGCTGCAGCTACTCTGTTAGACGAGGCATGCTCTCACCACTCTGCGGCAGTCACTCAATGACACGGCTGCCTGTCCCCCGACCCCCGCAAGCATTTGTTAAGATTAGTGTTATACAAAAGTAATAGTAATCTTATAAAAAAGAAATGAGTATAAGTAGAGATCAAAGTGGAAAAGGCCATAGGGAGGAAGCTTAATTGGAACCACACCTTGCAAAAGAAGAATTTATATTCTATACTGGAATAGAGCAGCAAGAGCTGGCATGGGCACTGCATGTGTGTTCAGAAAACGCCGAGAGAACCAAGCTAGCCTAGAGTGGAGGAGGAGTGCTGGGAGTACATGGGAAACGAAATTGATCAGAAGGGTTGGAGCCAAATTATGATAAGAATTTTTAAAACCTAGCAGAGGAGTTTGGGCATGATGAACTGAACAGTGCCTTTACAGGTTCTTGAGCAGAAGAATAACATACACGTGGTGTTTTATTTAAGAAATTATTTTCAGAGTGTGTTGAGTAAATTAACGGTGGGTAGGAGGAAAGAGCCCCAGTTAGGAGTTGCTGCAGTAATTGAAGCCTAAGGGGATAAGGACTAGACTGGAGTGGGTGACTCAGAGAAACATCTACAATGCGAAATATGCACTGGGAAAAGAGTAAATAAGGAAGTAGAATGGGAAGCATGATGATAATATAAAGTATATTTACACAATAACAACAGGTATTATTTGTTAAGCGCCTGCTATACATTACAGATGATGCACATTACACGGGGGATCTTGAGAAATCCTCACAAGTCTACGAAGCAGGTATTACTAGGACCATCATACACCACTTTGCAACTAAGGAAAATGAAGGTGCAGTTTCCTGTCCAAGTCATATTCCAGTGACAGTAGATTTGGGATTTGAGCCAGGTCTATCTACTTGATGCTATGAAGAGTGTGGGAAGTGATGCAGATGGACAAGGGCACGTGAAACTTTATACATATTGACTTGGATATGACAGCTGACCAAATGCCCTAGAGACTGAAAAATACTGGGCTGGAATTGGGGTGAGAGCTGAGTTAGTGTGTTTACGGCACTTTATGCAGTGACTGTTGCATAAGAGATCCCACATAGGTGTTAGCTGTTGTTATCTGCATAGAGGTGAATACTAAAGATGGGGAAATGAGTTGAGATTTTAGTAATGAATCTGTACAAAACTGGCTATTGACCAACAGTCTGTCTGGAGATCTGTTGGTATAGTTAGGCGAAGAGCTGAGTTATGTCAGAAAGCAAGCAAATAAGCTTGACTTTAAAGATCTGGGAGGCAGAGGAGACTTCTAGGCTGGGGTTCTCAATCTT
This sequence comes from Chlorocebus sabaeus, assembly GCF_047675955.1. NCBI lineage: Eukaryota > Metazoa > Chordata > Mammalia > Primates > Cercopithecidae > Chlorocebus > Chlorocebus sabaeus. Next base: position 83,496,562 of record NC_132913.1, read on the forward strand.
GACCGCACATTAGAATCCCTAAGGAAGCTTTTAAAAATTCCAATGTCCAAGCCACACCCAAGACGCATTACATCAAAATGTGTAAAGACCCAGAATGTGGGGTCGGACCGAGGCATGAGTGTTAAACACAGCTGTCCAGATGATTCCAACGTGTAGCTATGGCTGAGAACCACTATTCCCTCATTGGAAGGTCAAACATCACCAATGAAACACATGGGCAGCATCCAAGGACTAACACAGGGCAAATGTTTCCTGTGTACCAAAAGGCATCATTTGCAATACAAAGCAACATTATCTGCATGAACACAAGGCTGCTGTCCTAGATGGATGAGGAATAGGACAGTGCAGTTCAAGTCCACTCAGGGGCGGCACAATCAAGGTGTCAGTGCTCCAGTCTGAGAAACTGCAGACTAGAAAACCCAGACAGTGCAGAATGCAGCTGTAATGAATCAACTTTCAAGAGCAAAATCATTGACAAGAAAGAGAAAAATGAAGGACAAAGAACTGAATGAAAATCTTTTAAGACACAAAACAAACCTTTTTTTTTTTTTTTTTTTTTTTTTTTTAGACGGAGTCTCGCTCTGTCGCCCAGGCTGGAGGGCAGTGGCGCGATCTCGGCTCACTGCAAACTCCACCTCCCGGGTTCACGCCATTCTCCTGCCTCAGCCTCCAGAGTGGCTGGGACTACGGGCGCCCGCCACCACGCCTGGCTAATTTTTTGTATTTTTTTAGCAGAGACAGGGTTTCACCGTGTTAGCCAGGATGATCTCGATCTCCTGACCTCGTGATCCACCCGCCTTGGCCTCCCAAAGTGCTGGGATTACAGGCGTGAGCCACTGCGCCTGACCAAGAAACATGCTTTTTTAAGAGCTGATTACTTTGAAAAACAGCACAGACAGTAACTACTCCTGTATAATTTGAGATGCTTAAAAGGATGTGAGAAATGCCATAACGCATTCCATCAATATCAATACAGACACAATAAAAATTAGCTCTGATTCTGTTTATACTCTAGGTAAAGGGATTTAATTATAAAAACTCTGAGACAGCAATTGTTAAATGCAAAAATTCTTTTGCTCATAGTTCCATTATGAAAAAAGTCATTTACACATTACTTCATTTTAAAATTAAAGTAAATTGGCCAGGCACAGTGGCTCACACCTGTAATCCCAGCACTTTGGGAGGCCGAGGTGGGCAGATCACGAGGTGAGGAGATTGAGACCATCCTGGCCAACATGGTGAAACTCCGTCTCTACTAAAAATACAAAAATTAGTGGGTGTGCTTATAGTCCCAGCTACTTGGGAGGCTGAGGCAGGAGAATCACTTGAACCCGGGAGGCAGAGGTTGCAGCGAGCTGACATTGCACAACTGCACTCCAGCCTGGCAACAGAGTGAGACTCTGTCTCAAAATAAATAAATAAATAAAATTACAGTAAATTATGCTGTTGGCCTTTGTCAAATTCTTAATAAAAGTGAGGTATAATTGCCAAGAAATTTCAGAGCAGGAATGATGTTACTTCCACTTTGGAAATACAAAATGTTCTTGGAAGATTGAGGTAATAAAATTGTATGGGAACTACAACTGTAAGTGAAGTTCTAGGTTATAATACTTTATAAGACAGGAATTTCATGGTCTTTACGGTCGTAAAGAAAATCAGATACAAAAGATCCATGTTATATCTAGAAAGTGATCAAATGAAGGGCTGACTTCATGGAGAGTCAGCATTTTGCTAATACTGTGCAGGAAAAAATTTCAGTAACAGATACTAGGGAGTTTTTGCTTTGTCATTGCAGGCAGGTCTAAAAAAACTTCTATATTGTATTACCCTATTTTCATATACTGTTACAAAATTGCATAATCATATACAAACTAAAGAATTCTATCTGACAAAATATTTCAGAAGACACTAGAAATAGCTTGGCATCCAACTCCCGGGCAGTCTCAGTCTTTTTTGATTCTGGGTGTGTGACCCAGAACCTGCATTGTTCTGATGACTAGCACTGGTTCTCTGCATTGGACAGGGGCTGGATCTTAGCCTGATCCAGCATGGCTCCATGCCTCTGTCCTGGGACAGTTCAGAAGCTTACCTTTTTCCTGGTTCACTTTCAAAAATTCCCTATGACATTTAAAACAAATGCCCTGTGAGTGAATGAAAACAAAACATCAAACACTACAATAATTTCTGGAAGGCTCCATCTTCTGGAGCATAGCTCAACACTGGAACTTAAGAAAAAACACGTCCAAATCCCTGGCACAAAGTACAAGCACTGAAGACCTGGCATTTTTGCTTTATTCTCTGAGTAGTAAAAGGCCCTCAGGTCATTTCTTGGAGCTTGCTGATGCTCGTGTACCTACCATTTATTGAAAATAACTTAATGCTCTGACTTCTCAAACCTTGACAGAGATCTTGGCAGGGAAGTGATTTATTAAAGGGAAATGTAAAGGGTCTGCCAATAGCAGGCACCCTCTGACAGCTCTATGGGTGAGGACAAGGGAGACTAACAACAACAAAGTTAAGTCTCTATATTATGATAGAGACAGTGTCTGGGGCTTTCTTTTGGTCTCTGGGATCACAACTTCCCCATCCCTAATCACCCAGGGAGCATCCTTCATTTGTGCAATTTGGTTCCTAGATCATCTTTGTAGGGCTGAGTCAAGGGAAGGGATCAAACACCTTTTCTAAAAACAGGTCTAAAGCTATTTCAGGGACTGTAGGAAAGGTGGGGAAAGGGAGAGGACAGATGAGAGAGAAACAGAGAGAGAGAGAGAGAGAGAGAGAGACAGAGAGACAGAGAGGAATAGAGAGGGAGGAAGGAAAAAAGGAGAGAGAATGAGCAGAGAAGAGGAATTGTGAAAAGAGGAGAAGATGACATAAACAGCTGGTAAAATGCTAAGACTTTGTGGTGGGAGAGAGAAAACGAAGATCATTAAGGGTACACAATGTGTTGGGAGAAGTAATTCCCTCTCACAACCCATCCCCTCAAGACAAGATCCCCAAGGCTCTTCTGTGCTCTCTGAGTGTTTTACTTCTGTTGAGGGTGACTTTCTGCTGGTGCTAGTTTCCAGAGAGTCCAGCTGTAGTCAAGTAACAAGAGCTCTGCATCATGATTCATGGGCACAATGATCCCCCAAACCATGAAATATCCTCAATGTGCTGTGTATAGGAAAGTAAAGAGAAATATAATACATTTATGAAAGAGTTTCAGTAAATAGTGGGTTAAACAACTTCTCATACAGTTAAAATCACAGCTTTGGTAACCTGGAAAATCCACATAAGAGAGCACATCTCCAATAATATCAGATAAATTAGGTGTTATTGCATTTAATTTCCTAGAAATGTGCAGCTTATATAAACTTCTGGGTCCCATATTTGGCATAATAAGCCACATGGTGTTTGCAAAGATCTTTTCCTTCTGGCATCACTGAGGTTGGGATTGGCATTATAATGGTCCTAGAAAAACAAACCTTCACATTCCAAAATTTTGACAAATTTTGGTGAGCACTCTGACAGCTGCAAAAAGCAGTGAGTCAAAGTTTCCAAAGCCCCTCTCTCTTCTGCACTTGAAAATACATGTCAATGTGCTTGGAATGAGGAAAAGTGTGGAAAGTTTACCAGGTTCCTAGGAATTCTCAATGAAGTTCATTAAAATTTATTACTGTCATAATTTTCACGATATTATTCTCACACCACTAAAAGGGGTGAAATTATAGTCACAAGGAGGATCAGACCACTTCAAAAAATCTGTTTGAAATGTTGCTTTCACAAAACCTTCAGGAATACTGGTAGAAGGAGAAGCTATTTTATTCAAAGAAACAGAAGATTCCTCCAGAGGGGAAATGAGGTTAGGTAGGCCTGCCCTGGTATCATGTGGAATTTGTTATAGTGACTTCCATTGATATCAGGCCATACAACCCAGTTTCAAGATCAAACAAAGCCCACTGAAACAGAGTAGGCCAAAAATACGGAGATGATTCTTCCTGAAAATTAAAACCACCACAAACACTGCTAGCAATTTAGATATATTTGGGTTACACATGTCTTTGGAAAATGTTTAACTCTAAATGTAAGTTTCTAGAATGGATTTGATTGTCACCAAGGATTACTCATGTGCATTTGCGATGCTAAATGAGGAAGTAAACTTAGCCACATTTAGAATGCTCATACAGTCTTGAAGAATGTGTACAGTCTTCAATGCATGCCTTTAAAGGGCATGGAAGGGGCAGCATCTGGCGATCTACCTTTTCTTCAGGGAAGACAGGCCACACAAAAGGCCTGGAAAAGGACAGCCTTGACTGGCACAAGCAACAATCCACATGGCTTCACGTCTTTAACCATAAAACATAGGTAAAGGGATGGTCCACTTTAAACCCCAGCATAGGCTCTAAGACAAAGACCACTCTGAATGATTAAGTATCTAAGCAGACAGCTCTGCAAATCAGCGTCTGTTTGTTCCAGTTATTAATGGTTCAAATGTGAACAAACTATACTTCTCAGAATCAAATTTCCAGAAAAAAAGAAAGAAAAAGCGACACATTAACCTTTATTGGCTACTTGTTATGTTCCAAGCACCAACCAAAGTGTTCTCCAAAAATAATCATGAGAGGTGAGGTAATTATTATTATCCCTATTTTACAGAAAAAGAAATCCAGGCTCAGGGAAGGAGGTACCCTGCCCAAAGTCAGATAGCTGGTAAAAGAATGAGGCCAGTTGGGAGTTTCATGAAGTTTTCCCCTAAACCTTTAAACCTACCTGTAGTGTCATACATTTCCTTTCAACCTGTGCCATCAAAACAGTATCCCTATTTTGTTTCAAAGCTGGCCTGTGTTTCTGCCTTCAGTGTCATGCTGTCCATGAGCCTGCCTTATTCCACAAACCACTTTCCTTCCACTCACGTCCTGTGTCCTCTGCACACGTATGCTCAACTTCCCAACCTAAAATCCCTTCCCTCTCTCTTCTCCTAACTACTGTTCTATTTTGCTTTCTTTTTACCTCCAGATTTCGTGAAAAGAGCATTTGACTTCTGCTTCAGATCCTGTATCATCTGTCACCAATCAAGATCCGGTTTATAACCTGTTACTTCACAGAATCTCTTTGGCAAAGACCATTTATAACATCATGATTTTCAAATCGAAATGACGCCTCTTTTCAGATCTCATCCTTTTCAGATGCCCCACCCCCCTTTTGAGACAGGGTCTCACTCTGTTGCCCAGGCTGGAGTGCAGTGGCGTGATCATGGCTCACCGCAGCCTCGACCTTCTGAGCCCAAGCAACCCTCCCACCTCAGCCCCCATGAGTAGCTGGGACTTCTTGAGCCCTTTGAGCATATGGCTCTACTGACCACTCCTCTGTGAAACTCGGCTCCCCTGAAAAGACTTTCCTAACTCTATTCAACATCTGTTGGCTCTCTTTCTTTCACTTGCTCCTCTGTCTCAGCTCATCCCTTAAATATTGAAGTTTCTCATGTCATCACCCACTATTTCCTCTCCTTTTCAATGACTTTCTCCCCAATTGCTCTAATCTATACTTTAGGTTTCAGTTGCCACCAGTACACTGAACTCCTTGTTTTCAACCTCCCCTGTGTGCCATGGCTGCCATTTCCAGCTGTCTTTGGGAATCTGCCATTGATGGCCCAAAGATTTCTCAATAAAACTTGTCCAAAACCAAACTCATTCAATCTTCCCATTTGAGTCTAACCATTTCCCCTTCTTGGCAGAGGGTGCTACCATCTGCCTGGTAGCCTAGGTAGTGAGGGCCTTTGAATCCTCCTTGACTCTTCCCTACCTCTATTCAAAGTCCTGATGTCTCTGCATTCTACATATCCATTCAATTCGTTCCCTGGTCTCCATCTCCACTGCCTAGGCCAGTCTTTCATCATGTTACTCTGGCTAATGAAACAGCCTCTCTGAGAATCTGTCTCTAGTCTCTCATTTTCTAATTTATCCTCCCAATTGCCACCAGATTGACTGATCTTTGAAAAACAGGATATTATTTGTATTCCTCTGCTTATACATTTTCAGTGGCTTCACATGGACTATAGAATAAGGCTGGCTGGATATGGTGGCTCACACACTTTGGGAGGCCGAGGTGGGCAGATCACTTGAAGTCAGGAGTTTGAGACCGGCCTGGCCAACATGGTGAAACCCAGTCTCTATTAAAAATACAAAAATTTGCTGGGCATGGTGGCACGTGTTTGTAATCCCAGCTACTGGGGAGGCTGAGGCAGGAGAATTGCTTGAACCTGGGAGGCGGAGGTTATAGTGAACCAAGATCACGCCACTGCACTCCAGCCTGGGCGACGAAGTGAGACTCTGATTCAAAAAATAATAATAATAATAATAATAATAATAATAATAATAATGCTTCAATGACCAACCAGCCCTAGCCTACCTTTCCAAACTGAGCTTTGAGAACTTCCCTTCCCTTGTATCTATTAACTACACGTGTATCTATTTCCTACACTACTTGCATACTTCTATGGCTTAGTTTATGCTACCTGATATGGTTTTTTGGATGTTTGTTCCCTCTAAATCTCATGTTTAAATATAATCCCCAGTGTCAGAGGTAGGGCCTTGTAGGGGGTGTTTGGATCATAAGGGCGGATCCCTCATGAATGGCTTAGCACCACTCCCTTGGTGATGAGTGACCTCACAGGAGATCTGATTGTTTAAAGGTGTGCGATACCTCCTTGCTGCTCTCTCTGGCTCCCACTCTCACCATGTAACATGCTGGCTCTCCATCACCTTCTGACATGAGTGGAAGTTTCCTGAGGCCCTCAACAGAAGTCAAGCAAATGCTGGCACCATGCTTGCATAGTCTGCAAAACCATAAGCCAATGAAACCTCTTTTCTTTATAAATTACCCAGCCTCAGGTTTTCTTTATACTTACACAAGAATGGCCCAACACATTACCCTCTTCACTAGAATGCCCTTCTTTCTTTGGTCCACCTGGTAAACTCCTATTCATCATCCTTCAAGGCTCCACTTCATACTTCCCCAAATACTCCATCCCCAGCCCTGAAAGAATAATTGCTCCCACAGCTGTGTTCTCATACATTTCTTCATTACACGACTAACTACAGAGCTTCACAGAGTCATTTGTTGACTCAGTGCCACACCATGAATTCTTCAAAGGAAGAAACTGTATTATTCATCTCTGTAGTCCTAGAGTCTAATTCAGTGCTTGGATCATAGTTGGATGCTCCATAAATCTGTGTTAAATGAACAAATTAATAGATCTTTTCCTGTTTGCAGTATCCAATCAGGCTGCAGCTTCATTATCATTGCAGTATGTGAAAACACATGTTATATATACCAAAGAACATACAGCAGCTTAGTGACACATATGGAGTTTGCATTTCTACTGAAATCGTTTTCAATTCTGATAGCTGTTAAAGTGTGAACAATGCATTGCCTATAATAAGGACCTATATACAGCTAATATTCTATCAACATCATGACTGCCTTCATTTTCAAAGCTTATTTGCCAAGCTGCATTTTCTACCATTTGCTCATCCACCTACTCACTCACTCATTCATGCCTATCTCTTTCAAAAAGAGATTGAATGTACACATTTCAGTTTACCTATCAACATGTTCTATTTGCCAATCCATCTCTGTTCTATCTAATGCAATTAATGAATACTGTAGGAAAGAATGTCCAAGTCTATTACACTGAATAATTTCAATTCCATATTATTTCTTGAGAGTGGAGACTTTATCTTTATTGTATATCAAAAAAGTTCTCTTCACTAGAACTTTCTAAAGTCAAAAAGCAACCTAATATTTTGTGTCCTGATATTGTATGACATAACATCATGAAAAGTAAATTCTATATCTGAGTATGTCATACCACTAATCCTCCTATTCATTATCTCTTTGTCAAAATGAATACTCATGGAAATAAGCCACTCTTAAGAGACAGGAAATACACACATGTATCTATGCTAATACCAAAGATGTATCTGAAGTGTTCCCTTCCTGTCCTGTCTTTAGGGAGGAGAGAACGTCTGGCTTGAAGGTTCACTCCTCAGAGAATTCACTGCGAGCAGCAGGTGGACTCACCTGGTGAGTTCTGAGGAGATGACACGGGAGAGCCACGTGGGGACTGACAGTAGCTGGGGTAGAGTAAGGCATGTGGAGGCACATATGACATTATCTCTTCTTCAAATAAGCTGGGGAAAGACAAGAAGCAAAATGGTCCTTCAGCCAAAGTAGTGCTGAAAAGCCTAAATCCCAACGGGGTAGAATATTCCATCCAAGATTCGGTTTACATACCAAAGAGAGCACCTACCCCCTTTCTCTTGCAGGTAATTCTTGGGACAAAATGGCTGGCTGTGGTACTTTTTGTGAACCCTGCGGCTATTTGACTGTGTTCCTACGAACTTTGGACGACGTGATTTTATTTTACTATTTCAATATATAAATATATTGAGTGCACATGTTTGTTTGAAAATCATACCTAGGTTTTCAGATTTGGAAACAGGATTCCAACACAAAATAGAAAATGTTTATTGAGAACTCCTCATAAATACACAAAGTATGTTATATATCCTCATTCCAATAAATAAACAATAGGGTCTCAGCCTTCGAAGGGCTTAGGATTTAACTGGATAATTAAAAGCAAAATAAAACAAAACACCTCCTAAATAACTACAATCACAAAATAATTAGCTCCCTTGTTTACCCTGGCTACTATTTTTCAAATGTGAGGATTTGGATCTTAGACCATTTAATTGTCTTCTTTCTTCTCCATATTGAAATGTCTGTTTATGATATTCTCCTAAAAGAGAGTAACCAGAGACCTGAGCTCTATTCAGCTGTACAAGACAGTGTCAATTTGTACTCCAACAAGTCTGTAGAAACTGCAATGCCACTAAGCCCAGACAATACGAGAGTTCTTATGTATCATTAGGTATTTCAGACTTTCAGACTTTTACAAATCTAATAGCGTGAAATGGTATCTCATTATTTGAAACTACACTTATAATTACTAGCATCTTTCCATGGGTTTATTGGCTATTCACACTTCCATTTCTATGCCTTTTCATATCCTTTATCTATTTTTCTATTGGGTTATCTTCTTTTAAAGGTCTTCTTTATGTATCCACAATCTGGTTTTCTTTTCTTTCTTTCTTTCTCTTTCTTTCTCTTTCTTTCCTTCTTTCCTTCTTTCCTTCTTTCCTTCTTTTCTTTCCTTTCTTTCCTTTCTTTCCTTTCTTTCCTTTCTTTCCTTTCTTTCCTTTCTTTCCTTTCTTTCCTTTCTTTCCTTTCTTTCCTTCCTTTCTTTCTTTCTTTCTTTCTTTCTTTCTTTCTTTCTTTCTTTCTTTCTTTCTTTCTTTCTTTCTTTCTTTCTTTCTTTTCTTTCTTTCTTTCTTTTTCTTTCTTTCTTTTTCTGAGACAGAGTCTAGCTCTGTTGCAAGGCTGGAGCGCAGTGGCGCGATGTTGGTTCACTGCAACCTCCGCGTCCTGGGTTCAAGTGATTCTCCTGCCTCAGCCTCTCAAGTAGCTGGGACTACAGGTGTGAGCCACCACGCTCAGCTACTATATATATATATATATATATATATATATATATATATATATTTTTTTTTTTTTTTAAGTAGAGATGGGGTTTCACCAAGTTAGCCAGAGTGGTCTCGATCTCCTGACCTCATCATGATCCGCCTGCCTCAGCCTCCCAAAGGGCTGGGATTACAGGCATGAGCCACTGCGACCGGCTGATCTGTTTTTTTTTACATGTTGAAAAAAATCCAGCTGATTTTCTTTCTCTATGCCTTTATATGTGGTATCTTTCATTATATCCATTTAAAAATATTTATGTAGCCAAATTTATCAATCATTTCTTAAATGAGCTCTGATAGAGGTACATTTTTTACATGAATTGAATTAGTGAAAAGATACATGAAACAGAAAAATCAATAACAAATTCAACAAGGTCATTTAAAAATTATTGGGTTTTAAAATAACCTTATTGGAAAATAACTTTACATGGGTTTATTTTGAACTGAATAATGTCCTAGAGCAATACTATCTCTACATTGCAGCTTACTGATAATCAAGCCAATTTGTACCTGGAGTGATTTTCCTCTTTAAGAAATTAGACAAAACATTAAAATAGACACAAAGGCTTCCATTATGTAAGTGACAAGTATGCTGACTGAAGTTTGTAGTCACTAATTCAAATCATTCCAATTTCAAAGTAAAATAAAAAATAAAGGGCTGGGCGCTGTAGCTCACATCTGTAATCCTAGCACTTTGGGAGGTCAAGGCGGGTGGATTGCCCGAGCTCAGGAGTTTGTGACCAGCCTGGGCAACACAATGAAACCCCATCTCTATTAAAATACAAAAAATTAGCCAGGTGTGGTGCAATACACCTGGAGTCCTAGCTACTCGAGAGGCTGAGGAAGGAAAATTGCTTGAACTCGGGAGGTGGAGGTTGCAGTGAGATGAGATCTCACCACTGCACTCCAGCCTGGGTGACAGAGTGAGACTCCATCTCAAAAAAAATAAATAAATAAAATAAATAAATAAATAAATAAATAAAAAATAAAGAATTGAGGACATGAATAAAACCCCAAATTTTTCAATAATCACTAATTACATTACTTATTAAGTATGTCCATATAATGCATTGTGTTGTTTACTATTATTAAAATAATAAACATATGTGATCACCCACATGAAAAGTCTAGAATTTAATGACATCATTTGTATGCAATAATTATAGAACTATTATACATAAGAAAATTTCTCACACTTCTCCAAAGGCCCATTAGCTTTAGAGAACCTGCTTATTTTCCCAAAGAGGGGAAAATGCAGCCTTGCTCTTTATGTATGAATGAGCTCTGAATTATTTGAATTCAAATACATTTGAATTCTACTACATAACGCATAGAAACTCATGCAAACTGTTGTGTTATCAAAATACAAATATTCTAAGCTATAGTATAATAAATTTAAGACTATACCATCTAAATGTTATTTCACTATGGATAGGTGAGTGATAATTATGACTTCTTTTTTTACTAATTCCAAAAGCAGAATTCTTAGTTTAAAAGAAAAAAACCTTAGCTTTCTATAATGAAGAAAAAGAGCATATCCTGGCCAGAATTCTCTTAACAGAAAGTTAAACTATTTTATCACCAACCAAACCATGATAGAAACATCACACTCTAATATTAATTGACCAGTAGTCTTCCTCACCACCTAGCATACTATATGCAGCTTTCAGAACTGGCTCAATACCACAGGAGAGAGGCCACCCACTAGGTTGAGAAGCCTACCCCCACCATAGGTCCTATTCAGAGTCAACGGAAGTGAAGTATTACAGAAAGTGAGTACATCCCTTTGAATTATGCTTTGACTACACATAAAGAAAAATAACGTGGCTCATGCCTGTACTCCCAGCACTTTGGGAGGCTGAGGCGGGCAGATGACGAGGTCAGGAGATGGAGACCATCCTGGCTCACACAGTGAAACCCCGTCTCTACTAAAAATACAAAAAATTAGCCGGGCGTGGTGGCGGGCGCCTGTAGTTCCAGCTACTTAGGAGGCTGAGGCAGGAGAATAGTGTGAACCTGGGAGGTGGAGCTTGCAGTGAGCTGAGATTGGGCCACTGCACTCCAACCTGGGTGACAGAGCGAGACTCCGCCTCAAAAATAAAGAAAAAAAAAGTAACTTTCTGACAACAATCACGTGGGCGGTCAGAAATACGGCAACAAATAGGGCAACTATGGAATGGCGGATTAGAAATGGTCAGGGTCAAGATCATCATGAATACTTGAATGAGGTTATTAGCACTCAGGGATAAACAGAACCTTGCCTGAAAGGCTCAGTATGACGTTCCCTTTAATTCTGTGGAGGTTACAGGAATGAGTATCCCAATTACTGGGTAGAGCAAAGCATTATTTTACTTTGGCTTGCCTACATTTGAGGGATAATACAAAAAAATGAGAAAGTCTTTTGAAAACTTGCCAGTTTCCTTTCAAAACTACTCTAAAATTTAAAACCAAAGCTGAACCATCGGGGGGTGAAAAAACAAAAAACAAAAAACAATTGGTCAGTTTTATGAAGGGCTATCAAGTTGGCAGTGAGTAGTATGGACCAAATGTCAACTTTCTGATCTGATTTCCCAAACGTACACTCTCAAAACCACAAGGTAAATAAATAATGTCTTGAGTCAGCAAAAGGGGACAAAACATATTTTGAGAAAAACATTTGAAAGAATATATAAACAGAAGGGGTAAACACTGAGGGGTAAACGGTAGATGGTTTATTCAGATACCCTTCTGTTCCATTCTGTGAGTGGCAGATTCTATTCACTACAACCTTTCCCTTTTCCAATACCATCTCCCTTGCAAGCAGGGTAAAAAGAAAATTAAAGAGATCTCAGTGTAACAAATGCAACCTGAAGTGAATGACCACTCAATCAGTGCCCTAAATCTTCAACGTATTTCCACAAGTCTAAAGAATAAGAATAATTTAAGAATATTGGCATATTATTTTCCACAATATTCCATGATATCTGATGACAGGAGACCGTCTGCTTCAAGAGTGAGTGTTATGTACGTACCTCAGCAACATAACGAGGTCTGCATCGCTTGAAAGGCGCACCAATCCTGGAGTCCCTTCAGTTCGGATAAATTGGATCTTCTCCCTATTCAAGAAAAGAAATAGCACAAAATGTATATGGTAGACCTTTAGGCTATAACTCAGTAGTAAAGAGCATTTTTTATAATAGTCATGACGTTTTTTGGTACCTACTATGTGGCAGCTACTGTGTGGTACCCTAGGAATATACATCCAAGAGAGACATGGTCTTTGCCTTCAACCGGGGTATCCTGTAAGCATCAACACCTCCCAGTTCTAAAGTTGTGGGGAAAAACATTCTTTCACTGGCTTCCTCATTTTGCTGTCCAACTACTACTATAAATAGTATACCATTCAACCAATAAAATCAGTGTCTGCTTTGAGTTAAAGCTGACTGTGGGCCTGAATCTTAGCGATAGTCTTAGGCTGATCCCCTGCTGTTCCAAAAAAGGATTGTGTTGGGAGAGTCATCTATTTTCCTGAAGCCACACTGTTAAGTTACATGTGATGAGCTCATTCCTAATTGGAAGCAGATAGTATCTATGCATTATATATTCAGTATAAAAGCGTATGCCTTTTTTAAATAAACACTGAAATACTTTGCTACAACAGTTGGTGAAATAGATTGTGTGCATACCTCTACAAACGTATATATACCTATATATGTTAAACACAACAAGGTGAGTTATTTCTACCACTATTTTGTTACAGATAAATGTGATAACACCAGTTTTTTTTCTTTTTGTTTGATGAGTCATCATCATGTCACTATTTTCAATCTGTTAAATGAATACAATTGTAATAATTTTTTTCCTAGTTGCTTTCTTCCCTTATTTACATCGTGCTATTTTAAAGCACACCATATTAACTTTTATAAGGTGAAGAAAAAAATAAAAATACAAACTATGGTACTAAAATCATTCTATTTCATTGGAATATAGAGGATAATGCAAATACGCAATTTTATTCTGAGTGCTATGGACAATATATTCTGATTCCTTTACCACAAAGTAAAATACCAATCACTGATACAAGTGTTTATTTAGATTTAGTTCTTATCTACAAAGCAACTTGTTTTTCCATTTGATATTTTCACAAAGTTCCACCAATTTTTTTGTTTGTTTGTTTTGAGACAGGGCCTTACTCAGTCACCCAGGCTGGAGTGCAGTGATGTGATCTTGGCTCACTGCAACCTCTGCCTCCTGGGTTCAAACGATTCTCCTGCCTCAGACATTTGAGTAGCTGGGATTATAGGCATGCATCACTATGCCCAGCTAATTTTTGTATTTTTGGTGAAGATGGGGTTTTTCCACGTTCGCTAGGCTGGTCTCAAACTCCTGGCCTCATGTGATCTGTCTGCCTTGACCTCTCAAATGCTGGGATCACAGGCATGAGCCACCATGCCTGGCCAAGTTCCACTGATTTTTGTATTTCCAAATTTCAAAGATTTTTTCTTAAGACTGCTTGCTGACTTGAAGGCCCTGAGGTGGAAGGCAAGGTTTCGTGTTCACATGAAAAATTCCCTAATGCACAGAAAAGTCAGTGGATTTGCCCTTAGCCATACAGCTTACAAGGTATGACAAACAGAGTTCAGTCCTTGGTTTCTTCTGGCTAGATCCATTTTATATGATAGATGAAGCAGCTAATCTTTAGTATTTGCCAAATTTTTATTTCTGTACTTTATTGCCAGCAGCTAACTACTTTTTTTTTTTTTTTTTTTTTTAAGACTATTAGAAATTAGTGGCAGGCATGTACGTAAAGGAGTTGCTCAGAAGGCCAGCCTCTCTCTGCTGAAGGTTATTTCAGTGAAGGCCTGACCAGGCGGAACATTTTCCCTCAAGTGTTGGAATCATATACATCTGAAACACGTGATGGAAACCCAGGCCCATTCTGGTGAATGGTTTTTCTGATAAGAGATGTAAATGCTGGCTAATAAAAGCTAAATCAGAGAAAAGTTATCTTGAAGAAAAATGAATAATAACTTAACCAAAGAACTACTCTTATAAGGGTCAGTAACACTATGCTTTGATCTTGAAGAATCAAAAGCTGTCTCCCACAAATATGCAGCTTATCTCTTTTGTCTATCAACACAGTGAATCCAGGCAAATAGAACAAGACAAAAAACAAACAGGCTGAGCACTCTCCCCTCCTTCCTTAACTGGAGCTACACAGAAGGAGTTGAGTGATGGTAGATATCAGGCCCTGGACTGCGGCTTGTAAGTTTCCTGTGAATAAGAAAAACATCATCGCTTCTTGAGTCACAAGGATGATAGGGTGAGAAAAAGAAAGGACAAAGGCACCAGAGGAAGTATGCCAACTGGGAAAGTTTTCATCACTTTCCAGATGTAAACTAGCAGGCTGTGAAGGCAACTGGTCTGATTTTTCAGGTAAGAATATATGAGAGGTAGGCTGAGACCAGTTTTCTACCAGGCCAGCTAATTTATCACAATGACAAGCTATGGGTCATATTCTTCCAGGAACCAGACACTGGAACATGTCGTCTGATGTACATCACACCACTAAGTACTTTCTTATGTTGATATTGATTCATTCTTTCAGTGAACATTTTCTGTGTGCCTGCTGTGTGCCAGTCATGGTACCATACACTGGGAATCCAATGAGGAGTAAGAGAAAGTCCATTTTCAAGGAGCTTACAGTGCAGTGGAAGAAAGTCAAAAGGTAATTCTCATTTGATGTCAAAATATTTAAATTCTTCTGTTCACTTAATTGAACTGTGGTTAGGCTTTATACCTGCTCCTGGTCTAAACAGTTCTTTATAAAGTCCTTTCACATAGAAACAAAGAAGGCATTAGTTTACTGCCTGTAAAGAGAGCAGATCAAGGCTGAGGAAGAGACAGAAGTTAGCAGACATCCCGGAAATGTCACCAATCTTTTCTGAGAAAAACAAAGGAACTGCTTCTTGGTTACCAGGTATTTGCCCAATATGCTATAGACCAGTGATTCTCAAACTGGCATCCTTGGTCTACCAGAAATTTGCATACATAAGCTCAAGCTCTGCAAGAATTTTTAAATGTTGTGTCTTCACTTTGATGATCAAAGCACATGAAACAATATAATAATATTTTAGACGAGATGGATGACATTTATGACTGAGCCATATGACTTTGGGTCCCATGTTTGTATTTATAGGGCACTGGGTGCAAAGTGATCAGAGATGAGCTTTTAAAGGGACGGTGAACACACCTGGCTGCCCTTAGGCTGGCAGGGCCTTGATGTTCAATATGATAATAACACCAGTCCCCATCTGCCACTTACGCACACTTCGCTTACCAATTAGAAAAACCTTTTCTTCTACAGTATTAACTTGCATCATGAAAACGATCAAGCGAGGTTAAGTAATGTATGTGTAAATTACCATAGGCTAAAGAGAAAACAAAAGAGATGGATTTAAAAAGAAAATTATGCACTCATGCTAAATAATGCATAAAAGATACCCTGGCTTATTCTAAGAACAAAAGTTCTGCAATAGTTTGCAAATAGAAAAGTGGTGGTAGAATCCACTCATCCCAGGGCACATTCAATGATATGTTTTATCTTTCAGTATTGTATTTTGGGTTACATTATTAAATGAATTGGCTTATCAAACCAATGAATCAGTAGATAAAAATAAGCTTTTCGTTAGGAAGGAAAAACTGACTGTGATAATTCCAAGGCAGCACATGCTAGGCCAGAGATGCAAAATCAAAAGAATCAAATCAAACACAAGCATAGAAAAGCACAAATATATCTTTCCACCGATAATGGTCTCAACATCGGTGATCTGGCTTCTGAAAAACAAAATATCCTCACATTAATAGCATTAATTCAAATATTACTGATTTTTTTCTAGTTTTTAACTTAATTTGTATGTCTTTTGGTTTTGTAGTTTATAAAAGCTGTAAGCTTTTATTATACATATTTTATATTTGTACACATTTAAGTTTAAAATAAAAGCGATTAATGTCAACATGATAGGTCTGCGATATTTCTTTTTCCTTTTAGAGTGGAAAATAACAGATGTGACTCCTACAAATTTTCATGAGTCCACGCAGCGTTTGGAATAACATAACAAGTTTGAGAAATGTTGTTAAAGACAACTGATCGTGACTAGAGGAATATTTGAAAATTACTTTAATATATTTATTCAAGTTTATTAATGTATACAGTTAGAAGGAATCTGTGGCAGTCCTCTCTGTTGTCTAGCCTAGAGTGCAGTGGTACAATGGCTCACTACAGCTTCAAATTCCTGGGCTCAAGTGATCCTCTTGCCTCAGTCTCCTGAGTAGGTGGTACTACAGGTATGTACCACCACACCCGGCTAATTTTTAAACATTTTTGTAGAGACAGGGTCTTGCTATGTTGTCTGGGCTGGTCTTGAACTCCTGGCCTCAAGTGATCCTTCTGCCTCAGCCTCCCAAACTGCTGGGATTATAGGAGTGAGTTACTTACTGCATTAGCCTGGTTTCTTCCTTAACAAATAAATTCAATTCAACCTTAGTGGTATATAATGAAGATTAAGGTTATATTAATACAACGTATTGTCATTTGGTTCTTTCTGCATGGGTACATTTATCTCTCTGTGCCCCTTAGAGTACATTCTAGCACTTTTATGGGTGCACCTTCTGATTTGGCTAGTGAGGTACAACTTAAATTCCTTTTGAAACACAAGTTGCTTGAGGGCAAAAGCCTTTTCTCCTTTATCTTTCTTTTGAGATGGAGTCTCACTGTGTCACCCAGGCTGGAGTGAAGAGACTCAATCTCGACGCACTGCAACCTCTGCCTCCTGAGTTCAAGTGATTCTCCTGCCTCAGCCTCCAGTGTAGTTAGGATTACAGGAATGCGCCACCACATCTGGCTAATTTTTGTATTTTTAGGGGAAATGAGGTTTCATATGTTGGCCAGGTAAACTCCTGACCTCAAGTGATCCGCCCACCTCGGCCTCCCAAAGTGGCTGGGATTACAGGCGTGAGCTATGGTGCCCAGCTGTTCCTCCTTTATCTTTGTGTTCCCCAAGTACCAAACACTTTTCTGTCTACCTGATAAGTGCTTAGTAAAATACAAACCAGGGACATGATTAATTTAGGCCAAAATAACATATGTGATTCCTAACAATTTCCCCTAAGAATCCACCTGGTGTTTGGAATAAACAATCTATTTTTTTTTTTTTTTTTTTTTTTTTTGCTGTGGCAGAGAAATAAAAAAAGAATTGGAAAGCTGATGTCTAAGTATTTACTAAAACAGAATCTACTGGAGAGAAACGTAAAGGCAGGTAAAAAGGCAATCTCTTAACATGAAAACTCACAATGTAAAATGAGAACCTAAACCATACAGTGACAAGCTCAGGAAAAAGTCTCCAGCTACTGCTGTCTCTCAGACTCTCACAATATGTGTAACCACTTCCTCCTCTGCACGGAATCACCCCAGAAGATCAACTCTACTAGATCATTTGAGGACAATGAACAAAGTCTCAAGACTGAATTCCCACAGAAAACATTCTCATGAAACTACCCAACATTTTGGTGAAGTCAAAGAAGGGCACGTGTTTGGAGACAACCAGAAGACCAATGCTCAGAACCACAAAACTCTGGATTGCCGACTCTGCACATCCTGGTTCCTCTAGATATAGTTCAGTGGCACATTCACAAATACATGTTTTTAAAAACTGCCCTGAGGCAGTTCTAGAGAAATGCTTTGACTTCCCTAATGGTATAAATGTCAAGAAAGGAAGACCAGCACTGATCATTCACACTCATTATTACAGTCACAGGGCACTGTCTGACTTGACAGATACAGTTAAGCAGTTGAAAGGTTATGGGAATTTAAGTCCATTATGGTCATATGATTCTTATGGACCCAGAGATGTGAAATTAATTAGCCACATGCGTAGGGACAAAGTTTGTCATAAATAGATATAAGTTATCTGCATGCTAAGAACTTAGAGAGTTATTTAACTCTGTTTCCTCATGTTAAAATAAACATAATTATAGAATGCAAATGAAATACTTAGCCTGGAGCCTATTATATAGGAAGCACTCAATAATTTTAAACTATTGAGTATATTATTAGATAGGCTCCATAATTATTTATTCCTTTTTCAACAGACAATATGATCTATTGAAAATAAAGCCAGACTAGATTTCTGTTGACCCACTCCTTTTTCTGTTTGTATTGTTGGCAAGTTGTTCTAAATCAACTTGCCAACATATTATTAACATATTATTAACATAGAAGGGATGCTCATTTTGTTTGCTTTGTAAGAAATGCTTCTGATTCAGTAACTGGCAATTTATTTAAATATAAGTAAAAAGCAGATTTTATTAAAAACTACTTTGTGCTATCATAAATAATTCATTGTTCTCTACGATTTAGAAGCGGATTTATTATTCTTTTGGGTTAGGGAAGGCACTGAGACTGGTTTCAGCACTGATATTTTGCTTTGGTCCACAGAGAGTCCAAGTTTAATGACTAAAGGAAAATGACATTTTACTGAATTGTTTTCTTCATAAATATAACAATGTAGGAAAAATCAACAGTAAAACAGATATACCTAAAACATGATTATTCCTCATGTAAGAAAATCATCTTGAAAAACATGATTGAACCACTTATTAGCAAAAAACCACAATGCTTTGGAGAAACATCCAATGGATGAATGTATGTGTAATTTGGGGTATCTTTCAAAGTTACATCAGAGAACAATGTTTATTGGAAAATAATTTAACAAATATCTGAGTGTGATACTATGAAAATAACCTAAACTAATTTTGGCTATTGGAGTTCCTGTTTTGGGCCTTTTAAATTTTAGGCGATTGACTGTCCAGTTGTCTTAAAGTTGACATTAATAGTTAAGGGATTCCATGTATCAAAAATGTGAAAATTAGATATATACATGATATATAATTCAAAAGCATATGTAGATCTATAAATTAGCACATCCATCCAAATAAAACATGACTAGCACTTATTTCTTTTGCAGAAGTCATAGAATAGGTGACAGGTTCTAAGAATCTGTGTTCCTTACTGCCCTGAAGAACAAAGTCTCTAATCTCTTATTAGGCCTACAATATAATTAGCTGCTTGGAAAGATACTTTAGTATACCTTTGGATGGCTTCTAAAACGTTATCTTAATGATATTGCCATGATATTTTGGCCCTCAGTAATTTCTGGCTAAACCTCGAGCCAGAAGGCTCAGTCCTCAGTCCAGGCATGGAGCAGTCAAGGCTGGTTTTATTGCATAAATGTAAAAGATTTTAGAGTAAAGCTCGCTGTAGGAAACAGTGTGACAGCACCACTAAAAAGCCCTCCTATAAACAAATTAATGGTTGAATTAAAGATGGCCAGGCACAGTGGCTCACACCTATAATTCCAACACTTTGGGAGGCCCAGGTAGGCAGATCACTTGAGGCCAGGAGTTCAAGACCAGCCTGGCCAACGTGGTGAAACCCCATCTCTACTGAAAATATAAAAATTAGCTGGGCGTGGTAGTGAATTGCTGTAGTTCTGGCTACTCAGGAGGCTGAGGTACAAAATTGCTTGAACCTGGGAGGCAGATATTGCAGTGAGCCGAGATTGTGCCCACCGCACTCCAGCCTGGGCGACAGAGCGAGACTTCGTCTGCTCCCCACCCCCAAAAGGAAGAGAGATCCTAGATCCTAGTTGCATTTAAATTATATCCACAGAATCACATGGTTCCATTTATACGTATGATCAATTTCAGGAATAGTGGTTTTTAGAATTAGAGTAAGTTTAGGGGCAAATTACTTTAAACTGAGTCCTTCTGATAGAACAAAGAAGTGAAGGGCAGACTACTAATATAATATTGATTTAAATTTGCTGTATGCTTACTATGCTTACACAGTACCAAATGCTTTATACATATATCATTTCATTTAATCTTCAAAAAGACACTGGAAGTTAGAATTTCCGATCCCCATTTTACAGATGAGGATGACAACTTGGAGGACTGTTTAATGTCTCATTCAAAGTCAGCTGGTGGGTAAATTGCAGAGCCAGAATTCAAACCTAGGTCTTTCTGACTCCAAACCTGAACAAAATCTTGAGAGCTATTCTCAACTACCTTCTAACAGCCATTACTGCTGCTCTCCCAGTGAGACAGAGTCTACTATTAGGACTTCTCAATGACCATTACTATGTGGTGTCAATAAATTATTTTAATCAGGTGTCCAGGAGCAATGGCTCATGGTGTTGAATGGCAACAAATTACCAGCGTTATCCCAGCACTTTGGGAGGCTGAAGTAGGAGGATCTCTTAAGCCCATGTATTCAAAATGAACCTGCACAACATAGCAAGGCTCCATCTCTATAAGAAAAAATAAAATAAACATAAAACAATTAGCAGGGCAAGGTGGTGTGCTCCTGTAGTCCCAGCTACTTGGGAGGCTAAGGCAGGAGGACGGCTTGAGCCCAGGAGGTTGATGCTGCAGTCAACTGTGATCGCGACACTACACTGTAGCCTGGGCAACGAGTGAGACCCCCTGTCTCAAAAGAAAAAAAAAGGTATCTTTAAAAATTCAATAATTATCCCTATGTAAATTGTCTGTAGGAAAATAATAGTCTCAGTCCAGATTTGCTATTATTTAAGTTTGGTACAGCAAAGATCAGAAGTTTGCCATGTTGGTCCAGACATCTGAGTGATAAGTAAACAAGTCAGGAGAAGACTAAGGGAGAGAGCTAGGCAGGTTTTAACAGGAAAATGCATATGGATCAACAGAAGTAAATTCATGCTATTTTCACCCAAATAGTTCAGATGTTAACCAAGACTAACATTTCCAGTCTAATATTACATGTAGAAAAATTCATTTGCCACAAACCTGGAAAAGAAATAGATTAGCAATTTTGAACACTAGGGTTTATCTTATGAAAGACAGCTTTTGATACTTTAACTTTTTACTACCTAAAATTCTGTATTGTTTGAAAAGTTTCAAAATGGGCAATTATTTTTAAAATAAAAAAAAATTAAGAGTAAAGTTAAACTCTGACAAAACCCCAGGGCTCTTCAAATAGGATAATGAAAGGAAATAGAAGGTTCAAGTCTGCATTTGCCTCTAGTCTGGTGAATCCTGAAACACATATCCATTTGCCTTTTGTGGTTCAGAATTTATTGACTCCCAAGTTACTGATTTCCTAATAACATAAAATATGGAATGATCTAATCTACCCAGAATGAAAAAATTATCACAGATCATGTCCTCATGGCAAGGGGAGTTATATAGGAAGCACTCAAGGAGGAAACAGCCTGCTGCCAAAAATAATCACTGGTGCCTGGGGAGAGCTGGACTAGCAGGGAACAGATTTACTGATTGGACCTAATGATCATATTAGAGGGGAAATTCTCAACTCTTAACTCAGGTTCATAGCCTTTCTCATTACACAGTGCTGTACAAACACCAATACTAAAAATTTTATTGAACTTTTAAATATGTATTACATTCACCTATAAAATATTGTTAAAGGTTGTTTTCTAATGAATATATCTGTGTTCATATAAAATGTTAGAACTTTTTTTTCAGCTTTTATTTTAATGTCATAGCATACAAACATCTTCTTTCAGTGAGAACCAGTAGTAGCGTATAATAATCCAATGGGGACACTACCCATTTTACAGATGTGGTACTAACTTTTGGAAGCTCATTTTTCTAATAGGAGAAATAAACATCTCCTGAGGTTTGTTTAAAAAAAAAAAAGGACAGTAACAGTACCATTCACATTTATGTGATAAATGAATTTATAGGGAGCAGTGATTTAAATACAGCAGTTGAAAGTAAAAGCCATATCACAATGCATGGAAAACCATAGCCACATAGACAGGAAGACACACCAGTGAAGTCTCAGGGAAGAGAAAATTATACATAGATGCAAACTAAATGAACTGCCTGCTATCCTCTGGTTTAGGAGGAATCACAAGCAAACCAGGAAAACACAAAGTAAAGAGGTATACCTATTTCAATCTCTTAAGGACTGCCACTTTTACCAGGATATTGTGGGAAGAATAAGAAGGAATATTTATCGTAAGTGGTGTGCCACAGATGAGAAAGAACATATACAAAGCTATGTTGGTACTGGGAATCCTTGTTCCAGGTATGAATATAAGGTCCACAGCGAACTTTGACACATAGATTGCTCAGTGGCTCCATTCCATGCATAAATCTGTTATCAAAAATATCACTGAAATAGGAGATTAAAGAAACTCAGCTGATTTCCCACCCCTGTGTTTGTGGGAATGCTCCTTAACTATATAAAACAGAATGTTCTCTTAGATATACAAACTTCCCCTTTACAATGTTATGATAAGCAAAATATTTAACTCCCAAAAACTCGACAGAAAATGAAAGTGCAGTGTGACACACACTCTGGATAGGAGGAGTGGCATTATCTCATTGATTTAAGTTCCCCCTTCCTTTTACTTATCATGACTGTGTCTGCTTTCCACGGTCACATTCTGTAAAGATGGAAATATATTTCATAGCCTATCAAATAAATGCATAAAATAGATTACCATGTGAATCCTATGTTAGAAGAAAGATTATGCTTAACTGAGGACCCTAGATGCCACTAAAAAAAAAAAATCTTCAACAATCTTTAGGAGATTAGAGACTTTTCAGACTCTAAAAAGCAAAAAGAAAACAAACCAAAACTTGAAGCTACCAACTTGGGCCTGCAGCTTTTCCCTCTGTTAGGATCTGTTAAGATTCTGTCAAATCATTACAGAATAATAACAAATGCCCTGTCCCAGTAGATTAGATCACCTAATCTCTCTGATAGTGGAGATTTAAAGATATGTTAATTCGTATTACATACTAATGTGAAGTGCAGAGAAAAAGTGAAAAACTTTTTGAGTTTCCTCTTTTTTGTGGGGGATGGGGTACACTTAGAGGAACAGATATTAATGTGTGGTGTGTGTTGGTTGGAAGTGGTAGAAGAGAGAGGAAATAGAGTTCTCTTTATTTTGTGATTAGCAAAAGAGGAAGAATTTTGTTTGTTTGTTTGTTTTGCTTTGAGGTCTAGGATTGCTAACATTTCTAATTAGACCACTGACAAGCTCGTTTCTGCAATTTTTTAAAACTAAAACTTCTTACACAAGATTCTCTAGGGGAACATGGATTACTGAGTGGATGCCATAATAAACAAACATACAAAATCTTCACTTGTATAATTATTATAATTTTTCTGTGGTTAAGAACAGCATGCTTATGTTGGGGAAAGCACTAAGAGGTGAGTCAAATGTTATTAACCATGTGAAACCAGGTGAAACTGGGATTTTTATATACTCAATGTTTATAGTATAATACTTGAAATGTTGTGTAGCTTTAGCCTTTACAAACTTTAGAAGGTAGTGACAACTTTAAAGACATGAGACTAAGGTCAGGCACAGTGACTCATGCCTGTAATCCCAGCACTTTGGGAGGCCCAGGCAGGCGGATCACCTGAGGTCAGGCATTCAATACCAGCCTGACCAACATGGTGAAATCCTGTCTCTATTAAAAATACAAAAATTAGCCGAGTGTTGCGGCGGGCACCTGTCATCCCAGCTACTCGGGAGGCTGAGACAGGAGAATCGCTTGAACCCGGGAGGCGGAGGTTGCAGTGAGCCGAGATTGCACCATTGCACTCCAGCCTGGGCAATAAGAGTGGGACTCCGTCTCAAAAGAAAAAAGAAAAAAAGAAAAAAGACATGAGACCGAGAATACCGTAAGAATATTTGGTAATTTATTTTCAAACCAACAACTATATACATACATATTTTTACATTCACTATGTGCAAAATGCTATTCTAGATATTTGAACAGTAAGGAGGAAAAATAATGATGAGTTGGATTAGATCCCTATTGGCAAGGCTCTTAAAATCTAACTGGAAAATAACACATAAGGACTTGAAAAGTCAAACCAAAACACAAAAGTCATAAAGTCAAAACAGTACAAAGGACAATGTGATACATTTCATGACTAATCATCAAACTAGTGTCAAGACCAAAGGTTATTGCAGCCAACTGTGCCATCACAATTATACAGAGAGGTTTTGAAAAAATAATTATTGGGCTCTACCCCAGACCTCTTGAATTAAATTTCTGGGTAGGGCATGGGAGAACAGGGGGGTATAAATTCACAGAAGGGAGAGGAATTGGAGGAGGCAGGACCTGGCATTTTGTATTATATAAGCTTCCCAGGTCATACTGATGAAAACAGTTTGGCACAACTTAGTGGATCAGTATTTGAGAATCACTGCTGTGGGCCAGGATGGTACCACCAGGCAAATATACTTCTACCAGTAAAGGTGACAACTGGAGTTGGGGTTAAGAAAGATTGTCAGCAGAAACTCTTCTTTTCCTATCCCCACTGATGCCTAGCACACTTAGATAGAGAAATACTAATCTAGATCATGAAAGTGAGAGTCCACAGTGGAGTTGAAATATTTCAAGGAGGGAAAGCTTCTGCTGGGTTTTAGTGGAAAAATCTTGCTTCCCAAACTCAGAAGGAGAGAAAAGCTTGCCAGGGAAGGGGAACAGCATGTATTCAGGAAAGTAAAACTGGGCCTGAGGCATGATGCTTTGAAAAGTTGTTTAGAAGAGAGGGTTCATGCAAGGGGAGGCTCAGTTTTAGAGAGTATCACATTCCCTACTTAGGTTCTAATCTGTTTTTATTATGGAAAAATGTGAATACCAAATCTGGAACTCTACACATCTCAATTCAATAAACTGTATGCTACTTTTGCTTACTCAAGTTACACTCAAAAAGGTTATGTCATTAATTTCATTATAATCTGCACATCTAGGATAAACTCTTGGCTTAATTTTTTTGTGTTTTTTTCATATTTCTTTTTTTAAATAGGGTTCTAGATTGTTTAGTTGATTTTATTCAACCTTTTTTTTTTTTTGAGATGGAGTCTCACTCTGTCATCAGGTTGCAGTGCAGTGGCACGATCTCAGCTCACTGCAACCTCCACCTCCCAGGTTCAAGCGATTCTCCTGCCTCAGCCTCCCGAGTAGTTGGGTCTACAGGCACGCACCACCACGCTCAGCTAATTTTTGTATTTTGAGTAGAGATGGGGTTTCACCATGTTGGGCAGGATGGTCTTGATCTCTTGACCTCGTGATCTGCCCATCTCGGCCTCCCAAAGTGCTGAGATTACAGGTGTGAGTCACTGAGCCTGGCTGATTTTATTCAACTTTTATACTTAATAGAGAGAAGTCAGCACTGCAATACCTGGTGATGATGACAAAATATTTGCATACAAGATGTTTTAGCAAAGGATGTCAGAAAGAAAGAATAAATTTCCAAGACAAATATCAGTACAACT
The DNA here is from genome assembly GCF_047675955.1 of Chlorocebus sabaeus. Lineage (NCBI taxonomy): Eukaryota > Metazoa > Chordata > Mammalia > Primates > Cercopithecidae > Chlorocebus > Chlorocebus sabaeus. Next base: position 83,522,468 of record NC_132913.1, read on the forward strand.
AAGATTTAATGGTTTGTGCTTATGCAACATGAACTAAATACCAATATTATTGTTACCTGAGTGAGTGATTCCTGGTAAGATCAGGTTGACGCTCCTGTAGAATTTCAAAGATATTGGGTTGACGTAGAAATGCAACAATCTTGTCATTGTAAGCTGAAAAAAAATCAGAAAAGACAACAATTTAAAAAAGAATCTATTATTAGTTTTATGTATATAAATCCAAACTTGTGTGTGTGTGTGTGAGGTGCAGTTGCGCTCTTTCACCCAGGCTGCAGTGAAGTGGCATCATCTCAGCTCACTGCAACTTCTGTCCTCACGGGTTCAAGCAATTCTGCTTCAGCCTCCCAAGTAGCTGGGATTATAGGTGCCCGCCACCATGCCCAGCTAATGTTTTTTTGTATTTTTAGAAGGGATGGGGTTTTGCCATGTTGGCCAGGCTAATCTCGAACTCCTGACCTTGATCCACCTGCCTCGGCCTCCCAAAGTGCTAGGATTACAGGCGTAAGCCACTGCGCCTGGACTACACATCCAAACTTTTCAAAATCATCTGTTTTTCAGCCAGGCATGGTAGCTTACGCCTGTAACCCCAGCACTTTGAGAGTCTGAGTTGGGAGGATCACTTGAGCTCAGGAGATTAAGACCAGCCTGGGCAACATAGTGAGAACTTGTTCCTACTGAAAAATAAAAAAAAAAAATGAAATCTGTTTTTCTGGCTAATATTACTTATACTCAAAGTTATAGTTTAGAACTAGACTGTGCTCACCACTGTAGGTGCTTACATTCCAATTTCTATCTAACCTTTTATATGATTATTGGACTTAGATCTGTTAGCTGTGGCTTAGTTAAACATTCTTAGTAAACTCATTTGATAAGCCATATTTATTATCAAATGGCAAGATGAGGTCACCAACGAGATTCTAGATCTTGATCATTTTAAGCTTATGAAAATCAGCCTCACAGAAATGACAAGTCAGAAATGAAAAACCATCTTCTGATCAATTAGTAGTCAGCCAGGGAGGTAGAAGAAATGCAAATCAAAACCACAATGAAATACCATCTCACACCAGTTAGAATGGCGATCATTACAAAGTCAAGAAACAACAGGTGCTGGAGAGGATGTGGAGAAATAGGAACACTTTTATACTGTTGGTGGGACTGTAAACTAGTTCAACCATTGTGGAAGACAGTGTGGCGATTCCTCAAGGATCTAGAACTAGAAATACCATTTGACCCAGCCATCCCATTACTGGGTATATACCCAAAGGATTATAAATCATGCTGCTATAAAGACACATGCACGCATATGTTTATTGCAGCACTATTCACAATAGCAAAGACTTGGAATCAACCCAAATGTCCATCAATGATAGACTGGATTAAGAAAATGTGGCACAGATACACCATGGAATACTATGCAGCCATAAAAAAGGATGAGTTCATGTCCTTTGTAGGGATATGGATAAAGCTGGAAACCATCATTCTCAGCAAACTATTGCAAGGACAAAAAACCAAACACTGCATATTCTCACTCATAGGTGGGAATTGAACAATGAGAACACTTGGATACAGGGTGGGGAACATCACACACCGAGGCCTGTCGTGGGGTAGGGGAAGGGGGTAGGGATAGCATTAGGAGATATACCTAATGTAAATGACAAGTTAATGGGTGCAGCACACCAACATGGCACATGTATACATATGTAACAAACCTGCATGTTGTACACATGTACCCTAGAATTTAAAGTATAATAATAAAAAAAAGAAACAAAAACATTTTAAAACAAAGATAAATGGAGAGCTGGTCTAAATTTTTTTTTTTTTTTTTTTTTGAGACTGAGTCTTGCTTTGTCCCTAGGCTGGAGTGCAGTGGTGCAATCTCGGCTCACTGCAACCTCCGCCTCCCGGGTTCAAGTGATTCTCCTATCTCAGCCTCCTGAGCAGCTGGGACTACAGGTGCATGCCACCAGGCCTGGCTAATTTTTTCTTATCTTTACTAGAGACGGGGTTTCACTGTGTTAGCTAGGATGGTCTCGATCTGTCGACCTTGTGATCTGCCCGTCTTGGCCTCGCAAAGTGCTGGGATTACAGGCGTGAGCCACTGCGCCCGGCCAACCTAGTCTTATTTAAGATGGAGCACGGAGCCCATATGGCCTCCCACCAGTCTGTCCACTCCCCCTGCCTTAGGCACTTCCGGTTTGGCAACCACCGATCTACTTCAACCTCATCCTTTTAATAACAACTCAAGTTGTTTTTTAGGACTTTTTCCTACATTCATTTATTTTTATTTTACTATTTTAGAGGTTCTTGCTGCCTTCTATTTGTGACAAAAGCCCTTAAGAATGTGCTCTCTTTGATTGTTTATTTTGTGAGGCTGCTACAGATTCACATGCCATTTAAATTCTGTCTCAGCCTTAAATATATACTAAGTATATGCTTGTCCAAATTCTTAATTTATAATGATTGCATAACATATTACCTTAATAAATTATTTTTCCTTAACTTCAACAATCTAATATAATACCTCTACTCAGGAAAGGTAGGGTGCTATTAAAAAACAATCTCATCCTTTAGGATATGATAAGACAGAAGCCCTTTGAGACTCAAGTACATAGGATTTTGTTGTACATTTCTTAAGGATAATGCAGCAATTTCTCAATACAGGGCAAAAAGTAGCAGGCTAACAACAGGAGAAGTATCAGCACAGTGTACATGGTACAGACAATAGCACAAAAGGACAGATAATTTCTGGAAAGGGATGACATACCCACTGGAACCGTGTCCTGGTACTGTGGCCTACTGACTGTATTGAATGTACTGGATGGCCTGGGAAGAACTGGTGGTCCTGCATGTCGAGAATCTTCTCCTACCTGCAAACAGAGACATCTTTTATATTCTGCACCAAGAGCCAGAATGCTCTGTATCAGCATCCCAAACCAAGTTGTTCAAAATATTAACAACGAGCATGGTGAAGTACCACTTGATCAGAACGGACACCAGCTGTGGAGCTAAAGCAGGGTTCTTAGTTATTGAAAGTCTTGTTTTAGTGGCTAAATGGGGAGGGGGGGAAGGATTTGAGGCATCCACATTCTTGGGAGGGGCTGGGGCAGTGACTCTTTACCAAGCAGCACAGAAGTAGTTCAATCTGCTTATAATTACGGAGGCTGCAGCAGCTAAACAGCAGACTTGTTCATCAGGACTAACTTCTGCGTTGACAGAGCACAGTCTGCAACAACACAATCAAAGGGAAGACTGAGTGGTATAAAATGTTTTGGGGCAGTGCCAAGATATTTCTTCTTTTGGCTGAGGCAGGCCAGGGAATTCCCTGGCTCAGCAGAGGAGGGGTTGAAGAGCAGCAATCTTCATGTGGGGTTCCGAGTTAGTATATTATCTCCTCAGGAGCAATTTTCCGTGCCTATTAGAACACCTGGTACAACAGATCTTTCTGGTTTGAGCCTCCCACACCAGGGTGCTAATAGGAACAGGTGTGGAGGAGCTAAATAGGGTTGTCCTAACCTGAATTATTTATTGCACCTAATATAGATTTAGAAACTCATACACACAAGTAGATAATCAAAAATACCCATCAACAGTCTTACCAGGAAACTCTAATGTTTTTTTCGCTTCTGCTTTAGCATTTTTCCCCATATTACAGAAGTCTTTTAAGACAATAGTAGAACAGTAGTATAAGAGAGAATAAGAAAAAATAACATACTGCACTGGATTTATAAACTGGGATTTTGAAAACAGACTTTTATTCCACCCACAACCATTTGCAGCCCTTTTATCATATTGCATCACTTGGGTATTTGCTGAAGATTTTTCTAAAGACCCTAATGCTAGAAATATCCTCCCCACCCTCCACAGCTTGCTTGTCCTTTAAGAATGCTCTCACTCATTCTTCAGAGAGTAGTTCAAACAGCCCCTCCTCAACAAGGTCTTCCCTCTCCTTCAAGCCCAAGTTAAATACAACCTTCTCTGAGCTCCCACAGAACAAGCAGAACAAGCAGCTGCCATTGAGAACAGTTTATATTATTTGTCAATTATACCACAATAAAGCTAGAAAGATATAAATAAAAAGAAAAAAACATGATTATCTAAAGGTATATTTTTCTTTCCCAACTATTAAAAAAAGAAAATTTACAAAGCATTTTTCATTCATATTTTTATTCATTTGTAGTATGGTTTCATGTTTTCCTTGCCTATTAAGAATGCGGGAAATGTGTGGGCCAGGCGTGGTGGCTCACGCCTAAAATCCCAGCAGTTTGGGTGGCCAAGGCGGCTGGATCACAAGGTCAACAGATCGAGACCATCCTGGCCAACATGGTGAAACCCTCTCTCTACTAAAAATACAAAAATTAGCCGGGTGTGCTGGCAGGCACCTATAGTCCCAGCTACTCGGGAGGCTGAGGCAGGAGAATTTCTTGAACCCGGGAGGCAGTGGTTGCAGTGAACCGAGATTGCACCACTGCACTCCTGCCTGGTAACAGAGCAAGACTCAGTCTCAAAAAAAAAAAAAAAAAAAGGATGCAGGAAATGTGTTATTTATTTGCATCTCTCATAACAGCAACCATTATGTTTCTTCATTGTAGTAGGTGTTTGGTGTTAGCTTGTTACATGGAAAGGACATCAATCTTTCTACTGACTGGAATATTTGCTGAAGGAATACAAGATGGTGGCTGAAATGACTCATGTATGTAATTAGAAGTTTTCTCATCCTGCTTCTCTTGAGTTACTGGCTTTGAGCAATGAATACAGCTACTCTCTGGGGAGATCTGATCACTAAGTACAGATTGTTAGTCAGATATCTGATCATGTCAACACTCCAATATATACTTTCTCTCCTTACAGTATGTTGCCATGTCTCATCGTTTCCCAGAAAAGCCAAAGGTCTTCTCTCTGAGACCTCAGTCCTTATAACCAGACCAGCAGACAGTGGGCAATCCCTCGGAAGGGCAGCACTGCAGGATGTGCATGCTTCCAACAGCCGTGTCAGAAAGGACACTCCCCTGGAAGGTTTAACGACGTGGAGGGCTGGACGCTCAGTCTGTATGGAGTTATCTCTGGGCCACTGCTCAATTTCCAGCCATAGGAGGAAAAGCCTTAACATATCCCTTAGGGTCCCTCTCTCATAAAGGCTACTACTACTAGACCGTGAAAATAATTCATGTTCTAAGGTAGAGGGGTTGAAAAAAATGAAATTATAGCTATTAATCTCATGTATGTTTTCCCAGAAAAACAGTCCTGACTAGACCAAACAGCCAGCTTCATACTGTGAAGTCATGATAAGGTGAGTGGTTAAAGGGCACGGGCTATGCAATAAAATATCAGACAGAGCCCTAATTGTGCTACACATCGCACACAAGGTCCAAAGGTGAGAGGTCTGTTCTGCTTTTAAGATGAATGCTGTTAGCGTCATTCAGTTCACCACTAATGGGTTACATGACAGCAAGGTAAAGATTTATTAGCTACTCATAAAACATAAATATTTTTGTACATACCTCATCCTGTAATATATTTGTATATCATTTTTATATGAGCTTCTCATGTGTACCCTTCTATATCTGCACTTACAACCAGTGAACACATGATGCATTGGAGCAAGTATGTAAATCATGAGGGGAAATTCCAAGAGTAGAATTTTGATGAATCAGATCCAGTTATTTACTGTATTCATATTTTTTCTTATGCAAAATATACGGCTACAAAGATATTTGATATACAATATAATATTGAAAATATGACATGCACATAGACACAGAAAAGGCATGTAAAGGCAGGTAAAGGATCCTAATTCTAAAGGGAATTTTCAGAGACAATGTAAATCAAGTGATGGTATATAAATCAAATCATAAGCCCATAGGAAGGAGAAGAAAACTTGACTTAAGACATTTCTTTTATATATTTAAACTGCAAAAGGAAGAAGTGAAACAAGATTTGTTTTTTTGTGTGTGTTTTTTTTTTGGTTAGGATATTAGAGGGCCCTCATGTGGTTACCATTGGTGCCTGCAAACTGGTTAAGTAGTTTTTAGCAATTCTTAGTTCAGCCCATTTTCTCCAGGCACATAAAGTATATAAAACAACTCTCTCAAAAATATCCTAATTTTAAAGAATACTAGTGAGGATTCCATAATCCCATAGCCCTGGATGAATATTTTAATGTAATATAGAACACTTCACTTAAGAAATTCTATATTTAACCAAGTTATATTCATTTCTTCCTGTGAGGCTGAAAATGGGTGTGCAAACAGGCTTATCAGCTCCCTGTCTTGAACATTTTAGTACATTATCAACTCCTTTTCACCTTCGTCTGAGTCAAAAAATCTTAAATTTCTTCAGTTTTTCCTCACATATCCTACCTTTTTAAATTTGTGATTTAGGCTGTATGTATTTCCAGAGAAGCCCTGTTGACATTTGAAAGCTTTTCAGCCTCTAAATCAAACTCAAAAAAACAAAACAAAAAAATACTTAAAAAAAAAATTCCAATTCCTCAAACCATCACATTCTAGAAGCTTCTATCAACCAACAGGTCAGTCCCCAACATGCTTGACTCACCTCACCCGCACTGTGGCTGCGTTGCCTTGTCAGGTGTTGCCGATGAACCAGTGCACTTGTAGGTCTACTGCTCTGAAGTGGGAGCCGGGGATCAATGAAAGTGGTGGTACGGGAGTTGTGGTCCACAAAGAACGCCTAGGATACAATACACTGAGTCAAATACATGCCGCTCACATGTCTTAGCTGACCTATAACATCAGATGGTCAGGAAAAGACTCACTTCTGAGTCATGATCTTAGCTCTATTTTCTCATAATTTTCAATATTTGGGGAAATTTCTCCTTACCCCCACAAGACAGATCACATTAGAGAAAGCCAAGCTTAGATGAGATCCAGAACGAAGAGAGCAGGAAGGAACATTATGCCTGGTTTTAGGAAATACTCTACAAGATAGTCATCAAAGATATGATCTGAGAAGGAAGCCAGAAGAATGGACATTTGGGCTTCTCTTAACTGATGGTCTTTGAGCTCTTACTGTCACAGGTGGTTATTATAAAGTTCTTACCACCTTGAAACTTTTAAACATCATTGACTTCTCTTCTTTTTTCCTTCTCCTATACAGTAAGCCACCAAATCCTTCTCATTTTCTCACTGTAGTGTCCTCTATTTGTCCCCTCCCAGCCTGAACACCACCCCATTATTTTGGGACTTTATTTTATGTGTGTAAGTACTGGTGGTTTCTCAGCTGCTCCACATCTCTATCACCGTAGTCATTTAACTGGCCCATTACTACAGGAATATTCTTTCTAAATACTTCAATTACATCACCACCCAATCCAAAGCTTCTCGTGACTATCCATTGTCCACAGAAAAGACATTCCCACTCTTTGGTCAGTTTTTCATGACTCTTTAACAGTCTGCCTACATGCCTTTCCAGTATAGTCACCCATTACACACCCATTCAAATTCATCACATACTGTCTAGAACTTTGGGTAAGCCACTTAAGTTCTCTGAGCTATATATTTCTTACAAAAACATGTCTCTTTTATTCCTAACAAACATTTCTCCCCCACAATGTGTTAGGAGAGTGGAAGCCATGTCTGGCATGATCACTGTAGAATCTCTGGTAACATGAAATCACGAATGAGCATAAACCATTTACCTCAGCATTGCAGTAACATGAAATACAATGTAGCAAAGCATTTTTTGGTCTATTTGTTTAATTCTAAAACTATACAAGTGCTATCTATCATTATCCTTAGGGGCCCAATGTTGTAAGTTTTCAAAGTAAAACTTACTCAAGGTAATAATGAAACCCATTATCTTAAGTACAATTAGAAATTGTAAGTTTTCCATGATCAGATAGTTAATTAGGTCATCAAAGATGAAAGGGGCTATTAGGAGATCCAGGAGACTCAGTACCTATAAACCAAGTATCAAGGCACATGATGTATGCCAAGTAACAGGCAAAAAAGAACTGACCTTTCAAATCGATGGAGCTCAGTTAACAAAGTACCTTAACACCTAGAGATGAAGCTATCTAGGCAAATGCCAGAGGCAGATAGTATATTTATGCCTATTTAGAAACCTACTTTCCCATTACGGAACCGAATGTTTCATATGGAACTGTACGTACATCATCAAGAAATGGGGCAGGTCCCATACAGAAAACATTTTTACATCTTTATAAAGAAATAACTTTAAGCAATGGATGTACCAGAAAACAAAGCAGAAAAATGGACAGAACAGGAATCTTTCCCAGTCCTTTCTCTTACTATCCAATCTCTGGGTACAAAAAATAAAGGCTTTGTGTGACATTTTGTCATCAGCCTTACATCCTGGGTAATGTTTCCTCTTCACTAACCTTGGGTGAAACATCCTTCTTCTCAGGTCTTGGAAAAAGTACTCCAGTGATAAAACCTGTGTGGACTTGCATTGACAGGTTCTGACCCCAAATGTCACATTGGTCCCATTTGGTTTGTGCTTCTAATACAATTGCCCACTATTTCTGCCACTATTCAAAATGTCATAAAATAGCAATTAAATTATTTTGTACCAATGAATGTGGCTAATACCTATTTTTAAATAATACATATTAGAACCAAACCCATATCCTCTTTATGTTAATGGAGAGTAACAAGCTTTTATTACTAACACAATCCTATTAACCATCTTGTTTAAGGGAAAAATACAAAGAGCATAAATTAGAATGGCCTATTTACCTAATTTCTCAGGAATGTTTGGAAAGGATGGGTGGTCATTAACGGTACAATGATGCACTTGTAATTATAAAGACAAATGGGTGTCTACATGTAGGTCAACTGTGATTTGCATGTAGTGTCATAGCCTAATGTGATTTTAAGAGGCTTGTCTAAAATCCATTCTCGAAAGAACTATACTGCAAAAGCCTTGAGAGTAGTGACTCTATCTTACTCACTCTGTTATCCCCAATAGCTTTTAGGGCTGTGTCTGGGAGAAAGAGGGTGCTCAGATAAAAACAAATTGCCAAAAACTTGAATTTCCAACCAAAATACAAGGAGACAACTAACAATTAACTAACTAAGTGTTAAAAAGCATGTTCTTGGGTCAGGCGCTATGGCTCACATCTGTAATCCCAGCACTTTGGAAGGCTGAGGTGGGGGGATTGCTTGAGCTCAGAAGTTCGAGGCCAGCCTGGGCAACATGGCAAAACCCTGTCTCTACAAAATACTCAAAAATTATCCAGGCACGCAATGGCGGACACCTGTAGTCCCAGCTACTTGGGAGGCTGAAGTGAAAGGATCATTTGAGCCTGGGAGGTGGTGATTGCAGTGAGTCAAGATTGCACCACTGCACTCCAGCCTGGGTAGGTGATAGAGTGAGACCCCATCTAAAAAAAAAAAAAAAAAAAAAAAAAAAAAAAAAAAAAAAAAAAACATGTTCTTTTACAAAAATACTGAAGATTTGGGGAAAAAAAAATTGAGGGAAGCTAAAGACCCTAAAACCACAAACAGAAGATTTTAAAAATCCCATTGTAAATATGGATAAAGTACCATATCTCAGGTTAAAAATTGAGAAGTGGGAGGCAACATAATGATTAAATGCTTGGAATCTGGAAAAAGACAAGCCTGGTTCTGAGCTCTAGTTTGCTACTTGCTAGTAATGCCACTTTGGGCAAACTAGTTAAAATTTTTAAACCTCGGTTTCTTTTCCTGTTAAATGGGGATCATAACTACATTAAAGGAAGGTTAACTGAGATGGTTCATATGAATTTTTGAGCACACTGCCTGTGACACCTCAAGTATGAGGTCCTATTATTATCACAAATACTAGTTTTCTTTTCTGAAACCATTTCCTAAGGATCACAATGTTTCTTGCTAAAGCCCATAGACAAGGCTCAAAAAAAGGAGGACCAGTGAAAACTGTTTGTTACCAGGCTCCTTGTAAGTATGTGTGGCCAAGACTAAGTTCTGACCAGTAAGATGTAAAACATGGTACTTCTGGGAAATCTCCTGATGAAGGACAGATGATCCTTCGTTCTGTTCTTCGCCTATCCTACTCTCTGAAACACAAATTTAATAGTGGAGCTCCAGTAGCCATACTGAACCATGGGGATTGTTGAGGAAAAGAGTCAAACTCTGTAAAATACTTGAAGAGATTTATTCTGAGCCAAGCATGAGTGGCCACTGGCTTGTGACACAGCCCTCAAGAGATCCTGAGAATGTCTACCCAAGGTAGACTTGGCGTTATACATTTTAGAGAGGGCTAAGGCACCAAAAACACATGCAAGATATATGTTAGATCAGTCTGGAAAGGCAAGACAACTGGAAGTAGGAGTGGGGACGATTCTAGGTCATAGGGAGATTCAAAGATTTTCTGTTCGGCAGTTGGTTATTATCTAAAGATCTGGATGGAATCAATAGAAAGGAATGACTGGGTTATGATGAGGGTTGTGGAGACCAAGGTTTTATCATGCAGATGAAGCCTCCAGGTAGCAGGCTTCAGAGAGAAAAGGCTGTAAATATTTATCATCAGACTCAAAGGGTCTGTTCTATCAGTCTTAAGGTCTCTGTTGGTGTTAACGCCGGTCAGCTGTGAGGCATATCCAACCCCCCGCCACTTTCCATCATGGCCTGAACTAGCTTTTTTAGGTTAACTTTGGAATGTCCTTGGCTGAGAGGAGGGGTACATTCAGATGGCTGAGGGGCTTAGAATTTTATTTTTGGTTTACAAGATGAAGGATGGCTGGGCAAAAAGTTGGAAGGAACGGTCGGGCGTGGTGGCTCACACCTCTAATCCCAGCACTTTGGTAGGCCAAGGTGGGCGGATCACGAGGTCAGGAGATCGAGACCATCCTGGCTAACATGGTGAAACCTCGTCTCTACTAGAAATATACAAAAAATTAGCCAGGAGTGGTGGCGGGCACTTGTAGTCCCAGCTACTCGGGAGGCTGAGGCAGGAGAATGGTGTCAACCCAGAAGGCAGAGGTTGCAGTCAGCAGAGATCGTGCCACTGCACTCCAGCCTGGGTGACAGAGCAAGACTCCATCTCAAAAAAAAAAAAAAAGGTTGGAAGGAGCTGGGGCTCTCACAACATGATGAACTCCCTGGTCAACCCTAGACTGCCTACCTCTGAACATCTTTATGTGAGACAATACACTTTTTTTTTTTTTTTTTGAGATGGAGTCTTGCTTTGTTGCCCAGGCTGGAGTACAGTGGCACAATCTTGGCTCTCTGCAACCTCTGCCTCCCAGGTTTAAGTGACTCTCCTGCCTCAGCCTCCCAAGTAGCTGGAATTACAAGCACGCACCACCACACTACCACACCTAATTTTTTGTATTTTTAGTAGAGACAGGGTTTCACCATGTTGCCCAGGCTGGTGTTGAACTCCTGACCTCAGGTGATCCACCTGCCTCAGCCTCTCAAAGTGTTGGGATTACAGGCGTGAGCCACCATGCCCGGCAAGAATACAATCTTGTACATTAAAATGTATATGGGTTTTGCACCACAATACAGTTAAATCAAATCCTACTGGAAACACTGAAGTTTCCACACTGCAGAGGAAAGACAGTCTGTCTAAAAGAAAAATCAGAAAACACCATTATATGTAGGGATTTTCCCTATTTGGTGAATAGTGATATATCTATCATTCACCTTTAATACGCTTAGAATACAATTCCCAATTTAAGTAAAATGTACAGTTGGGAATTTATCAAGCTGGGATTTGAACCCATATTTCTGTCTGACCCCAAAGCCCAATGAGCAATACCTTTTCCCCCACCTCTCTTCTTTTCATACATCATCTCCTTTTTTCCATTCTGCTTTCTGCCTACCATATTTTTCTTTTTATGTTCTTCCCACTCCCCTCACACCTTATATCATACTTTATTTTAGGAAAACATTTCAGTATGTATTGAATGAGACTGACAGTAACAGCCACTCACAGTGCTTGGCCTCACCAGTTTCAACACTGCAAAATTTCAAGTGGAAAGACTGCTACTGATCCTAGACAGCATGCTCTACATACTATGCCCAATTCTCACTGCTAATCTGTTGGAAAGATGGCCATGGGTGGAAAATAGGTCCTATTTGTATCCCACAAGGGGCTCTATTTCAGAGTCAAATGGAATGTGTATATTGTTTACACAGGCTTTTTATATCTGCCAAGTACTTGGGGGAAAAGTCTTGATTAAGACCTCCATCAAAGCCACACAGCTAGGGCACTGACTGAATATAGCACTTCTAAGGAGCAATCCCTTGGTGTGAGTTTTGGCTCCGCTCTGGACCCACTGTGTGACCTTGAACAGATGTCCTTAGAGCTTTGCTTCATTCACTTAAAGATTACTCAGGTCACAGTTGAATTGTGAAAAATAGATTCTACTTTAAAACGAAGAGGAGAGCACGCAAAGTCCAAGCATGGCATTTCTGTTCGTGACACACATATTAATTATGTCAGGAAAATGGATCACTTTCCCACAGGAAGTGCTACCTAGTTCAAGCCAGCAATGAAGCTGACCTAGTAAATTTGGATTACTTTATGTCACAATTTTTGAATAGCCTTCAATTATTTATGAAAGTATCTACCATATATTAATAAATACTGTCTAGAGGAGAGTATGTTGAAAATGCAGACATGAAAAAAGAAATTGTATGGAAAAATAGATCATTTTCACATTGGTCACTAGTAAAGGAAATTTTGAACAACATTGATTCCCTAATGCTAAGTTTCATTAAGGAAATTCACTCAAGCTTTACAGTGCTGGGCCAACTAACAACTCAAAAACTGAAAGGAATGCAAATACACAAACTTGAATCTCATTTTTAAAAATGTCTACCCTTTCACAGCTTCGGGGCGTAGTCAGAGTCAAAAAATATGGGCTAGTTGGAGCCAAGTGGTATTTTAGTGAAGCCAAACAAAATACAATTTTTTCTTTACACAATTCTTTCTTTCTTTCTTTCTTTCTTTCTTTTAAAAAACAACAAACTTCTATTATTTTAAGAAAAGGAAAAGCCATCACTATTTATGAAGAAATACCAATCTCAGGCTCCACAAATCTAAGTTAAAGAAGTTTGAAATTGTTTCCAGTTACTATTTTGCCACTAAGGAATACATATTAAAAGGCTATATAAACAAAACAAAACAAAAAGTGCTTGCAACTATGCTACAGAAAGACAGAACATCTGATCTTCCATTTTTCTTTCTATAAACAGTGATGGAAACAGTGAAAGGACAATAATTGATAAGCCAGAAGCACTATGTATTGTATCTGTTCTAAATTCTGGTTTCTTAGCCTACAAAGTCTTAGAAGTGCTCAAATAAGGGCTCATTGTAATCTACTTTCATTTTCTAAAGATTGTATTTACTTACCCATTCTCTTCCTTCCAACTTATAACTCTCTTCTCAGCTTCTGGCTCCTTCCCCTAAGATTCTCCCAGTTATAAGGAATAAACAAGCTATTATTTTCTCTACATTATATCTTAGACAAACTCTGTCACAAATAGTGGAGATGAAAAGGGCTGAATGATACAGCTTATCCTCAGTAAAAAATCGTCATGCTAACTTGATTCTTTTGAAGGAATCAGTAGTCCCAATTATTTCATGACATCTGTATAAGTCACAAAAACGGTTATAGAAAAGTATTACATTTAACTGCTATGACTGTAGCTCTAAAGGTGCTAGGGGAGGAAACAGGGATTTGTGGTACTTGGCCCAGAGTCCTGAAAACAGACGATTAGTAGATGTGGACAAATATAATATAAGTACAACACTTTGATGTAAAATGTTAGCTAAGGGAGTGGTATTTTATGTGTTGGGAGTGACAGTATTTAGGTATTCAACCTAACGTAAGAGGGGAGCCAGTGGTATGTTGGAGATAGCTTGTACCAGCTCGTGAAAGCTAACTGTAATTTTAAGGAATTCTGTGAGCAGGTTGATGTGATGCTGACAGCATGTAACTGACCATGTTGGGAGAATTTACACCATGAAAATTGGCAAGTGCTACAAATCAGCCCTCCTCCCCACCTGCCCCAGAGAGCAGATTGTTCAACATTTCCCAGCTTACAGCTGTGGAAGACTGGGAATATAGTTATCCAAATTATCACATTTCAGGTGGAGTAGAAGGGCATTACCAAGAAATGTTGAAATCATATATATATATATATATATATATATATATATATGTATGTATATAACCCATGCAGGTCATAAAGACAACTGTTAAAAAAGAAAAGGCAAAGGCCATCTCTGTACTTAGGCAATTCCTTCAAGATTCCATGAGTCTACCATTTTACTCAGAAATTTATTCATAAAACTGATCTCTGCTCTATTCTCTCATTCAAAAAGGTACATAACCCCTAGACAGTTTATTTTTGCCATCTACCTTCTATGTATACTTATGCATTATTTTTTTCTAACATATTTTTACCTTTTAAAATAGACAAGAAGTCCTTAAAACCCAAGTGCTATCTATCAATTTATAGTTTAATTCCATCAACAGCTAGATTGCTGCATAACTTAAGGTAATTAAACCAGGTGCCCACCACAAGAGGTATTGGTTGTTTCCAAGCAATTAAAAATGTATCACAAAAGTAACAAATGTGGTGGTCAAGTAGACAACGTATTTTTCAAAATGTAGCACTTACCTTGCTAAGAGACTTTTGAAATTATAGTAAGTTGTGGCCTCCAAATATTAAGTTGCACTTTACTCAATGAGCTAAATAGGAGTTGACCCAGTAAATACTTGCCATGGGTTTCATGCAAGATTGAAACCAGGGTCCAGGTCATTACTGAAACAACTGTAGCCACACAGGCTATTAGGGTCTGGTAAAATGAGAATTCTCCAATCGGCTCAGCCTGTGGTAATTTCTACCATACAAATATTTGTTCTGTTCTAAAATCTGTCCTCGTGACCGTAGCTGCTATTTGCTGTGGTTCTCAAAGTTGAGTATTTGGACCATTCAGATACTTAAACTCCCAATCTGACCCCCAAGTCAAAACCTCTAGAGTTACAAAGCTCGGACATAGAAATGGAAGCCAATGTAGCTGGGAGATATTGTAACACATGATTTCTGAAGGGAAAAACACAAGAAACTATGGGAAAGATATTTCACTTTAAATAAGAAGATGGTTCCCATTATACATTTTAATTTTTTAAAATCCCATGACATGTATGATATGTCACTTATAAAGTTCAGAGTTTCTTTGCATCTCGATTTAGGCCCAAAGAGAATAATGCGGGGAAAAAACCCTGAGTTAATATTGTTTGAGAGTCTAAAGCAAAGAGGCAGGGGGAAATAGTCCATATTTAACATCTTAAAGGGAATTTTTTAAAAAACAGAGACTTTTTGGCTGGGCGCGGTGGCTCACGCCTGTAATCCCAGCACTTTGGGAGGCCAAGGCGGGTGGATCACAAAGTCAGGAGATTGAGATCATCCTGACTAACACAGTGAAACCCCGTCTCTACAAAAAATACAAAAAGTTAGCCAGGCATGGTGGCGGGCGCCTGTAGTCCCAGCTAGTTGGGAGGCTGAGGCAGGAGAATGGCGTGAACCTAGGAGGTGGAGCTTGCAGTGAGCCCGCGCCACTGCACTCCAGCCTGCGTGACAGAGCAAGACTCCATCTCAAAAAAAAAAAGAAAAAAGAAAAAAGAAAAAGCCTTTTTTCCCCAAAAAAATTAAATCAAATAAGCCCATTATGTAAACTTGAGAAATAACAACTTTCACAGTTTTGTTTACTCATTATCCAAGTCATTTTGTAGCATTCTCTCAGTTTTACTCTCTGCAGTGTAGTATCCACTGATTTCATTCAATTGCTATGTTTTTCCTGAAATTCACTCATTATTTCTTCACAGGAACCAGAAATACCCACCTGGTGCTTTCCTGTCTCTGTGCCTTTACTTTGGGTGTTTTCCCCACCCCATTCCTATTTTTTCTCTCCTCCAAAATCTCTTTTAACCAAACTTCAACCCTTCATTTAAAGCTCACCTCAAATACTGCTGTTACTATGAAAACTTTCCAGGTATCTCATGCCAGAAATAAGTCATTCGACAGTGGACCCTTGCATAGCACAAATCAGTGCTAAGGCGCACATTCTTTTATAATTCAAAGAAGAGGCATTTAGGGTAAAAGAGCAACGTTTAGGAAAGGAATGGTTAGTGGCTTTACACAGGAAGTACATGATTTTGTGCCAAAGTGTGGATCTGATTTCAGTTCCAGTTCTAAGTTATTTGGCATTCATGAATGTTTCTAAAACCTTACTTTCATGATCATGGCTGATGGAGAATACAACCACCAGAGTAGATGTCCACTGGTACAGCAAGAGAACAAATCCACTGAGACACCACAGTATCAGAGCACTCATTGTAGAGAAACAGAGAACATTCCACGTCATTATACAGGTGTAAGGCAGGAGCAAACAGCCCAGGCCAGACGACCCTGCAGCGATCAAGAACGACGTGGACAGCAAAGAACTGTAACACCAAAAAGAAACCCTGCTGTGAAAATGCCAGATCGCCATGGTTAAGGGAGACCAGCAGTTCCTTAAGAGGAGGAATAGGACGCTGACATGAATTCTACAGTATATCCCTTTTACATCATCATGTATTTCCTATAAGAGTAAAGATTCGTCAATTAACAAATCTGTATCATTTTCACGAAATGCCAAACTGATGAAACTTTTTAGTTACTGTTCTATATAGATCCCTGCTTCTACCTCTAAATCTCAGTAAATTATGAATGATAATAATACCTACCTTATAAATTATCAGGAGGCTCCCACAGAATCCTGCCAAACCCTTACTATCTTCATTATAATTGCTGAAGCTATCCCTTCACCCTCCTTACTGGTGAGAGGCAGGAGAAGAGCACAGACTCTGGAGCTGGACTGCCTGGGTTCAAATCCAATTCCACCACTTACTAATTGTGGGACCTTGGTCAATTCACTTAATCACGCTGTGCCTCAGTTTCCTCTTCTATATAATGTCGATAAAAATAGCACCTATCTCCAGGCTGCTGTGAGCGCTAAATGAACTAGTGTCTGGCCCAAGGGCAATGCTACACACTCCAGAATGCTACATTAAGTGGTAAATTTTTATCATTGTTAGCACAATGGTGCACACCTCAGAAGTGTTGCTGAATGACTAAATAAGTGAAAACACGAAAGGAGGATGTTACACTAGAGAAGACAAGATGGAGGCAAATTTCAGCCTGAGAACATTCCTGTTAAGCATCATTTCCTTTCATGTAGATGAGGATATGGACATCCTGTTCCATGTCAACTCTAAAAATCAGTTATCACTGTGGGAAAATAACTTCATAATAGTTAATAGCTTTTGATGTTGCATTACACGAAAAATGTTTTCTCCGTTCAAATGTTCTAAAAGCACAGCAACTCATTTTTAAAAGGGGTTAGCCAGGCAGGGTGGCACGTACCTATAGTTCCAGCTACTTGGGAAGCTGACATGGGAGGAGTGCTTGAGCCCAGGAGTTCTGGATACAGTGTGCTATGCCAATCAGGTGTCCACACTAAGTTCCCCATCAATATGGTGACCTCCTAGGAGTTGGAGATCACCAGGTTGCCTAAGGTGGGAGGAACCAGCCCAGGTTGGAAATGGCACAGGTTGAAACTCCCATGCTGATCAGTAGTAGGATCATGTCTGTGAATAGCCACTGTACTCCAGCCTGGGCAATACAGCAAGATCCTGTCTCTTAAAATAAATATTACTAAATTCAATTAAAAGGGGCTAAAATTCCGGGGTTGAAAGAAAACCTATTAGCTGCCTATTCATAAGACAGGAGACAGGACTCCTAACATGCTGCCCAAAGCAGAGTCACCAAATAGACCAAGCGCCAGCCTTCCTGAATGTTCCTTTACGTTATTTTAATCTACCGGAAGCTGGTCACTTGGAAAGAAACTTACATGGGAGAATCACAAGAGATAAACTTGCTTTAGTTAAGGTATCCAGCTTAGCTAAAAATCGTATTAAAGTCTTAATGCACGACAGAGAGAGATCAGGCTAAAGTGATAAGCTTTTGGGTCTGTCTACTAACCTGTCTTGTCCACAAGGCAGGGGTCCTTCAAGTCTTTCACCCCAAACAGCATTCTAATGTAAAAGCCAGCAGCAGATTGTGAGGTCAGCTCTCTACTAGCCTACACTCAGGGTTCTGTACAATGCCAACTTCAAGTTGTAACACCCAGATTAGTAAAAACATCCCCAGAGAATAGGATGTTTTGGATAGTCATGTCATGAACATTGTTGAGATAATGTTTACTCCTATTTAACCACCAAAACTTTTATAAAAGCTATGAGACAGAACTCGTTCTTAAGAATACATTACAACTCTTCTTCAATAGTATCCTAAATGTAATTGAAACTTTTTTCAAGGTCCAGGGGTTAGTAAAAGAACCTCTCTCCTAAAGTGTGTCTGGCAAGTTATGCCTGGCAAGAAGGGACCAACCCCTGCCTTAACAAGTTAAATCTCAACACAGAGCAGAAACAGATGCAGCATTATCCATTATCTTAACTTGGGTTTTCCCTGGACCTCTGATTCTCTAATGAACACAGCTCCCTCATTCATGATTTCAGGTAAAATCTTGTCAGAGCTGAAAACAGATGAATTCTTGTTGTGCTACAACTCTTTAATACCCAGGTATAATACTATCAGTATTTTTCAAAGTCCTTACTTGGACCATCTATGCCCTTCCAACCAACGGAACATTTACAGACATTGGGCTTTCAGGCTGTTGAACCAAATGCAGTACCAGCAAAGCCGTATCTTCCCCTGGTGTCCCTGCTTCCAGCATAGTGTTCTGGAAAGGCTTCTCTGTCATGCCCATTTGACTCTAATTCAGTGTCATTTTACCTGTGGTCCAGGGACATAATCACAAGCCTAATTCTCTTTCATCTCTCCTAAACTTCATGCTTGCCACTTCTCATCTTCTCTTGGCTGGGAATTAGAGGTTTATTAAAAACATTTGCAGAATGAGAGTTTGAGGGCTCCTCCCACGCATTAAAATACACGCATTTTCTGACAACCATTTTGGCTGCTCATAGGTTCTCAGGTCACACTGCTGGAAGCTGAGTTCAGGATAGGTAAGAGGCTATTGTGGTAAAGGTCCCTCTGCTAGAGGGAACTTTGGAGCGGGGATGGCATTTACTGAGTACTTTACGTGCTCCATTTGCCTTGAATATTGATATACTTTACTCCTTACTTCTTTCAGGTATTTGCTCACCTATGGCCTTATCTGTGACACCTCCCCCAACCACCCTCTATGAAATAACATTCTCCAATCCTATCTTTCACTAGACCTCATTTGTTGCTTTATTTTTAATCATAGCGTTAATCAGCTCTTGGCATACAAAGAATAGTATGTTTGTTTATTTGTCTATTGCCTGTCTCTGAGACATGAATGCTGCATTCATGAGAATGGCAGTTCCACAAAGTAGTTGGCTTATCTGTTTTGCTTAGGTACTCAATAAATATTTGTTGAACCAACACTCCAAGGGTTGTTAAATACATTAAATATCATGCCATTTTAATTTTCCCTACCCTTCAAGTCACATATTCCCAGACTTTTTATAGACAGAGAAACTGAAGTGGGTTACTCAATACTTGGAGAGCATAATGTCATGGTTAAGAGCATGGTTCCTGGAACCAGCCTGGCTAGCCTACAGCGTGGCTCAGCCACTGCCTGTCTCTATGATGTCAGGCAAGTCACTGAACCATTCTGGACATGGAGCTGCTTATCTGTAAATGGCAATAACGATAGCACTGCTTTATCAAAGTTGTGGTGAGGGCCTTCTATCTATAAAGAGCTTAAACAGTTCAGGTCTCATAGTAGGTACTACATAAGAGTTACATAAATAAAAATTAAATCTTAGCTGAGGGCCACCTTATAACAAGCACTAACTTTCTCATTCTGATTTCTTACTCATAGAATGCCTTCCTGATTGTAACCAGGCTTTCCGGTTCATCCATCTACAGAGGAAGTACAGATGTAGCTATTCTGGCCTGTGTTGCACAGTTACATATTTCTTGTCATAAATTAATCAATCAGTGAGTTTTGGTTAATGTGCTAACAAAATCACGGTTCTGAACCAGTAAGACTGAGGCCCAAGCCCAGACAGTGTCACAAAGACACACCTCATGCAGTTGCTTGGTTAGTGACCTCCTAGCCACCTTCTCCAAACAATACCACAAATTTTTATTCAAATATCTACAACACAAGCTGAGTCACTAGGGAGAAGGAAGCACTGCCTGAGAACCCTTTTCTCTAATCAGCAGAGCATGGAGAGAGATGACAGGCAGGAGAGTTTCCAGGGAGAAGCGAATGCTTTGCCAGCCTCACAGCCCTCCCTCCGCTCCCTCCACGACTTCGGAATGGCACAGTCACTGTTTGTGGTCACAAACAACCTGCTGTCCAGGTTTCACTTGAACAGAAGGTGGAATGTTTCACCTCACAAAGAGCCTTGGCCCTCGCTTGAAGGGTAGAGCCAAGTGCCGAAGCCACAAGCAGCCCACAGGCATTCGGCACTCCCTGAGGCATCTCCCTCGTGTTACCTTGCCCTGGTGATCATGTTTCATTTCCCATCCCCGCGGCAGCTCTAGCTGTTTGTTGGCAAACATGTTGAGGAATCCCACAAGGTCCCGGTTATGCTGGTAGCGTTCAAAGTGGTGGGTGTCCCGCCGGACTTTGGTGATCATGTGCTTCAAACACGTGTTGTTTGTAAACATGCGGTAGGCACTCTAAAGAAAAGAATGGAGAACCCATGTTAACCCACTTGTGACACGCAGAAGCACCAAAAATACTACACATGGGTATGGCTACTCTTCCAATAAGTAACGAAATGCATATATAGGCTTCGACAGAATTCTAGACCCATGTATGGAAACAGCAGACAGAGCAAAATATCTTGAACAAAAGAAAACATAAAGACCACAGAAGGTAAGGCAGTCTCCACAGCTGGTGTCTAGGTCTCTTCTTTTAAATTTTTTTTTGTATTTGAAGTTCTGGGGTACATGTACAAGATGTGCAGGTTTGTTAAATAGGTAAATGTGTGCCATGGTGGTTTGCTGTACCTATCAACCCATCACCCAGGTATCAAGCCCAGCATGCATTAGCTATTTTTCCCTAATGCTCTCCCTCTCCCAACCCCACTCCCCAACAGGTCCCAGTGTGTGTGATGTTCCCCTCCCTGTGTCCATGTGTTCTCATTGTTTAGCTCCCACTTATAAGTGAGAACATGCAGTGTTTGGTTTTCTGTTCCTGCGTTAGTTTGCTGAGGATAATGGTTTCCAGTTCCATCCATGTTCCTGCAAAGGACATCATCTCATTCCTTTTCGTGGCTGCATAGCATTCCATGGTGCATGGTGTATACATACTACATTTTCTTTATCTAGTCTATCATTGATGGATATTTGGGTTGATTCCATGTCTTTGCTATTGTGAATGATGCTGCAATGAACATATATGTGCAGGTATCTTTGTAATAGAGTGATTTATATTTCTTTGGGTCAATACCCAGTAATGGGATTGCTAGGTCAAATGATATTTCTGGTTCTAAATCTTCAAGGAATTGCCACACTGTCTTCCACAATGGTTGAACTAATTTACTAAAGAACAAGCATGTTGTGGAGTCTCACTACACATGGGCCATTAAATCCTGAAGCTGGTTTTAGGAAAGAAACACACAGTCAAAATTACAGGACACTGGAGATGAATATGCCACCTTACAGAGAGCCCTGACATAGCCAGTTTCTCCCCCAGTATTGGACTAGGTTATTGGCTCTTTGAGTGAGTGCCAGATGACACAAGTAGTATATACTTTAGGGCCAAGTTGCATGGAAAAATGCTTGCCATATATTTCTATACTAGAAGGACATGAAATGGAATGAGCTGCTCTCACTGACCATCACACTCAACTGAGATCACAATAGACTGAGGTTTTAGAATCTTACCCTTCATAGAGGCATATAAGCTTGGTGAATGGAATAGCAGGCTGAGGTGCCTAGGCTGTACATCTCATCCTTTTTTCTTTTTCTCTCTTTTTCCCTGTGTATATTTGGTTGGATGTATATAAATGAAATGCAAGTTTAAAAAAACTCCACTACACCACCACACAGAAAAGTGATTGTTTTATCTAAAACCTTACAGTCTTCATTTCTATCTTTAAAGATGATTCCACAAACTGATTATAAGTCATGATCGTCCACATATGAGTCAGTCAATAAATATTTATTGCATAATACCATGCACAAAACAGCAGAAGAGGAATAACTGTATGGCAGCTGTTTCCTTGAATCATCAGAGGGAATATGATATTCACGAAACTGACCAGGCCGTGAATGATCTATCCTGGAACTGTATTCTTCTCAGATTGATTCACAGGGCTTTGGATTCCTTTTATCTTTAGTGTCTCAGGGACACTAGACTGAGTCTAGAGGTCTTCCAGCTTTATGTGTTCTGTTATCTATTGTAGTCTACATTGTATGGGTTCTGTTATCTATTTTAGTCTAAACTTTATGGGTTCTGTTATCTATTTTAGTCTACATTGTATGGGTTCTGTTATCTATGTTAGTCTAAACTTTATGGGTTCTGTTATCTATTTTAGTTTAAGACAGCCCAAGGCAAACCACAAGGACTCTAAAGTCTCCGGAAATGATTTCACTTTAATAAACATTTATTGTCTTTGCTGTGCCCAGTACTGTGGTCATTATTAGGGATCAAAAGAGGAATGAGTATGAAGACAGTCAACAGTACTCCAGTCTTTCTAGGATCCCTCAAGATGTGTCATGTCCAGGTCAAAGCATTTATTGCTGATGTGAGTCCCTCTAGAGCTTTCTTCCCTTTGACACAGCCATTGGCAATGTTTGAACAGGGATACTCCCCAGTCTGGCTCCCTGGGTCCCTGAGTGACCACAGGGACCCTCATAACCTGACTTGGAATGAGAAGTAATCCTTTGTTAGCTTAAGCCACGGAGATTTGTTAGTCGTTATTGCTGAAGTACAACTTAAACTATTCTGATTGATTCACCATCATTAAATACTTGTTCCCTATCAAAACAAATTAAAGGAAAGACGAAAGGAAGGGAGGAGAAACGGAAAAAGAAAGAAGACCATAATGAACCATCCTTGAACCTTAGTTCCTCAGTACACTTGAATATAAAGTACTTTGGAGTCATATTTCAACCGACAGTCTAAATGAGAGGAGGTTTTGATGGCTGTGAGCAGTTGTGTGGTTCAGAGCAGAGTACTGTCAATGCAGGCAGGCCTATGCAGGGGCTCTGGGCAATTAGAGAGCATGAGAGAACAGGAAAGTGATACCATGAAAGCAGAGAAGGAAATAACAGAAGTTGGGCAATGTCAGAAAAAAACCTAACTTCAGCTAAGTAATAGTTTTGCCTCTATTGGCTGACTGCTTTGAGTTTTAAATACAATCAGCAAGGCAACTGTTTTCTACATTTGGCTCAGTGTTGCTGATATATTTTCACATAAGTCATTGCAAGTTAGAGTCCTGAGACCACACTAGTTTGTGTAGGGATCATAGTGAGCTTTCAGGTCTAACTACTTAAGAGTAAAACAAATATTAAATCTCTTCAGGGACAAATTATTTGGGGGATAATTCTGTCAGATAAATCATTACATTAACCGTTGTTCTAAATAGGTATACCTTTTTGTCGCCTTCACTGCTCCCTCTTCTCACTAAAATAAGTAAATAGGCCACATTCTGATTTCTTATCTAGAGCACCAGAAATGCTCCTCACTTTGTTAGAAAAGAACTTCATTAGGGCAAGAAGTAGTGGCGATTAAGTTAAGAAACCCATCCCAACCTCAGGTTTGAAGTAATTCCCTGGGGCTGAATAGCTCTTTAAGCACAGAAATCTTAATGCTGGTCTTACAATTAATTATGCCCTTTCATCTTCCTCCTCTCCACTCAATGAAACATGTAATATGGTGCCAAACACATCTGATCTTTGCAAAGAGCGTCTACCAAAGTAATTCAAAGCAAGAAAGATTTCTCTCGGTAACTAGTAAACAACCTTTAGATCCACAGTCTTCTCAAGTCTGAATAGTAAGTACATGACTATTAGGGTCTACACAAAACACTTCAGCCAAACAGGAACATACTTCTAGACTGCTACGTTTCTTTAAAAAAAAAAACAAAACTATGTTTGAATAAGTGCATATATATGTTTATGCAAAAACTGCATGTGTATAGATATGTATATATAGTTTATGTGTGTGTGTGTGTATATATATAATTTATAGATCTACAGTTTGGGAAGGATATTTATACTCCATATAGAACTACAGTGCAGATTCTAGTCTCAGCTCTGTCACTCAGAGAGACAAAGAAAACTACTTAATCTCTGTCTCAATTTGCTTAACTGTAATATGGGATAATAATAACTCCCTTGCTTTCTCCATAGGCACGTGAGATTCAAATCCAGTTGGACAAAGGATGGTAAAGTAATTTCAAAAGGTCAAAATCACTTTACGAATACAGGCTATAAATAAATAAAAATATATAGGGGATTATATCTATCATACCTGTGTTATAACAGACAAAGAGAGTGGCAAAATTGTTCACCACTTTTAGTCTTTAAAGATCTTGCGCCAGCTAAGCTTCATTAGTTATGTGCTAAGCCATGTGCTAAGCCCCATGCTAAACCCTGAGGATACAGAGATGAGCAAGGCCTGATCATTCAAAAGGATGAAGAGGGAGAATTATAGGGGAAGGTGGAAGGAAGAGATTTCACTGGAGGCAGAAAGAGTTGGAAAAACAGGCCACGACAGTGGTGAAAATACTGAAACACACTGACAGAACGAGCAGAGGTAAGAATGGGAGCAGTCCAAAGAGCCAAAACCACTAAACAGATAGAATTAGGCTGACAAGAGTTTAGTCTTCATGGAAGCTGATATCAACAAAGCTGTGTGTTAAGAGAAAAGAGGCATCTTTATTCCCCCCGGGGTTTAGTGGTTCTAACTAGGTGAGGATCCTTTTCTATGTTTGTTTGTTTGCTTGCTTATCTTATAGAAAAAGATGCAGTAAATGAATCTGATATTTTACCTGAAACAAAAGTAGATTAGAGAAGAACCCATGATACCTATTTCATAACATAGTCTCACGATAATGAACAGAATTCACCTGGGAAGCTGTTGCACGTGGACTCGAGTAGTTAAGAAGAATTGGTAATTGTTAACAGTAGACAAAGCCCCTTTAAATGATCTCTAAAGGAAACAACACTTTGTTTTCCTTTGACATAATTTAAATATTCTTTTTAGTTATTCCTTCTCAATTCCAAAAATCCCTGTTCCAAACTCCCTCCTGGTTGTTTCTCATCTTCCTAGCAAGAAATAAACACTTCATGGTTGAGTGAATGATCAACTGAATTTCTTGAGTGGAGTTTTGTTAAATAACACTCCTTAGAGCTTAAATGTGTTTTTGTTTGGTTACGTGTTTGTTTGAGGTTGTAGAAGTAAATGTCATTGCCATTTGGCAGCAGAATAAGAAAATTATATGCAAATACTCAGTTCTTATCAACTACAATGCAAATAATAATCAATCCCCTCTCCTTTTTTTTGCAGGTTTTCCTTAGTGTTATGATGACCAAATGTCCTAGATTACCTGGCCCAGTCCTAATTTCACCTAATTCTGTTCTCTTCGATAACATAGTTAAGTACATTACCAATATATAAAATCTTTCTTTCATATTTCAGAAAGCCTTCATCAAGAATAGGCATTCTGAATTCAGGTCTGGAAAAGCACATCATCGAATCTATAGCAAACGTCTCTCATATTCACAAGGGAGCAGATTTGAGCACTTGTATACATTATTCACTAAAAAAATTTAATATACACAAAATCAAGAAAAGTCTGCATAATAGGTATGCAGAGATATGAAAACAGTCCTGTTTTATACAGTCTGTCTTCATAATATTTTTAATTTTACAGGATTTACATTGTTTTCATCTAGCTAGAGTAAAATGGAAGAGAATTTTAACATTAACAAAACTAACTACAAATGATCAATTCCTCTATTTTGCAATAGCAGGAATTCCTGAGTTTTAAGAATATACTTGTGGATTTTGGAACAGTATTTGTCTTCATTAAGTACTAAGAAACTTAAATGATAGAATTAATGTATTTTTAGAGCTCATTAAAAGCCACAGTAGTAATTATTTGGCATGTACGTTGGAAAATTATTCAGTTGAACATAATGAAATATATTTATGTATGACATTAATTAGACAAATACAGGCACATGAGCTATAAAAGACATGGCACTAATAACTAAATCTTGAATTAACAAGAGAAATTACTTGTCAGAACAATTTTGAAAGAAATCTGATCACAACCATTAGAGGGCAGTAGAATAATTCCTAAAGCAACCACAATGCAAAAAAAGAAAGAAAGAACCCACAAAATTTTCTTTCTCAAGTTTTACTTTAGTGTTATGACAACCATATATCTATTTAACACTTTTCTTTCCAATGAGGATTACTAGGTATTACAACTACACGTAATCTGTTTTTCATGACTTTCTTTCAGCATAAACTGATACCTTCAAGTCATAAAAAAAAAAAGGTTAGGAAAATTATCAAATTCATCCTTTTGCATATTGAACATTTTCAATAATACGAACAGGGAATTCACTGAAAGAGGCGTAGATCATAAACAATTCAAGCAAAGAACCCAGAACAATAAATCTTAAAATACAAAAATCAAATAAAAGTTTATTTTGTAACAGTTTCTGTTAATCTAGGAAAAAAGAAAACATTCCAGCAAGTAATGCCCTTTAGAAAAAATTGTCTGAGTTATCTCCATTAATTCATACCTTGAGACCTCTAGCAAGACAAATCTAGCTGCTTCAATATCTCCCATATATAAGTCAGGAAAATAATACTCCCTAAACCCACAGAATTTAAGTCTTATAGAAATGTACAAATGCACAGCATGGATCATCTTTTTAGCTAATACGAATGCAGTTCAGTAAGAGGAAGAAAAAAATTAAAACGTTTTAGAAAGAATACTTTGAAAACAAACTAGGCTATCCAGCAAAATAAATTCTAAAATCAGGCTCAACTAAAGAAAAAGGAAACATGACAAAAACATGAAAACAAAATAAGTTAAAAAAAAAAAAAAAAAAAAAAAAAAGCCTGTAAGCTGCTTAGTATTTTCATACTGTTAAAACATGTTAGTTGTCAAAAGTCCAAGAGAGTTATAGTTGTGACAAACAAGGTAAGGGCATTTAATGCAAAATCTCTTTATCCTAGGAGTTCCCAGACTACAGGCCACAGAACAATTGTATCAGAATCACTTAAAGGGCCTAAAACAAAACAAAGCAAAATAAAAACAGACTGCTGGGACCCACTCCAGACCTACTGAACCAGAATCTCTAAGGTTTGGGTACCAAGAATATGCATTTTATTTTTTAAACTCACCAAGTTTAAAAACCATAGCCTTGGGCTAGGCGCAGTGGCTCACGCCTGTAATCCCAGCACTTTGGGAAGCCGAGGTGGGTGGATCACGAGGTCAGGAGATCGAGACCATCCTGGCTAACACGGTGAAATCCCATCTCTACTAAAAATACAAAAAAGTAGCTGGGCATGGTGATGGGCACCTGTGGTCCCAGCTACCCTGCAAGCCGCGACAGGAGAATGGCGTGAACCCGGGAGACGGAGCTTGCAGTGAGCTGAGATCACACTACTGCACTCCAGCCTGGGTGACAGAGTGAGATTCCATCTCAAAAAAAAAAAAAAAAAAAATTCCACAGCGTTATACCACAACTCAATGACTATTAATCCGGTCTCTACTTGAAACACTGCAATGATGAGGAACTTGTATGAAAGAAGGCAGCCCAAAGAGAGAAGTTAGAATTCTGTGCTTCATGATATCACTGGTGGTTTGACATTGACCATAGTGGGCGTATTAACACTACAGAAATCAGGAAATGCAGTATCAGGGCTTAATTTATTGTTCTGTGGGCTGTCTAGACTACACGTGGGCAACCTACAGGCCCAATGGCTACCTGTCTGTGTTTATAAAAAAAAGTTTCATTGGAACACAGCCAGGGCCATTTGCTTACATGTTGTCTTTGGGCCAAAAGCCTAAAATACTTACTCTCTGGCCCTTTATAGGAAAAGTTTACCGCCTTTTTTTCTACTTAAGGTCCAGACTTAAGAAATTAATGGAGAAAATTAAAATGCAGATGAAACTTCAGATTGTGCTGTTACATTGCAAATAGCACAAACACACATAAAATGAAGAAATGTAAGTCTAGCATGCAAAAACTATTGACAAAGGAATATGAAACTCCAACATGTCTCCCTTGTTACACTGTTGTCTTTGCTTGTTAATGCAAATGAAAATATTCTTGTTGGAACTATACTTGTTCTTCAATTACCACTGTAGGCACCAAAATCAACAAACCATTCAGTGTCTCTTTTACTATTGTTTGTAAATTATAGATATCTATATCTATACATACATAGATATCTATATCTATACATACATATATAGATATCTCTCTATATATATCTCACATGCATATATTTAAACATATACATACATGTGTGTATAAACACAATCTACATACACACAAAAACGCACACACTTTTTTTTCTTCAGAAAACTCATGAACACTGCCGTGCAATCAGTTGCTCTTTTTTTCTTCAACTTTTAAGTTCAGGGGTATGTGTGCAGGTTGTGTAGGTTTGTTACATAGATAAACGTGTGCCATGGTAGTTTGCTTCACAGATCACCCTATCACCTAGGTATTAGGCCCAGCATCCATTAGCTATTATCCCTGATGCTCACCCTCTTCCTACCCCACCCCTGAAAGGCACCACTGTGTGTTGTTCCTCGCCATGTGTCAATGGGTTCTCATCATTCAGCTCCCACTTATAAGTGAGAACATGTGGTGTTTGGTTTTCTGTTTGTGTTTTAGTTTGCTGAGAATAATAGCTTCCAACTCCATCCATGTCCCTGGAAAGGACATGATCACATTGCTTTTTATGACTGTATAGTATTCTGTGGTGTATATGTACCACATTTTCCTTATCCAGTTTATCATTGACGGGCATTTGGGTTGATTCCAGGTCTTTGATATTGTGAATAGTGCCGCAATGAACATACATGTTCATGTGTCTTTATAATATAATGATTTATATTCCTTTAGTTATATAACCAGTAATGGGATTGCTGGGTCAAACGGTATTTTTGGTTCTAGATCTTTGGGGAATCGCCACACTGTCTTTCACAATGGTTGAACAAATTTACACTCCCACCGACAGTGTAGAAGCATTTCTTTATCTCTGTAACTTCGCCAGCATCTGTTGTGTTCTTACTTTTTCATAATGGCCATTTTGACTGGCATGAGATGACATCTCATTGTGGTTTTGATTTGCATTTCTGTAATGATCAGTGATGTTGAGCTTTTTTTCATGTTTCTTGGCCACAGGTATGTCTTCTTTTGAGAAATGTCTATTCATATCCTCTGCCCACTTTTTAATCGGGTTGTTTTTTTCTTGTAAATTTGTTTAAGTTCTTTGTAGACTCTGAATATTAGACCGCTGTCACATGGACAGACTATGAAATTTTTCTCCCACTCTGTAGGTTGTCTGTTCACTCTGATGACAGTTTCTTTTGCTGTGCAGAAGCTCTTTAGTTTAATTAGATCCCACTTGTCAATTTTTGCTTTTGTTGCAATTGCTTTTGGCACTTTTGTCATGAAATCTTTGCCTGTGCCTATGTCCTGAATAGTATTGTCTAGATTTTTTCATAGGGTTTTTATAGCTTTCAGTTTTACATTTAAGTCTTTAATCCATCTTGAGTTAATTTTTGTATATAATGTAAGGAAAGGGTCCAGTTTCAATTTTCTGCATATGGCTAGCCAGTTCTCCCAGCACCATTTATTAAACAAGGAATCAATCCTTTCCCATTGCCTGTTTTTGTCAGGTTTGTTGAAGATCAAATGGTTATAGGTGTGCAGTCTTATTTCTGACTTTTCTATTCTGTTCCATTGGTCTATGTGTCTGTTTTTGTACCAGTACCATGCTGTTCTGGTTACTAGTATAGTTGTAAGTTACTAGTATAGTTACAAGTTACTAGTATAGGTGTAAGTCAGGAAGTGTGATGCCTCCGGCTTTGTTCTTGTTGTTTAGGATTGTCTTGACTCTTCAGGCTCTTTTTTGGTTCCATATGAATTTTAAAATAGTTTTTTTCTAATTCTGTGAAGAATGTCAATGGTAGTTTAATGGGAACAGCATTGAATCTATAAATTATTTTGGGTATTATAGCCATTTTCACAATATTGATTCTTCCTATCCATGGGGATGGAATGTTTTTACTTTTGTTTGTGTCTTCTCTGACTTCTTTTTGAGCAGTAGTTTGTAGTTCTCCTTGAAGAAGTCCTTCATTTCCCTTGTTAGCTGTATTCCTAGGTATTTTATTCCTTTTGTAGCAATTGTGAATGGGAGTTCATTCATGATTTGGCTCTCTGATTGCCTGTTGTTGGTGTATAGGAATGCTAGCAATTTTGTACATTGGTTTCGTATTCTGAGACTGAAGTTGCTTATCAGCTTAAGGATCTTTTGGGCTGAGACTATGGGGTTTTCTAGACTTAGAATCATGTCATCTGCAAACAAAGATAATTTGATTTCCTTTCTTCCTAGTTGAATACCCTTTATTTCTTTCTCTTGCCTGATTGCCGTGGCCAGAACTTCCAATACTATGTTGAATAAGAGTGGTGACAGAGGCCATCCTTGCTTTGTGCTGGCTTTCAAGGGGAATGCTTTCAGCTTTTGCCCATTCAACATGATATTGGCTGTTGGTTTGTCATATATGGCTCTTATTACTTTGAGTTATGTTCCTTCAATACCTAGTTGATTGAGAGTTTTTAACATGAAGTGATGTTGAATTTTATCGAAGGCCTTTTCTGCATCTATTGAAATAATCATGTGGTTTCTGTCTTTAGTTCTGTTTATATGATGAATCACATATATTGATTTGCGTATGTTGTAAATGTACTAAGCTTGCATCCTGGGGATGAAGTCAATTTGATCTTGGTGGATAACTTTTTTGATGTGCTGCTGGATTCCAGTATTTTATTGAGAATTTTTGCATCGATCCTCACCAAGGATATTGGCCTGAAGTTTTCTTTTTCTGTTATATCTCTGCCAGGTTTTGGTATCAAGATGATGATGCTGGCAGAATGAGTTAGGGAGGAGTCCCTCCTTTTCAATTTTTTGGAGTCATTTCAGTAGAAATGGTACCAGGTCTTTTTTGTATCTCTAGTAGTATTCAGCTATGAATCCATCTAATCCCAGGCTTTTTTTGGTTGAT
This sequence comes from Chlorocebus sabaeus, assembly GCF_047675955.1. Taxonomy (NCBI): domain Eukaryota; kingdom Metazoa; phylum Chordata; class Mammalia; order Primates; family Cercopithecidae; genus Chlorocebus; species Chlorocebus sabaeus. Next base: position 83,553,783 of record NC_132913.1, read on the forward strand.
AGACCATTTATAGCTGCCTTAATTTCAGAACTCATTATTGGTCTGTTCACAGATTCAATCTCATCCTGGTTCAGTCTTGGGAGGGTGTATATGTCCAGGAACTTATCTATTTCTTCTAGATTTTCTAGTTTATGTGCATAGAGGTGTTTATAGTATTCTCTGATATGGTTGTTTGTATTTCTGTGGGGTCAGTGGTAATCTGTCCCTTATCATCTCTGATTGTGTTTATTTGAGTCTTACCTCTTTTCTTCTTTATTAGTCTAGCTACAGTTGCTCCTTCTTGAAGTCTTTTTTTCTCCTATCCCGTATTCCAATCTATTAGCAAGAATGTCATCTCTGTCTTCAAAATATATCCAATATTCATCCACTTTGTCACCGTCTCTACTGCTAACTGCATTAGGCCAAGCCACTTCCATGCCTTACCACGGGACTTTTTCACTTAGTCTCCCTGATGCCAATCTTGCCCTTGAAAACCCATTCTTTGCATGACAGCTAGAAGGAAATTGTAAAACTCTACATTATTCTCATATAGAAAACTCTTTCAGAATAAAGCTCAAATGCCTTGCCAGATCATGCAAGCCCAGCCTTCTGTAGCCCTGCTTGCTTCCCTGACCGTATTACGTACCACCGCAAACTCATTCCTACCCCTGAGTTTCTGCACTTCCTTGGCAAGGCAGGTTCTATTCTCAGACATTTACCTAATCGGCTTCTGGGCATTTTATGACAGCTTGAATGTGGCTCCACTGGAGAGGCCTTCCTGTCCACCTGATCTAAAATAGTACCTCCTTGTGAGATTTTGAGATTAAAAAAAATAAAAATAAAATAGTGCCTCCTCCACCTCATCCCCAAGTAACTCTAACCCAGTGTGTGGTTTCAGTTGCCTCACACCACACTGCTGTACCTGCATTACCTTTTCCATTCACTAGTCTGTTATCTATATTCTACTCTGTCTTATTTACCGCTCATTCCCAGAGTCTAGAATGTACCAAGCAAATCACAGGCATTTAATAAATACTGATTAAATGAAGGCATGAACAAATGAACAAAAAACAAAGGGGAGCTTGTGCCATCTGACTCCAAGTCTGAGGCTCTTCCTATTAAAGCATGATTTTTTTTCTGTGTTACAGTGACAGCTTAAATGTTAGCCCATTCTGCCTTGCGTGAAAGTCTGTCACCTCCTAGAATTGTCCCATACATGAGTTTAGGTTTGTGTAACCTGGCTTCTGTATCCCTTCCCAGGCTCAAATCTGACTTTCACTAGTGTCCTGTGTTCTCAATACACCAGCAACGCTGAATTGCTTACAATACTAATAATCCAGTTTTAGAACCTCTGCAGTAATGATCAAGACAGACTTGCAGCTTCATGAATCAATCGTTTTGCAAATGATGCTCCTTCTACCTAGAGTACTCCTGTCCATCTTGTTTCTGGGGCAAGCTCCTAATCAGTCTTTAAAACTCATCTCAGATGCAAACCTGTCTATGGCTCCTTCCATGTGCCTTCCCTTTAGAGTTAATCGTCCACTCCAGCAGTGTATCTTCTACAGCCATCCATTAGTGCACTTGTAATTCTGGTTATGACATTATAATTACTCTCAAGTCTGGGATGCCAGGGCCACAGTTGCTGTCATCTCTGTATCCCTAGGTCTTAGCTCAGTGCCTAGTACATAATCATCAACAAACTTGCTAAGCTGAGTGCTCAGTAAATCTAACCCCTCTCGCATAATATATGAGGATAGGTAGCATGTTACTCATTGCTTACTCTCCTCCCAAGTCTTCTCTGCTCCAAGCTAAATCTGTAAACCAGGAGACAGTGATGAGGAAAGCCAGGCAGATGTTTATACTTGTAAAGCAAAGCTGAAGAAGGCAGAAAAATATTAACATAAATAAATATGTATTAATATATACTAATTACCTCACCACCAAATCCTGGTGATAGGATTATGTTGACTTTTATTTTTCTCTATGATCTACTCTGTTTTTCTGAAAGTGTATGATATGTCTTGTTAAATTCAATATGTTCTCCTTCAATTCCTTTAACAAGTCCCTCATCTGAATTTTCCCAGTATTATTAATTATGTATTGTTCATTATTTATGTATTATTATTATTATTAATACTCAAAGTCAACTTCTTCAGTTTCTATTCTACCTATTTATCCACCAAATCTTGCTAACTCCCTGCCTGCGATTCCTCTCATGCTGAATCCTTTTTCTTTATTTTCTTACATCCTAGTCTAGGCTCCTAACAACACATGCCATGATAAATGGATTATATCCAGCTAGACTTCTATGGTCAATGTTCTCCTCATTCTAAATCACTTCATGTGCAGTTAAGATGACCTTCCTTTAATTATTATCTTCAGCAAGCCACTCCCTTAGCCCTCAGAGACTCATGGAATAATCCTTTAAATCCTCCTGTTATGGGTCTGATGTTTGTGTCCCCCAAAGTTCGTATGTTGAAACCTAATCACCAATATAATAGTATTAGGAGGTGGGGGCAGGAGGTGACCTAACAGGTAATTAGGAATTAATACCCTTATAAAAGAAGGCTGAGAGAGAGCCCTCAGCCCATAGACCGTACGAAGATGGAGGGAGAAGATGGCTATCTACACACAAGGAAATAGACTGTCATCAGACACCATACCTGCTAGTGCCTCAATCTTGGCCTTCACAGCTCCAGAACCATGAGAAATAAATTTCTGTTGCTGATAGGTCACCCAGCTTACAGTGCTTTGTTACAGCAGCCCAGTGAACTCAAATGGTTTCTTTGGACTAAACGGGTTAAAGTGTTCAGTGCTCAACACAGAGCTCGGAACACACTAAGTGCTCTGGAAACATTCGCCATTATCATTCCTGCTATTACTACAAACACAAGGATCATTTTCTTTGGCCTGTTGTCTTCCTTCACACTCTTTCAGATTTGCTACTTACAGGGTTAGAATGCAGCACGGTGAAGAACTCTGGGCTGATGAGGAACTTCACGGGGGGAGACTGTAACAGCAACGTGAGCCTGGATCTGGAGGTAGAGTGAGGCAGGATGTTCTCCCGTCGGAAATCTAGACAGGGCAGACCACAGAGGCTGTCAAGGAAATCTTCCTATGATGTGAAAACTATCTACTCACTTCAGTCTGTATTTTAAAAGAACCATAGGATACCTACATCATGTGCGATCATTTTAATCCCCCAATGCTTTTTTCTTTGCTGTAAATTCATACATAAAACATGACTGTTCTTAATTACACTAAAATTCAGTTAAGTAATACTTCTAGTCACTATTAACATTTTAATGCATTTTTACGTGTTTTAAATGATCTGATTCTTTTTCCAATATCCCACAGATCAAGAAATAAGTAATTTATATTCTACTTGGGTTTTGTGATTTCTTTCTTAATATTAACTAAAAGTTGAGGATTAGAAGAGGTTTCTGGTGAATTCTGTTTTTTGAGTTGGATTACCAGATCTTACTGAAGAGAAAAAGTTCTCCAAAAGAAAAGCTTCATCTGTTGGGAATCCTTATTTGTTTCTTTTTTGACTTTTATGAAATTACAAAAACATAGCCCAAAGCTCTTACCTGCACTGGCTTGGTGAAAGTCAGTTTCCTCCCCTGCCCCATCGATAGCATTGGTATTTTCCTCAGGCCTCTCATTGGTCATGGTTCTGCGGATGCTCTGATATCTAAAATCATGAGCCTAGAGTTACATTCCAGCAGCCTTCAAAAGATGGGACTCAACTGCTCCCTAAGAGTCTAGAATTTTTCACTATCTTCTCAGCTTCAACTATTTCCACCTCCAACCCCCATTCCCTGGACTTCTTGGCCATCTGCTGTTTAAATCACACTGCATTAAATTTCTTCTGTCCATTGTTTGGGGAACATTTTCCTGGCAAATTAATAACACTAAAAAAATTCTGTGGCCCTTAATCAAAGAAAAGTAAATTCCTATATTGTTAAAGGGAAAAAAACCTTTATGTTTCATAGCAGTTAATTCTTGAAAAAGAATAACTCATCTAAAAAGCCTAGGTTGATAATAATGAGAAGCCACAAATAAAGATTCTAGAGACTAGAAAAGATGTTTGGCTTTAAATAGCAAATACATATGTTCTGCTTTACTAAAAATCAAGGCTTGGGTTGACAAAAGAGGTCATATTTATTTATTTGTTCTCTAGTTTCCAAACAAGGTATATATGTGGGTATTATTATTATTTTTTAATCAAGAGAAGTCCAATTGAAGTCTGGGAATCAAAAGAGGTAACGGCTACACTTTAATGACAGGACACCCAAAGATCAAAGAGACAACCATGTCTTCTACTTTGTGCCAGGTAAAAATTAGCCCAACCACAAAATACAACAGTCACAGCATAATGCTCATCCTCACCGCCGGTTCAGCTGCTCCATTTGCTGTATGGAGTTAGATCTCTGCAGCACCTGCGGGGCTGGGGGAGCTGTCGGTCGCTGCCACGTTGTGGTTCTGTTTACGTGATCCACGTAGAAGATCCTGCCGTGGCTGTCAATGCGTGCCTCCCAGTCTAAATAGCAGTGAGGCACCGAAAGGAATTAGGAGAAGGAGCTGAGACCATTAATGGGGTTCATTAAGTTCGGCATATGTTTTCTTTCTCTGACATGCTATAATCTGAGACTAATAACATACATCTCACCGCACTATCCCATAGTTCTCCCCAGTCCATTCCAGAATCTGTTATGACTATTAAGCTGGTATTATCCTGTGCGTATAATACCAGTACCTTAAATAATCTTTAAATGTAGAGAATCTTTCCAAATTTGCCCACTATGCTCACCCTTCACATATGAGCCTCAGCATTTAAAAAATATATGTAGTTGGTTTTATTTCACTTCAGATATTCACATCAAAATGGGTATTGATGTTTATTTTCACCAAAAAAAACCTGATTTATCCATGTCTTTTCTAGCTTCAACGAAAACCTCATAGCTGGAAACTTCCACATGCATATTCATGCACAATTGTAGTAAATTTAGTCCTCAGGAAAAAATAACTGAAATAACTATGCTCGCCTAGTGATGAAACAGTATCATTATCTACAAACTTCTATTTGCACTTTTCCAAAGAAGACTACATTTTCAGAGCAAGGACAATTTCTTGCCTTCCAACTTCAAATAAACAAAACGTTTTAACAGATTAATTTTATTTTTAAGTGTGTTAAATCTTTCTGGAGAAATATACAAGTGAATGTTCAGAAGGCAGACTGGTCTTCAGAGTCAGACACCCCACCTTTGTGACTCTCTAAAAGGCCATTCCCCTACTGAAATCCACAGAGCACGAGCTGATCTTTTCAAAAGGCAAAATTTTGAAACTTTTTACACGTGGGAAGGGTAATTTACACAGGAAACATGAAAACAGCAGAAATCTATTCTTTAACCAGGAAAGTTCTTCATGCATTTATATTTTTGTGTAAGTTATTTCTTGAAATTAATAAGCATTTTTCTCCTGACACATTCAATTATCTCAAAACTGTCCATGTGATCCCATGCTTATCAACAGACACAGTGGGGTTAATCCTGGACACCAGGAGAAGGGCATATTTTCCCCTGACCACCTATGGCATTTGCTCTGTAAGGGAAGAGGGCAAGTTTACCAACAGCGTCCTTAGGAGGGTTGGAAAGACCTGCATAGTAGAGATCAGCCTGCACCAGACCATCGCTGAAGCCATCGCCTCAGCTGGAAGCAGAAAGACATCTTTTGTTGATCTAAGCACATTGTAATGTATGACAAATGGTAAAAGAAAGAGGAATTGGGCTGAACAAAAGCACCACACAGACAGTGAACAACTCAATGCCATTCACGCTCCAAGGTAACACAGACTCTTCCATGAAACAGCCTGCCAAATCTGAATTCTTTGGGCACTACAGTCCCATCAATAAGACATTTTCAAAAGACCTCATGCTCAGCCTGTTGATATGCTCACAAATAGCAAGGACATTAAAGCATCTTCAGGAACCATTTTTCAAGACACTTTGATGTATTTCACTGTTTTGCTCTGCTCCTTGCATGCTTTTCCATCTCAAAGATTCTGGGAACCAATTACCCCCATCTCATTCCTTTCTCATTAGAGTCAGGGTAATTCAGGCACGTAGACATCAAATCAAACGCACAAGAAAAGAAATGACCAATCCTTCTCCAAAGAATGTTTACAGGAGCCCCAATTTAAAAAATGTAGAATAGGTCAATTCAGGATAAAAAAAATAGAGACCAACTAGACAAACTAAAGGAAACAGAAAGAGGAGATGCTGCCAAACTCCCAAGATTAGATTATTACTAAAATTTGGCTCTCAATTTTCTGGCAGTTATGGCAGAAAAGAAAACACATTGTTGCATACTTTCCATTTTCTGACAAAAACAGTGAAAAAAAAATTCTCAAAGATGGAATTTTTTCCTGGAACTAACAAAGTAGGAATTTACCAAGTGAGGTATGACTGTGGCTTGCTTGAGGTCTATGTGTAGCAAAATGGCGAGGTGGAAAAGAGAACAGCCAAATAAATGTGTCTTGCACACAGCAGGTAATAAATGAAAAAATAATTTAAAATGACACAAAGCCACAAAAAAGAATGATTCTTGTATTCACCTTCCACAAAGGCCAGTAATAGCCTTAATTTATAGTTCAATAAAGACCTTTCAATGTGCAATAGGGAGAATAAGAAAACAAGGACCAAAAATTTGCTTTCTAAGGTCACGGAACACTGAATGCATATTAAAATTATCCCTATCAAATACTGTATCTTCACACTGATGTAATTACTCAAGTACCCATAAAGACAAATTCTATAGTGCCGATTTCAAGTGAATGCTTGGCTCTGAAATCAGGAAGGGCTGTTACGCTATTGGTTTATCCATGAACTACGTATCCACTTCTACCCACACTGTCAATATCATTCTGCCCAGGCAAAGGTAGCAGAGGTGCCTGCAGTAAGGTTAGCTCTCTGTTGTACCTATCAAAGTTACTTCGTTGAGTACAACTGCTCCAAGATCTTATATGTCTTTATATCGGGCCTGGTTTGTTTTTGGTATAAGAAAGCATATGAAAACTCATTTCATAGCATCAAAGTTTCTTTCAGACAGACAATGCTAAAATGAGATAGGCAGTTAGAAGACTGGGGACTTAACATTTACTTCCTTGTCTTGCTACATTGTCAAATAGGTTATATAATCAGGGTGCAGTGAAAATGAGAACAATGTTTGGGGGGGGTTGGTGGTGTGTGTGTGTCTGTCTGTGTCTGTTCTGCACTGAACTGGGAGATAGAAGGCCTGATATCTGGCTGTGGCTTGTCACACTTTCACTACAAGCCCTTAAAAAAAGTCACTTCACCTCTATGAATCACAGTTTTGAACAATTAGAGGACACAATCAACTGCAAAGGTCCCTTCCAGTTCTAGTATTCTATGAATCTATAAAATGATACCCATTTTATTATATTAGGTTCAGCAAGAACTTAGCAACATTTTATGTCTAGGCTAGCCTTAAGGGCCAGGAGCTTTGAGTCCCCGAGGGATAGGGCTCCACAAACATCTGCCAATTCTATTTTAGCCATGACAGCTCCAATGTTATTGTTGTGTATACTGGTGTTCCACATAATATTTCATTTGCATAAATAACTTCATGACAATAATAAGGTTTGAAAACTATTACCTAGAGAAATGTTTCTCAAGGCAGGTGGGACTCTGACAACATGTGCCAGAATCACTTTGAGGATCAATAAAAATGCAGATTTCTATGATGTGCCCCAGGTCTTCAGAATCGGACTATCCAAAGCTACGGCTCAGTTATCTACATTTTTAACAACCTTCTCAGCTTATTCCTAGACACACTAAACTTTGAGCAGCACTGACATAAATGAATAATAACTTAAAACGGTAGCTAATTTGCTGGACAAACCCACGAAGCAAATGCTAGATTTCTCAGAGACCATTAAATGGAGGCTCACTAGAAACTTAACCTCAGTGGCTGGGCACAGTGGCTCACACCTGTATTCCCAGCACTTTGGGAAGTCAAGGCGTGCGGATCACCGAGGGCAGGAGTTTGAGACCAGACTGGCCAACATGGTGAAACCCTGTCTCTACTAAAAATACAAAATTCAGCTGGGGGTGGTGGTGCACGCCTATAATCCCAGCTACTCAGGAGGCTGAGACAGAAGAATCACTCGAACCCAGGAGGTAGAGGCTACAGTGAGCTGAGATCATGCCACTGCACTCCAGCTTAGGTAACAGAGTTGGATTCCATCTCAAAAACGAACAAACAAACAACAAACAAACAAACAACACCTAAACCTCAGCCTAAAATCCAGGAGCAAGTGGACTCTTAGACACCCTAAGACTTAAATATAAATAGCCCCTTTGAAGTGGCTGGACACTAAGGGAAAGTTGGAGAATTAGAAAGTGGGTAAAACTACTCCAAGGCTGCTGTCACAGCACTGGTCTCTTCAGCAGGGAACAGAGGCAGGTAGAAGAGGTAAAGTCGTTAGAATTTTCAGTTTTTAAAATCAACATATGTGGAAAGGGGGTAGGATTGTTCCTATGATCCCTCGGCTCATCTTATCAGCCTTTCCCGCTCCCTTCAAACCAGACCTCGGTCTCCACTGCACCACTTGGCTCATGATCAGATGAGCTGTGAATACATCTCAGTGGATGCTGATTTAGTTGTTGGGAAGTCAACAACTAAACGGCATGAATTACAACATATTAGAGGTGGGTAGGGGGTGGGCTATGGGCAGGGTTTTGAATTGGTTATCAATGGATTTAGTAAAATCAAGCATCTGAATGTTGTGAAGTAAATGTATAAATCCACTATAAAAAACTGCAATAACCACAGGTATCATCACCAAAATGACGAGATGATTAAGTTCTAATGAACTAAAGGTACTTTCAAGGAAAATTATAAGCTTTGTGATAAACGACAGATGACAGTGTTTAAAAGATTATTTGTTTCTTATTTGAACACTCAAGGAAGTAAAATTCCATTTGTATAAAGTATAAAAGTAGGCTAAACTTATCTATGACTTTAGGAATCAGAACGGTAGGCCCATTTCCCCATACAGAGTGGCGGACAGTGATTGAAACAGGGTACAAAGGGGACTTTTAGAGTGCTGATGGTGTGGGCTGCCATGTGTGTTCAGTAGAAAGAATTCAGCAGGCCGTATCTGCTCTTTTCTGCTATTTTATTTGAACAAAAAGTTTTTTAAAAAGTCAAGTAGTTGTATATTTGGCACTTTAATCTTCAATTTTTAATAAGGTAGCTTTTTAGATTGAAAGTATCCATTTTTTTTCTCAAAACAAAGTTGTAAGCTTAGAGAATAAGAGCCCCTAATCCTAAACATAGTAGAAACTCTAAGTTTAGATTAATTATACTTTTCAGATTCACTGCATGGTCTTAGGCCTTCATTTAAAAAAACACTTTAATAATGAAAGTGTACAACCACACAAAAATGATAAATGTTCCCCTATAGTTGTCCAGAACTACCCATTTGAACCCCTCACGTAAGTAATAGACTAGTCCTAACAATATGCAACATCTTGGATCCTATCGGAGTCCACTAACCCAGACTGTTCATCCTGATTCTAGTCCTATTCCTACAAAAACTACCATTTTGGGGGAAAAACGTTTATACAACAATTCCATATTGTCTCCAACGCAGCAATGGGTTAAGTCACAATTACACTGGAATCAATAAGAGAAAAAGAAAATAGTTCTTCAGAGGGGCTGGGCTAGTGATTCTTTTTTCACTCATCTTAATGCTAAAAAGAACAACAGTTGTCATGCCAATAATATTCTAGAGGGCTTCAGCCTTGAACTACGTCTAGCTGCCAGGACCATCAGTAACATCAGAATGAGAAGATACAGCAAATTCATAAGGCATTCTGTGCATAACTGAGTCCAAGCTACTTCCCAGGGAGGCTCTCAACAGTGTCATGCTGCCTCCAAGGCCTGGAACTTTCTTGTTTTTTACGAATCATTAGAATATCTCTCAACTAGAGCTGGTGTTACACAAGCCACAAGGCCACAGTGCACTCTGTGTGGCCTAAGGCAAGAGTAAGATTTTGAGAACCAATTGGTAGATCATCGTCACTGCTGATCAGTCTTAGTACTAAGTCCAAGATCTGTTTCCCTTCTTGAGATGGGAGAAATAAGAATGGAAAAAGAAGAAAGCAAACAAGTAAATCCCTGAAAATACGATGAAAATGAGCTAAAATAACAAGAACAACAATAATAATGATAAAGAAAAAGAAAAAAAGAATCAAGCCCAGGCACAGTGGCTCTCACCTATACTCCCAGCACTTTGGGAGGCCAAGGTGGGAGGATTGCTTGAGGCCAGGAGTTCAAGGCCAGCCCTGGCAACACAGTGAGACTCCTCTACAAAACATAAAAACATAAAAAAACCAGCCAGGCATGATCATGCTCGCCTATAGTCCCAGCTACTCAGGAGGCCCAGGCAGGAGCTTCACTTGAGCCCACGAGTTTGAGGCCGCAGTGCACCATGATCATGCCACTGTGCTCTAGCCTGGGTGACAGAGCAAAAAAAAAGAATCAAGAATGGCGGCCACCAAAGCTCAAACTATACTGCTTCAGTAGCTTGTCCCTAGGGTAGAAAGAAAGTGACCTGCACAGAAAGGAAAGGTGCTGCTGGGTCTAATACAGATGCTGAATACAACACATCAATCTGGACTACAACATGTTGGCTCAAACCACTGCAGCCACTTCCCTACTAGGTGAGGGGCCTCCTTGAGGAGGGCCTCTTTGTATAACTCTATCCCAGAGGAGGAGAAAGCTGAGCACTTTTTGAGTCTTCTGGTGGGTCTGACCTCAAAGTACTGCAATATATTGAAGTTTCAGAGAAACCTCCAAACCCTCTGATGTGAGGCATTGGTGGTGCCCAATAAATAACATATCACCATGTAAGCCACCCTCTGCCTCAAACCAGACCTTCAGGATTTACATTCATCTACCCACACAATAGGCCCTTCCCTTCCAATCTCAGATCAGAATACCTGTTAGAGGAGAGGGAATATCTGAGACTCTGTCTCAACTTTTACTTGCATGAAATCTTAAACAAATTACTTAATTGATCTGGGCTTCAGTTTCTGCAACTATAAAATAAAAGAATCAGATTAGCTGACTTCTATACAACAACCTATAAATTACAGACAAGACCTGCTTCACCTACCTCGCAAAATTATTGAAAGAACAAAAAATAAAGGAAAGCATGCAAAAGCGTGCTTTGTAAAGTGTAAATCACCATAAAAATGAACTTATAATAACTGACAGTGTTAAAAATCAAAACTGTTAGCCTTAAAATTCAGCCAGGTCATTTAAGAGACGGACCAGTCTGCACCATCCAGCCGACACCCCTAGCTGAGCCTCAGAAGCCACAAGACACCACAAAGTGTAGATGCCACAGCTGTAAGTCAGATGTATGGCCAGAGGTAGTAGCAGAGTTGTCCAGTTAGAAAAGGAGGGCAGGGACCTAGCTGAGGTGAGGACAGACAAGTAGCAAGGGCAGCCAAGCGATTACCACTGTCACAAGGACGAGACACACATGGGAATGGTTGACAGAGCTGAACAGCAGTCAGGTATGTTCAGACCACAATCCACAACCTAGCCATGAGAAGACACATCCCCAAATGTGCAAGTTGCTTGGTCCTATAACACAAGTGTATGAGTGTGTGTGTGTGTGTGTGTGTGTGTGTATAACTAATATTTTTAGAGGGAGGCATCTTCTGAGTTTTTAAAATATAAACATTCTGTTTATATTTTACAAAAAAAATGTTATTTATCAAGCATTAAATAAATTAGCACAGAGAAGTGTTTCTTAGAGGGCACACTGTCGAAGTTTGGGTGGGACACTTCTTAGTTGTATCCGACTGTCTCACCATTGCAGGATGTTTAATACACTGGCCTCCACCCACTAAATGCCAGTAGCGCCCTTCAACCACTGTTACACTGAAAGGCCACCCACCCCGCCTCAACTCTAAACATCGCCTAGTGGGTGGCACCCCCTGCCACCACTGAAAACCTCTGAATAAGAGGGAATGCTTCTTAAGAATTTTTCTCTTGTTTGTCAGTCACTGATTAAATATGATGAGTCACTAAGTTGCCTTTACTTTTGCAAATACATCAACTCATTAAAAGAAACTGCCAATTGTAAAAAAAAAAATTTCCCAAGATGTATCTACAGGTGTAATGCAAACACCAGTATTTAAACAATACATTGAGATATCACAAACAGTGGTCATAATTTCAGCAGGAGAGTATCTGTCTTTATTAAATACAATCAGGAGACCAAACTTATATACAGCAAAAATTACAGCAATTGGATGTGGCTAGGAAGACGTGACTTATCAATGCACTTCTGCAATGCTCCTATCTAACACTCTGAAACTCTAAATAGACTATTAATCTGTATATACATAAAAATAAAGCTCTCCCAGAACTCTCTCCCAGTGTTCCGAATTTGTTTTGCTCCAATTATACCTAAATATCTTCCAGGAACATTTTACTTTTTTGACTCATCTTTTCTCTAAGGGTTTACCAAATGTGTTATCAATAAGGAAGTCTTCTGTGGCCCTCTCGGGTCCCTGGGCCCCTCTACCTGCCTAAGATGACATAAGGTTAATTAATCTCTCAGTCCATTTTATTTTAAACTGCTTAAAACATGTTTCCTATGAGTCACGGCCCTTAGTTATCCAAATAAACAAACAAGGGAAAGATCTGTGCCCAAAATAATTTCAAAAGGATTAAGGCGATATTTTGATAAATTCTCCACAGTGCCATTCAGCTCTTTTGTGGGTACTTGCCAGACTAACCACTCAGAATCGTAACCCTTTAAATTCGTACCCTCTCTTCTTTATGTCCCACCACTTTTAAAACAAAGAGGAACCCAGGCATCAGCCTCTTGTCATGATCACATATAAGATGGGTAAGTGGAGGGGGTGAGCAAGAAGGAAAGGGGTAAGGCAAAAGGGTGTACCTTCCAGTGTTTTTTTTTTTTAAAGCAATGTTTACCAGGCTTTATCAATATTCATCAAAATGCATTGCTCTCATAGAGCTACATCTCTTTAAAAAACTGTTGAAATTTACATACGAGTTTACATTTCATCTGGATTATGATTGGCTGAGGGTATCACTCATACCTTTAACACAGGTTATGTAACTATATCCCAGCATCCCTAATCCTCCACCATCTCTCCTTTAAGTACTAACTGTTTTCTGAAAGTGAAATAAATGAAATGTCTTTCAAATCCCCAGATAACTGTCATGTCCCAAATAAGTAGTAGACTAATTTCTGAAATTAACAATACTTTCCTGCATATCCCTAAGGAAAAAAATCAGAACCTTGTGCTTAATGATTTTAAATGCTGTAAGTGAACAGAAAGGCAGTATATTACATAGAGTGAGGTTTTTCTAAGAGAGTATACCAATTTGTCTATTAGCTGATAGAACATTCATGCTGTGGTTAGGCGTAATTTTAAAAAATTCTGTTATGCACCCAATTTCCCAAAATATCTGGATCTACCTCCATTATTATAGTGTTTACCCCATGGGCAGCGCAGGGTTTACAGCTGCCCTTTCTTTCAGCAGAATGGTGCCAGAGAAGAGTCATTGGCCTAGCACGTCCCAGACTACACCTGCTATGCTAAGTGGCAGCCCCCAGATTCCTTCTGCTTGAAGACCATGTATCCATCTTCGAAGACTCATGGGAATGGGTCTGCCTGTCACCTTTCACCCTTTGATTAAGGTGGGCCCTTTTAACTAACAGGTCCTCACTTGGTGGAAGAGCCTCGTCCACCCTCTGGTACCGGCTAACATCCTGGCGCACTGAAGGTAGTGATCGCAGTGGCTGGTGGCCGTTGGCTTGAGAACCTAGGATTAAAGGTAGAAAGTTACCAGATATTGTTTTCTCTTTCAGTATCAAAACAGACTCTATATAAAAACCTAACATAAATTCCAAGGCTAGTTTCTTTTCTCTGTTTAGTCTCATTTCCCATATGAGGACCTAGAAACAAAAGAAGAGAATAGGAGGTGAATGCTTAGAAGCGGGCTTCCTGAAGAACTGTCCTCTGCACGTATCCCTCCCCTTCTGTGGCTTCCACTTCCTCATCCCTCACCCACAATGGCCTCTGTCCTGGCCATGCGCTAACGCTTCAGGGTCACATGGTGGCTACAATATAATGAAGGAAACAAAATAAAAAAAAAAAAAAAAAGAGGACGAAGAAAAGAAGGGATCATATAGGTAGAAAAATAAATTACAGAATAAGAAAATCATTCCTAGTTTTGAGTTATGCCAGACAGACATATGAAATTGCTCTTTGATTTTTTTTTTTTTTTTTTTTTTTTTTTTTGAGACGGAGTCTGGCTCAGTCATGCTCTTTGATTTTTAATGCATCCTTATAGGGCATTTTGAAGTAATCATTCTAGAGAGCCGCATTCACTGAGAGTAATACAAATTTCAGGTGTAAATTTGTATCCTTGGATACAAAAACAGCTTAGTCTCCAGGTCAGAATGCATCACCTAACTTAGTAGACATTACTAAATTGTAGAAGACAAAAATATTACCTTTGATGCGTAGCATATGTTAATCTTCCACTGTGAAATTTTAGAAAGGAGGAGTGACTAGGTGTTTCTCATAACCTTTGCAGATTATACTAAGGCTGAAGCTGCCAGCCTGTGTGGTTGTGTATCTACAGACCCAGGTTCCAAAAGAGACCCATTATTTAAGTGTGAAGACTGCTGTTTAACGGGCCTGTTACTTCAGCAGCAGAAGAGCCATTTTTTAAAAGAGCACTGAATTTGAACTCAAGCCCATCTGGACGCAAATCGCGCTGCCTTCTTCCTAGCTATGTGATTAAGTCCCTCAGTCTCCCCACTCTGAAACAGGAGGCCTAATCTAGAGGAAGGGTTTCAGCTGCCCACACATTTGTTACCTGTTTCCTTCTCTTCCTGGCCCTGTTTGCAATTGTGCTTCTCTTCCCCTGGTGAACCTCAAGGTGGGAAATTCAAGTAATATGCAACCTGCGGCCTTGTTTAGATTGAGGGGAAAACTACAGAACTTCTCTTTGCACAGCTACGCTCGAGCCAAAAGCCACAGTGGTGTCCATATCCTACCTCCAGTAGCGCCCTCCTCCTGGGCAGTTGCCCCTTCACAGGTGCCTTGGGCCTCCCCAGCACTGCCCTCTTCTTGCGGAGGGCTCTCGGCAGCAGCTGCAGCTCCCTCCAGGCTCCCCCTCCGCTGCCAGACCTCCCCCAGCTCCTCCTGGTCAGGTACAGTGGCCGATTCTGCCCCTGGCCCTTCCTCCTCCCCACTGGGCACCTGTACCACAGGTAAAGAACCAGCAGTGCACACGGAATCCTGCGACCCTTCGGCAGGGCCGCTGCTGGTGGGCTCTGCTGCACAGGCTCCGTCTTCCTCCTCCTGAGAAGAGAAGGCTGGGGTTTCAGGAAACCGTGCACTCTCAAGAGAGGAGCACCGCGTCTCCACAGAGGACAGCTGCGTGGTCACACTCTCATTGCAAGAGCTGTCAGCGCATTCCAGGTCACTCTCTCCCTCGGGCCTGGTGCTGGCTTCGCTCACACTCTCTGTCCTGGCAGGATCACTGGGTTCTGTTTCAGAGGACACCTGGGAAGGCTCGGAGCCCTGATCGAGAGACTCGGTCTCACTGACAGCTCTTCGGCTTCCTCCTGATGCATCAGAAGTCCCCGTGTCTGCCCCACTTGTGGGCTGATCTACCTCTTGAGAGCCACACAGTTCAGCACTGGCCTGGTCAGCACTGGGTTGAGACTCTGGGCCGCCTTCACCTTCCTCTGGGGCTCGGCCTGCAGGTAAGGAGCTTTCTGCAAGCTCTGGAAGATTTTCTGGCTTATCCTCCAAGGAAGCGGCTTCGTGTGTGGAGGCTTCCTCATTCTCAACAGGGTTGTCCTCCAGTTTTGTCTGAGATGTCAGGCTTCCATCATCAGCTCTGGATGCCCTGCTAAACATGATCAGGCCTCCCTCCTCCTCTAAGGAAGATGGGTAACCCAGGTCTTGCTGGAACTCGTGATCTTCTTCATCTGAGTCAATATGAAGCATGGCATTGAGTCTTGTGTCGGTGGGAAAACTACTCCTCAGTTTCGGAGAGGCGCCCATGGACCTCTCAGAGCAGGTCGCTGTCCCTGGCCTGGAGTGGCCGTTGTGTTCGATAGCATCTAAGTAATCATTGAGTGAATCCTGACGTCCTCTGGGAGGTGAGGTCCTTGAAGAAGTGGAAGTTAATTCCTCGGTGTCTATTTCCAGCGTGGAGCTAGTCCTAAATGAATGTTTGGGCGCCCCATCGGCAGCGCTGTCCTCAGAAACTGGCCCATTAGAGCACAACTGGCTGTCGTGATGGCTCCCTGGCATGTCCTCGTCATCGGAAGGGCTACCTAAGTCTCCATTCACAGAATTGACTCCAAGTATTGTGCCAACAGCTTCTGGAGAGGCATCTGAATGAGAAAACAGCATTTCTAAAAATTAACTAGAAATAACAAATGAATGTTTTATGACCTACTTGCTTTGCCACCATTAAGTTCAAAGAAATCAGTCATTCCACTGAGGGCTTTCTACTGACTTGCTGAGATTCACCACTCACTACTAAATGAGGAGACTGCTAGTCGGTTTGGCACAGGAACTAAATATGTTAGTATGGCTGAAAACTCTACAGCCCAGTTTCAAAATGTAGGCATCAATCTAAGAGACGTTTTTGGGCAAACAGGCTTTCCTACTTGCTTAGAAAATTTCAGCAGGTAATTGTTTGACAGCTATTTTACTTTCAAAACAGAACATGAATTCAATTCTGTTCAGAAGCAAACTGACAACTGAGTTAGGTTTAACAAGTTTTTCCTATAGCAATGTACTCATACAGATATATTGATATCTCACCTTCATGAACAGAAGATGTAACCTCCACTTTAAACTGGAGGTACCCACTCACGTGGTCAGCTGGAAGCCTTCTGCCAAGGTTGTAGCTGAGCATCTGATCACTGTAAGAAGAGAAATGCTTCTTTCATCCTGACTACACTGGAGTCAGCCTTCGCCTTCGCCTTCTTTCCACAGGCCACCCCCCAAATCCCTCCTATCTCTCTTGAAACTTTCAGACTCACAAGAACATTAAAGGCTCCAAGCACATTATAGTCCAGTGTAATATTATTCATTCACACAAATGGAACACTTATAAACCCCGGGATAAAAGGAAATGTTGCCCTAAGAAAAATTATTATTATTATTATTATTTAATTTATTATTATTATTATACTTTAAGTTCTAGGGTACATGTGCATAACGTGCAGGTTTGTTACATATGTATACTTGTGCCATGTTGGTGTGCTGCACCCATCAACTCGTCATTTACATCAGGTATAACTCCCAATGCAATCCCTCCCCCCTCCCCCCCTCCCCATGATAGGCCCCGGTGTGTGATGTTCCCCTTCCCGAGTCCAAGTGATCTCATTGTTCAGTTCCCACCTATGAGTGAGAACATGCGGTGTTTGGTTTTCTGTTCTTGTGATAGTTTGCTAAGAATGATGGTTTCCAGCTGCATCCATGTCCCTACAAAGGACACAAACTCATCCTTTTTTATGGCTGCATAGTATTCCATGGTGTATATGTGCCACATTTTCTTAATCCAGTCTGTCACTGATGGACATTCGGGTTGATTCCAAGTCTTTGCTATTGTGAATAGTGCCACAATAAACATACGTGTGCATGTGTCTTTATAGCAGCATGATTTATATATGAAAAATTATTATTAAGAGCATAAAATATCACACGCTATGTGAATATTTTTAAGGACACTGATTCACTCTCTCACTTTTAAGGGGTGACCAGGAAAAGGACATTTTGAAGGTCATAAAGGAGTTGTGAAAGGCCTCAAGTTTTAGGGATTTTTTGACTCAGGTGTAAAAGGGGAGAGGGCCTATTTCCTCAGCATTTAGCACAACAGGAGCTGGTTCTAAAAGGACACTCGCAGCTAAGGATTATCACCCAACACGGCACGTAGGGCACTGTGTGATACCCTGAAGAATAGGAGCTGGGAGTTAGGGGAAAAAAGCACAAGAACACAAGAAGGAAAGGGCCCTTCATACCCAAGACAGCAGCCCTGGCTGTGTGATGGGGAGAGGGCCACTAAGCTCTCCTTCCTCGCCTGTAGAGTAAGAAGGCTGGAGCTGCTGGCCCTCCCTGCTGGGGAGCCTGGCCTATCACTGATTCTCAGGGTGCCTTGTAAGCAGTGCTGATGGGATGGTTGGCAAAGTCAGATGTGCCACTATGGTGGGGTCATATCCCAGATCTGGAAGCAGGTTCAGTTTTTGCCTTGCCTGGGCCCCAGGCTCGAGGCCGCCTGCCTCCTCAAGGATGGAGTTGTCCATCTGTTTCAAGTCTGACTCTTTATCGAGTCAAATGCAGTCATTTCATTTTCTTGCACACAAGCAACAATCTTATTCTGAATTAAATGACTTATTCTTTTTTTTGAGACGGAGTCTTGCTCTGTTGCCGAGGTTGCCCAGGCTGGAGTGTAGTGGTGCGATGTTGGCTCACGCAACCTCCACCTCCAGGTTCAAGTAATTCTCCCAGCTTCAGCCTCCCAAGTAGCTGGGATTATAGGCGCCTGCCACCATACCCAGCTAATTTTTTTGTATTTTTGTAGAGACGAGGTTTCGCCATTTTGGCCAGGCTGGTCTTGAACTCCTGACCTCAGGTGATCTGCCCACCTTGGCTGACCAAAGTGCTGGGATTACAGGCATGAGCCGCCGTGCCCACCAACCTATTCTTAATTAAGGAAAATCATCAGAAGGATAGTGCCAAATCACTCCACCTCTGCCCTCTAATGGCTATTTCAGAAGGAAGACACCATGTTTCTTCTATCTACTGTTTGCTTCACTGTACAGTTTACAGCCTCTAGTCAGTGATGCATTATTAATTTGCATAACTTGTTTTTGGTCTTCTCTATCTCCTCAGTATGACTTACTACTTCACTCACAACTTACAAAAAGCTCACAAAAAGAAAAGACATTAATTACACATTAACTAAATTTTAAGAGTATGTCAATGAATAAATTTTTAATTGCTTGAAGGAATGTATGTGTCTAGGAGTTTTATTATAACACTTCCTCAAGTCTAGGTCTTGTTTCAAATGGCTCCAAAACAAGATTATTTCTGTTTTTCAAGAGTAACAAGTTCTCTGGATGGAATTAATTAGGATAAGATAGGCATCAACCCGACCTTAGAATTCTGCCCTAGGGAGAAAGTTTTATAAAAAACTCCAATATACTGAGAAACAATCAAACACTATGAGATCTGACACTGAAATGTTAATGGTGGGTACCTCTTGGAAAAGATAAAGATGCAAAAAACGTATATAATTAAAATAAACTACTTTTTGTCAAGTATATTTTAGTAAGTGTAAGGACATTTTTATTTTTAAAAGAATTGTGTTACTACTTCTTACCAGTCTGAAAAGTCCTAGGAGTACCAAGTTTCATTTCATTTTTTCCTATACGAACTAATCTCAACAAGATCCCCAAAGGTAAGGGCTGATTACCCGATAGCCTGTCGCTCCAGCAGCCTCTGGACTGGAATGGTTAGTTTCCCCAGAAAACGCTTGATGATGGGACGGCTCTTGGCAAATTTGTCTTTAATTTCAATTTCTAAGACATCAGTAAGAAGTGCAAAAAAGGAATATTTCTGAAAACACAAACACATAACATGCTGGTTTAAAAGAAAGACAAATATGACACTGTATCATTTTATTTGTATAGGAAATGGTATCTCTTAAATTCTAACAACATAGAGTTCCACATAGCTAGAAATAGCTGCAGCTACTGTCAATCCTTTATTCACTCAGAAGCAGAAGCATTCACCATGACTAAAAAGCAGCAGTCAAGGATCTGTATGACAAAAGAAGCCCTCTCAGTCAATCATGCAGCCCTTCCTAGTTTCACAGTTTTAGGAGATGTTATCAAATATTAAGTTATGCACAATGCAATTTTAGTACTCTCTACATTTATTGTATCTCAATTCTTTGATATTTAATATCTTGTTATAGAATGGTTTAGAATTAACTAGTATATTTGATTGACAATTTGAATTCCTAATCTCATGAAATTCTGAAGTTGCAAAACATAGTTTAAAATACTCCTCCACTTAGTGGTTAAAATAGGAACATCTGCAGAATACTGTGGTTTCCCTGATAAATGTTAAAACAATGTTCAAATGGAATTTTTCCTTAAGTTTAAAAGGCACACAGGGTTATTTCTTTCTTCTGGGACAGAAAAATAAAAGTATGAAGTTAAGATAGGTTTTGTTGTTTTCATTTTAAGAATGCCACTGGGGAAATTTGGATTGGGCATTAATAAGATATAAAATAAATATGAAGAGCTTTACTCACTTACAGAGACTTTTACATGTATTATCTTCACCTTATCTTTACAATGATATAATTTTCTTTTTAAAGATGAGAATCTCAGTATAAGTAAATGATGGTGCCAGGAATCTAACCTAAATTATTTCACTGCTTCCCTGAGAGTATCCATCAACTACAGTGATGTGAATAGTGTTAGCCAACTTTTCACTTAGGTGCCTCTAGGTTTATCTAGTCATAACAATTAAGGTTTTCCAAAGGACCATGCAATTTGGCAGTCTGCTTAATGGAAAAAAGTACTTGCTTAGAATAAAAAAGCCGAGTTTAAGCCCCACTTCTGTCTCTGAATACCTAGTCCCATAAACACCTTAAGCTTCAATTTCTTAATCACCAAAATGAAGACATAATAATCTCATCCTTTGTGCCTCCCTTTCAGGCTTGCACTGGTGACATGGTCAAAAACTTTGCAAATTTAAAATGTTAGGAAAATAGTTACTGCTTGTTTCATTATCATATCTATTATGTGCCTTCTGGAATCATATTGAGATATATTTTTATTTCTTCTAGGCTTTGAAATGCATTAGACTAAGTGGTACGCCCTTAATAGTTTTTTACCATAATAGATCATTAGTAGTTTCTTAAACCAAGCATAAGAATACAAGCAATATTCAATATCCAAAACCACAGGAACTGCCCAGGAGAAATACCTTGCTGTGTCGGCAAGTCTCAAATAACCGTATCTTTTCTCCAATTGGTTTTAGATCCCCTGAATACCTTTCTCCAATTAAATATTTCTGCAACATTGTTAGAACATATTGTTGTCATTAAATATTGAGGGTATGATCTAATTAACTGTGTAACTCCTATGCCAGCCCAGAAACATTCTCACACTAGTTATGTAAAACACACCTCAGATCTCTGAGACATGGAGGGACAGCTCAAGCTTTGCTCACTAGATAAGAAGTGTCTGTTTGTTCATTCTCTGACTTTCCATAGTTCAAATGAGAAAACCCTTTGCGTGATTTCACTGATATGGTGCACTAAGTTGACTGGTAGCATACTGTAGCTGTGAGGAAGTCTAAAATACCATCAACACAATCTGGCTTCACGCAAGATGATGACTCCTTGAATGGCTCATCTAATTAACGAAAATCTAGAAATTCATAAAACATTTGCCAAAGCCCGTAGAGAGAGAAATTCCTTTAATTTGTACTAAATGTATGCTACAACAAAATATCACAATTTTAAATAAAAACACGACCAGTATTGCTGATTTTTCCTCTTGCCTCAGGTCCCACTAGGACTCTACAAGGCAATGTTACTGACCCTGTCCTTACTTCAAATTTTCATATTTTATTCATCATGAACTTTTTGCATTAATTGTGAGTTTAAAAAAACTACATTAGGATCTTTATTTTAACAACTGAGTTTTTCGGAGGCTCCTTAAATTGTTCCCTTGAAGTGACAGCTTCATTTGTCTTACCTTAGACCCAGCTCTGGAGAGGCGGGAATAGCTCATTCTCATTGTATCCCATTCCCGACAGAACCCCTAGACACTTCATCAACAACCTGAGGATGCAAAAGTCCCGAGGAAAGAGACAGACTGGGCTGACTTCCTCACTGACAAGTAGGAGACCCCTAGGGATCATCTTACCTCTCGGTGCCAAATTGGATTGGTGGTGTTACTGATGATAGTAGACCGTCTCTCCTGCCCATGGTGGGCACAGGTGGGGAAACTGCTCTTCTTTCCTGGCTGAATTGACATCTTAAGATAAGGGTCAGGATTGAAGAACATCCCTTTCTTTAGCCCAACTGCCCTAAGATCTTTAAAGAAAGAGGGAGAAGGAGGGAGGGACAAAGAGAAAGCAGGAGGGAGGGAGGAAAGAAAGGAGGAAGGGAGAGAACAAGGGATAGAAGGAAGGATCCATATGTCCTGATTAGAACAAGCAGCTCAAAGACAATTTGTTCTTAAATAAACACACAGGAAGCTCTAAACAGAAACGACTCAGTAACACAACAGCAGTATTCACACTGCGATTGCTTAGATAGGTGAAGACAAATGGGTTATGGCAGTAATTTCAGCAGAGGGGTCACCTAACAGGCTGCATAAGTGAAGCCAAACCTTTAGCACCACCTCACATTCCTAAACTGACTTTTCAGTTTTTCAGCTCCCTTTTGATTCCAACATGTGCACCTTCACCACCTTTTTCCTAGGGTAATGTAATTCGACAACCAGAATCTCAGATAATGTTGTTTTTTTTTGAGATGGAGTCTTGCTCTGTTGCCCACGCTGGAGTGCAGTGGTGTGATCTCTGCTCACTGCAAGCTCCGCCCGCTGGGTTCATGCCATTCTCCTGCCTCAGCCTCCAGAGTAGCTGGGACTACAGGTGCCCGCCACCACACCTGGCTAATTTTTTTGTATTTTTAGTAGAGACGGGGTTTCACAGTGTTTGCCAGGATGGTCTCAATCTACTGACCTCGTGATCCACCCACCTCGGCCTCCCCAGGCAACGTCTTGAAAGAAATACTTAGTAAGCAGTTCACTGAAAAACATGTTCCTTCATGAGAGAAAAATGAATCTTCTACATATACATAGAACTAAGTTTAATGGGAGATGAAACATCAGAGCATATATCCATTTGTACCACATTTAAAATGTCATATATATTCCATAAATACGATGAATGTTAGGGGAAAAGTTTTTTGAAATGTAAGTGCTACCTGCTATTTTAAATAGCCAGTAAAGTAACTTAAACATTTGGAGAATGTCCTATAACTCACCTTAGATTTACAAATTGCTGTTTCATACTATATGCTGCTAAAAGTCCTAGCCAAAGTCCATTTAGTGAGGAGACTGTATGTTTTTCCATGGTCAGGCTAAGAGACACAAACATGTCAGGAAATAAAGCTGGCTCCACTGAGTCTTCAACATTTCTGAGAATATTGGCTTGAATAAAATAGGCCTGGGAGCTAAGTCATCTTAGAAAATGCTGGAAGATTAATCTAGGGAAGTTCTGAACACTGTGGTTCAGAGAGAAATTTTGCATATGGCCCCTGAACCTCCACAGACCTTTGGATTACCCAGATCAGCTGGCAAACAGACCCTGGATAGTGACCCTAAATTACAGGAGGTCACCAGGGTCATCCCACACAAGCCCACTCCTGAAACACAAGGTCTTTCTTAGAAAAACAGAATTGGCCTGAAATTGCCCATAGAACCATATTCTTGAATGAGTGTTCCCAGGAGGTGGCTCACCAGTGGCCCACAAGAACTCATGGCCCAGGCACATGTGCTAAAAACACTCCAGAAATGTCTAATGACATATACCTGGCAGTAGAGGGGGAACGTTTTATATATCTGCAAATATTTAAAAATTAAACCAAGAGCATTTTTTTTTTTTTTTTTTTTTTTTTTTTTTTGAGACAGAATCTTGTTCTGTCACCAGGCTGGAGTGCAGTGGTATGATCTTGGCTCACTGCAACCTCTGCCTCCCGGGTTCAGGTGATTCTCGTACCTCAGCCTCCCAAGTAGCTGGGATTACAGGCACGCACCACCACACCCAGTGAATTTTTTGTATTTTTAGTAGAGACGGGGTTTCACCATGTTGGCCAGGATGGTCTTGATCTCCTGACCTCATGACCTGCCCACCTCGGCGTCCCAAAGTGCTGGGATTACAGGCGTGAGTCACTGTGCGTTGAGAACACTGCATGAAATATATAGTAAGATCTTTGATCTGAAAACCAGTAGGAGAAGGAAAAGACGGGTAAAGAACTAGATAGGCACTTCAGAGAGGCTTCCATTGTCTCATTAGCCTTGCAATCTCCATTCCTGACACTTCATAAACTACGTACTCATTATTAAATGCAGAATTTTTATCTTACTGTCAATTTAGTGATGCTACTTTCACTTGGTTTTCTTCAGTAGGGAACAGCTTTGAGAAGAAAAGGCAATTGCCACATTTATTTTCTTGCCTTTCTTGATTATGTTCCCCTTGAACCCAGACAGAAGAATGAAATTCTTTATATATTAAATCTATGCCCAAAAAAGGGATTTCTTTGTAGTAAATGAAGAGTAACATGGACAGAAATGAAGGCCACAAAGTCTGACAGAGTTAAATCACTCACAAAAAATATTCCTTTGAACAAAAAGCATTCCACCAGATGATTAAGTCACTGTGATAAATAATATCACTGTCAGATAAGCCTGATACAAAGTTTTTCCACAATGGGACACTGTACAAATAAATCTTCCTTAATAAATACAATAAACTACCAACTATTTGTAATCTGATTATTTGGTTCCCTTTATCCATCTCATTTCTGATCTTTTCTTTTTTGTCTTTTACATATGCTGTTGCTCACAAATATCTACACCATGTAATAGGCCAAAGAAGGACTCAAAGTCACAAAGGTTTGACGTGTTAAATTTCCTAAGTAAAGCCTTATTTGGAGCACGTTTAAAATATTAATGAAAATACATTTTTAATTTTAGCTGTAGAATTCAAGTATTTGTGCCCCTACCTATCCACATATAATCAAGAGTGGAATATTTGTAGGCAGCCATTCTATACTGCTTAAATGCTCTCAGATAAATATTATCATCCATTGTCAGTATGCTATAACCAGACTAATTTTTTAGAATTAACACTATAGAATTAGTTTCAGCTCCTTGTCATTTCTGTATACTGTCTGCAAATGTCTGGCTATATGGTAAGAAATAAAACAGATGTTAGGTAGCTAGCCTCCATGTGAATAGAGGTGCGATGCTGGAAGAAATGTGTAAGGAAGAAGCATTTGGCTGTGCCTCAAAGCTTGCTTCCTACTTTTTAGGAAAATGTCCTAAGATTTTTAACTCACAGATGGTCATTCTCACATAGTCAGTTAATAACATCCCATCTGGAGTCAAAACCAATAAGCGTGTGTCATGCAATACGGATCACCTAAAAGCATAGGGTACCAATTTTGAACTAAGAAACCCATGGTTTATATCAAAACATCATGCAGTACACCATTAAAAAAAC
This sequence comes from Chlorocebus sabaeus, assembly GCF_047675955.1. NCBI lineage: Eukaryota > Metazoa > Chordata > Mammalia > Primates > Cercopithecidae > Chlorocebus > Chlorocebus sabaeus. The sequence continues at coordinate 83,579,192 of NC_132913.1, forward strand.
AATTTTTACAAGTCAATTAAAAAAACAAAAACAAGAAACTCATGGTGTGGTCATACTCTAAATTTTCTGAGCTATTTGGGTCAACAAATTGTTTCTTGCCTATCATCAGAGATTTCAGTAGCTTCAGACCCTCAGTACCGTGAAGGTTTAAAGCACAGGTGTACAGCCAAGATGTTTCTAGGAAACAGGGAGATAAGAGGGGTAGGGAGATAGTACCACAGGCATGGTTATTTTTAGTGCCCTTCTACAAACCTAGATATTTTTTAAACCCTGATGGTTCCTAACAGAACATATTTATTGGTCAAACTAGAACCATAAGTCACTAGTTTACAGCTGCTGAGATTCACCAGAGAAGCAAAGCAAAAAAGCAAGCTCATATGGGGAAAGGAGAAACATGCAAAACCAAACACAGATACTCAGAAGGCCATGGGCCAACAGTGAACTGATGTGTACACTTTAGTCATATGTGGTAATTATGCGTTGTGGAAGCGTCTGTTTCAGGATCAGGTCTTTTAACGCTCACTCTCACAACATGTTTTTGTTTGTTTGCTTGTTTGTTTTTTGCAGTCAAGAAAAGTGGGTCTAAATTTAAATTTTGGAAGTACAACTACAGAAAAATGAAAAAAGACATTCCAGTGAAGGAGATCCATTAGACTTTATTTTCTATGTAGTGTAGTGTACTACAACACAAAAAAATGAAAACAAAACATATTCCAGTGAAGGAGCTCCATTAGACTTTATTTTCTATGTATTGTAGCACGGTTATCTGTTTTAAAAGTCTATTTCAAATACGGATTTTCCTAGAGTATTCCTGACTTTATGACTACCAATTTATTTTCTAAAATCAGTGCCTTTCAAACTTTTTCAACAGTGTCCTATGTATGAAATACATTTTACATTGCAACCTAGTACACACAAATATAGGGATGTATATTATTGTATATGAAAATTTTCAGTTTGTATAAATTGATGTTTTACCCAAAAAATTTCCCTTTAGTGGTAAACTCTGACATTATTCTTTTTTTAAATTACTGATTTTAACTAAATTAAACTTACAAACTGGAAATGAGTCCTGTCTTATAACTTGAAAAGCAGTGCTTTACTTGTATGGTAAACATACAAGCAATCTGACAAGCCAAAAATAATTGGCTTATCTACTTTCCAATTTTTATGTGTATTCCTCCACAGATAAAGAAGTATATTGGGTTTTTTTCTCTAGTCTTCAAACTTTTCCTTTCTCTAGCTGAAGTAAGAATAAATAATTTTCAATAATCAAAGCTCCTCAGTGGGGTTAGCACATGTTACGTTGCAGTTTTTTTTAAAGTAACTATACACAGTTATACAGACTGTCTATTGCCAGAAAACTTGGTAGAAGAAAAAATTTCTGAATTTATATTAATAATTAATTTATCATGGTAAGAGATATACTTGAATTTTCAGAAGTATGACGCCCAAAAACTAGTTCACATATCATCATATCATATACGAAAGTCTGTAGAAAGAAGTGACTATTCATACCTTCGAAACTGTACACTCTCAAAGTGAATGTCATGTTTAAAGACATTCTTACCTGACAATGTAAAGCTAACGAGTTTTCGAGAATGCAGGTTTCCTGAAGCACCTCCCTCCATGCCTTCTGCCCCCATCTGAAAGGAAAAAAAAACATGCGTCTGAAGTTTCAGAGGCGTATGATGCCACTGGATCTGTCTAGGAAACCATGTATGTACCCAGATGCAATGATTTTTGCATCAAACAGGTATTGTATCATGTGTCCTTTCATTTCCAAATCTTGGAACAGAGACACAAATGCTGATTCTTGGAGGAAAGATTAAAATGTAATCTTTACCCCAAATAAAAAAGATATAAGCTTAAAAATTCTCAATAACTATGAATCAAACTAATTTACATCCTTTTTTCCCTTTGATAAGAATATAGTTGATTTGTAGTAAATATATTACTATTACTATACTAAATGTTCTCTTTAGTTAAAAACCAAATATCAAGTTCCTTCAGATTTGTTAGGAAAATCTAGAATAAATGAAACAATTGATTTATATCAGACCTACCTGTATATATAGAATTACCCTCTCTCGCCAAGTATTTCTGAAAATCCACATGGAGTCCTATCTCCCTTGCAGGCTTGTGTTCTATTACGCTGCAGGTACATGGCACATGCTATTATAATTAGCAATAAGAAGAATATGCAGTGCTATTATACTGATAACCTTTTCCTGAAAGCTTTTGAGTAAATTATACCTCACAAGAAGCCAGTAATTTATACACCACCCAGCAAATTTAGACCTTTCTCTCAATTTATGTGCAATTAATGCACAATTTGTGGTACATTAGGAAGAAAAACCTTCACAATACTCTGCAAAAGAAGTCAACAATACTGCAAGAGACAGAATTGAAGGCAGAATATACCCAAATGTGGGAAATAGAACCACGTTTTAATTCTGAAGTTTAGATTAAGTTCTTCTGACAAAGATTCTTTCCTTGAGCAAACTTTACTCAGGCTCTTTGGAGCTCTCTGCTCAACTAGGCAGGCCTTGGGCTTTTATCTCTATCCTTATAGAGTTTAGTTTTAGCAAGTCTGGTAAAACTGGTAAGTCAGTTTAGAGTCAACCCCCACCCTCAATATGTGATCACCCTTGATATCGGATCAAACTCCTCATCTCCCACCATCCTCCGTGTGATAACTGATCACTCTGGCCCTCTTTCAGCAAGAATTCTGTTAGGTCAGTTTAACAAGAATCCCCCTAAGCTCTTGGTAAATTTCCATCTGCCAATCCCTCCTCTCCAACCCTGCTTCTTGGCTTCTAACCCCCACTTTCCCTTGTTATATCTGGAATTGAGCCAATTCTATAGTGAGTTCTCTTTTCCCCTAATGCAATAGTTCCTGACTTGAATTTGCTTTTACTACTTAACTACTGTCCAGGTCTGATTTTTTTTTTTAAACTTTTTCTCCACTTCATATTTGCTGCACTCCCCACATTCCTATAAAAATCACATACCCCCAGGAGATAAAAGTCATCACTAATCCAAGCAAAGTTGAGAAATCCCATTCAAATTTTGAAGTATAAATTTCTACTGCCTCCGCTGTAACTCTTGTACTTTAGTCAAACTATTTTGTGTGCCACTTAACTGCATCCTGATTGCTTCACATGTCCTCTGCAACACACCAGGGTCCATCCAGGTATCTGTATTTCCTTCCGTCTACAAATCCAATTCCTCAATCATAGAGTTGGCTCTCAACAAACACGAGTGGTTTATGATATTGTATTGTACTCCACTGACTCAGCATTCCCAGATTAACTAGGGCAGAGGCAGCAGTACACTGGTCAGACAACAAACTGCTGCGGCCATCTCATCCTGCTTTCACCACACACTACGCTGGACTATGACTGAGACACACCCTCAGTAACCTGCCACTCCTTCTGTGTCTGGGCATAGGAAGATATCCCACAAACTGTGGCCTCTCCACAAATGGGCCACATGCCCCAGTAAGATGTGCCACCCCACACATCTCTGTCGGCTATGGATACTTGTGCTCAGTGAGTTTAATGAGGCTGAAACAATTCATAACCTGTCTTCATTTAAAACCTACTTGAAAATTATAAGAAATTATGAGAAACAAAAGCAAATGTCCTCTAATTCTCGTTTTTCAAATGTAATTCACCCTCTGGCAAAAGGCTTCCTGAAACAATTCTCAAAGAATTCACAGAAAAAGTGTACTGTACAACAACTCTGGCAAAATGCTCATCTGAAATCATATCCAAATAATTCAATTTTTATCATTCATTACAATAAAGCCAGGAAAAACCAGGCATTACCATTAGATACAGGGACATTAGGGATAATAAACACATCTGCACTCAATGTTTAGAGACTGGCTTTAAAATAAACTCACTCCATAGATTCATTCCAGGAAAACCCAGGAAGAAGAATGTCAACCAAGTGTTGAAACAATACATGGTAGTGAGTAATGGCAGCCTTAATTTGTCCCTGAAGCTGAAAGATTTCCTGTTCCAAGTATCTGAGACACATATCACTGTGTATGCTGATGAATGACAATGACAACAAAATACAAATGACAGACAAGTCACAATTTTTTTTTATCTTCAATTCATTGCAAAAGGATATGTGAGAAAAGAAACCACATGATTAGGATAACAGCTCATTTCATTCCCTGTGGAGTTTCTCAATTACTTCTTCCAGGTCTACTCTTTGTATCTGGCCATGGTATAATTGTACTAAGTGGGATGTGTACGTATCAAGGATGTTAATCAGTCACATAACTAAACATACATCATATACCTAGGTGACCATCATGCTATTATGGTCATACTCCTGACCCCCAAAATGAGGTGCCCATGAGGCACAGCCTTTCAATTTTGGACAGAGACCAAACTATCCCAAGCTTGGTCAGAAATCGATTAACCACTCATTGCATTAGTCAATCTCTGAACCAAAATACACTATACTGATTGCCAGTGCTGTATCTGTGATGCTTTTAAGATGCTCTGAAACCCATTTGAAGCAAATTAATTATCTCCAAACTATCCACAGGCTTTGACAGAGCAATCTCAATGCAAAAATCAATGGAATAAGATCAGTGTTCAACAAACCGTAAACTCCCGCTGCCTTCGATGATATCTGAATACTGAAATTGCTCAAGTATAAAAATCTAAATCCAGAAAATGCTTAATCATGTTTGGAAGCTGTTGTCTAATTTCAGACACAATGATTTTTTTAAAGATTTTATTAAAAACGGCCCCACTCTTCTAGTTTTGTAACTTTTCTTTTTAGAATAGTAACTGAAGTCTGTTCCAGTGCTTACTATGTGACATGGCAGACTTTGTAATCAACAATTGCTATTCTCTTTGTGACCTTCAAAGTCTTACATAGTAAATGTAGGCTTTTCTTTTATGTTCTATACTATGTTTACTACAATGGAAACTCAAATATAATTCTAATGTGAACAGAGTACTTAGATATTGAGGATTTTGCACACACTATTCCCTCTGCCTGCAATGCTCTTCCCTCCCTCTTCACCTATAAAACTTCTTCAGCTTGTCTCTCAGACACACCTTCTTAAGGTAAGCCTTCCAGGAATTTCCCGATCAGGACAAATCCTACTACATAGAACGTGCTCTCTTGCCCCATTTTGCTCCCTCTCATACAATTATCACTCAAATAAATATAATATTTGATTGATGTCTCTCTCCTGCACCAGACCTACGAGATCAATGACGGGGTTTTTCCTCATATTTCATCTGTAGTGGTGGCACAATGCTTAGTACTTAGCAGACATTTAATGAATATTTGCTTAAATGAATAGATGAGAGGGAAAGAACGCCTGATACAGAGGTACAAGCACTATCAGAGACAGCATAGGGTGAGTCTGAACAATTTCAAAGTGCTATTTGCAAAGACTGCTTTCTGAATTTCAACCTGACTACTTGCCTATTTCCAAAAATGCAAGCATCTATAACTGTGTATATACACACACACCCACACATACAATGTTGTAAAGATTCTATGTCATGGGAGTCAGTAATTTTTTCTATGCTTTCATGACCTCATTTTTAGTAATGACTAATTACAACTGAAGTAATTTACATATCTTGGACTCTAAGAATCTCCCCAAACCACCTGAGTCCAACCACCCATATACAGTGGAGCTGTGTGTTGTGAGACTGTTAGATTCTAAAATAAAATTTAAAAAAAATCACAAAATTGCCATGTTGGAAATGGGCGGGTTTTCTTTCAAAAGTCCAACACCACAAGTTTCCTACAAAAGTAAATTAGATATCTGTTTCTTCAACTGAAGGCCTGACTTCTGAAGTCAACTTCTGAAGTTAAAGAAGTTGACTTCCATTGAGTGACCACATTTTACCCAAAATATGAGCAGTACCTCTAGGCACTAGACCCAAACTCAGCACTAAGAAGGAACCAGCACTAAGACCTTAAGGAAACAGTGCATTTGTGACTCCCCACTTATACTCTCTGCAGCAACAGCTCTTTGAGTTGACTGGCAGGTAAATCACCCACACTTTAAATGGTTAAAATTCACATAAGATGCAATGCCACTCTTTCCTACCAACTGGTCACCCAGACTAAGTTTCAACCTTCCAGAATGAGGCACTTGCTACTTTGCTTCATGAATGAGTTTCCTCGAGAGTTGACTCTACAAACGGCTGGTACAAATCAAATCCTACGTTTCCACTGACTTGAATTAGGAATTCGGGTATGTCAACCTTGTAAGTTATTTCCTTTCCTATAACAGTGCCCACACTGTTATGTGTTTCCTTTTCATTGTTCCTCATAACACTGTCAGGGCCGCCCAGGCAAAAATAGAAATCAAGTCCCAGCATGGATCTCACGAGGCAGCTGGCAGCGAGGGGCACTCACCATTACAGCCGGGTTCTTCACGGTGATGCAGGGGGTCGTGGCTCGCAGGGCCCCACTAATGCCGTGGTAATATTTAAAACAGATTTTAATCTCCGCTGCAAAGCAATTGGAGAAAACAGTAATTTAAACAGTGAAACACGTCATTTAGGAATCAGCTGTGGAAATCCATCATCCCACCTCTTAGGGAATCCTACTCATGACTGAATGACCTCTTTTTTTCCACTCAGAGGCAACAGATTACATCAATTTCTGTTTGATATTATATGCTTCTCCCAAACTTGTAACCCCTCGAACATATCAGAAAAATAACGCACAGAAACGTCATGTCAAAACAGAAACAGTGTAGTGATAAGAATGGGACTAGCTGGCATTTATTGAGGTGCTCCACAATATACCACAGTGTTATGCCTCACGTTCATGTTGTCAGTGAACCCTCACAGAACTTTGGGAGGCAGAAATTCCTGTCCCCATATTACAGATGAGATGTTGAGGTTTGCTGTAGGTCAGACAGATAAGAAATGACAGAGTAAGGACTCAAAGCCAAGCTTTCTGATTCCAAAGCCTTCACTCATGACCTCTATCTACATTGACTGTAGCTCCCAATGGAAATAGAGGAAAAGCAGTCTAACAAAGCATGGAAGTATACTGTAGTAGATTCTCTAGTGACAGGGTCTGGAAATTTACATTATTTTAATTTTCCAAGTCATTTAAATATACCCAGTAGGCAGAGATCAAATCTACGAACAACTGATTCTATATCTCACAGCTTGTAGCAATCCACACATTTCATAAATTTTGTTCTGATACTTTCACTTTGATAGAAAGTAATACAAATGCCAATTATGGTTTTTGGAAAGTAACTACAATTCCAAAGAGCATGAAACCAAACTGTGTTAAAGATAAACCTACAGTCACTGGAATTTCTCTGTATACAAAGCACCTGAGTCACTGAAGTGTCACTGCGAGATGCATTTTTCCCAAGGTGTGTTCTAAATATGCAAGGATGCTGATGGGCAGGCCCTGGAGGGAGAATCCTAGGCTACGGGAGGGAGTTCCTCTCTCAGATGAGTCACCAGGACTATTAAAGTGCGGTTGCTCAACGTATTTCCCTAAGGAAGTTCCTCTTCCACTGACTTTCCCAACTGCACCAAATGGCCTCCTGCAGTCTTTGGTTTCCTTATTTTAAGAGAAATATATAATAATGGAAGAAAAATCCTCTTACAGGAATTTATATCATTACACTCTTCCTACCAATGACCAAATACTAAATCTCAAAAAAAAGTTGTTATGGAGTAAAAATATTGAGTCCTTCTATTATTTATGTTAATCACTATTCAATAATTCATAATTTAATAAGCATCATCAGTCAGAAGATTTTTACTACGTACCTGCCACAGCACATGGCCAGGCAGCAATGTGCCAGATAGTGCAAGGGAGTCAAGGAAAGGCTGCTCAGATGCCAATCACGGGCATGGCAAAATACAGAAGACACACAGTAAAAAGGAAGAGCACCAGGTCGAAGAGCATAGAGACCGTGGAGATTAGAGCAGACATGGTGGAGTCAGAAAGGTGTCATGAAAAAAACAGGTCTAATGGATGAGCAAAATGGGGCTAGAGAGAGTTAGAGTAAAGAATGGGAAAAGCAGGGAGACACAGATGAAGCATGCTGGGTTTAAGGAATGGCGAGATGACCTACGCAGAAATTCTAGCTTTACTATTACTTTGCCTCCCTGAGAACTCTTCTGCAAATGACTTTCCTGGACACTAACACAGATTATTGGTTATTTCTGAAATAGTAATAGCTGGACAGATATGAGCAAACTTTACTCTCCCACTTGCTTTTTTCCAAGACCAATAGCATGTAGTCTGCAAGAACAAAGCTAAGCAGTGTATACAAGGACTGTCAGAGCAGAATAAAGTGTGGTAACGCGCATGGGGATTGAACTCTTTGGACATGAGCTCATTGGCATTGCACTCTTCACGCTGGGGAAGCAACGTCGGTGGCTCTGTCTACAGGCAGCACTTCATAGATCAAATCAACGGTTAGCAACTGAGCAGGTCATTTTTTCCACAGAGAGAAGTGCATTTTTATAAGACATCTTCCGCTAACTCTGTCTCAAGTTAGGATGCCATCTGCTTTTCCTAAGGTTTTAATAGTCAACTAGGTAACAGACAATGAGATAAAAAAAAATGTGACGGCTTATTTTTTTTTTTTTTGGAGAATGATGATAATCATGCCAACTTTGCTAGCTGACCCATTTTGGGTGTTATTTTATTCCTTGCTATAACAAAAATCTCCAACCCAGATGACAAAGTAGAATCCCTGAAACTAAGATCAATGTATCTTAAATTGCACAAAAGCAGATTTTGTGGGCAGATCCACTCCCCCAAAATGCTACAGAGCTGTGTGTCGCAGAAGCAAACAGCTGAGGGGATTTCCACAGATCACCCATTACAAAACCACACACACAGGCTGGTCACTAGAGAGGAAAACAGTCCTGGACAGAATGAGGAGTGGTTTGCATGGGGATGGAAACTAGCCGGATCCTTCAGCAGGACATCAGTGAAGATTGCTGCCCCTCAAAATATCGGAATGTTCCATTCTGACTGGGAGTTTTCATCTTCAAATGTTATTTAATGTTTCAGAATGTCACACAAGATTTTAAAAAATGGTGTAACTAAGCAACATCCCCTCTGACAAAAGGGGAGAGCAGCATTTTGATTAATGTATTTGAATATTTTGGTTATTGGAAGAGGTAACGGAAGAATACTCAGAAGGATGGAAAAGGGAAGTTGGTGCCCAGGGTCATGGGCTTCTGTTGCAGCTACAATGTGTAACTTCTAACTGCAAGAGGAGCTTTTTTTTTTTTTTTTTTTTTTTTGGTAAAAAGCTATTTCTGAGAAATATATACAAAAGCAGGTGGAAGTAAGCACAGGTATGATGATGGAGCATCCGATTAGGGAGGACCCCAGTGATCAACAGAGCCCAGCCCTGTTTATAAGCAGGAGAGATGGAGGACATGGACCAAAGAGCAATGTATGAGTCCATCTATCCTAGCTGCTTTCCCCACAGTCTGATGTGGCAGGCAACATCTTCCCCTGCTGGCCTCAAATTATGAAAAAAAAATATATAAAATATATATTTGTATATACACATATTTGTATAGAAATATATTTTAATATTTGCATATACTTATATATCCAAATATATATTTAATATATATCCCCCCCACACACACACACATATATATATATATATCCACTCCTTTGGGCTATAAAAAGAAGAGTATTTTGAATCCACTAATCAAAAGCACGTTGCCTCGGAGGGCAGTGAGCCAGGAAAAGGGAAAGGCATCCTGTATGAACCTGTAAGGACCTGCTGTCAGCTGAGTCAGGTCCAGCCTCAGGAGGAAGACAGCAGAGGATGAGCGGCATCTCCTCTCTGAGGTCCCTTCCGAACAGCTGAAGCCAGTCATAGATCATGACAATATAAGGGCCCCTTTCGATAATCTTCAGGATATGTTTACTTACAGTGTTACAAACTACCGTTTAGTACTCTGTATTTGAATGTTCTTAAAACAGAAAAGGTCCTCTATTTCCAAGTTTTTGACTTACTAATTTTCATAAATACAAGCGAAGACGTCCCTCAGGGTAGCAGCATGCCTGCTCCCCTCTACCATGGGTTGGAGGGTGATCATTTGTGAAATGTCACTCTGGGCATATTCCAGGGCAAGGTGGGGAGGCAGAGGGGCTTTGAACAGTGTTTAGGAACTTAAACCTGTTCTCAACTAAAGGGGTCTCCGTAACTGTGTAATTCTGACATGGCATTTTAAATCAATCAGTCTACCACCTGTTTAAAACAAGAATACATTTCTGGTTTGTATATGAATAAAATATTTCCAGATAGATAACTTGACACTGGTTGTAGTGGTTGCCTTCAGGGTGGGAAAACTGGCAACTGGACATGAAGCTGGGGAGACATTTAATTTCAATTTTTATACTTTTTAAACATTATACTGTTTTGCATATTACCTATTCAAAAGTAGTTTTTAGAATAGCAATCTCAACTCAGCTGTATTAACCCTAGGTATTTATGTAAGATTATATTTCAAGCCCTCTCTGAAAAAAGGTTCCACAAGCCACTCCCTGCAAGAAATGGTTTTGCCTCAGACTAGGATCTCATCCATTATCTTAAATAGCTACACGATTCACTTAGGCAGTAGTTAACAGCCTGTTCCTATTTAGAGAGTCTGGATTTTCCCCAAGTTTCTAGAAGTTGAATATTTTGAAGCATAAAGATGGATGGAATATAAATGTCCTTCTTCCTTTAATCATTTCTATTTTACTTAAATGGTAGAATAACCTAAAAAATCAAGCTAATCATAATTTATTCTAGAACATGACTTTCATCGTTGCCCTATGTGTTTTCATTAAACTATTAATATTATGATTCTTATTCACAGCTTTACTTCTCATGCTTTTGAGGAAATTTACCCACATACCAGTGACATGCTCACTTGTCAGTTATATGTCATTGCAAGTTGTCTTCTCTTTAACAAGGGCCAATGGAGCCTGAAATGGCCAGGCTTTCCTCTGCTAAAACTGAGAAAAACAAAAGGGACACTATCCATGCAGATGTGGCAGAAACCTAACAGGACTAGAGAACTAACTGGGCCTAAAATATAAAGTATGAGGATGGGGGATGAAAAGCATTAAATCTCCATCCAAGGGGCAAAAAGACCTTTCTGATGTTGGTGGGAGGGGACTTAGGAATGGTGCAAGTTACAGAAAGGGCTCTGATAGTAAAAACAAGAGACTGAGGTCACCCCATCTCCACCAAATAAAAAGGCACCCTTGACACATCTATTTTGGCAAGGTACCAAACTAAGCGCCACTCAGAGAAAAGACTCACTCACAGTTGTCACTTGCATACTGTTTCCTAATCCTGTACACATTTTCCAGGGTTGGGATGGGTAAGTATGTGAAATCGCTATGTAATTTATACAAATATCAGTGTTTTGTCATATTCCTCAATGATCACGTAACAATTCAGTACATAGCAATGTAGGATGAAGTTTAGTACTCTAAGCTCTCTCACTGATACAAGATTTAGTGAGTGCCTAGAATAAGACCTAGCACAAAGGTAGTGCTCAATGAATACTTCAGGATAGAAGGGGAGATAGATGGATGGATGGATAGAAGGAAGGAAGGAAGAACAAAAAGCAAATATGAATAAATGAATGACCATAACCCATAAAAGACTGTATAGAATGAAACAGACATTCTGGCATGCCAATACAACTTTTGAAACCTCTTAAATTTTAAAACTCACAAATGCATACTGCACAGATGACCCATTCAGGTTCTGTGAGCCTGAGCTCTCTTGAATATTTGACTGTCTTATGACAAGTAAGTGCAGATGAAGCTGACCCTCCTCTTGAATGCCCTGAGGGTCATCTACCCACATTTACACTTGGTTTTGTCCTTCAAATCCATTCAAGTAAGCCCTATAATGAAATAAGTTTGGACTGCCTGCCTCCTCTGGGGATTTATCCAGACAAACTAAAGCCATCTTAAATTCACAAATAGCCTACATAGTGCTCAAATCCAGGTTTTCCCTGGAACTTTAATAGATCAATTTTCAGAGATTTTTAAACCTTTGTTTGGATCTCTGGTGAGTTAAAGATAAACAAATTTCCTTTCTGCAGATGAAAACAAACATTTTTAAATACTTTGCATTTTCAGGATTGGAGGTGAAAAATATTTTAGAAGCTGTCTAATCTCTTCTCAATTTTTAAAAAAAGTTCCATGCCATCAGCTCCAGAGATTCAACCAACATTCCTTTGTGAGTACCTTTAAGAATGCTCTAGTCAGACAATGAGTTTTAAAAATGACATCCAGCCAGGCACCGTGGCTCACGTCTGTAATCTCAGCACTTTGGGAGGCCGAGGTGGGTGAATCACTGGAGGTCAGGAGTTTGAAACCAGCCTGGCCAACATGGTGAAACCCCGTCTATACTAAAAATACAAAAATTAGCCAGGCATGGTGATACATGCCTGTAATCCCAGCTACCTGGGAGGCTGAGGCAGGAGAATCGCTTGAACCCAGGAGGTGGAGGTTGCAGTGAGCCAAGATGGTGCCACTGCACTCCAGCCTGGGAGACACAGCAAGACTCCGTCTCAAAAAAAAAAAAAAAAAAAATTGACATCCCAAAGACACAAACTATTTCTAGGCACTATAAATATAATTACAACTTCTTTTATATTGCAAGAGTAGGGATGAGTGTTTTGGGAGAGTGCTTCATTCTGATTAATGAAGAAAGACTTATTCAAAGGAGAATCTTTCTAAAATTCCTATTCATTGTCCTGAACTTTAACTTACACTACATTTCTCAGTCTTTAAAAAATGCACTACTGAATATTTCCAGTTTTATAATTATGCTCCACAATACTCCCAATTTTATGTGAGAAGAATTAAGGTGGAAATGCTAAAATATGGAGAAAAGAAAAAAAAAAAACAAAACTTCTCTTTTCTTCATTCCCAACTTCTAGCTTCAATGTCAAGCCCATTTCTATTAAATACTAGGGAGAGATGTAGAGAAATCAGTCAAGACAGAGCTATTTAACTATCGCCTAATCATCCAGCACATGATGAATCTCTAACACTTTGGGAGGGAGGAAGAAAATCAATCACAGCAAAGGGGATACTCTGTAAATGGGCTTTTTCTCACATAATATTCCAAATTACAGCAGCATGTGGTACTGACTTCTTCCCAGGGGTTCACATGAGCCTTGTAATATCAATCTGCACACTGCAACAGGCAATAATTACCAGCAGCCTTCAGCATTTTGGAGTGATTTTGCTAAAATCCAAAGGAAGTGATTTTACCTTTTCCCCTGAAGTTCAGTTGGCAATATTTCTCAGCTAGATCAGCCTTTTAAACACCAGGATCCTTTCAAAGGAGGAATCACATTGAAAGTAAAACCAGCTATTTCCCATTCCATTTTCCCACATTCTTTTATCACTTATTTCTTCATTACAGTCGTGCTAGCTGGGGCAATGTTGGAAAGTTACATAGACGTAGGTCAGAAAAACAAATCACCCATAATTCCACCTGCCAGAAACCATCCTCATTCACATGTTGGCAAGTTTTCTTCCAAACTGTGTCCTATATGCTGTGCTATTAGCTAGGATTCTGCTAAATGTACCTACTTCCCCTCTCCGGCCTTCCTTCCTCTTTGCTTTTTGTGAGCACTTTCCCTTAAAAACGACATTTCTTTTAAAGTTTAAGAGAGAATCCAGGCAGAAAATTGGAATATGAAAATAAGACATTCCTTTTTTTTTTTTTTTTTTTTTTTTGAGACGGAGTCTCGCTTTGTTGCCCAGGCTGGAGTGCAGTGGCGCGATCTCGGCTCACTGCAAGCTCCGCCTCCCGGGTTCACGCCATTCTCCTGCCTCAGCCTCCTGAGTAGCTGGGACTACAGGCGCCCGCCACCTCGCCCGGCTAATTTTTTCTATTTTTTGTAGAGACAGGGTTTCACCATGGTCTCGATCTCCTGACCTTGTGATCCGCCCGCCTCGGCCTCCCAAAGTGCTGGGATTACAGGCGTGAGCCACCGCGCCCGGCCGAAAATAAGACATTCCTTATGGGACAGAAGCAGGATTAGAGAAAGTTCTAGAGTGCTGATTTACTAGTAAGGATGGTGAAAGAAATTATTTCACGCCTTTAATGGCAATTCAAAGTAATAGACATTAATCTTTTAAGATAACTGTGTATTAGAGAAGTTTGATACGCTTCAATAAAGATATGCTTGTGGCAGGTTTCCATTTAATCAAATCTTTAATGTTCACGTTTAGTAAGTGCTATCTTTAAGTACTAGTACCCACACATTCTCTTTTATATTAAATCTTTTGCATATACTAATCTTAAGGCTCACTCAGAGCTCAACAACTCAGAAAAAGTTTAAAGAGCCCATTTTTTTTTTTACATTAAAGAAAAATGGCTAGGCACAGTGGCTCACGCGTGTAATCCCAGCACTTTGGGAGGCTGAGATGGGCGGATCACCTGAGGTCGGGAGTTCGAGACCAGCCTTACCAACATGGAGAAACCCTGTCTCTACTAAAAATACAAAATTAGCTGGGCATGGTGGTGCATGCCTGTAATCCCAGCTACTCTAGAGGCTGAGGGAGGAGCATTGCTTAAACCCGGGAGGCAGAGGTTGCGATGAGCTGAGATTGTGCCATTGCACTCCAGCCTGGGCAACAAGAGCAAAACTCTGTCTCAAAAAAAAAAAAAGAAAAAAACAGAAGGAAAGAAAAATAATTTCTAGAAATGTAGAAGTTAACCTGGACCAACTGGTAAATCATTTATTCCTTTATTCTTCTATATATTCCACAAAAAATGTATTGAGTATTTACTACTTTTTCAGTAATACTGGTGACAACCATAAATAACACCATCACCCAGCATAAAAAGGGACAAGATATTTTTGTGAACCAGGTACTATATATGAGCATTTGAATTTGCAAATGACTATAACACTGAATTAATTAGGTAATAGTTGAGTTATCTGCAGTCAATGTCTGATTTTCTAGTAAGCTGACCTCAATGGCAGTGAGCCCCAGTCTACTTCATCAACACTTTGAAAAGACTGGGGTCCAAACATGAAGTTATTCTGCTGCTGGCAAAAATTATAATGAGGTATTTCAAAGGCAAGTCATGTTATTAATTGAAATCTTGAATTATTCTTTCTGAAATTAATATGAATAAATATTAATTATAGATATAAAGGGTATACAAAATGTGTAAAGTACTAAAGTAATCATATATAATTTATATACCATACATTCATAATGTACATGTAAAATATACATTCATATTTATGTATATATACACATGTATATGTATGCACCTGTAATATTTATTTGCATATATGCAAATGTGTATGTTTGTGTGTGTGTATACATATACACACATGCACATATTACATAGTTGTCCCTTGATATCTGTGGGGGATTCATCCCAAGACCCCCATGGGATACCAAAATCCACAGATGCTCAAGTTCCTTATATAAAGTGTCAGAGTATATGCACATAACCTGTGTACATCCTCTCAAATACTTTAAATTATCTCTAGATAACTTAAAACACCTAATACAATATACAATATAAAAGTTATGCAAATAATTGTTACCCTATAATGTTTAGGGAATGATAAGAAAAAACGTCTGTACTTGTTCAGTATAGTGACTTTTTTTTTCCTGAATATTTTTGATCCACAGTTGGTTGAATCTGTAGACGTGAAATCCACGGGTATGGATGGCTAACTGTATATTGAAACATACACAGTTTTTTCAAAATATGTGAACATTCTTTACTGAGCATTTTCTAAAACAATATATTTTCCATCATGGCATAAATACGTAAATTCAAACCAAAGAATTTCAAAATAACATTCAAAAAGACTCCGTAGAATTCTGCATACTTATGCAATGTTCAATAATAAGTTTGTATTTCACACTCAGCTACTTACGTTCCATGAAATAGGGCCCAGGCTCAATTCTCCATACAATTTGCCCTTTTTGGGTTCCAGTCACACCCCTGTTTTTAGAATCCCAGAAGTTGGCTGGAGAATTCTCATCTGGAAAAACCAAAGAAACACTTTTCAGCTTAATTATAACCTGTCTCTGCTTAGCAGGAAGATTAACATACATTCTAAAATAAATGGAAAAAAGATAAATGAGAAAATACGATGCATTTTATCCTTAATGACTACCTCCCAGCAGAGTATTACCCGAGTTTCTATGCTCGCATTTATGTGGGAGAAAGGGGGCTGGGTGGAAAGAAGATGGCATCTCTGGGCTTGGCCAAGGTGGTCAATGTTGCCAAAAGACAAAACTGCAAAGAACAAAGGGTACAACTGCTACAACTTTAGCTATGAGCTGATTTATAACAAAGGGGTTGGGTGTGCTCCCATTTGTAAAACCCTTCTATAAAAAGGAAAGGAAGAGCCGACCTAGGAGAATATAACGGAATTCAAGATGGGATGAACAAAAGGAATGTTAAGCTATGAAAGTGAGTCAAGATACAGCACAGCTTTGCCAGGAACAGTGTTTAGGGAACACAAACCAATTTCACCACATCTGCCAGGACAGTCCTTTGCAAAAGACCAAACGCATAGACCTTGAGACAAGATAAGAAAAAAAAAAGTCTCTCTATAGGCTTTCGTGTGGAAGAAGAATAGAAAGAACAGTGATCCCCCAAACAGGCCTGAAAGCAGCATTTTCCAAGCTTTCTGACCTCATGGCACAAAAAAATGGTAATATTTGTATGGCACACTAGATTCAACAGAAGCCATGCTTACAATTTAATATGACAGGCAGGGATGCTCTGGCTTCCTCAGGCTCTTCCCCCAGCACCCTGAAGACTGGGGATTCATGTTCTGTAATTTGTTCACATTACACTAGTTTGAAGCTCTGTCTTAGTGGCCTAGAATAGGAAATGAAACTAGAAAACATGAAAAGGAGACCAATGGAGTTTTATAGGCACATTAAAAAGTATATAGTGATCCTGGCTCTTAATGCCAGATGTACCTCATTCATTTCCCCAAATCCCTTTCCAAGGAGGAAGGATCAAGGTTGCGCTTTACTTTAACTGAGAGTTGGAATAAAGCAGACGGGGTGAAGTAAGAGCTACACTAAAAAAGGAAAGAGGGAGAAAGTCCCAAACCCAAAGGAATAGTCCTGAGGAGAAAAACCTGTCTTCTTTTAAGCCTGAAAGAAACAGAAAATGGGTCAAATCAAGGGGTCAGAGGGATTTCTGTCTTTTCTGTGGTTGCCCTATTAGTTTCATCATGTTGAAAAGCCAAAGAACTTTGGGAGGGATGGTCCTTTCATGCATTTGCATTGAGCACTTTATAAGTCAAAGGTTCTTTATTGTGAAAGGCCAAGCAGCAGCCACGGTTCTTTGTAAGAATGGAAAGACATAACCCATTCATGGCATCATATCCTCTCCTGGACAAACAATGTGAGCAAACAACTCCATTTCATCTCAGAAATGTAACCAAGATGCTGATATTTAGATGGTACTCAGGCAATCACTTAAAAATCACTGGATTTGAAAGATATCACATGGCTCCTCGGGGCAGAGGTCACGCCACTGCACTCTAGCCTAGGCGACAGAGCAAGACTCTGTCTCCAAAAACAAAAAAACAAGCAAACAAAAAGTTCAATTTCTGTTTGGTGACTTTTTTTTTTGAGATGGAGTCTCATTCTGTCACCCACGCTGGAGTGCAGTGGTGCTATCTCAGCTCACTGCAACTTCTACCTCCCAGGTTCAAGCAATTCTCCTGCCTCAGCCTCCAGAGTAGCTGGGATTACAGGCGCCTGCCATCATGTCCAGCTAATTTTTTCATTTTTTATGTTTTCAGTAGAGACAAGATTTCACCATGTTGGCCAGGCTGGTCTCGAATTCCTGACCTTGTGATCCACCTGCCTCGGCCTCCAAAAGTGCTGAGATTACAGGTGTGAGCCACTACGCCTGGCTAATTTTTGTATTTTTCAAAATACAAAATAGAAAATAGAGATGGGGTTTCACCATGTTGGCCAGGCCAGTCTCGGACTCCTGACCTCAGGTGATCTGCCTGCCTTAACCTCCGAAACTGCTGGGATTACAGGCATGAGACACCACGCTTGGCCTGGTGAAATCTGTGATATTTAAAGAAATAAAAGTTAGCCCTTTGAAGCCAAGTGGCTAAATTGTACCATGAATATTCAGGTTCACACAGAACACAAACGTTCCATATATGACAAAAAAATGGGTCAGAAGCAGAATGAGCTGACCCTGAGCAGAAGCTGGATGGGGCTGTTTTGATTGCAGAAAACAAGTCCAAATGCCACGGCCAGTGACCATCCTTTGGCCTTCATAAGGAAGAAAAGCTGCTGCGTTATTCCCTGCCAACCATGGTGCTTGTCAAGTACTATTCTGATTATTCTAAGTGGAAATTTTTCTTTGATGAGATCATATTCCTGATAATTCATTATCCTTGACAGATACAAACACTTCTGCCATTGAGTGGCAGCAACCCTTAATTGCAAATATGAATCCTGAGAAATAAACAAGTTTAGGGACACAGAGTTCACATTACTGTGAAATGCCTACTACAATCTCTAAAACTGCTACTGCTCCTACTGTGGCTAGCAGAGCCATGGCCAGCCTTGGCACATCATACTAAGAAATGCCTAGAATGACTCATTCCTTTTCTTTGTTCCAAGAAGATCTATTTTAAGTAATCCTTTAAATTTTTTGTTCACACCTTTGTTTAGGTTGCAGTCAATTTTGGTCTAGCCTGAGAATCTTTTTAGAGTGGTAGCATTTTCTCTGCTCAGATCTATTGTTCATGGATTTTTTGTATACACCAACATATTTTTTTCCTATATTCAATGAACTATTTTTTTTATCCTCATTTAGTACCTGTATGAGGTGATTTGGTTTTTTTCAAAACGTCCCCATCCCAAAGTAAGAACAATAGCTGGCCCAGGTGCAGTGGGTCATGTCTGTCATCCCAACAGTTCAGTAGGACAAGATAGGAGGACTGCTTGAGGCCAGGAGTTTGAGACCAGCCTGGGCAATATAGCAAGACCCTGTCTCTAACATTAAAAAAATTTTTTTTTAATTAGCTGGGCATGGTGGCATGCACCTGTAGTCCTAGTTACTCAGGAGGCTGAGATGGGGGTGTCCCTTGAGCCCAGGAGTTTGAGGCTGCAGTGAGCCATGATTGCACCACTGCACTCTAGCCTAGATGACAGAGCAAGACCCTGTCTCAAAGAAAAAAGAACAATAACTGAATATAAATAGGTATATCAAAGAAACAATTCTGAATCCCCCACATGTGTAATACAGAAGTAATTATAAATTTATTTCTTCCTTTAACCGAGTAAAGGTTCCGACAAATCATCGAATGCCACTGGTCTTTAAAACCAAGATACACTTGGCCACTTCCCTTTCTCGTTTCTCTTAACTATTCCAAATCTGTCTCTGTCCTCACATCCCCTACCTAATTTCCACCCTCATTGGAACTCTGTATGACCTCTGTGTCCCTAAACGTGTGCATTCTGTGGCATCTATAGAGGACATTAGGCCTTATCTCCTTTGATTTCTCCATCTTCCTACTACTATCTCCTCTGTATCTGTGCCTACTTCTTGCCTTTTTTTCTACTCCCCCTTACAGTAGTGCCTGCAGCCCCTTCCTCTCCACCAGTCACTTTCTCTTATCTTAATATTTAACCTTTTCCTCTAGAGGGACCTTCCACTCAGCCTAGAAACCTGCCAGCTTCCATGAGGCATACTCTCGTGCTTTTGTCTTTGCTCTTTGACCATTATCTTCCTTGCCTTCTTTCCCATCCTCATTCCTATTTCCTCTCCTACGAGGATTAAAGTGTCTGTTTTTCTGTTACAATACAGTCTATATTACGGAGTATATATTCTAGATTCTTAGGTCACGTCCTAGTGGAAATATAATTACAAAGAAAGAAACATTGGAGATGTCAATACATATATGCCCAAATACCTTCTAAATCTAATTTTGTTTGGTAGGGTTTATATTAAGCTTGTTCCTTCATGTCTCACAACTTCTTCATTCTCTTACAAGTCTAGTTGGCTACACATTTTCTCTAAATAGAAAAGTGAAGTGTGTGTGAGTGTGTGTGTGTGCACGCGTGCATACAGTCTCAAGTGGTCTTCCCACCTTGGCCTCCCAAAGCACTGGGATTACAGATGTGAGCCACCATGCCTGAACATGATACTTATCCAAAGTGATTTCATTTATTACTATTATTTTAAATTACAACTTAGGGCTACTCCAATTAATTCTGTTACTAACACTGGAATTACTTATGTTAATTATGCTTCTTCAAGGGAGAAACAAAGTGTTTGGACCCAGGAGATAAAAGAGTAGAAATAAAAGATTATAACACATAACCCTTTTCTACTAACTATATAATGACTCAGAGAAATTTCTCAGAGCTTGTTAATGAGGTTAGAATAGGCCCCTTTTCCTTCATTAAAACATTAGTGACATTATTAAAACATAAAGGTAACATTATTTTTAGGAAGAACACCTAGGGGTCTTAAACAGAATCTGTATATAAGCAGACTTACCAACATCTCCTGCACATTCACTGCCACAGCCTCACGGGTTACCTTCTCTTTTAGCTACCTGATCCTCCAGGGCAAAGAATGCCCAATTTCATTGCTCACAATGAATGAGGGGGTGGGTGGTACTTCTTTAAAATGCTAATTCCTGCATGGTGGCTCATGCTTATAATCCCAGCACTTTGGGAGGCCGAGGCAGGCAGATCACTTGAGGTCAGGAGTTTGAGACCAGCCTTGCCAACGTGGTGAAACACCGACTCTACTAAAAATACAAAAACTTAGCTGGGCGTGGAGGTGTATGCCTGTAATCCCAGCTATAAGGGAGGCTGAGGCAAGAGAATTGCTTGAACCTGGGAGGCGGAGGTTGCAGTAAGCCGAGACTGTGCCACTGCACTCCAGCCTGGGCAACAGGGCAAGACTCCATCTCAAAAAAATAAACAAACAAAATGCTAATCTTGTGCTGATCTTCCAGAGATTTTGAATTTAGTAGGTTTGAGTCTGGGCTCAGAAATCTGAATTTTAGCAAGCACCCCAACCAGATGATTCAGATGCAAGTACCATAAAGACCACATTTTGAAAAATTCTGTTCCACGGTTATTTCCAGGGAAATTGAGCAATCACAGCAATGCTGTGGACCATGCATATGTCTTTGACTGTTGTCCCTCTCATTTGTTACCTGTTCATTCATTCATTCATTTAACAGGTATTTATTGACTGACTACTATGAAGATCATAAGCATCTATTTCCTGCCATAAGGAGCTGACAGGATAGTGGTGGGAGACCGGCACATAGATATACTGTAATGCAAAAATTACTATGGTAAAGGTAACCATGTTTTGTTAAAAAAGGAAAAAAGAGGAGGAATGATTAGTCATCCCGGTATCTGTGTGTGATTCATATGGTTCTGAGCTGCTGGGTTTAAAGTGTCTTTGGAAAGAGTTTACGAAGATCTCCTTTGAGAAGTCTACAAATCGAAGCCAGACATTGTTTCCTCATCCTTTCCCTAGACATATATATTTCTTTACTTTCCACGGTTCTCATTTTTGGTTCTATGAATGGTCATCAGAAACAACAAAGGAGTGGCCATATTTAAAGCTGAATTCAGAGGTTAATGTTACCATTTTTGCTTGGGTCCCACAAGATTATCCTTTTCTTCCCTGGAAAAGTTGATAATTATATTAACCTACAATGTAATTATAAAGAGTAACCTTTTAAAAAACTATTTCTTTTTTTAAAAAAATGACACACAAAGCTAAAATAATGTAAACATAAAAACTTTAATTTTTTTTCAAGTTCTTTCTTCCCCATAATATTCCACACACAGAGATGGGTGTGAAAATTATTTTTAAAAGATTAATTTTTTTCCTGTACATGATTCTTGGATTTCCAGAAAATTATTCTTTTAAGATAACAAGAGAATATATAGGAAACATGACCAGACATATCAGACATATCCAAACATATTCTAGATTTGGAAACATTTTTATGTCTATATTAAATATCTCCAAAACCTCCATACGGTACTAGAAATAAAATAGAAACAAAAAAAGTATCCAAAGCACTTACCCTCCTACCAATCAACCCAGGGGAGTTGAAAATAGAGGATAAATTTTTTGAGGAAGATGCCATGTGACCGATTGTGCCAGAGAGAAGAAAAATAACACTTTCGAATTTTATTTTGCTTTAAAGTAATTCCGTCTCCTCTCTATATTTTCTTTTAAAATGGCATAAATTCTAAATTGATTTTCAATTACCTTTTGTGTATAAATTGAAAACAACTGTGTCCTGAGATTGGAACCATAAAGACGCCTGATCTTATTCTGGGTACACTCGGGAATTAGATGCCTGTCTGGAATTTGGGATTGGAGAACAATACTAAGCTAGGAGTTGAATCAAAACAATCATTCTAGACCTGGGCAAAGAACACCCCTTCAGAGGGACTGCTTGACTGTTAAAATGGTACAAATTTACCAGCACGTACCAGGCCAGTTACTGGAATCCCAGAGCAACACTGAGGAGAAAACTGATGGCGACTTTGAGAGCTGAGCTATACTGTGGAAAGGGCTGGGTCTTCACCACTGAATGTAGCAAATCAAGCACCAATTTTATTAAGTGCTAGGACAATTCACTGGCAAACTTCCTTATGAATTTGCAAACTTAGCATTAGTTTTTAACACAATCTCCCTAGATGCCCAATTCTTTACATTAAATCTCTGAATGGAGAAAAGAGCGTGTCTGACATGTTCAGAGATTACAATCATGGCACCACCAGGCCACCTGCTAAGAGGGCACCTACTGGTGACTACGGCTTTGAAGCCACTTGAATGGCACCAGAATGACTTGCTGAGAACAACGTGCCCGAGATTGCAGAAATGGGCACCAGGACATTACAGGGCAGAAAAAAACAACATGTGCTGAGAAGAGCCAATGACAAGACTGCAAGGTCTGGCCTTGGGAATATCTGTGCACTGAAAGGTGTGCAAGACACTATCTCTGACATGGACCTCATCACCACCCTGGAAGGGAATGCTGGCAGGGTGGAGAGGTACAGGGCACATTGTTGAACTCACATCATGCACTACCAAGTTTGAGAGAGATGTTTTATTGCGGTATCCTCTATAGCAGGGTATCACAAGCAGGGAGTGGGGCCCAACTGGAGAATGTGAAATGTTTCACTAGATCCAAACTGGGTGACATGTAGTCAAGTCTGAACCACACCCCTGAGGGGTCACCTGCACACTCACACCTCTAGATGTACTAGTCAAAGGGAGGAGGCTCTGCTAAGCAACTTCCTAGATAAAAACAATTGGTCCTAAACTATTTGATTAAACACTCATTTGAAAAGGAAAAAAAATTACTGACAGCCCAGTGAGAAGAAACACTTGGACTCATTTCAGTAAATCCCTCCCAAGAGTTACAGTCATGGCCTAGTATATCAGATAATTAGAAGCAGTTCAGAAATGGCTTACAAAAGAATCAATTTCAAACACAGGTTGCACTGGCATATAGAAACATGTCTCTCTTCTGTTCAGTGGCTCCCTATTTTTCTCACAGTGAAATCCAAAGTGTTGATGATGGCTTCCAGTGCCCACAGGACATGGCCAACCACTCCCTCCAAGTACAACTCTGACCTCACCCTTTCCTGCTTTCCCTGCCTCCCTCCTTACTCCCTTCCAGCCACACTGACCTCCCTGATGTCCCCAAAGGTGTGCTCAGGATTCGGCCCCAGGGACTTTGCTCTGGAACTTTCCCCCAGATACCCTTATGGCTCAATTCCTCCCTTCAATTTTGTAGCTCATACGTCACCTTCTCAATGCGGCCTACTCTGACTGCTTCATTTTGAAATGCTAGTCTTCCTCCAGCATTCCTGGACTATCTTACTCTGCTCAATTTCCTTAATCCTTATCACCTTCTCACATACTCTGTAAGATTCTAGTTACACATTTTAATACATTGTCTGTCTTCCTCTCTTGAATGTAAACTCCAAGAGGTCAAGGAATTTTGTCTGTTCTGTTTACTGATGTATCCCAAGTGCCTAGAATAAAACCTGACACATAGTAGGTGCTCACATTTGGTTGAATGAAAGATATTGATAGCGACAAGAGGCAGATAAATGCCTAGGTAGATAGGGTGAGTCCCTGGTGAAATGCCACCTTCAAGCCAAAAACAGCCTGAAGGCTGAAAGACCAGGCTGCTGGTTCTGGATGAAAGTTATGATCCAGAGTGAGAACCTCTGTTCGTGTTTGCCCACCCTTTCCTCATTGTTTTTTTCTGAATAATGCTTTTAAACCAATCAAATGTTGCCTTTTCCAATACTGCCTATGATCTGCCCCTCCCCCATCCTATGCCTATAAAAACCCCAGACTCAGCCACACTGGGAGAGACGACCTGACTTAAGGTGATAGATGACCTGACTTAGGGTGAAAGACCACCTTCCTGTCCCTTCTCCATTGAGAGCTGTTTCACTGCTCAATATAATTCTCCAACCTCATCACCCTTCGATTGTCAGTGTGACGTCATTCTTCTGGGACGTGGGGCAAGAACTCACGACCCACTGAATGCAGGTACTCAGAAGGCTGTTAATACTGTGGCCCTCTGCCCTCCACCAGTGGAGGGCAGCCATCCTGTGCAACAAGAAGCAACACCAGGGCCAAGCCCCGGCCCCGGAGCTATGGGCCAGAGCGGGGCAAGGAGTTAACTGGGCTGTTAACACACTACCGTCAGTTAAGCTGCAGACAGTGGGACTAAAAGAGCTAATTACCACATTGTAACACCCCTTCTGAGGCTTCAAGGTTGTGGCCACCCCTGCCTAGGCACCACCGCATTCCCCTTAGGGTGACATGACTGGTCCAGTCACAAGCTCTGCACGGAGCCTGCCACTGCACCAGAGCTTGAAATGGCCAGCCAGACCACACACTCGCTCGCTCACATACCCGCTTCCACTAGGGGCTGAGCACACAGTCGCAGCAGCCCCAGGATCCACACTGGACTGCAAGCCAAACATGGCCCGGTGGGCCAACTAGACAGGGTGACTCCTGCTGCAGGGACCGAGAAAAATCCTGCATCAGTATCTTGGTATCTTCTTTTGATTATATTACATTAATTTAATATTAGTACTATATTCTTAAAATATACAAAAGACAAATAAAATTCTTACCATGGAATACACAAAGCCTTTTTAAAGAGATCTCCATCTTATTCAGTATAGGGAAAAACAAGGACAACATTGCAAATTCTTGGTAAGCATTATCAGGCAAATTCCACAAGACCAGCTTAAACTCTGGATCTTTATAATAATAATAATTTCCAATTAACATTCACACTTAATTCATCCACACTGCTGATGTGACATTCAACCTTGTTTATATCCTACAGTTAGTCACACCAAAACACAAAAAAGATTAAGAGGCTTACCTAAGATCACATAACCAGTTTTGAGTAAGGCCTTTGAAACATCTTAAAGTTCCTTCCTGACAAGGGCTTTCAGAGCATTTCTAAATTAAGATTTTTTTCCCCCCAACTGAATGTTTTACTACATAGGATTTGCAATAACTGAAATTCTTTGATAATGCTTCAAATGGAAAATTACTAAAGGCTTACTTACATCAAACAAGAAACTTATAATTTATGGTGGCTATTGTAAAATTTATGATAAATCTCATGTGAAAACAGAATAAGGCATTTGCAATAGTTGCATCCAATTTCATGATAAAAATGTTAGCAGGAATGAGGTATTCTTTGTAAAACTTGAGACTTAAAGATTTCCAAAGTCTTTTTCAAGTACACAACTGCTCTCAGTACATGATTTTCCCCATCATACTTGCATGACTACTTTCCTTTGGCAATTATGCTTTATAATGAATATGTAAACCCAAGCCCTTTTAAATGGTGAAGTATGACCAGCATTTGGTAGCTCAGTAAACACCTTAGTGCAAGATCCAACATCAGGCCCTTCAAGAATGTCCTATGACATGATGATAAAATGCCTCAATCCTATTCCCTGTAACAAGACTCACAGTATCAGAACAAGACTTCCTGCTGTCAAAGAACTTTCATAAGAAAGAGCAGAGTAAATGCTCTTTTTCCATTTAGATAATTTGGACAAGTGTAACAGGCCAAAGAGAGTTGAAAAGAACAGTTTAAGCCTCAAAGACAGAATGAAAACAGCAATTATAGAAGGGATAGAGAAAATGATATTTATAAAAATTCATTCGACAAATATATACTGAGCGTCCACTATCTGCTAGGCAATATTCAAAGTGACAGGGATTTGGGTAGGAATAAAAGAGTCAAAGTCCCTGTCCTGGTGGAGATTTTGGTCTGGTGGGGAAAGTAGTTAGTAAGCAGATACATAAACAAAAATGTAATGTCAAGTAGTGGTAACTGGCTTAAAGAAAGAGAGCTTGGGTATGGGGTGGAGAGAGGTTGGTAGGAGAGTACAATTTTACATAGGTTGTTCAGGGAAGCATTTGAGCAGGAACCTGAATGAAGCAGGGGACTGAACCACAGGGAGATTTTGGGAAAAGGCATAACCCAAAAATGCAAAAGCCCTGAAACAGAAGCAAGCCTACCATGTTCCAAGGAACATCCAAGTGATGCAGCCAGAGCAGCATGAATGAGGCAGAGACTGGGAGAAGAAGAGATGAGAGAAACAGACAGGGAGGGGCCAGCTTCTAGACTGTAATAATAACAGTAACACTCTCTAGAGCTTACTGCGTGCCAGTGCTGTTCTAGCGTTTTACTTTTATTCACTCATTTAAACCTCTAACAACCCTTTAGGGTAGGAACTATTAGCTATAAAATTTTTAACAATGAGGAAAGTAAAACAGGGAGAGGTTAAGAAATTTGTCTAGGATGATAAAGCTGGTACGGCAGTCCCCTCTTACCCATAGTTTCACTTTCTGCAATTTCCGTTACCCAAGGTTAACCCTAGTCTGAAAATATTAAATGGAAAATTCCAGAAACAAACAACTCGTAAGTTTTAGATTGTGCATATTCTGAGTAGCGTGATGAAATTTTGCATTGTCCCTTCCATCCTGCCCGCATGTAAATCATCTCTCTGTCCAGCAGGTCCATGCTGTAGATGCTCCCTGCTTGTCAGTCACTTAGTAGCCATCTCAATTATCAGATCAGCTGTCATGGTATCTCATCACGCAGGCATTTCGTCATCTCACATCATCACAAGAAGAAGAAGGGTGAGTACAGTACAGTAAGATATTCTGAGAGAAAGAGATCACAATCACATAAGCTATTTTGAGAGAGACCACATTCACATAACTTTTGCTATAATACATTGTTATAATTGTTCTATTTTGTTATTAGTTATTGTTTACCTCTTAATGTGCCTAATTTATAAAGTAAACTTTATCATAGGGATATATGTATAGGGAAAAAGAGTGTATGGTATGGTTCAGCACTATCCGCAGGTTCAGGTATCCACTGGGGGTCTTGAAACATGTCCCCCATGGATAAGGGGGAATTACTGTACGTACAGAGTGAACTCAGTCCTGCTCCAGTGACCATGCTCCTCAACACCACACCTTACTGTCTGTCGAGACCATACTCTGAGGATAATGGAAAGTCATTGAAAGATTTAAAGCAGAAGTGACATGATCTGCACTAAAAAATGATAATGATAATTCTGGCTGCTGTGTGCAGAACAGACTGTAGAAGGGCAAGAGAGGATGATGCACAATGCTTCATGCCCAGGCTAACCACCAAGCATGGGAGCCATAACCTGGACATGACTCTCCTCCATCTCCATCTACCTGTGCAGATAGAGCTACAGCTGATACAAATATCCACCTTAGTGCAAAAGGCTGTGACCCAATCTCACATTCTTCAGTTCAACAACGCTCAGTGGTGGGGGCGGGGGGGGGCACTCATCCTCCTCTAAGCCCTCTCCAAGTCAAACACCATCCTGTAATTTCACTGTCTACCTCCACCACGCTCTTCTCCTCCCTCTCTTTATTCAAACAACTCCCGAAAGTCCAATTTTCCCCACACTCAACTTTAATCAGTCAAAATATAAAGCTCTGATTCTCCATCACTTCATAGCTCAGTGAAACCCTTAATGCAACGTGTTTACTATACCACTGGTGTTCAGTCTACATAAACCTTTATTTACCAACAAAGTTTGGCTCTGTGTCCCCACCCAAATCCTACCTCAAATTGTAATCCCCATGTGTCAAGGGAAGGACTTGTAATCCCCACATGTCGAGGGAGGGAGGTCATTGGATCATGGGAGTGGTTTCCTCCATGCTGTTCTTGTGATAGCTAGTGAGTTCTCATGAGATCTGACGGTTTTGTAAGGCGGTTTTCCCTGCTTTTGCTAGCTTCTCTCTCCTGCCACCTTGTGAAGAAGGTGCTTGCTTCCCCTTCACCTTCCGCCCTGATTGTAAGTTTCCTGAGGCCTCCCCAGCCATGTGGACTGTGAGTCAATTAAACCTCTTTCCTTTACAAATTATCTAGTCTCAGGGAAGTTCTTTATAGCAGTGTGAAATGGACTAATACACCAACAAAAGTATGTTTTCCTCTTCTATGTACATATCACACATTACAGGTGCAATGAGAATAACACATTACTTGATACTGATGTTGCCAGGCTGCCACTGCTAGGTAACAGCTGATTTGGGTTTAAATTCCATTTCTCCCATTCACTGGATTTATGACCTTGGGCAAATCTTGAAAACTGCAGAGACTCTGTTTTTTTTTAATCTATAAAATGACAGTAATCACACTTCAGGTCAGAAAGACGTGAGGAGTACATGAGTATAGTATGTGAACCTGGCACATATCAGGAGCCAAACATACGAGTTTTAAAAACCTATTTCAGGCCAGGCATGGTGGCTCACACCTGTAATCCCAGAACTTTGGGAGGCTGAGGCAGGTGGATCACTTGAGGTCAGGAGTTCAAGACCAGCCTGACCAACATGGTGAAACCCTGTCTCTACTAAAAATATAAAAAATCAGCTGGGCATGGTGGCAGGTGCCTATAATCCCAGCTACTTGGGAGGCTGAGGCAGGAGAATTGTTTGAATCTCTCTTGAACCCAGGAGGCGGAGGTTGCAGTAAGCTGAGATTGCGCCACTGCACTCCAGCATGGGCAACAGAGCAAGACTCTATCTCCAAAAAAAAAAAAAAAAAAAGAAACCCTATTTATTCCTTCTTTTAAAGGGAGTTATGTTTTCATTTGAGTACTCAAAAGCACAATTCACCAACTTCATTTCCTTAGCTTTTACTTTTAAAATTTATTTTATTCTAATTTCTCATAAATATACATAAATTAAAACAAAAGCATGCTCATTTACGTTTCTTGAAACTCTGCTTTCTTAATCCACAGATGCCGAAAGAACAGGCAGCACGAGTGAAGTCCTTACTGTATGGTGATTGTAAACTATGCCACTAAGAGCATAGCACCGTATCTCACACGTAGTATCTCAATACTGCCCAGTTCTTGAATGGAAGGTCACTCAAAGCTTAAAATCCTGTCAATGAGCTTTAGGCCTGACTTGATAAAGAACCAGATGGAGATGCCCTCATCTCCCTACACAGTGAAACCAGGATCTTGAATATAGTGTTCAACTTGAGAATCTCTACCTTGTCACTATGTGTGTAAAGAGTTACCAGGAATGATAATAGCAATTTGATTACAGACCCTCCTTTCTTTCCTCTAATTATTTAAAACATACCATGCAGGCCAGGCACAGTGGCTCACGCCTGTAATCCCAGCACTTTGCAAGGCCAAGGCAGGTGGATCATGAGGTCAGGAGCTCAAGACCATCCTGGCCAACATGGTGAAACCCCGTCTCTACTAAAAATACAAAAATTAGCTGGGAGTGGTGGCAGGTGCCTGTAGTCCTAGCTACTCAGGAGGCCGAGGCAGGAGAATCACTTGAACCTGGGAGGCAGAGGTTGCAGTGAGCCAAGATGGTGCCACTGCACTCCAGCCTGGCAACAGAGCGAGATTCCATCTTAAACAAACAAACAAACAAAATGCATATATTAAGCTTGCACTCAAAGATAATCTATTTTAATAGTAAGTGAAGTTTAGCAAACTCTAGAACCTGTAGGATGTTACTTTTACATTGCACCTAAGGCTGAAAATTCAGAGAAATATATAATCATTATGAAATATAATGTTCAGTATAAAAGCATCCTTTGGTTAGGAGTAAATTATTCCTTTAATTTTAACGAGTTCATATAATATGGATGAGGAACTCTAACAGTTAACTTTATTTAAAGAAGGAGGTTACTCTTATTGAACTAAACCAAATACTTGTTGGAGCTCATCTAATCTCATCCTTAAAATATTAGTTAGAAGCATGTGGGAATGGCTGGGGGCAGTGGCTCATGCCTGTAATACCAGCACGTTGGGAGGCCAAGATAGGAGGATTGCTTGATGCTATGAGTTAGAGACTAGCCTGGGCAACACAGCAAACCCTGTCTCTACAAATAATTTTTTACAATTAGCTGGGCATAGTGTCACACACCAGCAGTTCTAGCTACTCAGGATGCTGAGGCAGGAGGATTGCTTGAGCCCAGGAATTCCAGCCTACAGTGAGCTATGATCATGCCACTGCACTCCAGCCTGGGCAACAGAAAAAAAAAATACACAAAAAAAGCAGTGTGGCAATCCCCCAAAACAGAACTGCCATTCAACCCAGCAATCCCATTACTGGGTATATGCCCAAAACAATACAAATCATTCTATCATAATGGCACATGCCTGCGTATGTTCATTGCAGCACTATCCACAATAGCAAAGACATGGAATCAACCTAAATGCCCATCAATGACAAATGGGATCAAGAAAATGTAGTACATATATATCATGGGATACTGTGCAGCCATATAAAAGAATGAGATCATGTATTTTGCAGGAGCATGGATGGAGCTGGAGGCCATTATTCTTAGCAAACTAACACAGGAACAGAAAACCAAATACTGCATGTTCTCACTTATAAGTGGGAGCTAAAAGATGAGAACTAATGGACACAAATAGGGGAACCACAGACACTGTAGCCTACTCAAAGGTGGAGAATGGGAGGAGAGAGAGGATCAGAAAAAAAAATTATTGGTACTAGGCTTAGTACCTGAGTGACAAAATAATCTGTGCAACAAACCCCTGTGACACAAGTTTACCTACATAACAAACCTGCATATGTACCCCTGAACCTAAAACAGAAGTAAAAAAAAAGAAAAACAAAAAGAAGCAGGTGGGAGCAGTATTTCTGAAACATTCATTGCTCCTGATCCTAAAGAACAATGTTACGACGTGACTGCTCCCTGTGGGTCCCTGCCCAAAACTGCTTTATCAGATCAGTTACCTTTCCAGAGATGACTGCTCATGTAAGTCTTTACTAAATCATCAACATACTTTTCACTAAACTGTGCTCAGTGAGGGCACCACAGGCATTCTAGTGAGTAATTCTTTGTGAGAGTCTATTCAATACATTGCAGAAACACTGGCATCCTTGGCACTCAGGCACTAAATGCCAGTTGCACCCTACATGGCAATAAAAATTAACATCACCACCCCTCTTGAGAATCACTGATTGGCATTTAATAGCCAAAAAGTAAAAAATTTCACTGTATAAAACCAACTTGTAAGGGATTAGGATAAAACTAAAATTTTGCCCTGGAGTTGTTTCAGTTTTTAAATAATTAATTAAAGTAGATTTTCTGCTTGCAAATTTTAGAGGTCTATAGAAAATTGGGTCAGTTTGCCACAGTTGCCACAAGATAATATATAAAAACCATGGTTTTATTCTCAAGTTAAAGTTTGGTTGCAAGACTGTCATTCAATCAACAGTTTCTAGAATATGGATGTCTATGAATACTTGCCCATATGAAATTTACCTTAAAAGTAAATCTGTTTTCACATCACACTCCCTGAGAGAAGAACTTTAAAATTTGTCAAAAACCATGATTATTCCAGGGACAGATAACCTGCCATGAAATCTATTTAGACTCAACCTAAGGCAATTTTTCAAAGCATTTTCTTGTAGGTAGAGCCTGTACTTAACATCACAATCCATTTAAAACAAGCAGGACCCTAAAAATTCACAATCAGGTGATTGTCTATTTATATGTAAAAGTTTTGCATGCTTTAATCTCAGCACTGATCTCTTATATCCAGTTGTCAAGTGATAAATGTGCCGCATAGTTTGTTAATAACTGTCCCTCATCCAGCTGTGAGGGGACCACATTTAAGAGCTTTTCAAAGTGTAAGGCAGAGAAAACTGTAAATCCCCAACAGCTGGACAAGGAAATCAAGTGACAGTGGAATTCCTTCCACAGCACTTTCCAGTATCTTACCTCATATAATCCCAAAGGTTTTAAAATCCATCATTCAAATGAGACTTAAGGAGCAGCAAGAAGAAATATGGCATTCTCCTTAAAATCATACACCTGGCCAATCCATGTGGCAGTTTCATTCATAGAAGCAGCCAGAGCTGAACTGAGGTCAAGGCAGGTCTGGAGTTCTAAGGTGGCTTTGAAAGCTCTGCAGGTCCACTTCACGGATGCTCCTGCTTCTCTTCCTCTGCCCCCAAAGTTCTAGAAATGAAACACTAGATAGGATTCCGGCAGGTCTCTAGCAAGAGGCTCCTGTCCAGTACAAATGACAATAAAAGCCACTCCTGCCTTTCATCAAGACTTATCACTGTCCAGGCATCCTAAGTGAAAAAAAATGTATCACGTCCCTTCGGCCGAGGCAGCCGTGGCCACACCCCTGTAAAGGGTACAGGATGCAATCGCCCCATCCTCCCCTCAGCTTCCTTCCTTTGCTTTTCCATGGGAGAATTCCAAAGAATGAGTTATGTGTACACACACACACACACACAGACTGGGCTGATGTCAGACAAGCTGACTGCAATCACAGAAAGGGGAGCTTGCTATTTGATTTACTCAGAATACAGTGGTCACTACCTGAGAACTCCAACTTACTATTACCATAAATCAGACAGAGCATTCATTTAGGTTACTGAAATGGGCTTACAGTATTTTAACTAATCCAGAGTGAAATTTGTGGACTTGTGATTTCAAACTGTGAAAATGGACAAGTTTTTTCAAATGTATTATACCTTCAATGAAAATCCAAACATGCAGTTATAAATTCAGAAGTTATTTTCAAACCTGACTTTTAATGTGAAGATGGATACAATCATCAATCTAGCTAATGCTCTTGTCTTATACTGGAAAGAGTTGGGGTAGGGAAATCCCCAGTTCAGATCCATCATTCTTTAATGAAGAAAGGGGCTTTCTGAAGCTGTTAGCCCACTTGGGTCAGCAGTTGCAATTACAAAGTGCTGGTTTAATGTAATCAAAGGCTATAAGACCATCTCTCTCCAGCAAACCTCCAGGAAAACGAGACAAAATGGTCTTACATGTCAAGTACATTTGCTGTGAAAAGATGCAAACTAGATTTAAGCTGCACACTACATTTGACGGCTGCAATTACCTCTCTATTATTCCCTTAACCCAGACACAGTTTGCCCTGAAACTTCGAAGGGCCACAGAGCTTTGGGCTGATTCTGGAATTGGATGAGTGAACATAGCAAGCCAGGCACTCCAGGATCACCATCACCCTGTCTAGGCCTCTTCTGGACATGTAAACCCAGCCCAGTTTTAGAACAAATCACTATGACTTTCCAGCGTCCTAGCAAACAACAATAATAGCAAGTATGCTCAGAATGGCAACTATGTGCCAGGGACACATAGGAGATGCTTTTAAAATAGTATCAAATGAGTGCCACTGTGCTGTAATAATAAGGTCAGTAGTGTCATTAGGCCCATGTTACAGATGATAAAACTGAGGCTCACTGAGAAGAAGTGATAACAGCCAGGAGTTGAAGTCTCATCTGAAAGACACTTAAACCTGAGCTATTTTAAGATACTCTGCCTTCCTCAAATAACACTCTTGAAAACACCAGCAACCTCACTAACTTAGGTGGCCAATGGGTCCACAGTGGGCTCAGTCACCATTGGGAGATAAGAAAAATAAATCTAGGCCAGGAACCATGGCTCACGCCCACAATCCAAGCACTTTGGGAGGCCAAAGTAGGAGGGTCACATGAGGCCAGGAGTTCAAGATCATGGTGAGACATCATCTCTACAAAAACTTTTTTTTAACTTAGCTCAGCATGGTGGAATGCACCTGTAGTCCCAGCTACTCAGGAGGCTGAGGTGGGAGAAGCACTTGAGCCCAGGAGTTCGAGGCTACAGTGAGCTACGATCCTGCCAATGCAAATCAGTCTGAGCAACAGAGTGAGATCCTGTCTCTAAAAAGAAAAAGAAAGGAGAAAAAGAAAGAATAAGAAATCAGAAAGAATAAATACATTTCCTCTTTTTGGCATCAAAGTTGGCTACAGCCTATGTATAACAAATAGACTTCTTAACAACGTAAGCCTCTCTGTTTTTATCCCCAGGCAGGGATACAGTATGTAATCTTGAGCTCTTGACTACTTTCTAGTTACGGACCAACAGACTCTCTGTTGGGTAGAAGAGAGACTCACCCACTCTGCTCATAGTGCAGCTGTTACTATCACTCAATCCCTGGTCTCTGAATTCCACCTGCTGCTCCTATCACTCTGGTCCTGCAAGCCATGATTCTTTGCCTTCCAAATACCATAACATTTGGTACACACAACACTTTATCCGCACTCTAGGCTCTGGATCACCCTCGTATTACCAGTGCCTGCATGTGACAATCTATTTTCCTATATGGAGAAAACTTACTTCCCCCCAGCATAAGACACTATCATAATGGAATTAGATTTCCCGGCTAACCAAGAAAGAAACTAAAAGGCAGGGCAACGGTGGTTGATGAATGTTGGAGCTTCGATTTCAAGCCATCACACATGTATTCTTTCATTGGGATGGTAATTTTTTAAGCACAAGTAATTCAGCCAGTACTACTTTAATCATAGTAAATGATTATATTGAGAAGGTATATCCAGAGTATCATAAATTCACATATGCTTTCCTTTCTCCAAACCACACCCCGTCGTGGTGAAAGTCGAGCAAAACCAACAGCAACAAATAAAAAGGGGAAGCACATTAACAACAACTTTTTATCAACCAAACACTCTTACGTTTTTACTTACTATGATATCATATGGTGCTAGGCACTGGGAGGTAGCTACGAACAAAACAAACATAGCCCTTGCCTTCACAGAGCTTATCTTTTAGAGAGTAAAACATTAAATAAATATAAAATGAATTCTTTAACTGCAATTATGACACATGCTTACAAAGGAAAAAGAAAACATCCTCAGAGTATGGATGGGCCGTCAACACGACGTGGTCAGGAGAAAAAGAGAGAGCTCACTCAAGGCATTGGCATATGAACCACGCTCTGAAGGGATGAGGCTGGTGAAGGCAACAGCATCTAGAAATTTCAAGAATTGATGTAAAGGAGAGAAAGGGAAGCTTAAAAATGAAGGAATGGAAATCATCCCCCAATCACCTTTCCCATTTCCATCAGATCTCCTACTGCAAGCTCAACTCATTATTACAGTTTCCAACATTGAAAGCTACTGATCTAGCAAGGATGCTCATGGGTAGAAATGTGATTTATGGATGCTGAATGGATTAATTATACACAATTAAAGACATCACTTTATAAAGTAGCTCATTTCCCAAAGCTTGCAGAATATTTATTGAGAGTAAAGCAGGGAAGAGCAAAGACATAGTCCTTAGATTACAACACAAATTGGCAATGGAAAAATTCAGCAGTGCCTCCTCCACCTATCTTCATGCTGGTACAAAAACACAAACTAGAATCAAGGTTAGCACATCAGGAAGGAACAACCTTTTCCTGAAAATCCCATTATGAATTTCCTTTGTGTCTTGCATTTTGCATGCCTCTGAGGCTGACATCACTCATATACATTACTGAAGCCTCACAGCATGTGTCTGCCTACCTGCTGTAATTTTTATTGGATTCTTCTTCTTCTAACCCTGTGTTCCTAAAGCAGCCAGAGGAATGCTTGTCCCGTTGTCACTCTATTTTCAGATTCCCAAAATCTTTCAATGGGAATACACATCATTCTGTGTATAAATCAGAGAGCTTTTTGAAAATATACACAGAAGTGAGGTAGCTGCTAAAATATCAAGGGTAGGACCTCAAATCTACACCCAAGTTGATATATGTGTACAAAATACATGTATTTTCAAATCTGGCTTAGAAAGTAGGCCATTAAATTCACTAAAAATGATCATGACTATTATTTGTTATGTTATAATAACTGAATACATGCTAGGCCGTATAAGTGTGTACGCACACTCACTTAATCTTCAGAGTAACCAGAGTAACAATCCCTATGTCATAAATTAGGAAAACTAGGGGAAAGATTGAATAACTTGTTCACAGAAGATCACATAGCTAGAAATTAGCTGGATTTCAAATCTTGGGTCTGTATGACATCAAAGCTTACCCATACTTTTGCCACTCTTCTACAGCTTCCCCCCACAATAACTACCTACCATTCACAGAATGTCAAGAATTACGCTCAGTAATTAAGAATCATTCACTGAAAGAATTCTCACAGTAATTCTGAGAAGTGTCCTCAGCCCCTAGATGAGGAAACGGAGCTCAGAGAATTCCAGTAACTTGACCAAGAGAACACTACAGCAAGGCTGAAAGGTGCAGAGGGAGATTTCCCAGAACCCTGCACAATTTCAGGAGAAATCTGTGTGGTACGATGAGTTTAGTAAAAGTAATTAAGGACTTGTTGCTTTCTCAGGGTTGTTCAGTTTTATCTGGGAAATTATCAATATGCTTTGGAAGAGAAGAAAATCCCCAAAGGACTGATTTCCTCATCTTAGGTGGACAAGGAAATCCCTCTAGGAATGTTCATTCAAGCCAAAATATCAGCATTGTGATCCATTACTTCCATACACCAATATAAATGACCCTCAGTTATCTATGTTTAACAGATCAATACCCACAAGCAGATGTAATGTGCCAAAAACTCTGAAAGCTATACACCAATTAGAATAAATGTAGTTCTTTTCCCTTTACCTACTTCCACCACAGAATTAAAGACCCAGCTATAGTAGTATCTGCTTTATTTGACTGGCATATGTCTTGAAGATCTTAGGGTGCAATATTTTTCCTCATGGGAGAATTTCATATTAATATCTAGGAGTATTATATTTTTCCTTAATGGTGAACTTTGTGTTAACATTGCATTAACTCCATATTAATGGAAACACAAATGTTTCCAAGTGAAATATTAAGGGGTTTAAATGCAACCCCTCTTCTCTAATTCAATTCATAACTCTTTAAATGCACAGTTAATGGGTTCTTCAGCTATGTTATTTTTCATTCCAAATTAAATTATATTATTGTAAACCAGGGGGATTTTAAGAATAGGTTTTAAGCATGCAAAAATCTTCAATTAAGATGAAACTATTTAGTAGAGAAGGATGTAAAATTACTTTACCTGTACATTTATGTTGTTTCTGTCTGTAAAATGGGAACATTACCCTTTTCCAATAATGCTTTGCATATAGCAATGAACACAGTAATATACCCTAGAGATGCTCTCCTGAAATAACACACTCAGAGACTCTAATAGATTCACATTAGTGAACAAAATTGGCATTTATTATACTTTACCACCATAGTGTATGATTCAGAATTAAACATATCACGCAGATTCCCACATGCTGAAAGAGTAGTTCTTAAATTTTATCGTGTCTTAGAATCATCTGGAACTCATGTTTAAAACTCAGACTCCATAGATCAAACCACAGAAATTGTGATTCAGTAGGTATAGGATGGGTCTTAGGAGTCTGCATTTTTTAATTTTTAATTTTTGTGGGTACATGGTAGGTGTATTTATTTACATGGTACATGAGATACCTTGATACATGTATACAATGCATAATAATCACATCAGGGTAGATGGGGTATTCATCACCTCAAGCATTTATCCTTTCTTTGTGTTAAAAATAATTCAGTTATACTCAGTTACTTTTAAATGTACAATAAATTATTGTTGACTGTTGTCACCCTGTTGTGCTAACAAATGCTAGATCTTATTCATTCTATCTAACCATATTTTTGTACACATAAACTATCTGCACTTCCCCCGCAACTCACTACCCTTCCCAGCCTCTGGGAACCATCATTCTATTCTCTGTCTTCATGAGTTCAATTGTTTCCATTTTTAGCTCCCACAAATAAGTGACAACATGTGAAGTGTGTCTTTCTGCATCTGGTTTATTTCAGTTAACATAATGACCTCTAGTTTCATCCATGTTGTCACAAACGACAGGATCTCATTCTTTTTCGTGGCCGAATAGTACTCCATTGTGTGATTTTGTGTGTGTGTGTGTGTGTGTGTGTGTGTGTGTGAATATATGTGTATATATATATGATACATATATATATATCACATTTTCTTTTTCCATTCACCTGTTGATATAAACATAGGTTGCTTCCAAATCTTGGCTATTGTGAACAGTGCTGCAGCAAACAGTGCAGATATCTCTTTGACACACTTATTTCCTTTTTTTTGCATATATACCTAGCAGTGTAATTGGTGGGTCATATGTTAGTTCAATGTTCACTTTTTAGGAACCTCCAAACTGTTTTCCATAGTGGTTGTACTAGTGTACATTCCTGCCAAGGTGTACAAGGGCTCCCATTTCTTCATATCTTCACCAGCATTTTAAAAGCCATTTTAACTGGGGTGAGATGATATCTCATTGTAGTTTTGATGTGTATTTCTCTGCTGCTAGATATATTGGAAGTCCATTGTATGTTGTTTCTTTTCTCCTGCTGCTTTTAGCATCCTTTCTTTATCCTTGACCTTTGAAAGTTCCATTATTAAATGTCTTGAGGTAGTCTTGTTTTAGTTAAATCTACTTGGTGTTCTATAACCTTCTTGTATTTGAAAACTGATATCTTTCTCTAGGTTTGGGAGGTTTTCTGTTATTATCCTTTTGAATAAACTTTCTATCACTATCTCTCTCTACCTCGTGAATAAGGCCAGTAACTTAGATTTGCCCTTTTGAGGCTGTTGTCTAGATCTTGTAGGCCTGCTTCATTCTTTTTTATTCTTTTTTGTCTCCTCTGACTGTGTATTTTCAAATAGCCTGTCTTCAAGCTAATTCTTTCTTCTGCTTGATCAATTCTGCTGCTAAGAGTTTCCGAGGCATTCTTCAGTATGTCAGTTGCATTTCCAATTCCAGAGTTTCTGCATGACTCTTTTTAGTTATTTCAAGCTCTTTGTTTAACTTATCTGATAGGATTCAAAATTCCTTCTCTTTGTTTACTTGAGTTTCTTTTAGTTTCCTCAAAACAGTCACTTTGAATTCTCTGTCTGACTGATCACAAATCTCTGCCTCTCCAGGATTGGTCACTGGTGTCTTATTTAGTTCTTTTGGTGAGGTCATGTTTTCCTGGGTGGTCTTGATGCTTGTGAATGTTCTTCAGAGTCTGGACATTGAAGAGTTAGGTATTTATTGTAGTCTTTGCAGTCTGGGCTTGTTTGTACCTGTCTTTCTTTGAAGGTATTCCAGATATTTAAGGGACTTGGGTGTTGTGATCTTAAGTTTTTGGTCACTGCAGCCATATCTTCATTACAGGGCATCCCAAGCCTAGTAACAGTGTGACTCTTGCAGACTCCTATAGGTACCACCTTGGTAGTCTTGGATAAGATCTAGAAGAATTCCGTGGATTATCTGGTAGAAACTCTTGTTCTCTTCCCTTACTCCTCCTAAACAAATGAAGTCTCTCTCTCTCTCTCTCCCTCTCTCTCTCTCTCTGATGACCTCTCTGAACTTAAGAGAGGAATGACACATAGACTCCTGTTATCACCACCACTGGGACTGCACTGGATCAGACCTGAAGCCAGCACAGCACTGGGTCTCATCCAAGGCACATGTTAACCACTGCCTGGCTACCACCTCTGTTCACTCAAGGGCCTAGGGCTCTACAATAAGCACAAAACAAAGCTAGCCAAGCTTGTGTATTTTCCTTCAGGGTGGCAAAATCCCCCCAGTCCTGGGCAGGCCTAAAGATGCCATCTAGAAACCAGGGCCTAGAGTAGGAAACCTTAGGAATCTACTTGATGCTCTATTCCACTGCAGCTGAGCTGGCACCCAAGCCACAAGACAAAGTCCTTCCACTCTCCCCTCATCTTTCCACAAACAGAGGCATTTCTCCCTATGGCCACTACTGCCCTAAGTCCATGGTAAGCACTGCCTGGCTACTGCTGATATTCATTCAAGGCTTACAAAGCTCTTCAGTCAGCTTGCAGTGAACGATGCCAGGCCTGGAACTCTTCCTTTAGAGAGCAGTGGGCTCCCCTCTGGCCCAGGGTAGGTCCAGAAATGCCATCTAAAAGCCAAGACCTAGAACTGAGGACACCAGTGAGTACTGTCCTCACCCATTGTGGTCAAGTAAGACAAAGTCCCCTTACTCTTCCCTCTCCTTTTCTCAAGCAGAAGGAGTCCCTCCTCTTAGCTGCCACAGCTGGGAATCTGCTGGGTCATACCTGAAGCCAGCATGACTCTGAGTCTCACCAACGCCCATGGTGAGTACTTCCTGGGTACTGCTGCTGATTATTTAGGGCCCAAGTGCTCTTTAGTCAGAAGGTGATGAATCCTGACAGGTCTGAGTCCTTCCCTTCAAGGAAGTGAGTTCCCTTCTGGCCCGGGGTGTGTCTAAAATGTCATCCAGGAGCTAGGGCCTGGAAGGGAAGCCTCAAGACTCTGTCTGGTGTCCTATCCTACTATGGCTGAGCTGGTATCCAACTTGTAAGACAAAGTCCTCTTTATTCTTTCCTCTCTTCTCCTCAAGTGGAATGCAGGGGTCTCTTCTGGAACTGTGAGCTGTGCTGCCTGGAGGTGGGAGAGGGATGGCACAAGCACTCCCCTGGCTACCCCAGCTGGTATCTCCTTAGGTCACATGCCCCCAAAGTCTACTGGCTCCAAGCCCAGCACAGCACCAGGACTTGCCCAGGAATTGCAGTGCTTGTGGCCTAGACTGCCTTTATTGTTTATTTACGACCCCAGAGCAATTTAACCCATGGTGGCGAGGCTTGCTGGGATTCAGGTTCTGACTGCTAGAATGAGTGATTCCCCTCTGGCTAGGGTTGGTCTAAATGCTCCCTCTGTGGGTGCCAGCTAGGTTCTGCCTAGTGCTGCTTTCTGCTGTGACAATGCAGCACTGCATTTCAATGCAAAGTCCCACAACGCTGCATTCTCCCTCTCCTAAGCACATAGATTCTCTCTCTGTGCCACTCGCTGCTGCTAGAGGATGGGAAGATGTAGTGTCGGCAATGAAAAACTCTCCTACCCTCTTCAGTGCCTCTTTCAGTGAAATGAAATTAAAACCAGATACTGTGACTGCTCACCCAATTTTTGTTTCTTATGAAGGTGTTTTCTTGTGTGTGGAGAGTCGTCCAATTTGGTGTTACTGTGGTGAGCACAATCAGTGGAGGCTTCTGTTCCACCATCTTGCTCTGCCCCCTAAAGTCTGCATTTTTAACCAGTTACCTCAGCCAATTCTGACACAGGTACTCTTTGAACCACATTTCTAAGAAATAATGGTGTAGAGTCTTAAAATCCAATAGACCATGTATTGATGTACACGTATAGGTACATGTCATTTTTGATTTTGCATATTCATTTTATTAAAACTCAGATACAGACATACATCTGTACCTGTACTGTGTCTCTTACCTTAACAGCTCACAATTATTATGTTCAATCTACTTTTAAATAAAGAATAAAAGAGCATAGTAAAAGGACAAGCAAGGACAGGAATAATGAAGACAGGAAGGGGCACTAACATGAGAACAAAGTTTTAGGTTCTATTTAAGCTGAGAACAGTGCTCCACAAAATATGGACCATGGGCAAGTGCCGGTCTACGAATTGGTTGTTAATAATCTGAGATAGGTCTAGAAACTAACTGGAAGCTCTTAGAAACTTTTACAGAAATTTGACAGAGTAATTTTACGTCTATTCAATCTAATGATAAAATTTGGGGCTCATATTTGGTAGATCTTATATTTTATTCCATTTCTTTTTCTACTAGTTTATTTTTACTCTATTTTACCTAAAAGATCAATGTCCATGAT
This sequence comes from Chlorocebus sabaeus, assembly GCF_047675955.1. NCBI lineage: Eukaryota > Metazoa > Chordata > Mammalia > Primates > Cercopithecidae > Chlorocebus > Chlorocebus sabaeus. Next base: position 83,621,362 of record NC_132913.1, read on the forward strand.
GGGTCCACAGGTAGTCAGTGAAGCATTGGTGAACTCTACAGAGAATAACTGGCCCTCTTGGTTAGTCCAGTGAGCCTCTCCTAACCCAGGATTTTAACACAAAAGTGAATATCCTCAATTTCTCATAATTACTTACTGTGAATCTGTCAGCAATGAACGATCACTGTTTTCCGTGAATCTACCAACCTCTTTTTAGCTTGTATCCCCTTTTAGAATAACATTTTAGTCACATTTCTTAAAAGTTTACTTTCAACAGTGTAAAGCAGTACTTTTTCACTTTTATTTTTCTTTTAATTTTCAAAGAGACCCTTGAGTCTTAACATTTGAGGATTCAGTGACGAATGCTATGATTGTATTAATATCTGTACCCTATCTATGTATTTTTGCTAACACGAAACTATGGTCTCAGGCTATTCTCAAAAAGCAGGTCCTTTAACTGCTTTGCTCATCTTAATGCCAGTTCCCTATCAACTATCTAATGACTTTCTTGATATGTGACAATGATAACAGTAATAAGAAGCACAAAGTAGCAGTAAATTATTCTAGTCATAAATACATGGGACACGGGTCTCATTTTGCGGTTTCCCTGCCTCCTAGTAAACTTTGAAACCTAATTTTCTCCCTTGTTGAAGACCTGCATTGTAAACAGTATTAAAGTTAAATGTTAGATATATTCTTTACGGTTTCTGCTTCCTGGTTGATATATCCCTTGGTGGTCCCCTACAGTTTCTACTTTTGGTACACAAGTGTTGCCAAGAATAACATTTTCCCTTTCCAAGTTAAACATGGTGTTTATAAAAGGTGTAGGATAGAGAACCTGGAAGTATGAATCTGTGCATACAATGGGTAAAGTCACAATAATAGCAACCACTTTCCCAGCTGCCAAGATCTCTAGCCAGGAAGAATAAAAACGAGGATTTTTTCCTCCCTACATAATTGTGTCCCCCTTTTAGAAGAGTTAGGAAGTCAACCATTAAGTGTCCAAATTTGCTTTCTGATGCTTACTAAATTTCTGATGCACACTAAATTTGATCATTATATTTGCTTAACATTTTTTTAGAAACCCAATTTAAGCCATTTTCTCATGTAATCAGTTAACTATATGGCTAAGAACTCTCTGACAGCTTGTAGGCTGTACAGGACAGCTTTGGTTCTGCAGCCAAAAATGGACACCTTTTTAGCTGTGTGAGGTTGGCCCAGTGATTTAACTTCCTAAACTTTAGTTTTCACATCTGTACAATTGGGATAACAAGGCACGGACAGTACAATTTTGAGAGGATTGTGAAACTACATAAAGTCAGCAGCATAGGGCCTGGTGCAGAGTCCATACTTGCTGCAGTAAAAGCTCAGATATGAGTGTTGTTATTTTTAACAAGGAAGACTCTAAATCACTGAAATAAAATCTAGAGAAGTTCTTGGAATTTTCTCACTCTGACAGGTACACTAAATAGATAAAGGATAGTCCACCAGGAAGGCAGCTGGCTAGATGAACTGACCTCTGGTGTCTCCTTGATCTAGGTTATCTGACATGCCCAAACCATGCTCAAATTCAGTACTTTGATTGCAATTCAAGTAACATCTTCGGAGAAAAAGAATTGCCTGTTTTCAATTAACCAAAGGAATTATAATTATGTTAATTTCTTTTAGTGTACCACATACATTTGTTTCAGCAATCACTTTGGGAAAGGTTAAGTGGAGCAAATATAACTAAAATCACAGGACATCTTTGTAAAAGTAGATGGCGTTCATCCAAAATGCCCTTCCTGGAACAAACTGTAACAACTTGATTCACTCCCGCCCTTCCCTACCAAGCTATATTTAAAGGCCCGTAAGCATTTCCATCATAAACTGCTGTCATCAGGATTTGTAATTTTACCTTCTAACCTATTTCAGAGTTTATATATAAACATCTCAAACTTAAAAAAAGCTATTGTTTTCAAAATTTAACAACTTCCTTCAGTAAAGGATAAGCGTACAAGGGGAAACAAACAAAAAAGTAATGATTATACGTGAAAAAAAATTATCTGCCATGGCTTGATAAGCAAAAAAGGTGCATGCCCAAGAAATATGTGCCACCAAAGATTATGTAAATTCAATGGTGAATAATATGTCATGATTCAGAATAATTAGAAGCTAAATAACTGTCTAGAAATTAATGAAAAGGTAAATTATGGTACAGTCATATTATAGGGTATTATATAGCCATCCCATAACATTCTCAAATAATTTTTAATAACATGGAAAACATTCATGAGATAATAAGTGGAAAAACATACTGCAAAATTGTATGTTCAATATGAACTTAACTGGATTATAAAATAAATATATATACAATCTATATTTAAAGTTGTAAAAGAAACATGCCAAAATGTTCATAGTAGTTACAGCTTGGCAGGAAAACCTAAGTTCTTTAAGCTCGTCCATAATTTCCAAGTGGCCTACAATGAACTTGCATTACTTTACTAATCAGAAAAGAAAGGTTTCAATGTGGCTTAGTGTCACAGACAAATACAGAAACAGTAATACAGGAAAAAAATGAAGGTTGGCATCTCTCTCCTATCTTTCCACATCCTCTGCATTACCCTTGCAAATCTATCTTTAATTATCAACTATTTTGACATTTGAAAAACTTATTTATACTGTGGATTTATGAAATACTCATTCAAAAAGAAGTTTTCATTTATCAAGCAGCTTCCCCAAAAACTGACCTTGTAGCTATCCACAAAGTATTATCAACAACTCACGTCTCAAGATTCTAAAAAATACAAGTATCATCCACCATAAGGTCACCTCTAGGGGACAAAGCAAAGATGTGGGATACATTCAGAAAGGGAAGGGTGAAAAAAAAAAAAAAGAAGCAAATACGGCACATGAAAACTAGTTTTGGCTGGGCGTGGTGGCTCATGCCTGTAATGCCAGCACTTTGGGAGGTTGAGGTGGGCAGATCATGAGGTCAAGAGTTCGAGACCAGCTTGGCCAACATGGTGAAACTCCGTCTCTACTAAAAAATACAAAAATTAGCCAGTCATGGTGGTGGGCGCCTGTAATCCCAGCTACTCGAGAGGCTGAGGCAGAATTGCTGGAACCCAGGAGGCAGAGGTTGCAGTGAGCTAAGATCGTGCCACTGCACTCAAGCCTGGGCAACAGAGTAAGACTCAGCCTCAAAAAAAAAAAAAAAAAAGAAAAGAAAAGAAAAAGAAAACGAGTTTCAATCTGTTGAGCTGTTGTATTCTAAACTTCAAGTATTTAGCAGTTACCAACCTAAAGAGAACTGTCCCAAATGGAGCTATGACATCAATTTAAATCAAATACAAATATTAAAAGAATTCAGAGTCCCAGTCTATCTTAGGGCCTCTCTAACTCTGACTGGAAACAGACACAGACACACAGACAGACACACACAGAAATCACACGGCAATCAATCATTGTGAGCATTCATGATCACAGATATTTCCAGTTGAGATCTCTATAAACTTTAATAGATTCTACTTTTACTTTTTCATTGAGATAATAGTTTTTGCCAGTTTGTGAAGTATTTTTTTAATTTCACAGCTTGTTACCAACGGGTTTTGAAAGAAAAGGAAGTGGTAACCTTTTTCAAAACATCAGGATGGGTAAAAGACTGGCACAGGGCATACTTGAGAACCAAAATTGATTATTAGTGGGAACACAACAGTGGAAAAAGATGTGGATACTGGTGTCACTCAATGGCTAGGAAAAATGAATCAAACATGAGAGGCAGGAAAACGTCTACAGAGAAACATCATCTATTTCAATTCTTCTAATGGAGATTGTCCAGAATAAAGTGAACTAGGCTCTACTTATTACTTTATTACAGTTATGCAGATACTATAAATGATACTTGTTCTATGTCACCAATGCCATACATTTTTCCAAGGCTGATGAACATATTTTTAAAGCTTATATGTCTACTATTCAAAGTACTTTCACTTGTGCCTTCTCATGCCAGTCAGGAAAATCTGGTCCATTTGGATACACTGTCAGGTCCAATTCCCTCTATTAGTCTAAGTTCTTTCAGGATCAGAACCATATTTCATTAATCTCCACATTCCTAACAAGTACCTAATGGTGGGAAGGGCACAATACGTGTTTTTGATTAAAAGAGTAATAACACATTCTGAATCTTAGCTTTTATTCCCCTCAAACTTTGCCCCAAACACCAGAAGTGTGAAGTACTTCATAACTTATTGGTCTCCAAATTTGTGTATTTAAGAGCAACCATTTAAACAACAATTGAAGAGATACTGAGAATGTAACAGACAAAAAGCCACATCAAAAATAATCTCATACTGAGAAGTAAAAATCAAGAATCCAACAACAAAACATAAATTAAAATAGATTTTCAGTTGGGCACAGTGGCTCACACCTGTAATCCCAGCACTTTGGGAGGCCAAGGCGGATGAATCACAAAGTCAGGAGTTTGAGACCAGCCTGGCCAACATGAGGAAACCCCATCTCTACTAAAAATACAGAAATTAGCTGGGTGCAGTGGTGTGCACCTGTAATCCCAGCTACTCAGGAGGCTGAGGCAGGTATCAATTGCTTAAACCGGGAGGCAGCCACTGCAGTGAGCCAACATCACGTCGCACCACCACACTCCAGCCTGGGCAACAGAGCAAGACTCTGTCATTAAAAAAAAAAAAAAAAAAAGGCCCGGGCGCAGTGGTTCATGCCTGTAATCCCAGCACTTTGAGAGGCTGAGGCAAGTGGATCAACCTGAGGTCAGGAGTTCGAGACAAGCCTGAGCAATATGAAACCCCATCTCTACTAAAAATACAAAAACTAACCAGATGTGGTGGCATGCACCTGTAATCCTAGCTACTCAAAAGGCTGAGACAGGAGAATCTCTTGAACCCGGGAGGCGGAGGTTGCAGTGAGCCAAGATCACGCTATTGCACTCCAGCCTGGGTAACAACAGCAAAACTCCATCACAAAAAAAAAAAAAAAAATACATAAAAGTAAATGAATGAATTAAATAAAATGGTTTTTCATTCCTTGGGGTAAAAATATAGAGTTACAAACTCTATAAAAATTATTGTTTGATCATACTCAAATTTCATAAACATGCCAGGGAAGTTTTAATAACATTAATTCCTAAATCAAAGGGAAACCAGGTTGGCCAAAGCTATCCACTACTTAGTGCCAGGGAAAAGTAGCTTAAACTTTCAGTGATAAAACAATGAGTAAATTCTGAGAATCCCGAACAGAGAGTCTCAAACACAACCTAAGAGGCAAATTACATTATGGTCATTTTAATTTTTTGTCAGTTTTAAAGTTATCTATTTGCAACAATTGTATTCTTGATATAAGGTTCTAAAAAGTGTCCTGATGCAGTGCATTAATCTGTTCTCATGCTGCTCATAAAGACATACCCGAGACTGGATAATTAGTAAAGGAAAGAGGTTTAACTGACTCACAGTTCCACATGGCTAGGGAGGCCTCACAATCATGGTGGAAGAGCAAGGGACGTCTTGCATGGTGGCAGGCAACAGAGGGCTTGTGCAGGGGGAACTCCCCTTTATAAAACCATCAGATCTCATGAGACTTATTCACTATCATGAGAACAGCATGGGAAAGACCCACCTCCATGATTCAATTACCTCCCACTGGGTCCCTCCCATGATACATGGGAACTGTGGGAGCCACAATTCAAGATGAAATTTGGGTGGGAACATAGCCAAACCATATCATGCAGATTTTCCTGAAATATCCTCAGCATAATTAATGCATGAATGAAGCAAAGTTTCCATTTTACAAATTCCTCACGCAATAACAATTGCAACATCTGAAAGCGCTTAAAATAAGTTTTTCTCACTGTTTCTTACCAGCAGATTAAGTCAATACTGCTAAGCCAAATTAGAAAATGTGAACCAAACAAGCAAGCAAAATACAAGAGAAAAAAGAAAAGAAAATCAACAAGTATATATTTTCTTGGCACAAGTTTACTCAGATGCAGTCTCACAAAGCATTTCTGCAATTATTTTAAAACCAAGTTTCACTGTTAAATCTGTGTTCAGATAGTTTTGCACATATTACTCTAAGAGTAGCAAAATCACAACTATCTCCTCTTTGGCCTTTCTTTGGGTTGTGAATCAATGGGACTGCCATAAGTAGAGCAGAGTAGTTAAAAATCCAAGCTCAAAAGTGAGATTCCTAAGTTTAAATCCAGGCCCTACCATGTCATCTTTTTGTCATCTTGGCTACGTCACTTTAACTCCCATTGCCTAGGGCTGAAATAGCATACATACTGCACCACCACTCCCATACAGACACACAATTTCATACAATGTGCTTTTATTTATGGAAAGAAACATGGAAATGATAAAGAAGCAGCCACCACAAATGGTTACCTACACAGAGAATAAGTGTTCAGAATGGAGATACCAGGGATAAAATATAAAACTACTCTTAAAACACTTTCTTGTGTAGATTTCCTCATTGGCCCAAATAGAATATTTTCAAAACCCAAGAATTCATTAGGACACATGAAAAAAATGTTTAAACATGAGTTAAAAACAATATTAAAATATATGTAGCCCCTAACTAAAAGTAAACCTCATTAGTCACAATTGACAACTAGGGAACCAATGCCCACATATTCTGAAAACTGTCAATGAAAATTAAAGAATTAAGCCTCATTTTGCTTTTCTAGAATGAATAGTTTTTCAAAGGTACTAAGGGGTCATAGCTAATGAGAAGAAGTACTTTTTATGTAAGAATTCCAGGAAATAAGTATAGAAGGAATAAGAGAATTACAAAATTCATAATTTTTCAACGCATAAGAAAATAACATATTTGAAAACATTAGACAAAAAAAAAAATCAATGAGAAACATCCTAATGAAGAGATTATGCTGCCACAACTTGAACCCATTAATCAATCTTAGCATCACGAAGAATGGGGCAGCCAAACTCTTGTATAACTTTTGATGGAATGCAACATGAAGTACACAGCACCACCAAAGAAGCATCCTTGGGGAAAAACATGGAACATATCTTGATGATATTCAAGACCCTTTTGGTTAAACTCCAATTTATAAGAAATAAGGGAGTCAGTGGAACAAGTTAAAAGACACTACCAGTGAGCAAAAAAACAAATTCAGAATGTGGGACATTCTCAAGGACAACAGAAACAGTTGTCACTGGCACTGTGAAAAATGAAAGGAAAAAATGATAGTGAAAAGAGTCAGATAAAACGAATGCGCTCTAAATAATTATCTTCTTTATTTATAGTTCAAAAATAGGCAAAACTAACCTACAGTTTTAGAAGTCAAGCCTTAGGGAGGCTGTGATTGGAACAGAGATTGAAGACTTTTGAGGTGCTGAGAATACTCTGTATCCTCATCTGGGTGGCAGTTATATGGGTCTATACATATGTAAATGTTCATCACACAGTACACTTAAGATTATAGCATCTTAAGGACTTTCCTAAATATATGCAGTTCCTCAATAAAAACAATTATAGAGGCATAATTAACCTATGGTGTTTGAAGTCAGGACGATGGTTACCTTTAAGAAAGAGTGTTACTCAGAAGATGCAAGAGCCATAAATGTATGAAGATTTTACTTCTCTGCATGTATGCTATTCTCCAGCAAAAAAAGGATGAAGGGAGGAGGTACTGCTCTATATTAAAGGTGGCATAATAAATAAATTGCTAACTGGATTTTGCTTAAGTCAATTGACTTTTGAGAAACAGTGAAATTTTAATATTAGATAATTACTGTGTGTAATAGTAAGTATAATGATGACATTTTGCTTATTTAAGAAGTTCATAGGGGTGAAGCAGCTGTCCTGTGTGGCTATTTAAGTCCCTGCTCAGTTCACTCAGTGGTTGGATAACAAATGCACAAAGATGTGCTTAAATGCACTCAATCAGTAAGTCTCCCAGCCTTTGCTGATGGGCTGTGTGTGTTTGATGGATCACTCCTTCAGTACTCTAGCAGTTTATAGCTCTGCCTTAGCTTTTACTTCCTGCTTGCACAGAGCCTGAAGGTCAGGCACAGAAGAAAATAAGGTCTCTCCTGGGTATGCACACAGCCCTTTGTATGCATCTGGCTTTCCCAATTCCCAGGAATATATTTGAGCTTTTCAAAGCCCCCTATGCACATCTCTTTCTCTATATTGTCCTTTTCTGTTTTTTGTTTTTGTTTTTTCTGTTAGTCCCCTACTCATCCCAAGTGGTATCGCCACCTCAGGTAAGTGCAGTGTTAAACAACTGCCACTGGTTGTTTTTGAAAAGTGTTCTGATGATAGGGCTGTTTGCATCAAGGAAGCTATGAGCCAGGTTAACAAAAGTCTTGCAAATGGGGCTTTTCCAGAGAGCTGCCAGACATGTCAGCTAGTGACAATTCTCTAATAGGGATGAGGTTGTTGGGGAAGCTCCAAACCCATTTTGTTGCCATTAGTGGCTTGTAAGGTGTGTTTGTTTTCATGACTACCATGGTTGCAGAGCTTGTGGCTTTCAGTTATTGCAGAGTTGGGGAGACAGGAATGATAAAAGGCAAGTTGTAATAAAATGTAACACAGCCAAAGCCTACTGTGCTGAGTTCAACCTGTTTCTTGAATAAATGCTCCTCATGTACTTGAAAGCTTCTGGCTGATTTCTAGAGTTCGAAAAAAGTTGACTTTTGCAATTTTCTCCAGTATTTTCATGGCTTTTTGGGGGAGCAGCATGTGGTGGTGGGGGGGTTCTTACTCTACCATTCCCAAAGTGCTTCTCCTCACAATCATCCCTTGAAGATTAGATCGGGGTAAGAAAACCCCTGATCTAAGCCCCGTAGGAAAACCCTACTGGGCTTCTCAGCTGCCATTTACAATAAGCACAGTTGCTTAAAGCATGATGCTCTTTAGAAAGTCAAAAGTCCCTTAAGACACTGTTCTGTGACCATGAATCTCACCGATCACCCCACATGATTATCACGTCACTGAGTCTAAGGATCAGTTCAGCACAAAGTCATCCCTCCTACTAGAAAAAGTATTAAAATCAGCATGTCCTACTAACCATGTGGACTATGACAGCAGCTTCTGTGAAGGTTTTATCTTCATTTCATAATGCTTTGGTGCCTTAGCTGTTAATAAGTTGTAAATCAGTATAGAAAAATAAAGTAAAATCAATGTCCATATAAAATTCTACCAAAAATCAACCAACAGTGAAATTTTCAAGCAGGTCACTGGTTTCTCATAGCGTCAGGATTATAAAGAAGCAGGTTCCAGTCTATTAATAGCCAGAAAATGTCCCTTATATCATAATAAATAAAAGTAGAGGAAAAGTTCTGGGAAGTCAGGAAGCAGACATTTGCCTCCTACCAGGAGGGCAAGAGTTTCCCAGAAATCAGACCCAGCTGAGGTTATAAGGGTCATTGGTAAGGCAACATCCCCGTGATAAGGTTCTCTGTGGACCATGACTGTAAGTTTAGTGTGATATAAAGAAGACAGCGTTCCTAAACTGCCAGAGGTGTACTGTCTACTGCAGGACACAGCTGACATAGTCTTTAACTAGTTTAAACTGAAATAAAATTAAACATAATATTAAACAAGACAAGACACTGATGTGATTTAAATATATACATATATGTATGATTATTCATTACAACACTATTTGTTTGTAATAGTGAAAACTGGAGACAATTTAAATGTCCACTACTTAACCCATCAAGTTTACCAGTTAATAAATTATGTTACATCTTAACAATAAAAGTGTGCACATATATAAGAATGGGACTCTTTCTATGTTCTGACCTGGAAAAATCTGAACAATATATAAGTGAAACAGTCAAAGTGTAGAACAGTGCAAATATTTTGCTATTTTTTATACTAGAAGAGGTGAAAATTTCTATAGTTGTATTTGCTTATTGATATACATGTACGTATGTGTGTGTATATATATAGTATATGTGTGTGTATATATATACATGTGTGGAATATATCTCCATCCATATATGTATAAAAACTTTGAAAGAACAAACATGAAAATAATGAGCATTGTTACCTGTGAGGAAAAAAAGGGAAAAATTTGCAAATGCATGAGAGGTTGAAAGGAAACTTTTCAAACTACTTTTTTGCATTTAAAAAGTTTTTTGAGCCAAATGACTACATTACTTAATCCAAAAAAGGCCTCTGGTTATTCACATAGGGCAAAAAAAAAAGTGTCATAAAAAATTATCTGACGGTTTTTTAAAAAATTAGAAACTAGAGATGTATTCAAATTTTGCAATTTGAATTAGTTAATGAAGTCCTAAGTAAACCCCAGAAAGAATTTCTGAATAGGTATATAACATGAAAAAGGATAGAATGAGAGTTTGTACAATATGACAGCGGATTGTATTCTCTGTCTTGTAGCAACATCTGCCCTATTTTGTCTTCATTATTTATAAATATCCTGGCTTTAAAAAGCATCTATAGCAACTGACTCCAATGGAAATGGCACTTGCTTTACATGAATGTTCTAAACCAGGGTAGCTGGCATGATAACCCTGACCTTTAGAAACGTAACCAGCTTCAATATTAGTAAAAATGATATTACAACTGGTAGCAGGACCACAAGTAGCTTTCATTTTATTCATTCTGTTTTCTGTATTTTACATGTTTTTCACTAAGCTTGACTTTCATGATCAGGAATAAAACTATATTTTTCATAAGACAGGTGGCTCTGGTGGCAGTATGGGGTATGAATTGCAGCAAGAGGAAATTGGTGGCAGAAACACCAGTCAGAAGAATGGTTGAAGGTAGGAGAAAGATAACAAAGATAGGAATAAAAGTTGAAGCAGTGGAGCAACATATAGACAAGTTGAAGAGGTTAACTGACCAGGCCACCTGGATGGAAGTGATGAAGAAAAATGCAAGAATAGTCTTAAATGTCTGATTTGCATAACTGCTGCCAGTACCATTAAAGAGGCATATGAAGGGGGATGAAGGATGTGGTCAAGTTCTGTTGGGGCTACAATGAATTTGAGGAGTCTGAGGCCCATCCAGGTGGAGATGCCAAGTCAACAGCTAGAAATACAATAATGGCACTCAGAAAAAGAATGAAGATTGGAGATGTAAGTGTATAGGAATTGACTGAATCCATGGGAATAGATGAGATTGTAGGATGCCAAGAGCAAATTTAGAAGAAAAGAGCCTAGGAGAAAAGTCTGTGGAACATCAATTTAGGTGGAAGAAGAGATACCAAAGGACAAAGCAGAAATAACTTCAGGCAGGTAACTAGAAAAGAAGGGTCTCAGGAAAGACTAAAGAACAGACCTTTCTAAGAAGGGAGCAGTGATATCAACAGCATCAAATACTGCCAAGATTTAAGAGGATAAAGCCCCCACTTCACCCAGCTGGCAATGACAACGTATCCAATGGCTTCAGTGGGGCAGTGACAGTCAAAGGTTGGAGTTGAAAGCTAGGCTGAGGTGGGCTGAGGAATAAAATGGAAGGTGAACATTTCAACTAAGAAAACTAAATCATTCAATAGTGGCCCTTCACATATCATTCATTTCAAATCCCTAAGACGTGAACATGGAAATCATATTCTCATTTATTTCATGGCAAAGAGTTAAACAGTTTAGTATAGTGGTTAAATATATTCCCTGAGTTAAAATCCTGTTTCTATCACTTGTGTGACTTTAGGCAAATAATTTAACACCTCTGTGTTCCATATTACTCATCTGTAAAATGGCAATGGGAATTGTACAACCTCAACAGGTTACTAAGGGTTAGATGAAGTGAGCAACTAGCTTAGTGCCTGCTCACTCATTCAGATGCTATTGTATTTCTTAACTCTTCCATCTGTGTAAAACCAAAAAGAAATTAAATCTTGACCTTCCTAATTGAAGGTCGGATTGTTTAACAATCTCATTCGGCACTGTTCATTAACCTGACCCATTCACTTGGCAATAAACATTTATTAAGCCCTTTCCATGGGCTTTAATTTACTGGAACCCAGGGACAAAAAAAAAATGATTAAGGCTTGATCCTAGCTCTCACAGGCTACATAAAAAAATTCTTTTAGGCTGAGCATGGTGGCTGATACCTGTAATTCCAACACTTTGGGAGGCTGAGGCAGGAGGATCACTTCAGTTGAACCCCGGAGTTTGAGACCAGCCTGAGTAATATAGGAAGACCTCATTTCTACAAAAAGTTTTAAAATTAGCCAAGCATGGTGGCATCATGAGTAGTCCTAGCTACTCATGAGGCTGAAGTGGGAGGATCACTTGAGCCCAGGAGGCAGAGGTTGCAATGAGCCGAGACAGCACTACTATACTCCAGCCTGGGCAACAGAGCAAGATCCTGTCTCCAAAAAAAAAAAAAAAAAAAAATTTGTTTTAATCATAAGGTGGCAAATAAAACAACAGAAGTCTGAAGAGTTATTCATACGTATTTACACAATGAAATGATGAAAACACTTATAATGCCCCTCCCTAGTATTTTTTACATTCCTTCATTATGACATCCTGAAATAAGGTTACAAAAAACAGAAACACTAGGCTGACAATTGATTAATTTCTTTTACACGCTTTATAAAATGTTAACCACTTCTCCTAAATACTTTTATTTAATCTATTTTTCTGTGCAATTCTCATTAACTTCATGAAACTAACAATAAAATCTCCTGAGCCACCTGTTAGATGTTTTTTATTTTCTTTCTTCTCTTTCTTTCATTTTTTTTTCAGTCAGGGTCTTGTTCTTTCACCAGGCTGGAGTGCAGTGGCACAATCACAGCTCACTGCAGCCTCCAACTCCTGGGCTCAAGCCATCCTCCTGCCTCAGCTTTGCAAATATCTGAGACTGTAGGCACCAGTTACCATGTCCAGCTAATTTTTATTTGTAGAGACAGGGCCTTGTTATGTTGCCCAGGTTGGTCTTGAACTCCTGGGCTCAAGTAATCCTCCCACCTTAGCCTCCCAAAGTGCTGGGATTACAAGCATGAGCCACTGTGCCTGACCTGATGGTTTCTTTTCTGTATCTCATATGCAATTAATCATAATATCATTTAATTAAGACAGTAAAAGCCTTCCCCATCTTACAAACACCAGGTCATTTACTTAATCAGAATATAAAAGCTCTAGTTACTTAATGAAAAGTATTCAATAAACTACTGAACATGGAGATATTAAAGCAAATTTTTAAAATATGATCTCACTAGAAAGTAATTTTCCATCTTGCAGAACTTCTTCCTAAAATCATGTATCATTGGCCATCCCTCTCAATTAACAGTCTTATACCCTGATACCAAAGCCTCTTATTAAAAAGAGCACTCTACTCACCTAGGTAGGACGCTAAAAGACCTGGGTGGCAGGTCTCAGAGAATCACTTTTGTGATCTGAAGCTAGTCCTTTAACTTCTCTGGAAATGGAGCACACGGGGACTGAAAATACTTATTCAGACCAGTCATGGTGGTTGAAAAGAAAATCCAAGGATATTTTTATATAAGCTGCTCTTCAAACTGTCAAGTGCAATATAAATGCAAATATAACTTGTCTAGATTAAAATAACTACTGTAATACCTGGGTTTTGTTTTTTTTCCTAATTACTTAGATCAAATTGGTCCAAATGAAACTAACTTGATTGGAAGCCTATTTATCAAAACCTATTAGGTATGTTTCATTGAATGTAAAATGCCTCATTTAATGTGAAAAATGTCACAACAGTGTAGAGTTGTGTATCTAGAACTTCTTCCTATTAATATACATAAATGTGCTACCTCTACACTCAACCCTGAAACTGTTTAGAAAGGAGAAACTTAGGCTATAACTTCATGAATAATCGGACTAATGAGATGGTAGAAAGACTAATTTATTAAATAACTATTTACTGAGTGCCTACTTTGTGCCAGGACCTTAGGATACACGAGTGAATTCAACAAAGAAAAAAACCACCTGCCCTCATGGAGCTTACGTTCTAGCAGGAGATGGAAAGGGGAGATGGACAGTAAACAAGGAACATATTAAGGTAAATCATATAGTGTATAGGATGGTGATAAGTGTTGGGGGAAAGAAAGAGAGCAGAGAGGGAAAGAAGTGACTCAAGAGTAGGGAAGCACGGTAGGCCTCATTCAGAAGAGGACGTTTGAGCAAAGAATTGAGGGAGGTCTTGGATTTGGCCTTACATTCCAGGCACAAAGAACAATCAGTGCAAAGGCCCCAGTGAGGGAGCTTGCTAACATGCTTGAGAAGCAGCAGGGAGATAAAAGGAATGCAGACATTAACAGTAATGCAAAGAAGCAGACACCTGTTTGAATTAGCTTTTCACTGCAGCCACTGTGCATAGTTTTGACTTGTCTCTGTTGACAAGCTGGGCATCCCAGCACTGCAAATTAGGAAAAGGTGAGAAAAGTCTCCTAGGCCTTCTTTGCTCTGGGTCTCTTTTTAAGCAAATTGAAAGCCTCAGGGACAAGACCGTCTCCCCTTCCTAGGCAATGATTTTTGAATGTGACTAATGAATGGATTTCTTATATGAAGGGGAAAAAATTTCTGGCACAATCCCTAGTGTAGATACTGTTATCGTAGCATCATTAAATGTACAAAAAAAATACAGTTAACTGCCAATAGTGCTAAACAAATTCATAAAACAAAAAATTATGTATTAAATATGAAAAAAATCAAGTTCTGATTAAACAACACTTGCTCACTGTGAATGATGATATCAGTTTGCTAGAACTAAATCACTATGCTTATACCAAGGCTATAATACTAACTCCTAATAGCAAAGATTGTTTTGAGTCCATCATGAGAATAATGCATGGTGCTAGGTGATGACTCAATTTTTCTCATTTTTCTCTATTAGAAAAATATTTTGTTTTGGCCCTTTGTTGGCACAAATACATAATTTACTTATTAAACTTACCTCTTCTCTCATAAACTCAGACAGTTAAAGCAGTATTACTTGGTGACAGCAATATTATAAGCACAAAGGGTATAAACTGATTATCTTTATTAGTTAGAATATGCTTAAATACTTTGGGGTGCTATGGTCTGGATGTGTCTCCCCCAAAATCCGTATGTTGACTTCAAATCCCCAATGCAACATTATTGAGGTGGGCCTTTAAGCAGTGATTAGGTCATGAGGATAAGCCCTCACGAATGTGATTAGCATCCTTATAAAAGAGGGAGCTTGTTCATTCCATTTTGCCTTTCTGCTCTTCCACCGTATGAGGACACAAAGGTGGCACCATCTAAGAGGAATAGGCCCTCACTGGATAGTGAATCCGCTGGCACCTCGATCTTGCACTTCCCAGCCTCCAGAACTGAGAAAGAAATTTCTGTTGCTTATAAATTACCTAGTCTAAGGTCTTCTGTTATGGGAGCCTGAATGGACTAAGCCAGGTGGATTATTTTAAACAAAAACACAAAACTTGAAACGTCTTATAAAAAACATAATCCTGAAAATATGCATATACATATATATCTCCAGGGATCAGAATCTTGGGTCTCTATTTCAACATGAAGCCAATTGTAGAAAAGAGACCACTGGGGTCTGCGTGGTGAGTGATGCAGGTAAGAAAATTACATGCCAAATTAGAGCATTTGTCTTCCATGCTGTGACTTTGGGAATATCATTTAGCAACCTCTGTATTTCACTGAAGAGTAACAGCAGTAAGTTTTATCAAATTCAAAGGCCCTAATTCACCTCAACTAAATTAAATAAGGCTTACAAGCACTGAGTTATTAGTAAACACTCCTTAAAATACAATTTTGTGGCTGGAAACAGTGTCTCACACCTATAATCCCAGCACTTTGGGAGACCAACGTGGGAGGATTGCTTGAGCCCAGGAGTTCAAGACCAGACTGGGCCACATAATAAGACATCATCCTACTAAAGAAAAAAATTTTTTTAATTATCCAGGAGTGGTGGCATGTGCCTGTAGTCTTAGCTGCCTGGAAGGCTGAAGCAAGAGGATCATGTAAGCCTAGGAGGTCGAGGTTGCAGTGAGCTATGATTGGACTACTGCACTCCAGTACGGATGATACAGTGAGACCCTGTCTCAAAAAAATATATACAATTTTGTTATTATAATTGTATAAAACGTCATTTCTAGAGATTTTTGTTTTGTCATGGCTTTCTTTAGGATATCAATGTAATACTTATATAGTCCTTACTAACGGTCACACATGGTTTATAGTGCTTTACAAATGTAAATTTACTTAATCCTAACAATAATCTTCTAAGTGAGATGCTATTATCATTCCCATGTTACCTGTGGGGGAAACTGAAACACAGAAGTTATGTAATATACCCATGGGGACACAACTAGTCAGTACTAGGGCCAGAATTCAGTCCAAATATCTGACTTCAGAGTATAGGTATGTAACTGCTATGCTATGCTACTCTATATTTACTTGTGGGACTTCAACATGTATCTTTTTTCTTTTTCCTTACTGTATGGATAGCATCTAATCATATGTATAATTTTCAATCTCTAAGAATGGAAACCCAGAAAAACACGGGGCAAATTTGTCTAGGTATCAAAAGCAAAATATCATCATCATTTTTCAAAAGTGAAAATCTTAGGATTATTAGATGTATATACTTCTCAGACACCAGAGTCACCGGTCCACAAAGTTGCTTTGTTGTTATATAAATTAACTTTTGCTGACAGGGAAGACTAGCATTTGGAATCATGGCTACTGCCACTATGCGGGGCACTCCAGTGAAACACTGAACAGAAATGTAAGTCTCTACAGGATAGCCTTTATAGGCAACAGAAAAATCATATTGTTCCCAGAATGTGAAGGATACATATATTGGTAAACAATAAATTGTGACTGAAGTGCGATCTGTTGTGGAGTCACTTTATGGACCATTCAAGACAAATTTTTCACCCATATCTGGTTTCTCTCTTCATATATCACAGCCACTTCACACCATTAATTAAAGAATATTTAGCACATAAAATTAACTGTCATATTGCAAAACTGTCTGTGACAAGCAAATGGGCAAATGCATGTGTTACCAAGAAGACCTACAGAGAGTTATTTCCTTAGTGCAGCATTTTCTAAAGTGCATTTTGAGAAACCCTAGTGTTTTGAGGAGTTACTAGGAAAAAGGGGCTCCTGGTCAAATAAGACTAGGATGTGGTGGATACCATACTCCCCTTTTAGCAGTTCACAACATGCATTAGCAAATATGAAAGCTCCGGAAGCCCTCTGGCTTCTATGGTATCCTAAACTGATTTGACCCAGGAACTCTTTATAACAGTACACCTACAAACAGCTTGGGGAGTGTAACCGGAGATGATGTGACTTGATGAATCCTCCACTATTCTGGATGTGCGTCCTGCCTCTGCAAGAGGCTTGACCTTGTCAGGGTTTCGGAGTTGGTCAGTACCAGAAAGGCAGACTAAGTTGACTAAGAAAGGTAACTTTGAAAGGGGTCTTATTCTTGGCATCTTCTGGCTTTCTAGGAAAACTATAGAGAAAGCAACTTATCATCACAAGTTTTCTTGGTAGTAAGAAATCAGAAGAGGGGGAGTAAGTTCAGATGTTTAAAGGTTTCTAGCTAACAGAGTCTGATTCATGCAGGTCTGGCCTTGGGGACCACAGACCTCATCCCTGGATGAGTGTATCCTCTCCCTGAACAGTCACAGGATGGACACTACTGCTCGTGCTAAGCTTCCACAACCAGCCAAAGCCTCTTCTGATGGTTCAGGACCTCTTCAGATACTTTGAAAGCTTAGGCTTGAAATAATAATAGTTAACATTTATTTAGTACTTTCTCAATGTTAGATATGGCATGAAATACTGATATTATGCTCAGATACTATATTATATTTATTATCTCATAATTTTCCCAACAACTCCATGAGGTAGACCCTATTATGATACCCATTTTATTCATGAATACCTGAGGCTCAAACAAGTTATGTAGCTTGCCCAAAACTACAGAAAAAGAAAGGCCAACTTAAAATTTGCATCCAGGCCACCGGTCTTTGGAATCCACATTCTCCACCAGCTGCTTTACTGGTTTAAAGATCGGAGAACCTTTCAAGTTGTTGGAATGATCAATATGTCAACCTGATAGTTTAATTATCAGAAGGAACTGGTTTTACATTCTTGCCAGCACTCCTTGTACTCCCCCAAATGATCACTTATCATGACTTTGCAGCAGACATTTGGTCACCTTTGAAACTGAGCAGCAAAAGTTGCAGCATGGAAAACTAAACACACTAGGTGACCCTAGGTAGCTTACTTGCCTTCTCTGTGCCTGTCTTTTCTCACCTGTAAAACACAAATCACACTTGCACTAATTCATAATGTGGTAGAGAAAGTACTGTGACTGTACGTTTAGCCTCCTAGGGGAAAAAGTGCCATCTATAATCTTATTCTTTTTTATTAATGCAGCAGTTTCATATTTGATGCCTTTTGAGGCCAAGGCATTCATGGATCTAGACACAAATACATTCTGTGCAAAACCTGTCACCATAAGCAATAAGATGCTTGGAGATAAGTAGATTAAGACTTCACAACAGGCAGGAACGTTGTTTTTATTTGAATGGGCTAAGTACTTAGACACAAGAGGACTTTCTGTTTTGAACTTTGCATATTGTCTAGGAAATTCTACATTGAGATAGCTCGATTTCTTTAGTAATCTGCTGTCTTATACTCATTGGCATTGGCTGGTTATCTTCCATGTGCCTCACGCTCTCCCCCATACACTCTGCTCTCTGCCCTGGGAAACTGACCCACAGGCACTGAATCACTGAGCTCCACTGACCTCAAATTTGCAAGTGGGTTTAGTCAACAAGGAGCACCAGCAAGAGATAGGAGGAAAGGAGAAGAGTAAGACTGGAATATTTAAACTCCTAGTCCTAAATATATAGTTTCTCTGCAGGTTATGTATCTCCCCAAGGTGACCCCTCCACCCAGCTGTCTCTGTAACCCAGGTTCTAATAACTGTTTCCTCTTCTTACATCTTCAGGCCTAGGAGTAGTAACAGTACCCTGCCCCATTGTTACTGGCCGGGTTGTAATGTATCACCCCTATGATCTCTATGCTTTTATAAACAGCCCCTGTATTAAAGGTCACACAAATGATCTAAGTTGAGATGGCCATCTGTATCTGGCAGGGATCCTGATTGACATAGCAATCAACCAAGAACTTCCTTGCACTGTTTTCTGTACTGAATTGATATTGCTGTCATTATACTGTTTAACTCTCATGAATGTATGTTTTAGATGACAGTATCTCACATTTGGAACCCAAAAGCTTATCACATGTAACCCCATAGTTTTTCTACTTTTCAAAGTTTAGTTCTATATTTCTTCTCTCATGCTGCACTTAACTCTTTGGAATTAGATTAAGGAGGTATGGGTTTTAGTCCCAGATATTATATTAGTTTCTTAGAGCTTCTATGACAAAGTACCACAAACTGAGTGACTTAACAGAAAGTTACTCTCTCATACTTCTAGAATCTAGAAGTCTAAAATCAAGGCATTAGCAAGCCATCCTCCCTCCAAAGGCTCTAGGGAAGAATCCTGTCTTGCCCTTTCCTGGCTTCTGATGGTTGTTGGCAATCTTTCATACTCCTTGGTCTGTAGCTGAATGGCTCCAGTCGCTGTCTCTGTCTTCATAGGGTCTTCTCTGTGTCTTTCTCTTATCCTGTCCTCTTCTTTTAAGGACAACATTCATTGGATTCATTGACCCACTGTCATCCAGTATGACCTTATCTTCACTAATTAGATCTGCAAAGACCCTACTTCCAAGCAAGGTCTTATTCGGAGGTTCAGGTAGACATGACGCTTGGGGACCTTATTCAAAGTACTACACATATGCTATGTAAATCTATGCAAACTTCTTTCCTTTCTAGATTCAATCTCTTTATCTGTAAAACAAATTATTTTAAGATTGGTAATGAGTAGAATAAAATTGAGTAATATTTTGCTTCATCTCTTGCCCATGCCAAACATCGCTAATTGATTATACAACTCTTTCCAGAATGAAGCCTTAGTCTTCCTAACATAGCACTCTATGCAGCTTCCACTATACAACTTGGATAGGAACGTAAGATAAAACCTACCTTCAGTGCCAGGGCTGTGTAACCTATAAGGCTCCTTCTAGTTCTTTGCTTTAAAGCTTTATGTTCCTTAATTAAAATGCTACATAGACAAGTTTAAGGAAGTGTGGTATATTTTTTAAAAAATTTTTAATTAATTTAAAGATTTGTTTGTGTTTTGTCAGCAATGCAACACAAGGCGTTCCATCTTCTAACATCAAAATAATTATAAATCTTATAAGTAGGAGTAGGTAACAGAAAAGCATGAATCATTCCTCTTAACAAAATATAAAATACAAAAATGCCAAATGCCACCATGTTTCAGAAATATTTCTGGAAAACATTAAAGAAATGCAAAAGCAATACAAATCAACACTGAAACAACAGTTGGTAATAAATGGAGAAAAGGGAGACGTGAAAACACCACTATATACATACAAAACGTTTTCGTATTGGAAAAAACTACTTTAAAGTTCATATGGAACCAAAAAAGAGCCCACATTGCCAAGACAATCCCAAGCCAAAAGGAACAAAGCTGGAGGCATCACACTACCTGACTTCAAACTATACTACAAGGCTACAGTAACCAAAACAGCACGGTACTGGTACCAAAACAGAGATACAGACCAATGGAACAGAACAAAGTCCTCAGAAATAATACCACACATTACAACCATCTGATCTTTGACAAACCTGACAAAAACAAGAAATGGGGAAAGGATTTCCTATTTAATAAATGGTGCTGCGAAAACTGGCTAGCCATATGTAGAAAGCTGAAACTGGATCCCTTCCTTACACCTTACACAAAAATTAATTCAAGATGGATTAAAGACTTAAATGTTAGACCTAAAGCCATAAAAACCCTAGAAGAAAACTTAGACAAAACCATTCAGGACATAGGCAAAGGCAAGGAACTCATGACTAAAACACCAAAAGCAATGGCAACAAAAGCTAAAATTGACTAATGGGATCTAATTAAACTAAAGAGCTTCTGCACAGCAAAAGAAACTACCATCAGAGTGAACAGGCAACCTACAGAATGGGAGAAAATTTTTACAATCTACCCATCTGACAAAGGGCTAATATCCAGAATCTACAAAGAACTTAAACAAATTTACAAGAAAAAAATCAAACAACCCCATCAAAAACTAGGCAAAGGATATGAACAGACACTTCTCAAAAGAAGACATATGTGCAGCCAACAGACACATGAAAAAATGCTCATCATCACTCACCATCAGAGAAATGCAAATCAAAATCACAATGAGATAACATCTCACACCAGTTAGAATGGTGATAATTAAAAAGCCAGGAAACAGCAGGTGCTGGAGAGGATGTGGAGAAATAGGAACACTTTTACACTGTCGATGGAACTGTAAACTAGTTCAACCATTGTGGATGACAGTGTGGCAATTCTTCAAGGATCTAGAAATACCATTTGACTCAGTAATCCCATTACTGGGTATATACCCAAAGGATTATAAATCATGCTGCTATAAAGACACATGCACACGTATGTTTATTGCAGCACTATTCACAAGAGCAAAGACTTGGAACCAACCCAAATGCTCATCGATGATAGACTGGATTAAGAAAATGTGGCACATATACACCATGGAATACTATACTATGCAGCCATAAAAAAAGATAAGTTCGTGTCCTTTGTAGGGACATGGATGAAGCTGGAAACCATCATTCTGAGCAAACTGTCGCAAGGACAGAAAACCAAACACCACATGTTCTCACTCATAGGTGGGAACTGAGCAGTGAGAACAATTGGAAATAGGGTGGGGAACATCACATACCAGGGCCTGTCAGGGAGTGGAGGGAGGGGGAAGGATAGCATTAGGAAATATACCTAATGTAAATGACGAGTTAATGGGTGCAGCACACCAACATGGCACATGTATACATATGTAACATGTACCCTAGAACTTAAAGTATAATTAAAAAAAAAAAAGAAAGAAAACGATCCCAGAATAAGGGTACAGATGGTAAATGTAAAGATAGGCCAGAATTTATTTTCTATTTTTCTTATAACCTAAGGTATAAGATAGATCAATTAGATAAACTAAAAATCTCATGTTTTAGAATAAAATATTCCTTCCATCTTTTTGCCTGAAATTGGAGCTGGTGTAATTTGGCGAGTCAATAAACATCACCCCCTTCAGAGAGTTCAGACCACCTAAAAGCAGACACGAGAGCCAGAAAGATGAATGATCCATCCAATATCCTATCTCAGAAAGGTCAATTAATGTATCCCAGATCAGTTAATTAGTAGTGAAGTAAGATTTGTATGATTCTAAAGTTCAAAATATCACAATACCTCTCTGAGAGAGAAAAATGGCTTTGAAAATACTTCTTAAAATGTCTGCCATTCAATGGGAAAAGGACAATCTTTTGAACAAATAGTGCTGGGAAAACTCATTATCCAGATGTGAAAGAATGAAGTTGGACCATGTCTTAGTCCCTTTGTGTTGCTATCACAAAATATCATAAACTGGGTAGCTTATAAACAATAAACCTTTATTTCTCATTTCCCTCTGAAGACTGGGAAGTGTAAGATCAAGACATCAGCAGATTCAGTGTCTGGTGAGGGCCTGCTTCCTCACAAATAGTGCCTTTTATGTGTGCCCACTTGATAGAAGGGGCCAGATAGCTCTTTGGGGTCTTTTTCATAAGGGCACTAATCCCATTCATGAGAGGTCTGCCCTTGGGACCTCATCATCTCTCAAAGGCCCCAACTCCTACTCTCATCACCTTGGGGATATCAATACACGAATTTTGGGAAGAAACAAACATTCAGACCATAGCAGACTTCTACATTATATAGTACACAAAAATTAATTCAAAAGCGGGTCAAGGACTTAAACATAGAGCTAAAACTTAAAACTCTTAGAGGAAAACATAGGGCAAAAACTTTATGACATTGGATTTGGCAATGATTTCTTGGACATGACACCAAAAACACAGTTAGCAAGAGAAAAAATAGATAAATTGGACTTCATCAAAATTTAAAACTTTTGTACATCAAAAAACACTATCAACAGAATGGAAAAACAATATACAGAATAGGAGAAAATATTTTCAAATCATGTATGTGATAAGAGACTGATGATATCCAGAATATATAAAGAACTCCTACAACTCAACAACGACAACAAAAAACCAACAACTTGGTTTAGAAATTGGCAAAGAACTTAATAGACATTTCTCCAAAGAAGACATACAAATGACCACTAAGCACATTAAAAAGATGTTCACAATCACTGATGATGCACATCATCACTAAGAAAATGCAAGTCAAAATCACAATGATACCACTGTGCACCCATTAGGATGACTTTGTTTTTTTTTTAATAAAAAAAAGAAAATCATAAATGTTGCTGAGGACGTGGAGAAACTGGAATCCTTGGGCATTGCTGGTAGAAATGTGAAATGGTGCAGCTGCTATGGAAAATTGTACGGTAATTTTTCAAATAATAAAACATAGAATTACCATATGATCCAGCAATTCTACAACTGGGTATACACCTAAAGGGATTAAAAAGGAACTCAAACAGGTATCGGTATGCCCATGTTCACAGGGGCCCATGTTCACAGGAGCACTACTCACAATAGCCAAAAGGTAGAAGCAAACTGAGTGTCCATTGAATAAACAACATGTAATATATACACACAATGGAACATGGTCTAACCTTAAAAACGATGGAAATTCTGACACATGCTACAACATGGATGAACTCTGAAGATATTACATACACTAAGTGATATAAGCCAGTCACGAAGGACAAATATTGTATGATTCCACATATATGAGATACCTAGAGTAATGAAATTCATAGAGACAGAAAGTGGAATGATGGTTGCCAGGGGCTGGGGAGACGAGAGAATAAGTTTGCATGTCTAAATGCAATAAAAAGTATACAAACAAGCAACACCACAAAAGTAACTGAGAACTTTACTATTCAAGCTATAGAAACAGTTTTTAGATGAACACATATAGTCAATTTCCAGAATCTCTTTACAAAATGATGAATGCAAATATATGTAGAACCAAAAAGACAGTAAATCATCACATAGAGAAAAGTCCACAAGTGCCATTTTTACAGATTCCCTGAACACCTGGTAAAGGAAAGAAAAATAAACAGATAAAAACAGGTATTATTACACATTTCTGGTTGCAATATATAAGACCATTTTGATCTTCTAAAGAATAATGTATAAATGTTCAACACAAGCTATAAATGTATCCCTATTGTTTCCCCTTTTGGAGAAATATGCCCCAAACTAACCAAGAGCCTTGCCTAGAGGCATTTCCTTAGAGGCTCTGAAATGTTTACAGAGATCAAGAAGGAAACAAAAATTAGTAAAGTGGCCCGGATGGGATGTGGCAATGTCCCCCTCCAGTTCCAGCAAACTGTTTTCTTGCAAAAATGTTACAGACCTAGGTTTGCATATATTCCAATTAAAAAAAACACACAGTGGCTAGGCGCAGTGGCTCACGCCTGTAATCCCAGCACTTTGGGAGGCTGAGGCGGACGGATCATGAGGTCAGATCGAGACCATCCTGGCTAACATGGTGAAACCCCGTCTACACTAAAAATACAAAAAAAATTAGCCCGGCGTGGTGGTGGGCGCCTGTAGTCCCAGCTACTCGGGAGGCTGAGGCAGGAGAATGGCATGAACCTGGGAAGCGGAGCTTGCAGTGAGCTGAGATCGCGCCACTGCACTCCAGCCTGGGGGACAGAGAGAGACTCTGTCTCAACAAAACAAAACAAAACAAAAATAAAAAACTGTCTTTGGGAATTCTACATATGGAAGAATCAGAGCTGTTTAGACAGACTGGTGTGACAGAGGAAAGACACTGCTGTGTGTCCCTGATTTCTGTCCTAACTAAGGTAATATAAAGTAGCACCTAATATGATGCAGGTATGAGAGAAATGTATCTTCTTCTGAAAAGCTTTACATTCACATCTGAAAGGGTTTACTGACATTCACTTCCTAGGACCAGTGTGAACCTACCACATTTATATCATCTCAATGATCTACATCTACTCACACAAACCTCTTCTGGCCATCCTCTAGGGATCTGGCTTTGTCAAATCTTAAATTCTTTTTGGGGTGAAGGCAGTAGAGGGCAAGGATAAAAGTGAGTTTGGTTTCTGTTTTTTCTTTTTATTATTTTTTAAAAATGTATTCTCTTTATGCTTAACAGCTTTGCTGGCTCTCTGTACAACCTCCAGATAATAGTGACAGAACCCCCTTTAATCCCCCAGCAAATACCAGACAGCATCATTAGTTGAAAATGGCCAAGGCATGTTTTCCCACTTAAATTAAGAAAGTAAATTGCAACAATCTGTTTTCCCTGGAAGATGTTAAATTCTTTAGGTCGGGATTTCCACCAACTGTTTAGATATCATTTCCTTCCACACATGCCAAGACATTGTTTTCCAAATGCTTCCAATGTAGTCTTTTAAAACTCAACAGCAGTCCCAATACCATTGCTTCGTAGACCCCATCCTCCTCACCTGCTCCCAAAGATGTTCATGGACTCAACAGCAGTCTCAATAGCATTGCTTCGTATACCCCATTCTCCTCACCTGCTCCCAAAGATGGTCACGGAAGGGCTCAATAAAGCCACACTGAGCCAAGATATTTCCACAAAGTCCTAACAGCCCTGCAGAAAGCATGCCCTTCCTCACCAGGAAGTGGAGTCTTTTATAAGAAGAGGTAGGTGGTTTCAGGCAAGCAAAGGGGAAGGAAGGACACAACAGACGGGAAAAAAAAAAGTGAGCGTGGGGGAAAGGTGGCTGGATGGGTGTGTAGGTGGGTGAGGGAGTTAGAGGAAATGGCCTGGGAAGTCAAAATGCATCCATGTGAGTAGCGAGGATACGTTGGCCTAGAAATAATCTTAGCCAAATGGGAAAGACTCATAATTTGATGAGAAAGGTTAATGGTTAAGGGTTTTGAAGACAAAACAATATGGCCAAGTCAGTGGGAAAAAATAATGCTTTGATTATGTATGCAGAGAAACACAGACATATAGTAAAATGTGACAGTTTTAAATAAACACATTTAACAAAAATGTTATACCGTTACTACAGGTCTTTTCAAAAACAAGATATATTGCCATAGGTTCAAATAAATTAGTGTTTCAGGAGCTGGTAGAAAACATAAGCAGTAAGATTTAGTAATAGTTATGAGGACGGAAAAGAAGAAATATCCCAAGATGCTTTGTTTTCCAACCAATCAAATCCCACCCATTCTCGAAACTCATCAAGTTCTCTATGCACCTCGAAGAAACCACCTCTGGCTTTCAGTCCAAGGTGGCATCTTTCTCTATTAAACATGTTATTTATGATCCACACCCCCATTTCTCACCTAATCACATGCCACTGCATATAGCTATGAATCTTCTGATACCTTGTATTCCCCTATCTGGTTCCCCCAGTGACAGCAAAAGACTCAGGTAATTCTGCAGATACAGAAGCTCAATAACTGAGGAGAAATAAAATTTTTAAAAATACTGAACCAAGCATGGTGGTGCATGCCTGTGGTCCCAGCTACTTGCATCTGGAAGGGTGACATGGGAGGATGGCTTGAGCCCAGGAGTTAGAGGCTGCAGTGAGCTGTGATTTCACCACTGAGCTCCAGCCTAGGCCAGAGAGGGAGACCCTGTATCTTTAATAGAGATGGAAGTATGGCTTCTAAAACAACATATATTTACAATCCAATGTTATTATATGATTGTATTTCAATTCATGATGACATATTGGCCCCCAAAATCTATTCTTAATCTCAAAAGGCCAACTGCATACAAGTCCCAATAGTTCCAGAGTTTCTCTTGGGTATGGTTCTCAGGTCAAGCACGTACACTCCGAAAGCACGACTAGCGTGCTGCCCCAGACTCAGCCCCATTAGAAATGTGGAGCATATTTTTGGAGGCTAATTTTTTCCCAACAATTTGAAGAAGGGGAAGCATCAAGTTACACTAAGTAATTTAATTGGTAATTTTAATATCATTTCTGCATGAAAACACGTGTATATTGCAAAGAGTTTAAAGTAAAACAAGACTTCAAGTCATTTCGCCCTGGCAGCAGACTATTCGGCTAAACTTCCAGTGACCAGAGACCTTAGGATGTTCTGCAGCAGGAATACCCTTGTGGAACACTCTGGGAAGCACTATTTTAAGGATTCCCCAAAACTGAGAAGGAAGTGCTAATGACGAGAACGACGATTGTTGATCCAGCTCTTCCTCCAAGTTAAGTATGGTGTTACGCATATTACAAACATTTGCTCACTTCTTTCTCTAGTCCTACAGGAGTTACGATGCCCATCTGACATAACCTGCCCAGGCTGAAGCCACTGTGGTAGGTAACAAAAACAAAAGTGGGATTCGAACGCAAGCCTATTTGAACACCAAGGCTACTGTTCTTTCTAACCACACAGTCTCCTAAGTAGGACTGACAGATAGGACCCGCAGGCCTAACTGGTTTTCAAGATAATACTTCAAATTTTAAGCAAGTATTAACGTATCTTGGAACAAACAGTTCAACAGCCTTTCACCGCTGTGTCTACTGACATTTCCTAGGTGAGAGAATAGTACACCAGCTATGGCCAAGCCCAGTATTAGCATGAGAAATGGTCCTCAGGAGTTAAGTAGACTCCTGGAGAAGGTCCTAAGGAGCACTCAACAATCTTATCAGATTTAATTGAATTACTACAGTAATTAATAACTGGGTGCCTGCTAAAATAATAAAATATGCTAGAATCTGAAAGCATGGAGAATTTGTCTTATAAGAAATTAACTGGCTCCCTTTCTCAGGCCAGTTTCACAGGAGCTTCTTCAGAGATCTAAGAATCAAATCTCAAATTTTCAATAATTTTTCTAATCACACAGTGAATAAAAAAGGATGTGGTGCCTTTGCAGCCTTCACTGTGGGATTCTTGAGGCCTTTCCAAAAGAGATAGCCTAATTATAACTGCAAACATTGCAGAGAAATTGCATCACTCCTGTTACATACATCAGTGAGGAAATGGGACAGACAGAGGAAGGATTTTCGTCTTGGGGGGAAGGAGAGTAGAGTATATGACTAATGCCTGCATAACTCTGGAAAAGATATAGAATTTTTGCTCTTGAGTGAAAAGATAAGCTTAGGTATTGTATTAAAATCAAGCCCTTTGACTGAAACAGGATAGCCTAGAAATAGTTCAGAAGTACGGGATACTTGAAACTTAAAATGTGCTTTCAAAGAGGTTATTTTTATAAACCAAATATGTACAGGAAATTTTGTTGTTCTACTCCTATTCCACAGCCTAAAGATCTGTATTGTCCCAGCACAAAGACCTTCTTGGACTGAATCCCAGTCACAGCTGGTTTACTTAAAACTCATGAAAACCTTACTAAATACCATCTTGTTCCAGACAGCATATTCTTATAAAGATGCTTTCACTCACCTACATTTCTCCATTTCCAAGACCAAATAGTGACTATTTTGCCCTCTCCTCTCTCTGAGCCACTAACCTCCATTCCCACAAAATGCAAAGAAAAAAAAAAAAAGAGTTAAAATAATTTCCATGTCTTGTATTCAACTTGTATCTACTTAAAACATAAATTTTAAATTTATACAAAACCAAAGAGTTATAAAACTTCATCTGTGATATATGCCCTAATCATTTAGCAGACTTGTAATTCCTATCATTTGAGAAACTTCTAATTTATTTCGTTTCATGATTAATAACAGACTTTCAGAAACTGAAACCACATTTCTGTAGGGATATTTATCAGTATGTCTCAAATTAAATGTGCACATTCTTTGCCTCAGCAGTTTCATGCCTAGAAATTAATTTTTGAAATACTGACACAAATGCTCAAAAATGTCAGTGTAAGAATGTTTACTGTAGCACTATTTGTAATATCAAATATTAAGACCAACCCAAAGGACCATTAATAGGGTAAGGGTTAAAGAAATTATAGTACAAGCATATTAAGGAGTACTATCAAGAAGTTATAAGCAATGAATATTGAGATGGATTGATGTCTAACGCATATTGCAAAGTAGCAGCAACTATTTACAGAAGAATGCATATAACATAATACATTTCTGTTTAAAAGTACACTTGTGCATATATGTCTGTATTATATATAATCCATCATTAACACGTCTTTCCTTTGGTGAAGAAAGGGAAACAATTAGTATTATTTGAAATTTTACAAAAAATACAATACTCTTGTGCAATTTTTAAATAGAATTTTTCTTTAAAAATTCTATCGAAAAACATGGATCAGTTGTTCCTCTTATCAAATTTTCAAAATATTAGGTTCAGGTGACATATACCTTTCACAGATGTTTTATATACACGGGTGTGAATACACAGTCAGGGTATATATTCATCAGGTATATCACACAGATGTGAATACTCAGGATGTTTTGAAATGAACATTTAAAGAGCTTTCATTTGTAATCTTAGAGAGAAGTTTTTTACTAACCGGAATATTTTCTTCAACAATATGATTTCCAATGGAAAACAAAATCCCTCAGATAAGTTAAGACATTGAATCAAGGACCTACTATGTTCTCAAATGAAGAGGGTACCAGCAGTAACTAGGCATCATAAGAAGAGAAATTTGCCATAAGTTACAAAAGGAAAAAAGAAATGACAAGCTGTAGCTCAGAAATTCGATAATTGTGCAACTATATAGTTCCTGGCCCTTTAACAGACCTTGAGTTTCATTTTTGAGGGGATGGCTTGCAAGAGATTTACTTTTTATTCTTAGTCAAAGAAACTTTGAAATTGTTGTCTAACATGGGGATAGGAGTGAGAGACTATGAGTCATCAATATTGCGTATGGTGCACCTCCACACCATGGGTTACTGTGGCTACTTTTCCTTCACTGATTCAGTCCCCCTGACAGATAGTATGTTCTATAATGTTTCTCTGTCATTCATTTAACAGCTTTTTGTCAGCGTTAGTGATACAGCATATTCAATGATATATTTTTGATGGTATCGAATACACATTGTCACGGTATACCTTTGACAATAGTCCTGAAACTCTAAAAACAAACTGTAAAAGAACAAACAAAATTTCTATAGCTAAAAATTTAATTTGGGAGGCCAAATACATACTTGGAAATGTAAATATTGCAAATCAAATAAAGTAATAATAATCAATAATAATCAATTAACAAACAGATTCCTTGCCTTGGGATTTTTTTTTTTTTTTTTTTTTTTTTGAGACAGTCTCACTGTGTCACCAGGCTGGAGTACAGTGGCACAATCTCGGCTCACTGCAACCTCTGCCTCCTGGGCTAAAGTGATTCTTGTGCCTCAGCCTCCCGGGTAGCTGGGATGACAGGTGAGCACCACCATGCTTGGCTAATTTTTGTATTTTTAGTAAAGACGGAGTTTTACCATGTTGGCCAGGCTGGTATGGAACTCCTGACCTCAGGTGATCTGCCCACCTTGGCCTCCCAAGTGCTGGGATTATAGGCATGAGCCACCACACCCGTCCACCTTGGGATTCTTATTCTTCTGTCATTCTTTCCACTGATGACCAATTTTAACTGTGCTGGGTAGGACAGAGACACAGGCATAGAAAGAGCAAATAAGTACTAAATAGCCACAGGCTACTAAAATGTCACTCAACTAAATGTTGCGTTTTGATACTGCATTTGACAGCTGATACAATGTGCAAGACAGTATTTAACAGATACATGTTCAGGAACATGATCACAGTAATAAAGCAACAGATGCTTAAGTGTTTCTGCTTTCCACATAGGGTATCCACACAGACTATTAAAAAGACTTCCAGGGAAAGGTAGAATCTGTCATTAAAAATGCACCTCCTCATATGAGAGGTACAGTAAACACAAACCTTCAGATCTTCAAGATGCCCATAATTTTTAATGTCTTTTTAAAAAGACATTTATACTATGCAGCTCATTTCTGCAAAATGTGACTTGATTACAAAGTCCTCAGTGGCTTAAATTATTTATTTTAGAAGACTGAGTCACTTTTCTAAAGTTTTAC
Organism: Chlorocebus sabaeus; assembly: GCF_047675955.1. Lineage (NCBI taxonomy): Eukaryota > Metazoa > Chordata > Mammalia > Primates > Cercopithecidae > Chlorocebus > Chlorocebus sabaeus. The sequence goes on from NC_132913.1 coordinate 83,652,393, forward strand.
AGCTATCTCTAGTCTGTGAAAAAATTCTAAAGCTTAAAAGCTCTCAAGGAAATGAACCAAACATTCTGGAATATTCATTCTCTGCAGGGAAGACAACCATGGCTATAAGACTGGTCAGCCTAAGGAAGTACACAGCGAAGAAGAATGACCACATGTAACAGGTCCTCAGATCTTTTGAAGGAAATAATAATAACAAGAAAGAACATGCCTGTCTTCCTGCTTAAGATATGTAGCAGAAAGCCAGACACTTCTTCAAGTATTCCTTCAGGTTGTATATCAGGCATGTTACCCTATTTCAGCATCACACTGCCAACCTTCTCTATAGAACCCAGACTTTCTTGTGAAATTATGTCACTTTGAGTGTTTTAGGCCTCACATTCACCTGAGAAAAACACTCTAGTAGTATATAATGGAATCATGCAAAGGCTATGGTTGGCTAACCATGTTATACTGGATTTTTACTAAATGCAATTGAGTGCCAGAAAAAAGTCTTCTGTTTGAGTCCATACAATAAAGAGCTTATCAACTTGTAGTATCCACATAGGATACTCTTGATTTTTGTAATCATTGAGGAGAAACATGGCACTGGAGTTGGAGACTGGGTGTAAGTCCCATTATGTGAACTTTAACAGTTTAAAAGCATAATTCTCCCTATGATTTGCCCCATGAGTATTTACTTGCTTGCCTAAGCATTAGTCATGCTTCTCTCTGTCATGTCTGCTAGGATTATGTAATAAAGAGATTCTTCAAAGTCTCTTCCTAGACCTTCTAGGAGAAGAAAATGAATTTCTCATTTCCCAAAACCCAGTAAGCTTGTCCTGACCAGCCAGGAAGGTTCAGAGGGTCTTCTACTGCCTCCCCTAGTCAAAGATCTATAACTTCAGAATTACTGTCACTTTTTAATTGCGGTGAAAACCTCAAAATACTCACATGAACCCCAAAGAGATTTTCACTCCTGAGATTTTTATTTTATCATCCTGGAAACTGTTTCCTCTCTTTTGGCACATTTCTGCATTTAAACATTTCCAGATCTTCCAGGTCACCAGTTCCAGTGCTCCCGCTACAAAAACCCTTCCATCTCAAGCTCTCCAATCCACTTTTTCTCCATTAATCACCCCCAGTTATCAATCTCCTCCTTATCCTGCCAGATTCCCTGATCCATTCTTATAATCATCCTGTTAATATTTCTAACTCCATCTTCTATCTCCCCTTCCACTGTACTCCCCTGGCAAAGCCCAACAGTGATTAAACTAGCCACTACTTAAACCATACCTGCAGTCCAGCTGGTAGAAGAATAAAACAAAACCAAACACAAGCATGCTCATGAGTCTTACTTTAGACTCAGGACCACAAATCTTGCAGGGGACTCAATACTGCCAGGCAACTTTGCCACACTGCTCTACATATGTGTTTCCTGACTTCTCCAGGTGATGATATCACATGTCTACCTCTCTCCTCTAGCTCCCCACCGCTTTCAAATGCATAAAGAACAGAAGCAAACAGATATGCCTTTTCAATGCCAGCTCTACCACTCATCTGCCATACTTCTTCTCTATGTTCCCTTTTGCTCTTTTGGATGAAGTGTCTCTGTTCCTGTTGAAGTCCAAGCCCCCATCTTATGCTCTAAATCCCATCTGCTCACACCTTCCCAAGGATTATCTCCAACAATTATCCCCGCTTGTACATCATCAATGTCATCTGGACAATGTCTACTAGATCATATCCATTAATGTGCAAACACACCAGATATCTTTACTTTATTCTGAATTCTCCAGTAGGCATTCCCCATTGCTTTGTCTCCTTTCACAGCAAACTTCTTAAAGGAATTCTCTACAGCTGCAATACCCACTTCCTCACCTCACATCTTTTTCTCAACCCATTTCATTTCAACTTCTGTCCCCTCCAATCCCATCAAGACACCAGCCAACAGCTTCCCTTGACACATTGCCAAGCCCAGTGGTCACTTCTCTGTTCTTACATTGCTTGACCTTCCTCCTACTTTATTATCTCCTACTTTCTTCTAGTAGCTTCCAGGACACCTCATTCTTGTGGTTTTCCTCACTGACTATTCTTTTTCAACCTTCTGTGCCTCCTCTCTGGGCTCAGCCTCCATGCTAGAACCCCTTCCTTTCTCTGTGTACACTATCCTTCAGGGTAACCTCCTCCAGCTCCATCTATGTGCCAATTATTCCCACACTAGAGATTTGCAGACCCAGCTTCTTCCTTCTTGATGTATTCACCAGATGACTGATAGGCATGTCAAATTTCCCAGGGTCAAAACAATTCCTGACTCTCCTTTTCCTCCTCATTCCCCGCAATTACTTTTCCTTCAGTAAACTGTCCTACTCTGGCCAACAATCAAGGAACCACACCTGACACTTCTGTTTCCCACACCATTCTAAGCCATGAGGAGTTTCTCTTTATACCATCTTCAGTGATACCTATACATTCTCCTTCTATCAACATATATTCTCCTTCTATCAACTTTTCTGTTATTAGCCCAGTATAAACCCATATTCCCCCTCATCTGCACTGCTGCAAGACTGACTTATAATCCATTCTCCCCCAAAAGCCAGAGTCGTCTTCTAAAACTCAAACCTTATTAATCTTTTGCTTAAAATCCTGGACTCCAGTGCACTTGGAATAAAACCCAAACTCCTTATGCTGGTTGACAAAGTTATCTGTGATCTGACCCCAACCTTCTTCTCTGAACCCACTGTGTCCTAGTTCTACCTGGCCCACCGTGCTCTAGTCACCCTGGCCCTCTCTGTTCCTGACACCTGCCAAGCTTGTTCCTGCTTAGGGTCTTAGGAACCATTCCCTCTGCCTAGAATGCTCCTACCTCTGATGTTGGCAATGCTTGTTTCGTCTAGTCACTCGGCCTAAACATCACCTTGCAGAAAGGTCTTTCCTGACCCCTAATCTAAAGTCTGTCTAATCATTCCTGTTGCATTACCCTGTTTTATTATCTGCATTGTACTTACTTGAAATACGATCTGATATTTTCCTTGTGTATTTATGTTCCATCTTTTCCCTTTGGAATTTAAGCTCCACAAGTAGAGAGATGCTCTGTTGTATTTACTGCCATATCCCAGGATCTAGAAGTATGTCTAGTGCCAAGTGGATGCTCAATAAATATTTGATAATAAGTGCTTTCTCAGTAGAGCTGAGTCAAAGAATATGAGCCTTCTGGTATAAAAAAGTTACCTATTTGCAAAATAAAAATAATATACTTAGGTTTATGTGGCAGATAATACTTTCAAAACTTTCTTTTTTTTTTTTTAAGACAGGGTCTCACTCTGTCACCCAGGCTGGAGTGCAGTGGTGCGATCCTGGCTCACTGCAACCTCCGTCTCCTGGACTCAGGTAGTCCTCCCACCTCAGCCTCCCAAGTAGCTGGGACTAGAAGTGCATGTCACTACATTCAGCTAATTTTCTTTATTCCATGGTATAAATACTTCCACCATGGAAGGGTGAAAGACAGGGTTTCACCATGTTGCCTAGGCTGGTCTCAAACTCCTGGACTTACATGATCTGCCTGCCTCAGCCTCCCAAAGTGCTGGGATTACAGGCATGAGCCAGCACACCTGGCTCAAAACACTTTTACAGACATTTGTTTAATTTTCCAGATTACCTTTTAGAAGGTCTTCAGGATCCTTCCTTTCCCCAACACAGAGAGGAATGTGCTAAATGATCTACACCAGGTCACACCGTCAGGCAGTGGTAGTGCTGGGACTAAAACCTAAATGGCTCCTTGCTCAGTGCTCCTCCCACTAAGCCTAAATTAACAAATGAAAACAATGTAATGAACTGTGTGTGTGCTGCACTTAGAAGACTATACTGAAGTTATTTGTTCATATGTCTCTTTTCCCACAAGCTATATGTTCCTATAAAACAAAGTTGATGTTTTATTCATCTGTGTATTCCTAGTGCTTTGTACACTGCGTGGTACCTTGTAGGTGTTAAAATGCTTGTTTTAACTGAATACTCGTATCAGAGCCAAGTCTTCCTCTCCATGCAAAACAGATTGGTTATTCCACCTCAATACTAAAGACTTTACTCTGAATATATAAAACTCTTAATGATTCTTCTGAAAAGCCCTGTTTCACAGCATCCAGCACCTTCTGAGTCTTTCACTGACAACGTATGTGCCACAAGATGCAGGAGGTTAGAAGAGCAGTAGGCAGTCCTCTAAATCAGTACTCCAATTCACTTCCCCCTTCCTGATATGATCAAAAGGCTGTGTTGAAGATCTAAGATTTATTCAATCTGAAGTCACAGGCTAGAGACATATGCTATATATTTTTTTCATGCTCTGAATGTGGGAGAAAAGTGAGTTATAATGGTATAATGGAAAAACATTGAATGAGGTATCAAGAATCACAAATTATGAACCCAGTGAAGACTCCAAACAACTGCGTGATTCTATGCAGATTTCTGTCAGTCTCTCAGCTTCCTTATCTACAGCATAGGGGTGATGATCATCTGTAGGGTCGTTCCCAGCTCTAAAATCTGTTATTTTCTAAGTAGTCATGATTTTTATGACACTGTATCCAGTATCTTATCCCCCTCAGTCTCTGAACTCAAAATAGCTAGAGGATTGCCATAATTAGCTTAGGGTACAGTGGTAATAGTCAAACATAATTGAATGACTGAACAAAGGACTAGATAAATGGGAAATTCTACACCCCTCCACTGAACTTTCTTTCAAGATACAAAGTAGAAGCAGAATCTTTATCAACAGCAAATCCTAAGTCCCACAACACAACAGTTTCAAAATGCTTTAGAACCAAAAGAAATATCTCCCTTTAGCTTCCAGTATTTTTTATCACATGTTAACTCAAGAAGACTACTGAGTCTTACGGAGAGATTAGGATCTGGGGAATGCTGGACTCGTTTGAAGTAAGCTAATCAATGAAACAAGTCCTTCTCTTAATTCCATTATTTTATCTCCCATCGCTATAAGGGGCCCACCTATCTCACAAAAGGTTGGTCACTGATATGCTATCAACAATGCCAAAAAGAACAAGCATACAGGAGAATACAATCAATGGTGTGCTGGAGACTATTGTGAACTTTTTCAAGAAACTTGCAAGCTGGTTGTTAGATGTTGGTAGCTTGAAATTAGCCATGGTAGAAGTATTTATACCATGGAAATCTACAAACACTACAAACAGGATTTTTTGTTTTTGTTTGAAAGAGAAATCCAGTTTGTCAACACACTACTGACCATGGCACGTGGCTAGAAAGGCTCTGGGAAAAATAGATAATGCAACACCAACAGAGAACAAAGAGAAGATTCATAAATCAAGGAACCTGGGTTCTAGCTCTAATATTCCCATTAACTGACCATGAAAACTGGAGCAAGTTTCTAAATCTCTGTGTTGCCGACTAAAATATTAAGAGAAGTTAAACAAATGAACTCAAGTATCTCTTTAGGATCTAAAACTTGGGATTTTATGATTCTCTGTCTGGGTCATACCTACCCTGACTCCCGAGATCTTACAGGAAATGCTCCAGGAAACAAAAACTGGGCAGCACCAAGACATGTATCAATCTTCCCATCTTCTGCTAGACCACAGTTTAGTGCTGATTCAGTCTGATGTATTTGGCCAACGCACCACACTCAAACTTGGTTGTAGTTCTAAAGTTCTCAGGATTCTTAATTTTTGAGTTGCATGAAAAGAAGTTTCAGAAAGCCTCCAGCTGACTCAAGGGTTACACTTAGACTTAGACTAGAGGCACTCAGAGCATTTCTGGCCATATTTGTCAAGTGCTTGCTACTTCTATCCTGTTGCAGACGTGAGGTTCCATAAGAAGCCCTCTAGGTATGAGGGCAGAAATGAAAAGTGCCATGCTACCAGAAGATTTTTAAAAAGCACATTATCCTAACACCAGAGTTCCAGTCTTGATCCTGAGCCCCCATCCTGAATCCCTTACACAGTAAGTCCCTTGAAGGGAGAGGCTGTGTATTACCCACAAAACCTGGCACAAGAATCATAAAAGAGATTTGCTAAAGTCAATTCCCTAGTTTGGTAGAGTTTGGGGTTCACTGACCTGAGATTGGTATAGTAACATTTAGTTAAATGTTTCTCCCAGAGCAACAGAGGACGCCTCAAAATAAGTGCTCATGACAAGCCAGCACAGATTTACCCTATCATGTAGGACGGCAGTGTTATTGTGCAAGGTTTGATCACGAAAAAAATGGAAATGTTGCTTCTGCTCTGCCAAGCATTCTCACTTAGGGATGCAAAGATTTGTAAATATGATCATTGTTCCATGGTCATGCGCTTCGAAAGAAAAATGCATGTAACATATTTTGGGATCAAGTAAATAGCAATGGTACATTTTGACATAATCCTAAAAGTGATGACAAGAACAATATCTAGCAGCATCTATTTGTAAGTGTGTTGGAGCCAGATTTCTAAAAATTCAGTCAGAGAGAGCTGAACTTAAAAATAGAAAAAGCGGTTTAAACTTAGAATGAATTCTAGAAAATGATATGTATCTAATCTAATTCATAAAAATAAATCTTTAAGAGACTAACACTAAAAGCGGGGAGTTTTTTAGGTCAGTCTGTTATGTCCGATCAGATCAGTACTTAAACCACTGAAAACAATTCTTAAAGCTCCCTAGGAATACAGGATCCGTGAAGTCTTGGAAATTCAGTACAGGACTAACAGCTTTTCCCAAACCAACAAGATTTAAATCTAAAGACTAAAGGAATATTTCCAGTGAACCATGTCACAAAATTCAATTGTATGTCAAACAGAAATATAGCCAACAGGACACTGAACTTCAGTTCTCCTTCTAAAATGTTCATTATTCAACACATTTTCACTGAACTTGTATCAAACTTGATGCAAATATGATTCAGACATGGCCAGTGTGTAAAGCCAAGAAGTCCACAGGGCACAGTAGAAGGCCAGTACACCCACAAATGTAACAACATAGTGTAAGGACAGCAGTGATAACAACAGCCCACCAAGATACATGCAGATTCTGAGATCATAATGCCATTCCAGGCAGTGGCTCAGCTAGAGACAGGAGCTTTTTTTTTTTTATTTTTTTTATTTTTTGAGGCAGGGTCTCACTCTGTTGCTGAGGCTGGAGTGCAGTGGTGTGACCACAGCTCATTACAGCCTTGACCTGTCAGGCTCAAGTGATCCTCCTGCCTCAGTCTCCTGAGCAGCTGGGACTACAGGTACACACTACCATATATGGCTATTTTTTTTTTATTTTTAGTTTTGTACAGACAAGGTCTCCCTATGATACACAGGCTGGTTTTGAACTCCTGGCCTAAAGCAATCCTCCCACCTCCATTTCTCAAAGTGTTGGGATTACAGGCATGAGCCACCGTGCCTGGCCTAGCAGTATCTTTTAATTAAAGGCCAGGTTCCAGGGTGCAGTGCTCTTCCTTTTTAGTGGGTGCTATCACTTCTAAAGGTAACGATTATTTTCTGGTCAGAGAAGTTAAACGAACAAACAAAAAACTCACAAAGCACTTAAGGTTTAAAAAAGCAATCCTGTTTCAATACAAAGGCCTTGTGCAAAGGAGGATGGCTCTCTACATGAATCAAGTGGCAAAGTCCAGACATCCAGGGCACTGTACTTTTGTAAAAGAAGACACACTAGGAAGTGCCCAAGCTCAAGAGATAGCGGTACTGGGGCAGTGGGAAGCATTGTGGAAATGCAAAGAGAGAGAAAAGCTGGCCAACAAGGCCTTAAAGCTTAAGAGGAGGCATTTTTAATTAGAAACTTGGAGTGACTTAGATCAAAATTACATGGGAAGCCTGGATGCAGTGGCTCACGCCTGTGATCCTAGCACTTTGGGAGGCCGAGGTGGGCAGATCACTTGAGGTCAAGAGTTTCAGACCAGCCTGGTCAACATGGTGAAACCCCATCTCTACAAAAACTAGCTGGTGTAGTGGCACACGCCTGTAGTCCCAGCTACTTGAGCCGAAATTGCACCAGTGCACTGCAGCCTGGGTGACAGAGCAAGACTCTGTCTTTAAAAAAAAAAAAAAAAAAAAAAATTACATGGGAAGATCCTGTTATTCAGTTTAAGGTTCATTATTTATGTCCCCAGTATTTACGCAATTTATGCACAAACCTATTGTATTAGTTTGCTAGGGCTGCCATGATAAAGTACCACAAACTGGATAGCTTTAACAACAGAAAGTTATTGTCTTAAAGTTCTGGAGGCTAGAAGTCCAAAATCAAGGTGTTGACTGGGTTGTTTTCTTTTGCCAGCAGTGTGGGAAAATCTGTTTGAAGCCTCTTTCCTTGGTGTGCAGGTGACTGTCTTCATGTCACATGCTGCTTCCCCTTTCCATAGGACAACCATCATACTGAATTAAGGCCCACCCTAATGACATCATTTCACTTGCTGACCTCTGTAAAGATGCTGTCTCCAAATAACACCACATTCTGAGGTACCGGGGTCAGGGCTTCAACACGTGAATTTGGGGGGTGCCAGGACACAGCACCTGGATTACAGAAGGCACAGTCCTTATTCACAAAGAGTTTATCATCGCATTTTGAGGTCAGGACTTAGTTACAGGACACATTCAGAACACCCTTTAGGAAATGTAATCAAATGATAAGCTCTATGTTTTGGCCAGGAAACCTTTAGAGCAGTGGTTTTGAAATTTCATGTTCACAGTCCCCTTCACAATGACTGCCACATCTCCATGCTACTATTTACTTGATGCTTTTTCATCTTTGCTGTTTTTATTTATGTGAGTTTACCTCAGACCATTAATGGAAAGCCAGTATCTCTGCCAAAACAGAAGGCAAATTTAAAACTAAACACATTACGATTAAATTTTAAAATACTGCCCATGAATCATCTGAAATCCTTTTGCCCCAGTTCAACATAGCCCTAAAGGCTGGAAGGAGCCCTCCCAATTAGGAAATTATTAGACAACTTTGGTCCAAATTCTGTCACCATCATCTGTCATGGGTAAGCAACTTAACCTATTAACTTCCTCCTCTGGTTCCCACCCTTAGGTGGCACAGTTAATCAGGTGGAGAGCTGCCCTAATAATTATATGAAATATGAAATAATATGAAATAGAGCTGGGCATAATAGCTCACTCCTGTACTCCAAGCACTTTGGGAGGCCCAGCCTGGAGGATCACTTGAGGCCAGGAGTCCAAGACTAGCCTGGGCAACATAGAGAGACCCTGTTTCTACAAAAACATTAAAAAGTTTGCCAGGCAGGTTGGTGCACTGCCTGCAGTCCCAGCCACTCAGGAAGCTGGGGTGGGAGGATCACTTGAGCACAGGAGTGCGAGGTAACAGTGAGCTATGATTGTGCCACTGCACTCCAGCCTGGGTGACAGAGGAAGACCCTGTCTTTGTTTTTGTTGTTGTTGTGTTTTTGTTGAGATGGAGTCTCACTCCATTGCTCAGGCTGGAGTGCAGTGGTGCAATCTTGGTTCACTGCAACCTCCGCCTTCCAGGTTCAAGCAATTCTCCCACCTCAGCCTCCCAAGTAGCTGGAATTACAGGCACGCGCCACCATGCCCGGCTAATTTTTGTATTTCTAGTACAGACAGGGTTTCAGCATGTTGGCCAGGCTGGTCTCGAACTCCTGACCTCAGCTGATCCACCCGCCTTGGCCTCCCAAAGTACTGGGATTACAGGTGTAAGCCACCATGCCCAGCAGACTCTGTCTCAAAAAAAATTATATGAGACAATGTTATTAGAAGAGCTTTCTCAATATAAAAGCACTATAAAATATTATCATGGATAAAATGGATAGCAGATCAAAAACTTGAACCCTCACTTCTGCTCTCTTTTCCACTCTCTAATTTGGAGCTCTCCCTGTATTCTCTGAGGTTTCCTACAGCTACACTGCTCGCCCACACCAGCCCGCACTTGTCTTAGCCTGTTGGCTGGTGCTGGTCTCTATAGGAACGCGGAAGCTGTTCTTAGTGACAGATGACCTCATTTCCCTCACCCCGTGCTTCAAGCCTCAAGGATTGAGGCAGGTTCTGCTTTCGTTGTGTGTTGCTGGTGATCACTACTCTGCAGCTCACCTGTGCACTCAGCTGCACCCCACCAACACAGTCATCAAAAAGCAATGAGAAGACAGTCCCCTGATTTTCTCTTCTTCGCTGCTTTTGAGTGAAATGCTTTGCTTTTCCATAAATAGTTCAGAGCCTCACGCCACATGAATACTTCTTCAAAAGTGGTTCTCTCCAGGGGACTTGAGCACATCTGTCAGTTAGCTTGACTTAGAAGCAACAGACCAGAGAAAGGCAACATTTCCCCCAACAGCACTGTTTGGTATCCCACTTTACTCAGCCAGAGTCAGCTCAATTTCACCTCTGAATCTGAGACTGAAACCCTACCTGTCCTCCATTCCTGTAACATCTGGAATTACAGGCACGCGCCACCATGCCCGGCTAATTTTTGTATTTCTAGTACAGACAGGGCTGAAATTTCCAACTTGAAAAATCAAGCCAAACAAATCTCAGTATGTGTTAGGACCTTCTCCCCTTCTAACTTCAAAGCACTAAATTGTGCTTAGGAGGCAGGGAAGGGCTGATTGAGCTGGTATCGCCATGATCTGGTGTCAACATTCTGTGAGTGTGGAGTGTCTCTCTTTCTCTCAAAGGGGCCTTCCTGAGTCCTAGAGAGAGGCCCCATTTCTGGAGACTCGCGCTTGCAAATTCCCCTGAGGTAGTCACTAGCCCTAGACACTGGGCTTCAGGAGCACACACTGCCTCTTTCTGCCAGGGTCTTCCATCTGGCCTCTTGGCCCCTGGATAACATCAGCCCCTGGGGACTCCTTTCCAGCAGGAGTAACAATGCCCCAACACCAGCTCTGTTGTGGGAAGATCCCCCACATCTGGTCCACAAGAATCATGTGTTCTTGCCTCAACAACTCAAACAGTGCAGGTTATGGTCAGCACAGCCCCTCGCACTCTGAGTTCCAGCCACAGCCTCTCACCTTGGGAGTCATCAGGTGTGGGTCGGACACCAGTCCACTACAGACAGCACTCATGAAGCTCTTAGAGCAGTTCCCTTCATGCCTCAATCATTTATTTGACCTGAGGTAGAAGGAAGTACCCCTGCTGAGGCCCTGAAGCAAAAGGTGACAAGTACACCCAAAATCCAAAGTGAGATGCTTGACTGTCCAAGCAGAACATGGGAAGGAGGTGGTCCAGAGTCATTCTCATGACCCTTACCCGGTTGCCACGTGAGACAGGAGTTGTTGATTTCATAGGGGATTTCTCTGGGGCCATTGTCTATGTTCTGGGGAACCTGTTATGTTTGTCAAAAACATACACATACACTGAAGAGAAGCAGGGGTACTTAAATTCCTCCGTAGGAGACTGGATGTGCATGTTAAAAGTGTAGTAGGGAGTCAAAATCTTGTACAAGGTTTCCAAGCCTGTGAGACTGAAAAAATGGCATTTCTACCAACAAAAACAGGGAAATCAAGAACTGGTTTCACTTGTCAGTCTGTTCGTTTTGAACAAACTGAGTTTGAGAAGTGAGTAGCATATTCGGAGAGAAATGATCCTGGGAGCTTTAGACAGAGGTTGGGATTCAATAGGGGTATGCTGGGACACTGGCTCTCTGAGGGAGGGAAAACCCTGATGTGTAGTGTTTGCTGCTTCCTGTGGTGTAAATGCTCTCATCACAGCTGACTTTCTGCTACCAACGTGCACGCACTGAATGCAGAACTGTGCTTTCAGTGCACGACGTGCAGAATGGGCTCTCGGGAGCCAACAAGAGATGGCTCCAGGCACCTTTGGCTGGAGATGAAGCTTTCTGCTTAAACTGGCCTCTTAAAAAGAAGGAAATCCACAATAAAGTCTAAAGAATATTTAAAGAGTAAGGAAAGAAACAAGTTTCTGTAACAATGAAAGGATTGGTCAGAAAACTGGGAGATCCAGGACAGTGTCACAGCCAATGAAGAAAAAAGTCTCGAAAAGAAGGGGCAAAAAACAGTAGCAAAGGATGTTGGGGGTTGAAGAATAACAAAAGGTCTAGTAATCTAACTTTTAAGAGTTACTGTTGATTTCCAAGTGCATGGTTTTAGTACATAGTATGGATAGAGGGGTTCTAGTTGTAATTTCTCATAAAAATAAGAATTTTCTATTTGAATTTTATTTCTTCATATCTTTTTCTTAATAGAGATAGCTTTTCTTAATAGAGATATTAAAGAAATTATGTTGAAATATTTTAGCTTATAGATACTTGCATTGGTCACATCGACCTTTAGAAAACAATAAATTACATCAGTTACAGTTTAGAGAAAGATGAGTAAGTTTTAAATTTTATGGCAAAGAAATGTTTGTACTGTATACAATCATGTTAGATCATCTCACTCTCTCCTATGCCTAGGGCTTATATAAGCAAGCACTCAGCCCCATGGATTTAAAATCCCAAGGAAGGTGTGCTGCACTAAAAAGGAAACATAAGAGATAACAGAAGAAAAAGTATTTCTATGTATTTGATCATAAAGGTCACCCGAAGAACTGTGGCAGCTTTACAAAAACAGTATTGGTGAGATATTTTAAATGGTGCTATTAAAAACTAGCAAAAAATTATAAATTAAACCTCTATGAGCCTCTATCTAAGAAACTGAATCATCACATTCTACTGAATCTTGGAGGATCAGATTCACGTTCAGTGGGAGGCCCAGTAAATGCCCATTTAACATATTTCAGTGTAACCACACAAGCCTGCTGGGTGCAAGAGAGGAGACTGACAAAGGGGACAATCGAAGCAGCATGGGAGCAATTCCAAATCCTGCACGTGACCCAAGAGGGAATGTGAAATATGCAGTTCTTCCAAGTATCCTGCCAGGCTGCAGAGAATTTTAGTTTTTGATGACAAGGGCTTTGTTGTTATTATTTGTTTGTTTGTTTTCTTATAAAAATAGCCCGTAAATATAAGCTAACTTCTTCTCTGGCACTCAGTCTGAGACAGCAGTCTGTTCTAAAATGGGAAGAAAAATCTGCCATTGAATTTGGTGTTAAGTCATATTGCTTTCCTAAGGAGTTTTCATGGGTAATTTTGGCTCTACTAAAAAATCACCTTCAGGAAGTGGCTTTAGCACCTAATTCCTTTTTAAGAAGCTCCTCCACGATGAAGGAAATTCCTAGTAAGCACTGTATTTTTCCCTGCTGTTTTACTGAACAACCATGTACACATTACTTAATCCATCTAAGCCTTCAGCTTCTAATTTATAAAATGAGACCAGTAGAGTAAATGATCATGAATTTTTTTTCTAAATTAAACCTTTATGGCTCTACATTTTAAAATACACTTCAACAGATAAATAATATTTTAATGATTCCAAATGATGAAAAATATCATACTTCACTGCTAGCATTCAATTTCCTTAAATAAGTAATACAGTTTCCTTACATTTGAGTGAAACTTATTTAAAATGTAGAATTCGGGAGGTTCCAAAGACAGCTTCACATAATGTCACTAAGATGACAATGTTGCTGCTTGTCCTAGCAGTGTTGATGCAGTTAGAAAGAATTTTACAAGTAATAATCCTAATTATTTTTAAGTAAAAAAAAATTTTTAGAGACAGGCTCTTGCTATGCTGCCTAAGCTGGACTCAAACTTCTGGGCTCAAGCGATCCTCCAGCCTCAGCCTCCCAAGTCACTGGTACTACAGGCAAACAATCCTGATTTTTCAAAAGAATTTTATTAGTTTCATAGCACTCCATTCAGGCAAATGAATCACATGATGGACCAGAAAATTCCAAGTTACCTTACGTACGCTGACCAGTAACCTTGCTCAAATCAGCAGTTACATCGGGTCATGTGCATAGCATAGTTCTCCTTGTTTATCTCCTTGAAATGTCTCAGAAATGACAGGTTTTTGGCAGTTAAAGTGAAAAGAGAAAAAGTGGCTGTCACGGAGCCCAAAACCAAGAATTTAACCTCTAGATGTTCGCTGAATTCTTAAAGCTTTCCTTTTCATGGTGAATGCTTTACAATGTCAAAAATATGCCACAGACTTACACTTAAAAAAAAAAAACCTACTATTTATTTGGATGCCTTAAAAAGATACATACTAAATATTTAGAATCCTGTTAGTTAATTTAATGTAAATTCCCAGTTGGAAATTTCACATTTTTTAGGTTAGTCATTCATTAACATATTTGATTCTAATAGTATAGCTTAGTGCTATAAATATAGTCCCCAAAAAAGCAGTACTTAATTTTGTAGAGGGAAAAGATGATCACTTCTTTTTTTTTTTTTTTTTTTGAGACAGAGTCTCACTCTGTCCCCCAGGCTGGAGGGCAGTGGCATAGTCTCGGCTCACTGCAAGCTCCACCTCCTGGGTTCACACCATTCTCCTGCCTCAGCCTCCTGAGTAGCTGAGACTACAGGCGTCCACCACCATACCTGGCTAATTTTTTGTATTTTTAGTAGAGACGGGGTTTCACCATGTTAGCCAGGATGGTCTCCATCTCCTGACCTCGTGATCCGCCTGCCTCGGCCTCCCAAAGTTCTGGGATTACACGCGTGAACCACCGCGCCCAGCCGGATGATCACTTCTTGATCCATCAATAATCTCAAAACAGTACTTGCTTGTACTAGAGGTATAATAACTATATCACATATATACTGGTACGTATTTCAGAGTGTCGAAAATATAATAGATATTCTTCATGCCAAAGAAGTTATAACTTTCAGGGAAACACTATGACTGCTTAGAGCAGCAGATGCACATTTTCAGAAATGAGAGAATAAGAAAGACCAAAAAATGAGAGTATAAAGCAGTAGACACACTGAATTCAGGAAAAGTTATTTCTATTTAAACATAAAATGCTTTAAATACTGAAGATAGATCATATAGGTAAGGAAATGGGAAACAAAAGGCTGGTACACTGTAAAAAATTAGGAAAAACCTGCAATGATGACTCATTAACTGTGATCCTGGATATACAGGATATTTAAAATCTTCTTTCAGAAGCCTGGTACATAGTAAAGTTCTAATATTGTGAAACAAATGGATGAATGAATACCAAAAATATTCTGTTCAATAAAATCATTAGTTGAAATCTATATAATATGGAATCATCCTCAGTAAAAAAGTATTTACTCATACCACAATTACTCTAGCTTAAAACTGACTCTCAAACAAATTAATGAATCTGCATAGATGATGCAGCATAGAGAGCTGGGTAAGGTGCTCAGCCTACAACATGAACAAGATGCAGTTAAGGAGTCTTATAAGAGTGCAATAGAAGGAAGAAGCATGGAGAAAGACAAATTATAAATAACACAGTGTAATCGGCACTGAGACAGTGATATTATGAAATACCTAAGGGAGTAGGAAAACAGACTGATTACCCAGAATAGTTAGGTAGATTACCCACAGAGTGGGTGACAGAATTTTCTGATTCCTCACTTAAAAGATACACAGAAGTTAGACAGAAAAAGGGAAGGGAACAGGAGGTGTTCTCTTCAAGTACACCTGCAAGCCCTTCAGGACAAAAGGCTGGCTGGCATGTGCACATACAATTTCCACCTCCTGGAACGACCTTTCTTGTGTGTGAACACCAAAAAACATCTCAATTTCATACTAAGTCCAAATATCATCTTCTTGGTAAAGCCCTTTCTATACCCTTCCCATCTCTGAACCCATCTGAGGCATTAAATTGCCCCTTCTCCATGCTCTTGTGGTCTTTGTAATATTGTTCTAAACACAGTACATTACAATTATTTCCTTCCTACTTATATCTCACCCTATTGTGAGCTGATTCATGTTTTATCCTATTGCCTAGTGGCAGCCACACAGTAGGTTCTCAATGAATGTTTGCTGGGGATGTGGGTAGTGGGGTGGCTACCTGGCTACTCACGTATCACAATTATAAATGTTCTCTTGTTTCACCTTTGGTGCAATCTTATGAGGTTGGTACATTAAGAAACTGAGACTCAGAATGGTTCAGCAACTCTTCCAACTGCCAAATACTACTGTCCCGTACCCCCACTCCAAAACCATCCTCGGGGCCACTGTATTATTACCCTATGTTGAGGTTAATGGAGACTCTATCCAGTTCCAGCTTGTTCGTAGGTAAGGCATTATCGTGGTTCTGATAATGATTTTATGAATTACAGTAGCTGAGAAAATGTGATCATTTATGCTATTTGACTGCTGTTTTACACATTTTGATGAAGGAAGAGAAATATCATGCTTTCTCAATGAACATACATTTGGAGTTTTGCAATTCGTAATTTAAATAAAATAAGTACAAAAACTCAAACTATGAAAATGTGGAAAAATCCCTTAACATCACCACTAAATCTGAGTTACTCTGGTTTCTAAAACTTAAAACAGGTTGAAAATCTGAGTTGCTCAATGCAGTTTCTCTGAAGTCCGTATGAACTGCACACTATTGTGAAGCAGGTCTGTATTTATTCAACAATTCAACAATAATGTCAGCCAGATTGAGCGGAACAATTGACGGAAAAAATTATAATGACTTTGATAGTTATCACAGCTCCACTGTAACTCAAAGATTGCAAGCATAAGGTTGGTTTAAGGCCTTGACTTTACAAATAATGATAAAAATAGCTGGTGCAAAATGAAATAGAGAACACGTGAGAGCCTGTTAAGGGGAAGACCCACTGGAGAAAATGAAGAGAAGATTTTGAATATATCTGACATCTTTCATCATAACCTACATTAATCAAGAAAAAAAGATATTCTTTGGTTTGGTAAACCAACAAAGATTTGAAGTTAAATTGTAAACTTCACCTATGTGCTTCCATTTATTTTATAATGCAACTTTTTTTGTATGTGTCTGTGTTCTATAAGAAAATCAAGCCCAGTGGACTCTGGTGCTGCTGATTCAGATAAGTCAGGTTTTTTTCCATCTTCAAATTGTTTATTTATCCAAATGATTATTGTTTTCAGCCATTATGTTATGGAGGTTTGTTACATAGAAAGTGTCTATGAAAAAAACACAATAATAATAGTAATGACTAATGTGGAAGAAGGGGTTTAAAATAGGATGGAATTAAATGTTGTCAACAGTAAAAGAAAAGATGGGAAAGAAAGTGATTGGGATGAAAAAATCCTAAAATTCTTGTACAGTTTGAGGCACTTAAAGATCCCGATTCATTATATGCTAACTCAATTACACATGTCAAAAACTGAAAGGATAAACCTTTAAGAGAATAGACTAGAAGGTTTAAATTCCAACAAATACGCTCAAGAAGAACGTGAGATGTGGGAGTAAAGACAACTCATCATTTCCATTGAGGGCATAAAAATAGGGGGGAAAAAAACTAAGAAAAAGCATGATATACAGAAAATAAATAAGATGTTGAAATAAGTCCAAACATATCAAAAGTAAAAGCAGATGTAAAAAACTCTACATGTACCAATTTTAAAAGATGCTCACTTAGATTAGATCAAAAATTATAAAGCTTTACATGATTTACAGCAGTTAAATCTAGAGCACACCAAAGAATGGCTGAAAGTAAATTGATGGGAAAAGATACACTAAGCAAAAACTAACCAAAAGGAAGTTGATATAACAACTGATAACAGACAAAACAGACTTTAAGAAATACAGCAAGATACAATAATGGCATTATAAGTAACTTTATAGGTGTGCCCACTATTTAGTCCTTAAGAAAGTATAAAAAGCTAATTATAACAAACACGATAAAATTAGTATGTGTAGTAAGCAATTATCTCCTGGGTTAGTAACAGTTCAACCAGAACAAAGAATTTCTAAACCTCATGCAAAAGCTATCTTAACTCAATCACAAAATATTTACAAGTATTTAACATTTACTAATTTCAGCTATATGAGTCTCCTTTAATGAAAAGTGACACAAATAAGCATGGGGGGCAATAAAAATACAACAAAGGTAATGTTTCTAGAATCATCTCAATCTATGGAGAGAAGAATGCCTATATCAAGTATTGCTTGCAATCAATATGTTAAAGCATAAAATACACTAAAGCTTCTTTGGTTACACCAACCTATGCAATTTTTGAAAACCTACCAAATATCCAGGGGAGTCTTTCATAACCATTTTGAACATGTGGACTCCTCTGTGGACCAAAACTTCCACATGCATTTTAAAAGGAAGATCCGTGATAGTCTGAGATACCAAGGTGATCCTGTGAATTCAGATTCCACTAAGCTATTTTTCATCCACAATGGTCATGCACTGTCCTTGGTACGGCTCTGGGTATGCCTGCTCATTCAGTATTTGAACACTTTGCAAAATGTATTCCAAAGTATGATACTTTCTAACCCCTAATATCTATTCTTGCAGTGACCATGCAAGGATGTCTTAGGCTTTGAAACAGACTAGAAGACTAGATACATTGTTAGCAAGACATTCTACTATGGCAGAGACACTGATTGCTCACTGAATAGCCAGACTTCTATGCATTTCCCACTCCCCTTGCAGTTAGGCAGAATTTTGCTAACAATGCTGAACAATGAGCTGTCAGCTGAAGTGGTATGTGTGGTTTTGGTGCCTACGCATTTAAGAGCTGGCATAAGAGTTTCCAGTGCTCTCTTGGCCGGGCGCGGTGGCTCAAGCCTGTAATCCCAGCACTTTGGGAGGCCGAGACGGGCGGATCACGAGGTCAGGAGATCGAGACCATCCTGGCTAACACAGTGAAACCCCGTCTCTACTAAAAAAAAAAACACAAAAAACTAGCCGGGCGAGGTGGCGGGCACCTGTAGTCCCTGCTACTCGGGAGGCTGAGGCAGGAGAATGGCATAAACCCGGGAGGCGGAGCTTGCAGTGAGCTGAGATCAGGCCACTGCACTCCAGCCCGGGTGACAGAGCAAGACTCCGTCTCAAAAAAAAAAAAAAAAAAAGAGTTTCCAGTGCTCTCTTCCCCTGATACTTGCCCAAAGAGGTCATGTGTCCAGATGGCATAATGATAAAATGGTTGAGCCTTTAATAATCCAAAAATGAAAAAATAAAGAAGGTGATGAGCCTGAGTCCCTACATGACAATATGATTCAAGGCCCCTGCCAACCCACACTAGACATGCAGCATTAGCAATAAATAATCCTTTGTTCTGTTAAGCCCTGAGGATGCAGGGTTAGTAAATTATTGCAGCATAATCTGACTAGGTGACAAGAATTTAGAGTTAAGTTGTTCCAAAAAAACAATTTCATGTTCAAAGCTCTTATTTTCTAAGAGCATTTAAATATTTTAAAGATATGACCTCAAACAACTTTTCTTTGGCAGAAATCATGATAAAAAATCAAAAGAACTTAGGATCGGCCACTCTTAACTGTATCTGATAGCTATTTTGAAGATGAAATACCTAATAACATTAATTCTTTGTTCCATTTGATTGAATTTCAAATTAAATTGCAGATTTCCCATCACCTTGTAAAGCATGTTGATTTGGAACCTACATAATACTCAAATTAAAATACTGTATTACTTAGCATTCACATTTTAAGTGCTTACATAATTTCTAGAGCTCTGCTTCAAATAAATGAATTTTGTTTTCCTTAAGTAGAAGTGGCCCATTGTGTCACTTTAAACTGGAAGTCCCTTCTTGGGAATTCATTCGGTGGTTAAGTTTGTGCTGTAGCTTCAGGATGCCAGTAAAATGATTTTATTATTATTAATAATTACCAAAATATTAATGATAGTTTATAATAATCATAACCTTACAATCTGCCCAAGCACCTTGCCGAGCATTTTATATGCAATACCTCACTTAATTCTCATGTCGGTGGTTTCTTAAGTCATTTTTTTAAAGATGGAGAAATTGAGGTTTAAAAAGTTAAATAATCTGCCCATGGTCATTCAGCTAGTCATTCATTGAATTTACTAATGTGTCTAACTGTAGCGCCTGAGATCTCAACAACTGATAACGTCAGAGCTTCTCAAAGTGTGCTGCTGTGACGGTCCTGGGTAGTTCATTGACAAAAGTTATTCCTTAACAGTTAATGCATGTCAGAAAGAAATATACCTAACAATGCAAACCTTTCTCTAACACTATTGCTTAGAACATTGTCAGGGTAGACAGTTTGTTTTGTTTTAATCAAACGAGTTACTTCACAGAATACCTCTAAGTTCATCTATGTTGCCACAAACGAAAGGGTTTCCTTCTTTTTTAATGAATGCATAGTATTCCATTGTGTGTGTATGTGTGTATGCGCGCGTGTATCTCACATTTTTCTTATCCATTCATCCACTGATGGACACTTAAGTTGACGGTATATCTTGGCTATTGTAAATAGTGCTGCAATAAACATGGGAATCCAGATATCTCTTCTGTATGCTGATTTCATTTCCTTTGGATATGTATACCCATAAGTGGGATTGCTGGGTCATATAGCATTTATATTTTTAATTTTTTGAGGAGCCTACATAGAAAACTCTTTTTATGATGCTTTGCTTTATTGTACTTCACAATGTGTTTTTGTTACAAATAGAAGGTGTGTGGCAACCCCACACTGAGCAAGTTGGTGCCATTTTTTTTTCCAACAGCATATGCTCACTTCACGTCTCTGTGTCACATTTTGGTATTTCTTGCAAGATTTCAAGCTTTTTCTTTATTATTATGCCTGTTGTGATGATCACTGATCAGTGGTCTTTGATGATATTACTGTAATTGTTCTGAGGCACCATGAACTGTGCCCATGTAAGACTGTAAACTTAATCAAAATGAATATTGTGTGTGTTCTGACTGTTTCAATGACCCAACAATCCTCTTTCTCCCTCTCTTCAGCCATCCTATCTCCTGAGACACAACAATATTGAAATTAGGCCAATTAATAACCCTACAAAGGCCTCTAAGTGTTTAAATGAAAGGAAGAGTCACACATCTCTCACTTTAAATCAAAAGTTAAAAGTGATTAAACTCAGTGAGGAAGGCATCTCAAAAGTTGAGTCAGGTCAAAAGCTAGGCCTCTTGCTTCAAACAGTTAGCCAAGTTGTAAAAGCAAAGGAAATGTTCTTGAAGGAAATTTAAAGTGCTATTCCGGAGTACATACGAATGATAAGAAAGTGAAATAGCCTTATTATTGATACGGAGAAAATTATGGGGGTCTGGAGAGAAGATCAAAGTAGTCAAAATATTCCCTTAAACCAAGCCTAATCCAGAGCAAGACCCTAACCCTATTCAATTCTGTGAAGGCTGAGAGAGGTAAGGAAGCTGCAGAAGAAAAGTTGGAAGCTAGGAAAGGTTGATTCATAAGGTTTAAGGAAATAAGCCATCTCTATAGCATAAAAGTACAAAGTAACACAGTAAGTGTTGATGTAGAAGTTGCAGTAAGTTATCCAGAAGATCTAGCCAAGATAATTGATTAAGGTGGCTACACTAAACAACAGATTTTCAATGTGGGCAAAACAGCCTTCTGTTGGAAGAAGGTGCCATCTAGGACTTTCATAGCTAGAGGAGATGTCAATGTCTGGCTGTAAAGCTTAAAGAACAGACTGATTCTCTTGTTAGGGGCTCATACAGCTGGTGACTTTAAGGTGAAGCCAATGCTCATTTACCATTCCAGAAATCCTAGAGCCCTTAAAAATTATACTGAGTCCACTCTGTTGGCACTCTAGAAATGGAACAACAAAGCCTAAATGACAGCACTTCTGTCGTTTAGATTTACTGAATATTTTTACTGAAAATTTTACTGAATATTTTAAGGCCACTATTGAGACCTACTGCTTGAAAAAAAAAAAAAAAAAAAAAAAACAGTCACCTCAGAGGTCTGATAAAGATTTACAAGGAAATTAATGTTTTTTTAATGCCTGCTAACACAACACTCTGTAGCCCATGAGCCAAGGAGTAATTTTGAATTTCAAGTTTTATTATTTAAGCAATACATTTCTTAAGGCTATAGCTGCCATAGATAGTAATTTCTCTGATGAATCTGGACAAAGTAAATTAAAAGCCTTCTGGAAGGGAATCACCATTCTAGATGCCATTCACAATTCATGGAGTAGACTAAAATATCACCATTAACAGGAGTCTGGAAGAAGTTGAGTCCAACCCTCATGGATGACTTTGAAGGGTTCAAGACTTCAGTGACAGAAGTCACTGTAAATGTGGTAGAAATAACAAGAGAATTAGAATTAGAAGTGGTGCCTGAAGATGTAACTGAGTTGCTCCAATCTTATGATAAAACTTGAATAGACAAGGAGCTCCTTCTTATGGGTGAGTAAAGAAAGTGGTTACCTGAGATAAAATCTACTCCTGATAAAGAAGCTGTGAACATTGTTGAAATGACAACAACAACAACAAAAATTAGAATATTCCATAAACTGAGTTGAGAAAGTAGCATCAGGGTTTGAAAAGATGGATTACAATTTTGAAAAAAAGTTCTACCATGGGTAAAATGCTATCAAATAGCATTCATGCTACAGAGAAATCTTTTGTGAAAGGAAGAGTCTGTCATGTAGCAAACTTCATCTCTGTCTTATTTAAAGACATTGTGCAGTTATCCCAACCTTCAGCAACCACCACCACCCTGATCAATTAGCAGCCATCAACATGGAGGCAAGACCCTGCACCAGCAAAAACATGACAACTTACTGAAGCTCAGATGATCATTAGCATTTTTTAATGATAAAGTATTTTTAAATTAAGGAATATACATCAGTTTTTTTAAGACCTAGTGCTATTGTACACTTAATATTTAGATTATAGTGTACACACAACCTTTACATGTACTGAGAAACCAAAACACTTTGGGTGACTGGCTTTAATTTGCTATTAACTTTATTATAGGAATCTGGAACCAAAACCACACTATCTCTCAGTTATTCCTGTATTGTTTTCCATAATGGCCGTACTAATTTGCATTCCCACCAACAGTGTGTAAGGGTTCCCTTTTCTCCAAATGTCACCAACACTTGTTATATTTTGTCTTTTTGATAACAGCCATTCTAATAGGTGTGGGGTGACATCTCATTGTGGTTTTGACTTGCATTTTGATGGTGATTAGTGATGTTGATTTTCTTTCATATACCTGTCGTTCATTTGCTTGTCTTCTTTTGAGAAGTGTCTATTCTGGTCCTTTGTCAATTAGATGGTTTTAAGAAAAATATTAACACTACAGCCAATCATCTAAAACTGCCAAAAAATCAAGAAAGTGGTGAGTAAGTAATTAACAATTGGGAAATACCAGACTACAATTCTAAACACAGGAAAAAAAAATGAAGACTTGGGACATAGGACACTGAAGTTCCAGCCTTGATTCTTCCCCCAGCAAGCTGCAGGGTATCACCATTCTAGACCTTAGTTATTTATTTATAAAACAAAAGCTTAAACTTTGGGATCTTAAAGCTCTAAGATACATGATCATAATGCCTTGGCTCACTATTGCAATCTTACTTTATTTTATTCTCCAAATGTGAAGAAATATGAAAATTGTCAAAATATATTACCATGATACTTTTTTTTGACTGACAGTCAAAATACAGTTGTTCTGCCATTCATTTTTGAAGACATAATCAATCCATAGACACTGAGAGGTCTACTTAGAAAGTGTGGTCCAAAGAAATGCTGGTAAATTATTTGTTACCGGTCCATGACAATATAAGAATCTTGAGCCAGAATCTGAAATACTTACATTAAGAAACTTTAGTTTAGATGATTTTTTTTCATAGCAACACTTTCTCATTGAAGGAATCAGATATTGATTTACACTCTAGAAAGGAGCATCTTATCTGTTCATAGATCAGTAACAGTTTGCAGACCAGTACTTAGAACAACTACTGGTATATAGCATAGTATACACTTTCACATTTTCATTATGTAAAATAAATAAATAAATAATTGTCTTAATGTGCACTTTCCTAGTTCTGTTAAGTACCTGAAGTTGCCTACAAATGAGAAATGGCAAACGAGGCCTTTTGGAGTGTCTGCTTTTCTTTTGAACAGCCAAAAAAATAAGCATAGGTCCAAAGGTAAAGGGGAATTAGACAGTGAGCCTGAAACAAATTTACTATGATCTATGTCCTCTTTAAATTGTTTCCATTTGATTCTTCATGGAAAGCTGTTTCTGTTGCATGACCTAAATGTCTTTGTATAAGACAAGCATTTGGTTCTTTTTATTTGGTGCACTTAGGAGGAGGCAATAAGGAGTGCTGTTAAATTTGTAAGGAATCAATTCTAATTTTGGAGACCAACAATAAATTATAAGCCTAGTGATTTCCGCAAACCATTTGCAAGGCAGGAATTGTTGTAATTTGGAGGTTTGGGGCTATAGCTCCATTGAAATCATCTCTAGAAATCTCAGGGTGTATATGAGGCTTTCTGGAAGGAGGAAATATAATTAGCATATGTTTTGAGAACTGTGTCCACACCAAAGGCTCCTCAAATAATGCTTCGATATTTTCAACTTTTTTCTTTGTATTTCCAATAGGGCCTATTTACTGCCTAAAAATGCCTAAAGAAAGATTTATTTTTCTGATTCACATGCATATGTTTTCCCTCCAGATAAGAAGTGCTACAAGTCATCTGGAGTGCGTTGTACAGTTCAAAACATTCTGCACAATGAGCCAAACAAAAACAAAACTCACACTTCTAGAGGGGAAGAAAATGTAAGCCAAAAGAAACACAATCAAAATGCAGAGTGTGCCAACAAACCACACCTCATCAGCTTGATGTTCCACTAAATTCCTTCTCCTTTGGGACGTATTTCTATAGAGACCATCTCTCTGTTCCATAACTAAAACTAGAAGTTGCTAGGGAACAGTCAAGCTTCTCAGGACACAACTGAAGGGCAGAGGCTGCTTCCTACCAAAAGGTATAGAAATCTTAAGCTATTTCTGACATACATGCTATTGTTATGAAATCTGGATTCTCAGCACATCTATTTCACAGAGCCCAAGAGAGAATTTATTACGCATGTTCCTGTTTATCCATACAGTATTAAATTTATGATTTAACCTGAACCTCAAAAATCTTTTCCCATTTAGCATGGTGCTGCCTCTTTTCTTTCACTTCCTCTCCAAATGTTTCATTTTACCCACTTTCATTTAACAGCATCCAAAAAATTGTTTTGCACGTTATCATGTTACTAAGTACTCATTTGAAAGATTATTCCCATCACATTATTGGTCCTATTAAAGCACTGAAAATTTCCACATGGCTTGGAGTTACTGTGTTCAGAATTTTTACATTAAAATTTTGTTACTTCTTTTAAAAACAACCTGGTGGCTTTCACAGATATTAAAATAGTCCTTAACACTCTCCACGAAGTAGTAACTACCAAAGCAGCCCACTCACTCTTTATCTTGCCTTTAAAAGAAGTTGTTACCCTTTTCCCTTTCTTATATTTCTAGCTGTGTTAGTGGCTCTATTAGCAACAACTGCAGATACAAGAAAGCCTGCTGCTGACTTAAACAAAGAGAAGAACATTTTTTTCCGCATATAACACGAACTTCAGAGTGCCAGTCCAAGATCTATTTTCTGCTCTGCCATCCATAGCTTTTTATTCTCTTGATTGATGCCTCATGATTGCTACATGGATGCAACAGCTCAAGACATCGTATCTTTTCACCAGAGTTCCAAGGACAATAGAAGAGGAAGTTTAAAAGACTCTTCATGAAACTCTGGTTTTTCATTGGAAAGCAAAGTTCCCCCAAAGTTTTCCCATTAGATCTCATGGGAAAGAACCGAGTTACATGTCTACTTCTAGACTACTCAATGGTTGGATTAGCGTACAAGTTTAGACCTTTCCTGACCCTGGGGAGGGCCTACCTACCCTGAGATTAAGGACTTACTGCTCACCCCACTGACCCAATCAGGGTTCTGACTACAGAGAGAAGGGGGCAGAAAATGGACCCTTGTGGGGTCTGGGATGCCAGGTCCTCACCCCTCTTTCCTGCTGGGATAGAAATCTATTAGAAAATACAGTAAGAAGTGACAACATAGATGTAAGCAATCAATTTTATTCATCATTCTTTAGAAAAGGCTAGCGGGGAAAACTGAGACCTCTTATCTCCCATCCTAAATCAAATCATAGAGGAACTTCAGCTTCAGACCTTAACGAAGTAATTAGCACCAGACTAGCCTTCCCAATGTACATAACTATAAAATTAGAAGTAGAAGTGGTTTCCAGACATTGGAAAACAGAAGGTATTAGACTATAATCTCAGAGAAAAGAGAAACTTACAAGGTGACACTATGATCACCCAGATCTCAGATGGAGGACAATTTCCTGAGTGTAGAGCAAGAAGCTAGAGTCCATAGTAGTTCTGCTGAGCTTGGATACAGAGATCAGAGTCTGGGTCAATTGCAGTACTAGAATCTCCAGGCCAGGGTCCTGGAAACAAAAGAGCTCTAGAAGGATGAGGGCCAGAAGTCCACAAAGGGGATCACCTACAAATCTTTGGCCAAGGTCTGGGCTGCACATACTCAGAAAGAAATGACCAAGGCTTTATAGAGAGCAGCTTTACGGGGCTGAGAGGACAACAGAGTGACCAGAGGTTAAGCAGTGCTGGTGAACATTAGAGCTACAGCTCAGCCAGAGTGAAGAGACCTGGCTAGCACTCCAGGCATCCAGCTAAGACATCAGAAATGCTGCTGCTTAGGAATGAGCACAGTGTACTAGAATAAGACCTACCATACA